>NC_092103.1:22086040-22686040 GCF_045679555.1 Salvelinus alpinus | reverse complement strand
ATGACCGACTGACCAGGTGACAGTTATGATCCCTTATTGATGTCACTTGTTAAATCCACTTCAGTGTCGATGAAAGGGAGGAGACAGGCTAAAGAACCAATATTTATTTTAAAGCGTGGAGACAATTGAGAAATGGATTGTCTGTGCCATTCAAAGGGTGAATGGCCAAGACAAAATTAAGTGCCTTTGAACAGGGTAGGTGGCAGGCATACTGGTTTGAGTGTCAAGAACTGCAACGCTGCTGGGTTTTTCAAGCTCAAAATTTTCCCGTGTGTATCAAGAATGGTCCACTGCCCAAAGGAAGTCCAGCCAACTTGACCCAATTGTGGGAAGCATTGAAGTCAACATGGGCCAGCATCCTTGTGGAACGCTTTTGACACCTTGTAAAGTCAATGTCTCGACGAACTGAGGCTGATCAGAGGACAAAAGGGGGTGCAACACAATATTAGGAAGGTGGTCCTAGTGTTTTGTATAGTGCGCAATATATTTGGAACATCGAATCACAATAAAATTGCAGTATCAAATTGCAATACATATTGTATCGTGAGGACCCTGGATATTCCCAGTGCTAGTAAAATGAGCTAGCTACATTCTGCAAGATTAGATCTCTGAACTGCACTCTGTGTTGCAGTTGCTTGCTGACTGTCTTGGTAAGACTACGGTCTTCTTGTTTATCACAAGACCCAACTGCCTAGGCCTGCCCTTTGTCTTAGATGGACCAAATATAAACGTGGTCAGTTGTCATCCTCTTTGATGTAGGTCTTGAAGCTCATTCAGATCATCAACCAGGCGAGGCAGACCGCCAAGAAGATATCAGATCAGTCAGCTGAGGTGGCGGCCAACAACTCCTTCATGTCCTGGTTTGGAATGGGCTCCCCTGACCTCAACTACACCTTCAATGGAGGAGAGGTGGATGACACTGGGGTGTGTGTTAAGAAGACCCATGAGTTTCTGGAGAGGTCACTGGACTACCTCTGTCAGATATTTCGGGTAGGTTTACACATCACTTTTCCTGAACATTTAGCATCAGCTAATGCAGACTTAATTCCTCAACTCATGCTATGTTTTGTCTACAGCTGAATGTAGGACAACTGTCTCAGCTGATGGCAACCCTAGGCTCTGGTCAGGACGATGGGAACTCCAAGCAGCTACCAGACTGTGTTCAAGGGAAGAACGGACTCATCCTCACAGACCTGGGCCGGATGCAGGTCAGACTACTTATTCAACTTTAATAACCAAACCCCAACACATAAGGGATGTGTCTCCACATCTCTCACACAGTTAAATATGTGATGTTTTTGCAGGTCATCAATGGACTGCGTAGATTTGAGATAGAGTACCAAGGGGACCCGGAGCTTCAGCCCATCAGGAGCTATGAGAACGCTATCCTGGTCAGACTGTTCTTCAAGATCTCATCTCTGGTGAATGAGAGGGTATGTGACATGGCAATTCTTTGCAATTTGCAAAACTGATACCCTGAACCTGTCATCTCCTATTTGACTGTGAGACCTCAGCAGTGCTGTTAACTATCATGATCTATTCTGAAATATGTACATCTGTTATATACACCCAAAAGATGAACTAAGAGAATATGGGTTTTCATAGAAGTCAGAATTCTGTCTGTTTTGGCCTGTCATTGTTGCCCCTCTCCCATCCAAAGTTCGGAGGTCACATGGATGCTCTGTGCTCGCGGCCGGACTTCCTGGGCGAGTTGGGACGGCACTACCTGGCCAGCCCCGAGGCCGCGGCAGATGGCATGCGCAGGAGCCCAGAGACGCGACTAACAGCAGAGAGGAACCGACGGCCGCGGCTAAGCCTGCGCATGCTGGCGAGCTACAGAACCCTGCTGATGCTTCTACTGCTCTACCTGTTTGTGGCACTGTTCTCATTTGGCCCCATGTCCAGCACACTACTCATCCTCACAGGAGGCTTTCTCTACGGACTCTTAAGTTGCCCTGTTTGGAGATAAACTCAAGTCCCAGTAGCAGGAGAATGAAATGGCTTTTTTTGCCACTTGCCTTCATGCTTGGCCACCTATTGTGATAGATGTTGTTCCTTTTTAATCTTGTAAATAAATGCAATTGCGTTGTTGTTTGGATGACGTTATGCTAAATATAAATGTTTTACTGGTTGATATGTTAAGGATAGTTGTTTGATTTAAAATTCTAACAAGATATTGAATGTTTGTCACTTGAACAATGAAAGGATGGTGGGGATTATCCTCAAACTACAAGATTTACAGGTGTAATAAAGACTCTTGCACTAGTATTTTTACCTCAATGGTAGAGGAAAATGTAGGTTCCTGCCGAAATAGACATACCCGAACGTATTTATTTTTTGTTAATGTTGCCTAGTTTTAGAAAGGTCTAGAACTGACCTTGTTAAAAAAATATTTTAAAAAGTTATAAATTGCTGAGTTGTCCTCACACAAGCTCAAGTACAGATAATATGAACTTTATTTGTACTTGAAAAACCAAATATAATATCAGCATGTACTGTGGCTAGTTGTAAAGTCGCCTAAACAAACTGCACTATCAATTTAAGAGTCTACAATCTCACCATGTTCAACCTGCTGATCGATGTGCCTCATAGTCCTCATTCGCAACGGTATATACCTTTGAGGAAGTGCATTCTGGGGGATTCTACGAATTATCACAACATAAATATTTTCTGAGATGTGAGATTAACTTGCTATACATAGTATCGTATAGCTTTGGAATCGTGACATTACATACTTTCGATGAAAATAGGCCCGTTTCTCGACATATGCCGCGTTCAAAACAACTGGTAAATCGGAATTCTCGGACTTCCGTGTTCAGGAAATTGAAGACAACTGGGAATCCGGGGGGAAAAACAGCTCCGATTTAGAAAAATCGATTTGAACGGTGATCCCACTCGGAATTGCAACTTGAGAACTCAGCCCTCCTTTTAGAGTACTGATATGATTTTACCTCGTATTTCTCCGAGTTCCCAGTTGATCTGAAAGCGGCATACATTTAGCAATCGCGTGACGCAGCAGTCTGCCGGGTGGGGCGTTATACGTTCCTTCATTAATTGGATTTCTAGCAACTTTCTATAATATCTCTGGCAACGGCACCATGCAATGCACCCTGATCTAAAGAGGAAGACAAATAGGAGGAATGTGCTAGACCCTCCGTTAAATCAAATTCTCGAGGTAGAAATATAGCAAAAATATGATCAATGGCTCATTCGAGAGAATACAGCCTCCGGAATGGCGCAGCAGTTGCAGTGCTAGAGGCATCACTACAGACCCGGGTTCGATCCTGGGCTGTATCACAACCGGCCGTGGACTGGAGTCCCATAGGGCGGCACACAATTGGCCGTGTGTCGTCTTGGTTAGGGGAGGGTTTGGCCTGGGGCTTTACAAGTAAGCCATCATTGTAAATAAGAATTAGTTCTTAACTGACTTGCCAAGTTAAAAAACGTTTAAAAATGTTTTATGATAGACAGTGGCGACCCGTCATTCAGAGCAGATGAGCCCCACTTGTTTAGCAAAAAAACAATTGGTTTTGTATATTATTTTGGCATTAATATGTGTCACATATCAGTTTGCAAACAATGTAAAAAAAATATATATGTATATATATACACACATTACTGTTCAAAAGTTCTAGTTTCCCTTATACATTTTCCATGAAAACATACATGAAATGAGTTGCAAAATTATAGAAAATATCGTCAAGATGTTGACAAGGTTATAAATAATGATTTTCAATTAAATAATAATTGTCGTAAAAAAATCCTCCATTTGCAGCAATTACAGCCTTGCAGACCTTTGGCATTCTAATGGTCAATTTGTTGAGGTAATCTGAAGAGATTTCACCCCATGCTTCCTGAAGCACCTCCCACAAATTAGATTGACTTGAAGAGCACTTCTTACGTACCATACGGTCCACAACAGCTCAATATGGTGAAGATCTGGTGACTGTGCTGGCCACTCCATTATAGACAGAATACCAGCTGACTGCTTCTTCCCTTAATAGTTATTGCATAGTTTGGAAAAAGCTGTTCTTTGGGTCATTGTCCTGTTGTAGGAGGAAATTGGCTCCAATTAAGCGCCGTCCACAGGGTATGGCATGACGTTGCAAAATGGAGTGATAGCCTTCCTTCATCAAGATCCCTTTTACCCTGTACAAATGTCCCACTTTACCACCACCAAAGCACTCCCAGACCATCACATTGCCTCCACCGTGCTTGACAGATGGTGTCAAGCACTACTCCAGCATCTTTTCATTTTTTATGCATCTCACGAATGTTTTTCTTTCTGATTGAATTGAATTCATTTTGACCAACAGACATATCCGAACACCTCAGACTTAGATTTGTCTGTCCATAACACTTTTTTCCAATCTTCCTCTGTCTAATGTCTGTGTTCTTTTGCCCATCTTAATCTTTTATTTTTATTGGCCAGTCTGAGATATGTTTTTTTCTTTGCAATTCTTCCGAGAAGGCCAGCATGAGTCGCCTCTTCAATGTTGACGTTGAGACTGGTGTTTTGCGGGTACTATTTAATGAAGCTGCCGGTTGATGATTTGTGAGACTTCTGTTTCTCAAACTAGACACTCTAATGTACTTGTCCTCTTGCTCAGTTGTGCACCGGGGCATCTCACTCCTCTTTCTATTCTGGTTAGAGACAGTTTGCGCTGTTCTGTGAAGGGAGTAGTACACAGCGTTGTACGAGATCTTTAGTTTCTTGGCAATTTCTCGCATGGAATAGCCTTCATTTCTCAGAACAAGAATAGACTGACGTGTTTCAGAAGAAAGTTCTTTGTTTCTGGCCATTTTGAGCCTGTAATCAAAACCACAAATGCTGATGCTCAAAATACTCAACTAGTGTAAAGAAGGCCAGTTTTATTGCTTCTTAAATCAGCACTACAGTTTTCAGCTGTGCTAACATAATTGCAAAAGGGTTTTCTAATAATAAATCAGCCTTTTAAAATTATAAACTTGGATTAGCTAACACAACGTGCCATTGGAACACAGGACTGATGGTTGCTGATAATGGGCCTCTGTATGCCTATGTAGATATTCCATACAAAATCAGACGTTTCCAGCTACAATAGTCATTTACAACATTAACAATGTCTACACTGTATTTCTGATCAATTTGATGTTATTTTAATGGACAAAAAATGTGATTTTCTTTCAAAAACAAGGACATTTCTAAGTGACCCCAAACTTTTGAACGGTATATATACAGTACCAGTCAAAAGTTTGGAAACACCTACTCATTCAAGGTTTTTCTTTATATTTAGGTTTTTCTTTATATTCTACATTGTAGAATAATAGTGAAGACATCAAAACTATGAAATAAAACATGGAATCATGTAGTAACCAAAAAAGTGTTAAACAAAACAAAATATATTTTATATTTCAGATTCTTCAAAGTAGCCACACTTTGCCTTTATGACAGCTTTGCACACTCTTGGCATTCTCTCGACTAACTTCATGAGGAATGCTTTTCCAACAGTCTTGAAGGAGTTCCCACAGATGCTGAGCACTTTTTGGCTGCTTTTCCTTCACTCTGTGTTCCAACTCATCCCAAACCATCACAATTGGGTTGAGGTCAGGTGATTGTGGAGGCCAGGTCATCTGATGCAGCACTCCATCACCCTCCGTCTTCGTCAAATAGCCCTTACACAGCCTGGAGGTGTGTTGGGTCATTGTCCTGTTGAAAAGCAAATGATAGTCCCACTAATTGCAAACCAGATGGGATGGCGTATCGCTGCAGAATGCTGTGGTAGCCATGCTGGTTAAGTGTGCCTTTAATTCTAAAAAAATCACTGACAGTGTCACCAGCAAAGCACTCCTCACCATCACACCTCCTCCTCCATGCTTCACGGTGGGAACCACACATGCGGAGATATCCGTTAACCTACTTTAAGTCTCACAAGGACACAACGGTTGGAACCAAAAATCTCAAATTTGGACTTTTCAGACCAAAGGACAGATTTACACCGGTCTAATGTCCATTGCTCTCCTTTTTTGTGTCCTTTAGTAGTGGTTTCTTTGCAGCAATTGGACCATGAAGGCTTGATTCACACTGTCTCCTCTGAACAGTTAATGTTGAGATGTCTGTTACTTGAACTCCGTGAAGCATTTATTTGTGCTGCAATTTCTGAGGCTGGTAACTTGAATTAACTTATCCTCTGCAGCTGAGGTACAGTTGGTCAGAAATTTACATACACCTTGGCCAAATAATTTAAACTCAGTTTTTCACAATTCCTGACATTTAATCCTAGTAAAAATTCCCTGTTTTAGGCAAGTTAGGATCACCACTTTACTTTAAGAATGTGAAATGTCAGAATAATAGTAGAGAGAATGATTTATTTCAGCTTTTATTTTTTCATCACATTCCCAGTGGGTCAGAAGTTTACATACTCTCAATTAGTATTTGGTAGCATTGCCTTTAAATTGTTTAACTTGGGTCAAGCATTTTGTGTCGCCTTCCACAAGCTTCCCACAATAAGTTGGGTGAGTTTTGGCCCATTCCTCCTGACTGAGCTGGTGTAATTCAGTCAGGTTTGTAGGCCTCCTTGCTCGCACACGCTTTTTCAGTACTGCCCACACATTTTCTATGGGATTGAGGTAAGGACTTTGTGCTGGCCACTCAAATACCTTGACTTTGTTGTCCTTAAGCCATTTTGCCACAACTTTGGAAGTATGCTTGGGGTCATTGTCCATTTGGAAGACCCATTTGCGACCAAGCTTTAACATCCTGACTGATGTCTTGCGATGTTGCTTCAATATTTCCACATCATTTTCCATCCTCATGATGCCATCTATTTTGTGAATTAAACCAGTCCCTCCTGCAGCAAAGCACCCCCACAACATGCTGCTGCCACCCCCGTGCTTCACGGTTGGAATGGTGTTCGTTGGCTTGCAAGCACCCCCCTTTTTCCTCCAAACATAACAATGGTCATTATGGCCAAACAGTTCCATTTTTGTTTCATCAGACCAGAGGACATTTCTCCAAAAAGTACGATCTTTGTCCCCATGTGCAGTTGCAAACCGTAGTCTGGCTTTTTTTATGGCGGTTTTGGAGCAGTGGCTTCTTTCTTGCTGAGCGGCCTTTCAGGTTATGTCGATATAGGACTCGTTTTACTGTGGATATAGATACTTTTGTACCTGTTTCCTCCAGCATCTTCACAAGGTCCATTGCTGTTGTTCTGTGATTGATTTGCACTTTTCGCACCAAAGTACATTACTCTCTAGGAGACAGACGCGTCTCCTTCCTGAGGGGTATGACGGCTGCGTGGTCCAATGGTGTTTATACTTGTGTACTATTGTTTGTACAGATGAACGTGGTACCTTCAGGTGTTTGGAAATTGCTCCCAATGATTAACCAGACTTGTGGAGGTCTACAGTTTTTATGAGGTCTTGGCTGATTTCTTTTGATTTTCCCATGATGTCAAGCAGAGAGGCACTGCGTTTTGAAGGTAGTTCTTGAAATACATCCACAGGTACACCTCCAATTGACTCTAATTATGTCATTTAGCATATCACAAGCTCCTAAAGCCATGATATCGTTTTCTGGAATTTTACAAGCTGTTTAAAGGCACAGTCAACTTAGTGTATGTAATCTTCTGACCCACTGGAATTGTGATACAGTGAATTGTAAGTGAAATAATCTGTCTGTACACAATTGTTGCAAAAATGACTTGTGTCATGCACAAAGTAGATGTCCTAACCGACTTGCCAAAACTATAGTTTGTTAACTTCTCTGCGCTACGGATCCCTTTTACGGGATCATTTTCCTAAACAACCGCTGAATTGCAGGGTGCAAAATATTACTAAAAATATTTATAATCATGCAATCACAAGTGAAATATACCAAAACACAGCTTAGCTTGTTGTTAATCCACCTATCGTGTCAGATTTTGAAAATATGCTTTACAGAGAAAGAAATCCAAGCTTTTGTGAGTGTATCAATCAATGCTAGAACAGCTAGCCCCAAATTAGCATGGTCACGAAAGTCAGAAAAGCAATAAAATTAATCGCTTACCTTTGATAATCTTCGGATGTTTGCACTCACGAGACTCCCAGTTACACAATAATAAAAAAAAATGTTCGATAAATATTACTTTCATAACAAAAACATTTTGTTATGCGCGTTATGTTCAGAAAACTACAGCCTCATTCCGGTGCTGAAAGGCAGAAGAAAATTCCCAAACGTATCAGATTCAAAAATATTACTACAAATATTTATAATCATGCAATCACAAGTGAAATATACCAAAACACAGCTTAGCTTGTTGTTAACTTCTAATTGGTCCCAATCCCGGATCCGGGAGCACCCCCCACAGTAAAAAAGCTGACTAGCATAGCCTAGCATAGCGTCACAAGTAAATACTAGCATCTAAATATCATTAAATCACAAGTCCAAGACACCAGATGAAAGATACACATCTTGTGAATCCAGCCATCATTTCTGATTTTTAAAATGTTTTACAGGGAAGACACAATATGTAAATCTATTAGCTAACCACGATAGCAAAAGACACAACTTTTTTTTCCCACCATTTTTTTCCTGCATAGGTAGCTATCACAATTTCGACCAAATAAAGATATATATAGCCACTAACCAAGAAACAACTTCATCAGATGACAGTCTGATAACATATTTATTGTATAGCATATGTTTTTTTAGAAAAATGTGCATATTTCAGGTATAAATCACAGTTCTACATTGCAGCTGCAATCTGAAATAGTGCCGAAGCAGCCAGAATAATTACAGAGACCAACGTCAAATACCAAAATACTCATCATAAAACATGTCTGAAAAATACACAGCGTACAGCAAATGAAAGACCAACATCTTGTGAATCCAGCCAATATTTCAGATATTTTAAGTGTTTTACAGCGAAAACACAATTTAACATTATATTAGCTTACCACAATAGCCGGAAACACAAGCCGTTTACCAGTAGCAAAGGTTAGCGATCGTAACAATCCAGCAAAAGATATATAATTTTTGACTAACCTTGATATACTTCATCAGATGACAGTCCTGTAACATGATATTACACAATGCATATAGGTTTTGTTCGAAAATGTGCATATTTAGCAGCACAAATCGTGGTTATACAATGTGATTAGTAGCAACATTTCAGGCAATCTGGCCGGCGCCATCTTGGAGAGGCACCTAATCTAATCGATAACTAATCGTAAACTTGACTAAAAAATACAGGTTGGACAGCAAATGAAAGACACATTAGTTCTTAATGCAACCGCTGTGTTAGATTTTTAAAATTAACGTTACTCAACATTCAGCGTGCGTTACAGCGAGACCATGCCTAAATCAATGGCGAACTAATAATTTTACATTTTTCCACAGATATACGAATTAACATCATAAATAGCTCTTACTTTTGGATGATCTTCCATCAGAATCTTGGGCAAGTGGTCCTTTGTCCAGAACAATCGTCTTTTGGTTGAAAGATGTCCTCTACTCCTGTAGAAATTAGCTGCTAACGCCGATGTACCGGAGAGGTGCCCAACTCGTGATAACGCCTGACAAAGAAACTCCAGAAAATCACAATAAACTGCTATAAACTGCTATAAGTTGGTTTAAATTAACTACCTTATGAAGTTTTTAAGACAAAAAAACAAATTAAATCAGAGCCGGAGATATAGAACTGCTAAACCGAAAGCTTTTGAAGATGCCATGCCGGTTTCCCTCCTGCGTCAGGCGCCTCGTCGAAAAGGTCGGTACTTCCGTTCCAAGAGGTTTTATACTCCCCCAGATGGTGCTATCCGCTCCATTCAAAGTCTCACCGCTTACTGACATCTAGGGGAAGGCGTATGCTGTGCATGTAGCCCCATAGCTTATAAGGGAATTTATAAACCGACCCTGGAACAGAGACCTCAATTTCAGAAATCTCACTTCTTGACAGGAAGTGAGCTGCAGAATGAGTTCTGTTTCACTCAGAGAAATAATTCAAACGGTTTTAGAAACTAGAGAGTGTTTTCTATCCAATAGTAATAATAATATGCATATTGTACGAGCAAGAATTGAGTACGAGGCAGTTTAATCTGGGAACGAAAAATCTTCAAAGTGTAAACAGCACCCCCTATTGAGAAAAGGTTTTAACTGCCTGTTCAGTGGCAGAACGAGAGATTTGTACCTTGTCAGCTCAGGGATTTGAACTTGCAACCTTTCAGTTACTAGTCCAATGCTCTAACCACTAGGCTACCTGCCGCATCATCAAGGTAAAGGTTAGTAATGTTCTCTAGTTGCTCCGTGACTGGCTTGGTGTTTTGTCACATATGGGGACCCTACGTCAACGCAGAATCTATGGGTAGAGCTCGAAAATTCAAGCCCCCTGGGTGCTGCCATACAGTTATATTACGAGGGCCCATCCAAGAAGGCTCAAGGTCATTGGCAACAGATAAAATGACGTCAAATCACGTTACATCTACAGTAGCTTTGATTGGACAGCGTCAAAGTCATACTTTACAAATCTTAGCTAGGAGTCATCATCATGAATCAAGTCAACAATCTACTGGCAAATCCTTTTCAATTCTTGTCATATGAAGAGAAATTATAGATACAAATGTATCCGTGCTCATCAGCCATTGGACATAAACATTACACAACAAGTTGGAAATCGCAAATTCAACAATGACTGGTTTGGAAGGAATCAGTGGCTAACTGCAAGCATTGCAAAGCAATCACTAGCCTGCTATTCAGAGGAGTGGGTGTGTGGTCCAAGTCTGAGGTTAAAGGTCTCTTTCCAAGCTTAAAAGGATAAACATTCGACATTGGTCTTGCTGTCAATCCAGCATGACTTCTGCCGTGCTCAAAACAACTGGAAACTCGGAACTGGGACATTTCAAACTTCAGTGAGTTCAAGACAACTGGGAACTGGGAAAAAAAATTGCTCTGACTGGGAAAATACGTTTTGAACGGTCATCCAACTCGGAATTGCAAGTCGGAAACTCGGCCTCTTTCTAGAGCTCCGACCTGAAGATCACTGACGTCATCGTGATTCGACTTTGTTTTTTCAGAGTTACAGAGTTCCGCGCCACCTTCCTGTTCAAGTGAGCACAGAACAGCATGTCTTGTATGCTGCTGCATAAATTATGTAATATGCCAGGGAGATATGTATACTGTAGCTAAGAAAGCAATACTAAGTGTATGTTGTGTAGTAAGCTGGTAGTAGCCCATGTGCCTCACCCTTATAATTTGGTCCCTTTTCCCCTCATAATTTAACCTACTGTTCTGACTTGGTGGAGCACATGTAGCCTATAGCCTGTTATTAAGAAATGTAATTCTCTAATATTGTAAGAGCTTTCATTGTCTGCTTATATGCCCCTTTTATTTACCCTACGGTTCTAACTTGGTGTACAGGGAGAATACTGTAAGAACGACCCATGTTCTGAATTCTGTCGCTGTACATTTCAAAAGTGCTGAACAAACAGTTATATTGACTACGCCTGTCCTAGCTCGCTCCTTAATTTCTTAATTGAAATTACGGATTGCCTCTTATTCGCTCGTCGTCACCTTATGCCATAGTTTGTACATCTCAATTGACAGTAGAAACCACATTTGTTTAAGCAAGTCAGCCATATCAGCTATGTTTTTTTAAAAGGCAGCAAATGAGGCTGAATGAACTGTTTTGCTACCAGTCAAGGCTCAGCTGATAGCCAGGTGTAGTAGTGGTAAGGTGTTGGGACTGCTGTTGGGACTAACAGTATGTGGGCACCGTTTGTAACCATTACAGTGCAATGAATGTATTGTTTAGTGTTCTGTTGTGTAGTGGCTTTGCTGGCATGCATAGATTATTTTTTAGGTTTGCCCCACCAAGATTTACATGCTAAAATCGCCACTGATGATAGACATTTTCGCAATCTAAAAGTCGTATTCCTATTAACTTCCAGTGTAGTGAGAGCGACTTTATCAACGTGATCCCTCAAGCATTTCTGCATGCTTGAACGCCAATAACTCAGATACACATGAATACATGAAATGACCCAGGGAATCGATAGAACATCACTCAGATGCACAAAAACTATTTAACGTTCAAAATGGGTGAACCTTTTCTTTAAGCATGAAGTGATTTTGTCCGTCTGTGACCAAGAGAAAATGGTCTTCTTTCAATTCTATGAAATAATTTAGTATTTGTTAATGTGGAGAGCTCTAAGTCCGGCCAAGAATATCACAGCGAGATGAAACCACAATGGCTGGACTCGCTAGACTGTCATCATTCATATGCCGTCTCCCTGGGCCAAAGATACTTTTGAGGAGATGGGAAACTCCATTGGAATCGTATTAACGGCCATTGTGAACCTTACCCATGCGTTGTCAATGGGCCGTGCGGTTCATTCTGGGCGATTCTGGGACAAGGAGTTCACTCCTTCAAGAAGTGAATGCGAGTCAATTGGACGCTAGATCAATAACCCAACATTAGCATGAATTATGTGAACAAGTACAACATTACAAATATTTTCAGCAATGTGAGATAATTAACTTGTTCTCTGTAATATTGTATAGCATTGAAATCGTGAGATTGCATACTTTTGAGGAAAATAGGCAGGTTTCTCAACTCATACCCTGGCCGTCTTCGAGAGGATCAATACCGTAATGTATAATGAGTAAATTGTGACTGAATGATCTAAAAATGATAATGTAGTTATTTATGATGCCATGCTCTAGATAATTGCCAGATAATATGTTAATTTCTCTACCGTAAGCCGCCTCTAATGTCGTTTTAGAGAACGTGGCAGTACGTCCAACCGGCATCACAACCGCAGACCACGTGTAACCACACCAACCCAGGACCTCCACATCTGGCTTCTTCCCTGAGGGATCGTCTGAGTCCAGCCACCCAGACAGCTGATGAAACTGTGGGTTTGAACAACCGAAGAATTTCCGCACAAACTGTCAAAAGCCGTCTCAGGGAAGCTCATCTGCGTGCTTGTCGTCCGCACCAGGGTCTTGACTTGACTGCAGTTTGGCGTCGTACCCAACTTCAGTGGGCAAATGCTCACCTTTGATGGCCACTGGCCCTCTAGAGAAGTGTGCTCTCTACGGATGAATCCCGGTCTCAACTATGGCAGTTGATGCCAGATGGTTTGCTGATGTCAACGTTGTGAACAGAGTGCCCCATGGTGGCGGTATGGGCAGATATAAGCTACGGACAACGAACACAATGGCAATATTATCAATGGCATTTTGAATGCACGTGACGAGATCATGAGGCCCATTGTCGTGACATTTATCCGCCGCCATCACCTCATGTTTCAGCATGATAATGCACAGCCCAATGTCACAAGGATCTGTACACAATTCCTGGAAGCTGAAAATGTCCCAATTCTACCACATGGCCTGCATACTCACCAGCCATGTCACCCATTGAGCATGTTTTGGATGCTCTGGATTGAAGTGTACGACAGCGTGTTCCAGTTCCCGCCTATATCCAGAATCGTTGCACAGCTATTGAAGAGGAGTGGGACAACATTTCCCAGGCCACAATCAACAGCCTGATCAACTCTTTGCGAAGGAGATCAATCTGCATAAAGCAAATGGTGGTCACACCAGATACTGACTGTCCCCCCCCCCCAACTTTTTTTAAGGGTATCTGTCTTAATTATCGGCTATGAAAAGCCAACTGACATTTATTCCTGACTATTATTTGACCATGCTTGTCATTTATGAACATTTTGAACATCTTGGCCATGTTCTGTTATAATCTCCACCCGGCACAGCCAGAAGAGGACTGGCCACCCCTCATAGCCTGGTTCCTCTCTAGGTTTCTTCCTAGGTTTTGGCCTTTCTAGGGAGTTTTTCCTAGCCACCGTGCTTCTACACCTGCATTGCTTGCTGTTTGGGGTTTTAGGCTGGGTTTCTGTACAGCACTTCGAGATATTAGCTGATGTACGAAGGGCTATATAAAATAAACTTGATTGATTGATCTGTGACCAACATATGCATGTCTGTATTCCCAGTCATGTGAAATCCATAGATTAGGCCCGAATGAATTTATTTCAATTGACTGATTTTCTTATATGAATTGTAACTCAGTCAAATCTTTGAAATTGTTGCATGTTGCATTCATATTTTTGTTCAGTGTAGTAGCCAACACCAAGGCGGCCCGTAAATGTTTTCACCGAGCCAACTTGTCTCCGTTTGATATTATTCTGATGCCTACACAGCATCTGGGTGCTCATCATATACACAATAACTATAGCTAAATGACCGCAATATTTAATGACGTTTTGCCAGCAAGATTGATCTGTTTGAATATCTCATTTTAATTCCAGAAGATGGACAATCAAGACTAATAGAGTGAGGTGGAAATGCATTGTACCAGAGGCAGGTAGGCTACAGGTAGGGATGCAGGCAGAGGATGATTAACCTGTGCCCCCATACATTGACTCGGTACCGGCACCCCCTTTATATAGCCTCGCTACGACACCCAAAAGTCCTCGTTACATTTTGAATGCTTAGCAGGACAAGAAAATTATCACATTTTTGCACTTATCAAGAGAACATCCCTGGTCATCCCTACTGTCTCTGATCTGGTGTTCTCACTAAACCCAAATGCTTTATTTGTCAATTATGTCTGAGTGTTGGGGTGTGCCCCTGGATATCTATAAATTTTAAGAAAAAAAACAAGAAACTCATGCCATCTGGTTTGCCTAATATAAGGAATTAGAAAATATTTATACTTTTACTTTTGATACTTAAGTATATTTAAAACCAAATAGTTTTAGACTTTTACTCCAATAGTATTTTACTGGGTGACTGTCACTTTTACTTGAGTCACTTTCTATTAAGGTATCTTTGCCTATACTCAAGTACGACAATTTGGTACTTTTCCACCCCTGTGTAAATGCAACAAGTACTGATACTGTATCATATAATAGCACTCACAGCTTTCCGAGAAAAACGTGCCGGGAAGTCTCGCAATGTTTTAATTTTTTTAATTTTATTAACAGTAACATGCAAAACATAACAGCCAGAGGGATTCCACAAAGAAATTAGAAAAAAATTAAACTAATCCACATTATATAAATTGAAATACAGACATGTAGCGAATAAAAAATGTTGACATTTTGTTTTGTATACGTTTTAACGACTCTAAATAGTTTCCCAAATCAGATAAAATTAAGAAAAGGGCCTTTTTCTTCATAAATTTTGATTTGTGTATGACATTTTTTCCTAACAAAATAAAGAGAGTTATGACATACTTACGTTCAATTGTGGAATAAGTGTAGTAAAATAATGTCAAACTTTGACATTTCAATGGTTGTATGCAATTTGGGGCCAAGATATAGTTTTACATCAGTCCAGAACACTTCACTATATAAACAATGACAAAATAAGTGTTCAATAGATTCAGTTTCTAGTTCACAAAAACTGCATTCACTGGTAACATCAGGTATATATTTAGAAATCAAGCTATTACACGGATAGAATCTATGGATAATCTTAAAGGAGATCTCCTTTACTTTATTGGTCACCATAAATTTGTGTGGAGTGAGCCAAGCATGGCGCCACTTTACATCAAACGATGAAGCCCAACAAAAAATCGCAGAGGGAATAGACTTCCTGTAGAAAATATCCCTTCATAAACTATTGTTGAATTTCATATCTAGTAGACCAATGCCATTCACCTGGATATCGCTTACAATCGGAGATATTCCAAAAGATGCATTATTCTAAAGTAAAGTTTTTATCCCACTAGGTATAGCTTTAATAACTGTCATATTCCTTGCTTGAAACCTCAAAGTTGTATCTTTCCATAAATTCTCTCTGTGTAAATAGATTCCCACTAATATTAACTAATTGGCTGACAAGGACAATGTTTTTCGAGAACCTTTTATGGTTAAATAACATCTTGTTTCTATGTAATATCGACCCATTGTTCCATATAAAACATTTATGAGGTGAAAAGCTGAGTTTATACAACAATGCCCAGCACATTAAAGCCTGCTTGTGAAAAGCCACCAGTTTCACAGGAAGTTTACCCACAATATATGGACATTGTAGTACAAAATTAAGCCCTCCGAACTTCTGAAAACAAAATGAGGTATAATATTCCAGAAACTATGAGGATTTTTTATGTACCTTTTAATCCAGTTTACCTTTGATATCTGAATGAAGAGAGTGAAGTCTAAGACATTTAGACCGCCATCACAAACCCTGTTGGTGATAACATCTCTTTTTATCTTATGTGGCTTGTTTTTCCTTATGAAGTTATACAAAAGCCTATCTAAGGTACAGCAAGTGGATTTGGGAATGGATGAAAAATAGATGAAAAAAGATAGGATGCACGATATAGCCCCTCAGCTTTGGATAAAAGCACCCTTCCTTGAAGACTTAAATCACTCCCTAACCATGAGGAGATTTTCTTTTGACAGATTCAGTTACAGGGTTCAAATTAAGATCACCAAAAATCTTAAGGCTGTGAATGATCTTTACACCGAGGTAGGTTACAGTATCTTTTTCAGAGATGTTACAATCTGCTGGATTGACAGCTCCTTTAAAAACAAACATCTCACATTTGGAAAGATTTAATGCCAAAGCTGAGATTTTGGAGAACTGCTTCACGATATCCAATGCTAATCTAGCTTGTGACACACTTTTAAAAAATTAAAAAAATTAAATGGTGTCATCCGCCAGTTGGGATATCTTGATCTCTCTGGCCTGGAATGTAATGCCTTCAAATTGACTTTTATGAACTAATGAACATAAAATTTGAGATACTAACAGAAATAAAAAAGGTGAAATTGGACAACCTTGTCGTATTCCTTTGTAAATGTTAAACCTTGAGGATGTTCCATGACAGAGTTTGATACAGCTATTGCCACCATTATATAGAGTTCTAATAGCATCAACAAAAAAATGACCAAATTTCAAATGCTTAAGACAATCAAAGATAAAATTGTGACTTACTGTATCAAATGCTTTCTGAAAATCCAAAAATAGGCTAACAGGGAAGTCATTCAATAGATCACAATACTCAACCAAGTCTAACATCAGCCTCAGATTATTAGATATATGGAGCCCTTTCATAAACCCTGATTGACATTCATCAATCAGATCATTCAAGCAAGACTTTAACCTTTTTGCAAAGATTAAGGCTATAATTTTGTAGTTGTTATTTAGGAGTGTGATTGGACGCCAATTATCATTATTTAACTTCTTATGGCTGAAGGGGCAGTATTGAGTAGCTTGGATGAAAGGTGCCCATATCAAACGGCCTGCTCCTCAGTCATAGTTGCTAATATTTGCATATTATTATTAGTATTGGATAGAAAACACTCTAAAGTTTCTAAAACTGTTTGAATTATGTCTGTGAGATTAACAGAACTCATATTGGCAGGCAAAATCCTGAGTTGAAATCAAAACAGGAAGCCAGAAATCTGAGCTTGTATGTATTCACCAGAGTCCCTAATGAAATCCCCTTGAGCTATTAATGATGTTGAACTGCCTAGGGGTTCCACTAGATGTCAACCATCAATAGAAATTATAATGAGACTTCTATGAAGTTGTGGGAGAGAATGATAGCAGAATCAGTCAGGTGTCCATCAAGCAGCCATTTTCTGATCATGCGAAGTCACTTACGTTCCATTGCTCACGAAGACAAGAAGGAATACTCCGGTTGGAACTTTATTGAAGCTATATGTTAAAACCATCCTAATGATCGATTGTGTACTTAGTTTGAAATGTTTCTTCGACCGGTAATATCACTTTTTGTCCGATATAACGCTGACCAGAATTAGCGTTTGGATATGTAAACCAGACGCGCTAACAAAAGAAGTTATTTGGACATAAATAAAGGATTTTTTCGAACAAGACAAACATTTATTGTGGACCTGGGATTCCTGGTGTGCTTTCTGATGTAGATCATCAAAGGTAAAGGAATATTTATCATATATTTTCTTGTTTATGTTGACGCCATCTTTGCGGCTGTGGTGTTTTACTTTTGAGCGCCGTCTCAGATTATAGCGTGGGTTTCTTTTTCCGTAAAGTTTTTTTGTAATCTGACACAGCGGTTGCATTAAGGAGAGGTATATCTATAATTCCATGTGTATAACTTGTATTATCATCTATATTTATGAGTATTTCTGTTGAAACGATGTGGCTATGCAAAGTCGATGTTTTTGCCACTAGTGAATCTAGTCGCCTCAATGTAAACTCAGATTTTTTTATATGAATTTAATCAAACAAAACATGCATGTATTGTGTAACATGAAGTCCTATGAGTGTCATCTGATGAAAATAATCGAAGGTTAGTGATTAATTTTATCTCTATACTGGTTTTTGTGAAGCTATCTTTAGCTGGAAAAAATGGCTGTGATTATTGTGGTTTTGTGGTGACCTAACATAATCGTTTGTAGTGCTTTCGCTGAAAAGCCTATTTGAAATCGGACACTTTGGTGGGATTAACAACAAGATTACCTTTAAAATGATATAAGACACATGAATGTCTGAGGAATTTTAATTATGAGATTTCTGTTTTTTGAATTTGGCGCCCTGCACTTCGACTGGCTGTTGTCATATCGATCCCGTTAACGGGACTGCAGCCATAAGAAGTTTTAAGAGATCCTTGTGTGGTTTAGGTATAAGACTAATAACCCCTTGCTTCAGAGAGGCAGGTAGTTCTCCCTTCTTTAAAGCCTCTTCAAGTAAAAATGGTGCTATTTCTTCAAAGGTTTTTTCTTCCCAATACGATGAGAGACATCCACAGCCATACCCATATATCCATCGGGGAAGTCCGGTGCCACACGGTTACAGTTGTCTCTTACTAAGCGCTTCACATTCTCATCCTGGTCCTCCGGGACACCGTAAAGCCGTAGCCCCCCCACCTTCTCCAGTATCGCTCTGCTTCCGATAAGCGCTCTTGCATGCCTGCGATGGTCTTCTCCTGTGCTGTGCATTTCTCATAAGTAGCAGTGTTTGCAAGTTTAAGCTCTTCGATACTCTTGTATGCATGATTCAGAGAGGTCTCGAGGTCAACTATTTTTGATGTGTTTTCGCGTATCATTTTCTCCAGACCATCGGCTCTTTCGTTTATCTTTGCAGAGACAGCATCGATTATGTTAACCTGTAGTTCGCGCAAAGATAATTCTTTCTGTGTCTTTTTGGGTGCAGGACAATTGACTGGATTTTCAGAATCAACCGAATGTCCAGAATCCTCAATTTCTTCTCCTGAGGAGTCAGGTGGTGGTTTTTCTGCAATGTGTAAGTGCTCAGCTAGCAACTGCCTTCTCCTCCCTTTGCTCTTTCGCACATTTTTTTCTTCCATTTATCAAAGTTTCAGATCAAATTAGAGGTCAACTAAGCGTTGTTCTCTATTGTGTTTACTATAAGCCAAGTTCTGTTAACGTTTATCCCTCTCAAACGTACTAAAATGTAAGGTTACTCGGAGCAAAATGAAATCTCGTCTGCAGTCGCCGCCATCTTCAGCACCCCCAGTCTCGCGATGTTGCTACTCTGGGTTTGGAAACTCTGCTACACATAGGACCATATGGCATTCACAGGGTGCTTTGTACACCAAAATGTCAGTCGGAACCGGTCCAGGCCCGCTCAAAGTCCCCCAAATGGGGAACTTAACATCTAAGAAATAAAGTAATGAAAATTTAATTGAAGATGAAATGATTTGCCTCTATCGTTTCTGTATGCTTGTCTATATGTGATCTTGCAAAGACGAGACAGACATTTACAGTGACACAATGCTGCGTTCGAATGGTAGAATGTTCAGATACGTTTTTATTTCCCGCCACCGGAGCTACACATAATGGTTGTCATGGCAACGTTGTATGGGAGTAGTGCATGTCCACGAAGGACAGTGAAAAGGGAAATAAATCGTTGTCGGTGTATTTTAATTTTTCCTAGCTATCTCGTTAAATTGTTTCTAAACTTTGCATATTGTGGAGGTGAAGAATCCATTTAACCGGGAACGTGTACGATAAGGGGTAATGGCTGCACGATTATTCATGCGGATAGAATGACCTGTTGTTGCTTGTTAGTGTAGCTATCTACTATGTAGCTAAGTTAGCTAGCCAGTTAAAAAAACTGTCGTGTTGCTAGCTAACCGTATAGCTTAGCTATGTCAGGCAACAGTCTTCCGCCTGTGCGAAATCTACCCCACTGGTCCCGCGTTGGATGTCTTGACAAGCCTTGCTTTCCACAACCACGTCCTTTCCCGTTTAACCACCTTGAACCGCTGTCGGAATCACCCCGTGGGGACAGTGGGGGAGAGGTCTCATCTCACCGGGACATGGATACTCGCGTTGCATCGCTTCAGAGGAATATTCAGTTCCTGCAACTACAGCACAAGGACACTCTTCAGAAGTTACACGGTGAAATAGATGACCTCAGACGGGAAAATAAAGGTGAGTCAAACCTGTCCTCGTGTCTTTGCTGATGTTTTTGATTTCCAAAAGCGTCATCATAGGCAGCAGATTTGTTTGTCATGGTTTGAGCGCCATAATTTTCATCTTTGCACAGTAACGTTATACATCACGTTACTGAGTTAAAATAGCATATACAATGTATGGCCTTTCCCCTTAACTATACCAATGCCACCATTTAAGCTAGACTACTGCTTTTCTTTCCATACAGCCTAATAGGCCTACATTTTATGGGTAGCCACTAGCCAGCAATAATTTGCATATGATAAAGTTTTCTTTAGTGGGAATCTGTATCTGTAATACATGTTTGTTTGCACGCTTTTTAGCATGATAATCACACAGGGATCTGAGGATGAGGCACTGCTGACAGAGGTGACACACTATAGCCTAGCGCTAGTGGTTGCGTAGTGATACAGTTGAATGAGGAAAATGAATGAGGAAAATGAAAGGATGGTGAGTATCTCACCGTGGGAGGCGGTGGAATGCAGTATCACTTTACAGAACAGACAAGCTTCTCTATATCGCCTCCGCATCCTATCCCCCCACAAAGAGATATTTCAATCCAGTTAAAAAGAATCACATGGGTCCGCTGTCTTCACTCTGTCAGAGCAGCGAGACACATAGTGCCAAGGTTGCTCAAATGACCTTGTTACAAGAGCTTATAAACAGCACGACAGTTGAGGTATGCTGTTGCTGCCACCTGTCATGTCTACTTCTGTTCTGTGTCATGTCTTCTACATGACCTCTCTTTGACTTTGATGTTACAGAGCTGCAGTATAAGCTGATCATGGAGCCTTCAAAGTCTTGCAGAAAAGGTAGGCTTCAATCATCTTTGACAACCTCTATGCTGGAACAAGTGGGCTAGGTCTATAATCCTCTTGGGACCAAGAAAGCATTGGATCTTCGACTTTCAGATCTGTGGTCGTTAGATTTTACTTTTCACAACATCTCTTTAAGTTTCCCATAATAGAAATCAATGAACAGAACAATGATTGTGTAAGCTTGTGTGGCGCATATGCCTACCTATTGGGGAAGGTATTTCTTTAGGATCAAGCCGCCGGAGCACAAGGCCACCGACACAGGGCAGTGAGGCCCAGACAGAGAGAGTGATCTACCTGGAGCAACCTTTACAAGACACATGCCCATCTCAAGACCCATGGCTCAGGTAAGCATCCATACCTCTACCCCCTAGTTCATCTTCTCCAAAAGTGTCTCGTCTAAAAACACTTGTTTGACCCCCACGGAAGCAGTATAGCGGGGGACGGTTGTGTGGCTCACGCCGACACTGAGACCACTGGAGTGGCAAAGCAAGAACACGAGACAGAGTTGAGGGGAGGCCTCATCACCTCTCTACAGCCACTCCGGATCCAGAGCAGCCCATCCCATCCCCCCCGACCCCCCACCCTGCAGGAATGTGAGGTTATCATACGGCAGCTCTACAAAGCCAACAACCTGCAGTCTCAGGAGGTCAGATGTCATCCTCTGACACATTGATGCTATTGCACAGTCCCTTAGCATTGGCCAACATAGCTATGGTTTAGAACAGTGGTAACCAACCCTTTCTGAGTCCAGATCACTTTCGCAGTCAAAAAGCAAGTGGAGATCTACTGCTCAGATTTTTTTTTTTTTTTACATTAACCTCATACAGTTTTGTAGGAATAAGGTTTGGGCAGTAAGCCTAATACATTATCACAGCATATTGGCTATATGATTGGCCTGCCAATATTGTTAATCAGACCATATTATATTTCAAAACTCAAGCTTTGATAACAAAATATACCAGTTGGTTTAGCACTTGTGAGGCACTGTGGAGCATGAATTGAAATAATTATCTTTTTTATTTTACTGGGCTAATGGTACCTGCATCTGATGGTCAACGAGGTCAAATCAGGACGATGACCGTTCAAAACTATTTTTCCCAACTGCTCTCTCCTTCCTTTGCTCCGGTGAGACTGACCAGAGAGAGGGGCAGTCTTCCACCTGATGTCGAAACTCAAGTCGCACCGCATCTGCCTCATGCAGAAAATTAATGTTGTTCCTATGACCAGAGAAAGTTAAATATCCCTTAATATTAAATTCGACACGTCGAGCTGCTAATAAATAATAAAACGCAGGGCTATCGATACTTGGCTACTCATTCATTGCAGTTGCAGCCTGAGCAAAAGTACAGAGAAGCGTGTTTTGTAATAGTGTTGAATAAAAACAGTGACAGTGCTGAATATAAACTTAAACTCACTCATAAAAACAGCAGCTTTTTGCTGTATTCATTGACAGTCTCTCTGTGGTCATGGTTTTAAAAAGTTATTACATCTTATGTAGGCTAGTAGCCTATTTAACTTCGCTGTGGCCAGGGTCATGGAAGCTCTGTAACCACAGTGATTTGAGCTATCCAACTGGGCAGCGCAGTAGGTGCACTCGATTTAGTCACAGAATTGCCAGTCTGGAGTTTGTCTCATGGGAACACTTTGCTTACCTGGTGCGCAGGTCTTTTGAATCAAGTGCAGTAACAGGTCAACACAATTTTTTTTTAAAGGAGCGCAAGCCTTTATCGTTCGTTGCCTTTTCTAAAGAAATATTTGGTGATCGACTAGGAATGCCTTGAAGATCGCGATCGACCGGTTGGCGACCACTGGTTTAGAATGATTCTACTAAAACCGGTCATTTCGTGCAGCAGACAATTAAAATAGATTCACATTGTAAAACCATAAACTACATAAATGTCTTACATTTACAAGGGCATGCATGATTTGTCATTTGACCAATAGCTAGTTGTTTTCTGACCATGTTCTCCATAACTCAATGTAAAGTTTACATGGAGAACTGACTGTCAGTGTTTTTCAGTGAGGTATCACTCTCCCTGATGGTTTGTTTCATATAGATTATACGTGTGAAGGCTGTCCTCCGAGACATTGTGTTCAACAAGAAAATCACTCCTGAGAACTACATCATGACAAAGGCCTACCTTGCTGACAGCACCAGGTAAACAGCAGTTTAGTAGGCATCTTTTTCGCCTGATTAAGTCATTTACATTTTTTTTTTTTTTAAATACAGGTAAATTGTACAATACATTTGATTTCCCTCTCAGCAAGGCAGAGAAGTTTCCCCAACTAGCACTTCAACCACTTCCCAAGAGAATGTAAGTGAATCTTTCCTAATCTCTTATACAGAAACAATAACCTTGGTAGTGGAACAGCTATCCTCCATGTCCCTGTACCCTTTCCAGGTCTGGGAACCAGGCAGGGGTGACAGAGAGGGTGATCCTCCCAGCCCTCAAACAGCACCTGAGCTCCAGCATCGCAGAGAGGCAGAAAAGGACCCAGGCTGTACAGAGGAGCAGGCTGAGGAGAACAGTGCATTGAGAGGGACAAACAGTACAGCAGGCCAGCCAGCACCGCAGAACCAAAGCCTCTTTAAATAAGATCAGGACCGGCTCCTATTATGGCCATTGAAGGACTTCAATTACCACTGAATGAATGTTAACAGTACCTGTCAAAAGTTTGGACACCTACTAATTCCAGGGTTTTTCTTTATTTTTACTATTTTCTACATTCTAGAAAATAGTGAAGGGAAAAGGGGATACACGTAGTCAGTTGTCCAACTGAATGTATTCAACTGAAATGTGTCTTCCGCATTTAACCCAACCCCTCTAAATCAGAGGAGCGGGGGGCTACCTTAATCGACATCCACGTCTTCGGCACCCAGGGAACAGTGGGTTTACTGCCTTGCTCGGGCAGAACGACAGATTTTTACCTTGTCAGCTCGGGGATTCAATCCAGCAACTTTCCAGTTACTGGCCCAACACTAACCACTAGGCTACCTGCATATGGAATCATGTAGTAACCAAAAAAGTGTTAAACAAATCTAAATATATTTTATTTGAGATTCTTCAAAATAGCCATTTGTCTTGACAGCTTTGCACACTTTTGGCATTCTCTTAACCAGCTTCATGAGGTAGTCACCTCGAATGCATTTCAATTAACAGGTGTGCCTTGTTAAAAGTTAATTTATGGAATTTCTTTCCTTAATGTGTTTGAGCAAATCAGTTGTCACAACACAAGGTAGGGGTGGTATGCAGAATATATTTGGTAAAAGACCCAAGTCCATATTTTGGCAAGAACAGCACAAATGAATGTCAGTCAATCTGGAAAATTAAGAACTTTGAAACTTTCTTCAAGTGCAGTCACTAAAACCATCAAGCGCCATGATGAAACTGGCTCTCATGATGACCACCACAGGAAAGGAAGACCCAGAATTACCTCTGCGGCAGAGGATAAATTAGAGTTAACTGCACCTCAGATTGCAGCCCAAATAAAAGCTTCAGAGTTCAAGTAACAGAAAAATCAACATCATCTGTTCAGAGGAGACTGGTTGAATTACTGCAAAGAAACCACTACTAAAGGACACCAATAAAAAGAATACACTTGCTTGGGCCAAGAAACACGAGCAATGGACATTGGACCGGTGGAGATCTGTCCTTTGGTCTGATGAGTCCAAATGTGAGATTTTTGGTTCTAACCGCCATGTCTTTGTGAGATAGAGTAGGTGAACAAAGAAGGAGAGTGATGGTGCTGCATCAGATGACCTGGCCTCCGCAATCACCCGACCTCAACCCAATTGAGATGGTTTGGGATGAGTTGGACCGCAGAGTGAAGGAAAAGCAACCAACAAGTGCTCAGCATATGTGGGAACGCCTTCAAGACTGTTGTAAATGCATTGGGGCGGCAGGTAGCCAAGTAGTTAGAGCGTTGGACTAGTAACCGAAAGGTTGCAAGATCGAATCCCTGAGCTGACAAGGTAAGAAATCTGTCGTTCTGCTCCTGGACAAGGCAGTTCACCTACCGTTCCTAGGCCGTTATTGAAAAAAAGAATTTGTTCTTACCTGACTTGCCTAGTTAAATAAAGGTAAAATAAAAAATAAATTAAATTCCTAATGAAGCTGGTTGACAGAATGCCAAGAGTGCAAAGCTGTCATCAAGGCTAAGGGTGGCTACTTTGAAGAATCTCAGATATAAAATATATTTTGATTTGTTTAACACTTTGTTACATTATTTCATGTCTTCACTATTATTCTACAATGTAAAAATAAAGAAAAGCCCTGGAATGAGTAGGTGTGTCAGCTTTTGACTGGTACTGTATATAAAGTTAATATTTCAATGTACATACATTTTTATTTCTCCCTATTAAACTTATTTTGGTGTTCCGTTGTTGGTAGGTTGGTCAAGTCAGTTGAATTTCGTCTTATGGTAAAGGATGATGGGGATGGATCTGGTTAATGAAAACAGGTGAGCAGAAAAGTATTTATTCTTGATAACAAAAAGACAAATTCCCTTACGAGTACATATACACACTTCAAAGCTTTACACAGCAAAGTGTTCAGTTATTGGTTATACATTTTCTCACCTTAGAATTCTTTACAGAACACACCCCAAATGGACTTTCTCATAATACCATTTTGTGTTGAAGCCTCAGCAGCACACCCTAGTGGTGGTAGGGGAGAGCTGGCATTCCAGGGTGAGGTAGCCCACCCCTTTCAGTTTGCACAGTCTGTGATAAGTTATGTTGTCTCCAGCAGAGGTTTGATGAAGAGGTGAGCCTCTTATCTACGCTGCAGAAAGACAGGCTTGTCTGACACTCTGGGCCCAGGTATTGAGCAGTGCAGTCACAGAGTGCTTGTCTGGGAGCTGTAGGAGTTTGGAGGTCATATTTCTGTGAACGTTCTTTAGGAAGGGGTTGGCACCTGGAGAGGAAGACAAAGTGATGCATTAATCAACTAGAAAATGCATGAAACCTAAAAGACTGGCTACTGACATGGCAGTATGGTTAAAAAATTATAATTGTTATTTTGCTGAACATTTAATTTGTTACACATTTTAAACTAGGTAATATTGGGCAACATTTCATTACAACCAAAGTTAAAATAGAGTCAATTTGACTAAAACAGGCTCCATAGTTGAGTATTGGTACAGAGAGAGCCAGTGTGTCTTACCATACACTTGCCCATCGTCTGCCCACTGAGGGCTTTGGTCTGGGTAGTCTGCAGGGATGCTGAGCTGGAGAGGTGGCACACTTGGCAGGTTCTTGTCGTCTGGAAGAGAAAAGCAGAGAATAGCATCAGACATCAATTTTATCTTTGAGGGAGGATAATGTGATTTCCCCCAGCCTTCATCTCTTAACGCCCTAAACCAGGGGTCGGCAGACCGGCCCGTAAGGATTTTCGTTTTTGTAAAATCAGTAATTAAGCTAGAAATTTGTTTCATTTAGGAAATCTGTTCCCACGAATAAAAAGGGAGACGTGATCGTGTCTCAATGTAACCGTGGCTGGATCTAGTTGCCTACCTCTGCCCGAAACTCACCTAGTTTACAGATTAGATGCACCGTGCCGTTGTTACTGCAGAATGAGGGGTCCAGGTTGACCAGGAACTTAGCATTGAGGCGGGCCACCTCCCCCTGCAGGATGTTGGGGATTGTCTGGCGGTCATCATCCTCGTGTTTCCTCTTCCGGGCCACGATGGTGGGGCCCCTGTGGAGTGGAGAGTGGGAGAGAATAGAGATGAGTGTCAGATGACGGCCTGATCCCACTGCTACTGTACTCTTTCACACACTTTCTAAATGCACTGTAGGAAATGAGGATGGTCTTGTATCGATGACAGAGACATGGACAGATCTAAAGCAGGGTCGCTCCAAGATGTCAGACGGAAATCTGTCCATCCTGTAGGGTTTCTGGACATGGAGTAATTAGGGTAAACTCACGTGATTGGCAGCCCGTGGATGGCTGTCATGGCTGGGGCAAAGGTACGGTACAGGGAATGGTTGAAGACAGGAGAGCGGATGTTTGCCATGACGGCATCCAAGAGGGGCTGGCATAGGTACTGCTGCTTGGTGCAGGGCACAGGTGGAGGGGGTGGTGTCGGCTAAAACAAGTTTAGAATAAAGTCTTAACCTTTATGAACTCACAACAGAAAGACATTTTGAGAGCCAAAGAGCAATATAACAGCACAAAGATTTTCACCATGGTTGAAAAACCGGGTCTCACGCTTACCACAGCCATATCATTCTTCAGTTTCTCCAGTGCTATCTCACACTTCTGTAAGGTCCTGAGAGGACACCTGCAAGTCAGGGAGAGGAGATACGTTCTATAACCATTGTTAAGACCAACATGGATGGGCACTGACACACTCATAAGCAACACACTTGTATTATTTTACCTTGTGCTGGGGTCAGTGAGAATGTTCAGCAGGCTCTTCATCTTACTCAGGTCCTTTTTCCTATCTGTTAAGAACACAAACTCCCTTTAGTGAGTGGGAACAGCCAAGAGTGGACATAAAAGTAAGAAAGCATGGCGTGAGTGTATACCTTCGTTTTTGTCTATCTTGTTGATCATCCTGCGCAGCGGCTCGATGTATTTGGAAAGCTGTTTGAGTTTCTCCATGTACTGCTGGTCCTCCAGTTGAGAGGCCCCGACTGGACTTATCACTGAACTGGGGTTCCCTACACATCACCAGACAACCACATGGGACAACAATCAGAATACTCATATACAGTTGAAGTCCAAAGTTAACATACACCATAGCCAAATACATTTAAACTCAGTTTTTCCACAATTCCTGACATTTAATCCTAGTAAAAATTCCCTGTCTTAGGTCAGTTAGGATAACCACTTTATTTTAAGAATGTGAAATGTCAGAATAATAGCAGAGAATTATTTTTTTCAGCTTTTATTTCTTTCATCACATTCCCAGTGGGTCAGAAGTTTAAATACCAAATACTAATTGAGTGTAACATTGCCTTTAAATTGTTTAACTTGGGTCAAACGTGTCGGGTAGCCTTCCACAAGCTTCCCACAATAAGTTGGGTGAATTTTAGCCCATTCCTCCTGACAGAGCTGATTTAACTGAGTCAGGTTTGTAGGCCTCCTTGCTCGCACACGCTTTTTCAGTTCTGCCCACAAATTTTCTATAGGATCGAGGTCAGGGCTTTGTGATGGCCACTCCAATACCTTGACGTTGTTGTCCTTGAGCCATTTTGCCACAACTTTTGAAGTATGCTTGGGGTCATTGTCCGTTTGGAAGACCCATTTGCGACCAAGCTTTAACTTCCTGACTGATGTCTTGAGATGTTACTTCAATATATCCACATAATTTTCCGTCCTCATGATGCCATCTATTTTGTGAATTAAACCAGTCCCTCCTGCAGCAAAGCACCCCCACAACATGATGCTGCTACCCCCGTGCTTCACGATTGGGATGGTGTTCTTTGGCTTGTAAGCCTCCCCCTTTTTCCTCCAAATATAACGATGGTCATTATGGCCAAACGGTTCCATTTTTTTTTTTCATCAGACCAGAGAACATTTCTCCAAAAAGTACAATCTTTGTCCCCATGTGCAGTTGCAAACCGTAGTCTGGCTTTTTTATGGCGGTTTTGGAGCAGTGGCTTCTTCCTTGCTGAGCGGACTTTCAGGTTATGTTGATATAGGACTCGTTTTACTGTGGATATAGATACTTTTGTACCCGTTTCCTCCAGCATCTTCACAAGGTCCTTTGCTATTGTTCTGGGATTGATTTGCACTTTTTGCACCAAAGTACGTTCATCTCTAGGAGACAGGACGTGTCTCCTTACTGAGCGGTATGACGACTGCGTGGTACCATGGTGTTTATACTTGCGTACTATTGTTTGTTCAGATGAACATGGTACCTTCAGGCGTTTGGAAATTGCTCCCAAGGATTAACCAGGTCAAGCAAAGAGGCACTGAGTTTGAAGGTAGGCCTTGAAATACATCCACAGGTACACTTCCAATTGACTCAAAGGATGTCAATTAGCCTATCAGAAGCTTCTAAAGCCATGACAATTTTCTGGAATATTCCAAGCTGTTTAAAGGCACAGTCAACTTAGTGTATGTAAACTTCTGACCCACTGGCATTGTGATACAGTGAATTATAAGTGAAATAATCTGTCTGTAAACAATTGTTGAAAAAATTACTTGTGTCATGCACAAATTAGATGTCCTAACCGACTTGCCAAAACTATAGTTCGTTAACAAGAAATTTGTGGAGTGGTTGAAAAACGAGTTTTAATGACTCCAACATAAGTGTATGTAAACTTCCGACTTCAACTGTACATTCAATATGTGTATACATATACAGGGGCACTGAGAATGGGCTTGATTGGGCTTCCAATATTTGGCATAACCGGCAAATGGGAAACTAAAGAAGCTCCATACAAATCAACATCCTACATAAAGACAATTAAGAATGTCAACTTTAGTAAGGAAAACAATCATAGGTGAGGCTTAGGGGCTTAGAACCACACCTCTGCTCCAGTGAGGAGTTGGGACAGTACCTGGAGTGTTGAGAGGTCCTGGGGAGGGGACACCATAGTTCTGCGGGGTGCGTGCGGTGGCTGGGCTATGTGAGGGCTGGGGGGACGGGCTAGGCTGGAAGCCCCCCGGCGATGGTGTGGGACCAGAACTGCTGTGAAGAAACACAATACAGGGTCACAGTTGACACCAGAGAATGTCAGTCCATTTCAAGACTACACCTGAAATAAAACTTTCAAATGCCATATTCTAGTCAATAAGAGAGTGAGCATGCCAACTTTGCTCACCTGACTGAGTTTGGCTGGGAAGATGGGGGCTGTGGCGATGGCTGTGGCTGGGGAGGGGGGGGCATGGACTGGGGTGTCTGCACCTGTACCGGCGAGGGCGATGACATCATCTGGTGCTGCTGCACCTTTGGAGGAGGTGAAAAGAAAAGGGAGCTCACATCAGAGGAACCTAAGCAACTGTTCAGCTGGTTGGAAGCTGCATCACATTACCATCCAACCTTAATAGCAGGGGGAAAAAACCTGCTTCAAGCCATTACGCCGATCAGGGCCTGAGTGCCTACTGAGGAAGATGGGAAGAAAATATAATTGAGTGTCTTATTGGTACTTACCAAACACAACAATGAATACTGGCCAGATGCCCTAATACTTAGCAAAATAATACACTACATTTCCAACAAAATCTATAGGCTTACTAGAGCTGGGCGATATGGACAAAAATCCATATTGCGATAAATTGACCAGTTTGCGATATTGATAAATCATTACTAAATTATTATTTTGTGGGGAGGTGCTAGAGTTGGGCGATATGTACAAAAAGTCATTGTGATAAATGTAACTATTTTGCTGGATAATAATAAATACAACTATTAAAAAAAAGATGTCATGGACATTTACTTTACATTAGCAGCAGGGCTCTAGACAAATTTCTTCCAGTACCCAGTAAGATAACAGATGGTAGCTTATGATGAAAAAAGTAAGCTATTTCATCTAACATATCCAGGGAATGCATGATTGTTATTTTGATGTGCAACCAGTCAAAATAGGATCCAGCCTAGGATTACATTTACATTTTACATTTAAGTCATTTAGCAGACGCTCTTATCCAGAGCGACTTACAAATTGGAAAGTTCATACATATTCATCCTGGTCCCCCCGTGGGGAATGAACCCACAACCCTGGCGTTGCAAGCGCCATGCTCTACCAACTGAGCCACACGATTAGCCTATCAGATTTAATTTAGCCTCTTTGTGCACATCGGACTACAGGCTAAATATGATATTGTTGCTATATAGCCATGTAGGCTAAGTAATTAATCTATCAGTAAATGTAGGCTAATGTCCTTCAAAAACTTTCCAGCGCTAGGCCTAGGCTACTTGATGTAGGCCTATTCACTGCAAATTGCGCGCTCCACTCTTCGGGCGCATCGAAACCATACTAGGCTTACAGCCTACTCCGGTTATAAAGTGGTGCCATGAACTCAGTATTAAGAGATGAGAAATAAATTATATACTCACAGAAAGCTGTGACACTCCTCTCTGGAACTGGAACAGTAGTTGCTTTGAAAACTGTATTTTTCCCACAATTGCATTTTGAGAAACGGTCATATACTTGTGCTTCTCAGAATGCATCTCTCCCTCCTCCGTGCACAGTGGGGAGAGGGAGTGGCTCACTCACACAGCAGCCAACAGCAAAACAGGGACAGGCAGATACTTTCATAGCAGATAATGCATAGGCTATTACTGTGGGAAAAAATTGTTTCAGAACAATCTACAGGAATGTTGTGTAGCAAAATCACAAATAATTACAGACGTACACAAAATGCTTCGGTAAGAGGAAGGCAATGTTGGTGTCGGTAATTTTGGGTTTATTGTCCCAGCTCTAAGGCCTACCCTTCATGGATTCCAAATCGGAACCTGCTTGTAGAAGGTACAACTCTCTTTTCATGAATCAACTACATACTGAGCATGAGAACAGACATTCACTATCAGATCTAATTCCACTGGTCTGTGTAAGGAGCAGCAGAGGTGGTTTGGGTAGAGTGGGGAGGAGATTAGAGGGCTGCACTGAGGGTTAAGAGTTCGCATAAGGAAGCACACCAGAGGGAATGGTTTTAGGAGAGGTGGTGGTCACCATAGAGGTCAGGGTCAGAGTACTGCCTGGTCACTCTACCCTGGCGAAAATACCTGTGGTAACTGCTGTCCTCCCACGGCAGCAGAGTTTGGAGGTATGGCGGGGTTCGAGGCAGCGCGGGGCAACCGGGGTGGAATTTGCATCCCAATGCGGGGCATCATCATCTTGGAGGAGGACAGAGGGGACAACAGACATGTCACAAGCAAAACAAGAAATGCAGTGCATCAGCGGAGATGAGGCGCATGCATGCACAACAATGCAGTTGCACACGCATATGCAAGCAAGCTCCCAGGAACAACACTTGTAAGGTACACAAGAACAAACATATGCACGCGCACACACACTCATTGACACACATGCACGCACAGTCATTGACACATATCACACAGTTAGTCATATCTTTAACCCTGGTGTGAGACACAGCCAGGCAGTGATACCATGACAACAGTGATGAGGCCTGCTGCAGCCAGTGGGAACATGCTCCCTCTATATTCAAAAGGCCAAACTATGCAGTGTGTATGACAATTATTTAAATGGATTAACGAAGTACAGAAGGTAAACATCTGTCAACTGACTACAAATAACAGATAATCATTTTTGGTAATCTAGTATGTCTAGCTTTAAGTATTTTAAAATGGCCACCAATGGTGGAACCCCATTGTTTCCCCCAGTAAGAGGCTTGGCAGTGATTTCCCAACTGTGTCTATTGGTCAATTGGATGAGATGGTGGGTGTCCTTCAATAATTGATGATGCCATGTCTTTGCATCTAAGAGTAGCGCTAGTAGATGTAGCAGCTGAGTTAAAGGATATATTTGGTTTGCAGGACAGAGTAGGCATGCAGTTACAGCATTCATTGCACGAACAGCACACATGCACGAAGGGGGAACAAGACATTCTAAAGTAGGTCTGAGGTATAATAAAGAGACATCCTCTGGGAGAGAATTTAATTTCTCTCAGCAGCCCATCTGTGGGTTTCATTCTGAGAAATCTTCAATAGGGAGGAGAATTAGTGTTGGGGTGAAGAGGTCTCCATTAATTCTAGTTTGGTAGAGAAAGAAGGGATGGGGAAGTGTCTTGTGGAAATTAATCCTAGCTCTATCACTCTTTTGCCAGGAAGCGATAAGATGAGTACCAAGCCTATCAGGGAATTCTCAAAAAGCACCATACAGTGCCTTCAGAAAGTATTCATGCCCCTTATTTAACATTTTGTTGCATTACAGCCTGAATTCTAAATAGATTAAATATATTGCTCAACCATCTACACACAATAATGACAAAGTGAAAACATGTTTAGACATTTTAGCGAATGTATTGAACATTTTATACAGACATATCTAATTTACATAAATAAATCACACCCGAGTCAATACTTTTTATAAGCAGCTTTGGCAGAAATTACAGCTGTGAGTGGAAAATGTAACTCGGACACTCAGGAACATTCATCCACCATCTAAAGTGTAATGAATAAATTCACCATGCTCAAAGGATATTCAATGCATTTTATATTTTTACCCAATTACCAATAGGTGCCCTTCTTTGTGAGGCATTGGAAAACCTCCCTGGCCTTTGTGGTTGAATCTGTGTTTGAAATTCACTGCTTGACTACCCCACACATACAGATAATTGTATGTGTGGTGGGGTGGAGATGAGGTAGTCATTCAGAAATCATGTTAAAGAATATTATTGCACACAGAGTGAGTCCATGCAACTTATTATGTGACTTGTTAAGCAAATTTTTACTCTTTACTCGTATTTAGGCTTGCCATAACAAAGGGGTTGTATACTTGACTCAAGACATTACAGCTTTTCATTTTCTATTCATTCGTAAAAATGTCAATAAACATAATTCCAGTTTGACATTATGGGGTATTGCGTGTAGGCCAGTGATAAAAATATAAATGTATTCAATTTTAAATTCAAGCCGTTCCAAAATAAAATGTGGAAAAGACAAGGGGTGTGAATCCTTTGAAGGCACTGTACATGCAAATGAAAACCAACTAAATTGATTCCCTGGGTTATGTAGGAGATTCATCATTCTGTTCAAACCAAACCTGAGCCATTAAGCAGCAAAGTTGCCATTATATGAATCGATGCAAACTTAAGTCTCTCTAGCTAATGCTATGTGATATAACAACCACTACTACCTTCTGGCTATGGCATCAGCTTTAGTATGGCAAAAGGCAACACAGAAAACTAAATATGTACTGCCATAATCAAGCAAAACGGCAGTAACTGCTCATTTCGTCGAAAATTTGTTAATGTCATTTTTGCTACATTAAATGCTTAATCATGTGGACAAGTATCCTGCCTCTATTGTATTGTGTTAGAGAAAAAAATGGGGGTCATGTTAGCAGTAACTGCATAAAGCCGCTGTGAAACCAAGGTAAATAAATTTTTCTCAGTTCCACGCTATGAGCAGTTACTGCCTTTTTGCTTGGTAGGGCAGCGTAGAGCTTGCGACCCAAAATTCAATCAACCCTGTCGTCATTCCAAACAGGTAAATCTGAAAGCATGCACTCACTCCAGGCCAGGCTCAGTGACCAGTGGCAGTCAATCAGTCCCACCACATCAGCTTGCAGTGCTCTTACCTGGCCAGGTACAGCTGCCGCTAGCTGGGCCTGAGCCGCCGCCTGTTGGGCTTGCTGCGCTGCCTGCTGGGCCTGCTGGACTTGCTGCTGCTGCTGTTGCTGCAATGCTCTAGCCTGGCCACACACAAAGCACACACACATACAAAAAACACATGGCACATACACACACATAGGGAAGCAAGCAAGCAGAGGGGTGTGTAAACAAGTTACTGGAATGTGTGTTATCCCAGATACTATAGATTATGAATTTAGAGTGGACAACAAAAGGTCACCACTATTCTACAGAGATTGAACTAAACTTTAAGTTAATCTTTTTCAATAACACCACCTCTGCTTTACCTGCAAGGCTTGGATCTTGAGCTGCTGCTGTTGCTGCTGCTGCTGACTGAGCGAGCTGATGGGCACATGCTGTGTGGGGGCCATCTGCCCAGCCAGAGACTGGGGCACCATGCCCTGCTGCTGCTGGGAGTGGGGGGGCAGCTGGGTCGGCTGGGGCTGAGACTGAGACTGAACCTGTTGCTGCTGTTGTTGCTGGACCATGTGCTGGATGGACTGTGCATGCTGCTGTTGGAGTTGTAACTGAATCTGCTGTTGCTGGTGCCTTGATGGGTGCATCTGAAAACAGATGTGGAGGGTGTGTAAATACTTAAGATGCCCATTATTTGAAACCCCAAAAATATTTTATTCTCATGTCAAACTTGTTTACCAAAAGATAAACCAATTCACTGCCTTCTTGCATGCCTCTGTTTGCTTTTAATTGTACATCTAGGCAGGCTATCATGGCAGGGCTTTTACGCTTATACCTGGTTCTGTTGTTGCTGGTTTTGGGCCTGCTGTTGCTGCTGGTTTTGGTGCTGCTGTTGGAGCTGTTGGTTCTGATGGTGTTGCTGCTGTAATTGTTGCAGCTTCATCTGCTGCTGGACCTGAAACTGCTGCTGCTGTATGGCTGTCTGTTGTTGCATTGCTGTCTGCTGCTGCATGGCCGTCTGTTGCTGTTGTTGCATGGCTGTCTGTTGCTGCTGTGCCTGGAACTGCTGGAACTGGATGGACTGCTGCTGGGCCTGCTGCTGGGCAATCTGCTGCATCTGCATCTGCCCTGGACCTCCTACTACAGGGAGGATGTGGACAAAACAGACACATCCTCCAGCTGAAAACTTGGGGAAAGCCCTGGAGGAAAAGCCCGACACCTGAGCACATAGAAATAAGAGTCTGGAGCAGTGCATGTAAGCAGAGTTGGGCAGTTGAACACCCTGCTCATCTCACAGAGCACTCCACGTCTTTTCCCGCACTCCAGTCAAACTGTGCCCGCTTAGCTCCCACTCATCTCCGCTCACATGCTCTGAGCCTCACGGAGGACACAGAAATATGAGTTTGGAGGTCCCTGATACAAAATCAAAATGTCATGACTGGTAAGCTACTGATCCAATTGTTTCTGTGGGCTAACAGACAGAATTCAAATAAGTAAGGGATAATCAACGAGGCGCTATGCGTTCTATGGAAAATATTGAATGATGTGGAAGGTGTGTTCCTCATTTAAAAGTTGGATCATACTGCAGCACTGCTTGCCGCTTGCATGCACGTAAATTGTCTTAGTATTATCTTTTTTTGAATGACCTTAAACAAAATATTAATGGATTTCTTTGTGATTGTGTATATTAAATGTATTTATAGACTGCCAGCTATTGGTAGGCTACTTGTTGAGTCCTGGATATTCTACTGTTAATATGCATAGCGCACAGCAGACGTTCATGGCGCTTTGATGAAATGCTCAGTAATTTGTCTTTTATGATAGTTATCTTAATGTAGGCCTACTGCTTGAGTGTAAAATACACATATTTCAGTAAATTCAGGGGCAGGTGGGTTAAAGGTTTTTAATGAAATTAAGTTATTGAAATTACATGGAGCTGTAAGCCGAAGAGTCATGTTTACTGTAACTGTTTTAGCGTAACTAACTTATTGGCATAAAGGCCTACTTCAATGTACAGTACATCAATCATTCCTGCATGTCATCACACAGCATACAAGTCATCCATGTACTTAAATAACTAAGGGACCCTTGAATATTTAAACAATGAATAAATCGCAACATGTGGCTAAAGCGATTGAATTATTGTGCACCGAGGGTGATGATACCTATGATATGGTACCTATGATAAAAATGACAGACGTCTACATGCTTTGTAAGTAGGAAAACCTGCAAAATCGGCAGTGTATCAAATACTTGTTTCCTCCACTGTAGTTTCAAGCTTTTATTCTGAAAAATTTGCGAGATTTATCAAAAACTCGTCAGTGGATAGACGGAGGTCCTTACATTAGTTCATGAGCTCCACACTGGTTGCTTGACATTTTCTTTCTCTCCAGTATTGAATAGTTTACAGTCCGGTTGAAATATTATCGATTATTGATGTTAAAAACAACCTGAGGATTGATTATTAAAAACATTTGACATGTTTCTACGAACTTTACAGATACTTTGGAATTTTCGTCAAGCCTTGATGACCTGCCTAAGGCTGTGGAATACTGAACATAACGCGCCAAACAAATGGAGTTTTTTTGATATAAAAATAATCTTTATCGAACAAAAGGAACATTTATTGTGTAACTGGGAGTCTCGTGAGTGCAAACATCCGAAGATCATCAAAGGTAAGCGACTAATTTTATTGCTTTTCTGGCTTTCGTGACCAATATACATTGCTGCTAGATGTTCTTAATGTTTTTTCTAGTGATTGATAAACACACACAAACGCTTGGATTGCTTTTGCTGTAAAGCATATTTTCAAAATCTGACACGACAGGTGGATTAACAACAAGCTAAGCTGTGTTTTGCTATATTGCACTTGTGATTTCATGAATATAAATATTTTTAGCTTTTTTTTATTTGGCGCTCTGCAATTCAGCGGTTGTTTACGAAAATGATCCCGCTAAAGGGATCCGTGCGTCAAGAAGTTAAGACATTTCTTTTGGCCTAGGTTAAAGAGGGATGTTTATGAGTTCATTAAAACTTGTCACACCTGTCAATTAACTGGTAAACCTAATCAAGCTATTAAGCCGGTACCACTGTTTCCTATTCCTGTACTCAGCCAACCTTTTGAGTATCTGATTATTGACTGTTGCTCCTCTGCCTTGTTATAAAAAGGGTAGTTGTTCACTGTAATGTCAGACCACTAGGTTTTCTGCTGCCTATCCTCTCTGGTCTATCACGACTAAGTCTGTGTTAAAAGCTTTGACTCAGTTTTTCTCACTGTTTGGAATCCCTAAGGTCATTCAGAGTGATCAAGGATCTAATTCACTTCCAATCTGTTTGGTCAGGTTCTCCATCAGCTCCATATTGAACACAATTTGTCTAGCGCCTATCACGCGCAGTCACAGAGCACTGGAACATTTCCATCAAACACTTTAGTCTTTGAGAGCTTATTGTACTGAGATGGATTGGGAGGAGGGGTTGCCTTGGTTACTGTTAGCCGCTAGGTAGGTTTCACAGGAGAGCACAGGTTTCAGTCCAAATTACCTTGTGTTTGGACATAAGGTGCGTGGACTTCTCTGTTCTCCAGGATGACTGGATGCCCCCTCAGTCCCAGTTTATCATATGTGTGTGATTTCCGGCGACGCCTGTACACCGCTGGTGAAATGGCTAAAGAGAAGCTATCATCTTCACAGGAGAGGATGAAGGGCATATTTGATCTGCGAACTGAGCCTCGTCACTTTAGTCCAGGTGACCAGGTTCTTGCTCTGCTGCCAAGCGTTGGTTCTCCTTTTCAATCCAAGTTTCAAGGTCCATATACAGTGGTGCGCCAGTACACTGAGCAAAAGTATCTAGTTGCCACTCCAGAACGGAGAAAAGCACACCAACTGTGCCATGTAAATTTGTTAACCATATTATGCGTGTTCCTCTGAGACTGAACAGTGGGAGTCTACAGAGGACGGTAAACCTGTTCTTTTGGCCGATACCGTTATTTCCCTGGGTTCTTGTCATGCTAGGTTCGTGCATGAGGAGGAAGATGTTCCTGGTCCCGACGATTGTAGATTGAAAAATTCAGAGACACTGGATATTTTAGACAGCCTTCTCTCTCATCTACCTGTTGATGGGCGGAAAGTGATGGTTGGTCTGATTCGGAGATTTCCATGTTTGTTTTCTGATACACCTACCCATACAAACTTAATAGAACATGATATTGACATTGGAGATGCTGACCCCATTCATCAGCGGTTCTATAGAGTTTCTTCAGAGAAACTGCGTTGTCTGGATGCTGAGGTCAGGTACATGCTGGAGAGTAAGATGGCAGAGCCTTCTTTCTCCAGTTGGGCTTCTCCCTGTATCTTGGTCAGTAAACCGGGTGGGACAAACAGATTTTGTACGGACTACCGGAAGGTAAACAATGTCACTAAGCCAGATTAATTTCCTCTTCCTCGGATGGAGGACTGCGTTGATCAAGTTGGCCAGCTAAGTTTGAGGAAATATGACCTGTTAAAGGGCTATTGGCAGGTGCCACTGATGAGTAGGGCACGTGAAATCTCTGCCTTTATTACACCCTCTGGTCTGTACTTGTATTCAGTTATGAGTTTCGGCCTGCGTAATGCACCTGACACTTTTCAGCGACTTATGAACAGGGTTGTCTCCGGTCTGGCCGGGTGCGCTCTTTATCTGGACGATGTAGTGATATATGCAGATACTTGGGAGGAACATCTGTCCCGTATTCAAGCCTTGTTCGACCGCCAAGCTGCGGGTCGCCTCCCGATCAATCTGGCTAAATGTGAGTTTGCTCAGGCGACCGTTACATACCGTGGGAAGGTGGTTGGGCAGGGTGAAGTTCGTCCTGTTTGGGCTAAAGTGGTAGCTATTGATGCTTTTCCACCACCAACTACTAAAAAGGAACTGATGCGTTTCTTGGGAATGATTGGTTATTACCATAGTTTTTGTAGGAACTTCTCTACTGTGGTCGCTCCCTTTACAGTGTTTTATTTTGTCTGGTATTGTCCTGTTCTGTCGCTCCTGTCTGTTCTCTGCTGGTCTCGTTTTCTTTCCTCTTAAAGGTTGCTTCCTGTACAAAGGTTGCTGAGGTCTGGGGAGGACGAGGTTGGCTGGGGCAAGGGGACGCAAAGGCTGGATTAATTTGTTGTGTGACTAGAATGGTGTTCCGGGGTCTTTGTTGGTCTCTGGTTTTATGGGGGGGGGGGGGGGGGGTGACAACCCACTGTCTGCCGAATTCTCTTTGCTTTTGTTTACCTTAATAGGATGTCGGTGGGCAAGGTCGGGAGGGTCGTCAGTGAAATGGGACACACCTGGGCTCGGGTGTGTCCCAGGAAAAATGCACCTCTTCCCCATTCATTGAGGAGACTCTCGCCATGCAGACACAAATTTTGGTTGTGGCATTTTTGTGGCTCTTTTTAGTGTTTGCGTTGGCACCTTTCAACACCCCTCATTATCACATTTATGCACGCAACCACTCACACTACTGATTACTGACTACACACACCATTGTTCATTATATTTAGTTTACTTTAGTTAAATACATATATTTTGTTATTCCCCATCTCCGCGTTGTCTCCTTGTTTGTTACGTGGTTTGAGCCGGTTCGTGACACTGGATAAGTCGTTCTAAGTTCAGCTTAACTAGATAGCTAGCAAAGCGATTCACATTTCTTGCTAGCTAACCAAAGGCCACCTGCATCTCTAGCTGTAGCTACCCAAAAACAATGAAAGTCACTCACCCACTCCTCCAATGACATGACATCCTCCTAGAAACTAGCTAATGTTAGGCTTTGTGATTTTAGCTAGCTACATAAATAAATATGCTTGGCCAGGGGTGTCAAACTCCATCAGCGAATGGGCCATATTAAAAAAACAATGAATTTGCGGGCTAGACATGGCCTCTTTATGTATTTTTTACGTGCAACTTCGACCCAAACTGGCCAAAATATGGCCCTTTATAATGTCCACTTATGTACCAAGGATGCCGTATATAGCATTTTGACTTATTTAAACAAAAGATAAATATTTGTCCAGCTTTGCTGCCATGCCTGCAGGTGTGCATAATGTTGTGACCCTAATCAAAAAGTATTTAATTACTCCAAATAACAAAAACTTATCTATAGGTTGTTGTAACATTTAAACTTAACATGTAGTTCAATTTTCTTGTACTGCATGAATCCCCGGTGCGGTTGAAGGCAGCATTGCTGTATGGTGCACTTAAAATGTATTGTAGTTGAGTAGCCAGCCTAGGCTACTGCTTAATATGTTGCTGTAATAGGCCTACATATTTCTTCTTTGCAGGGTGTTTTGTTGCAGGTTTAGTTTTTGGTCATTGTCCAGCTTTAAAAACCAAAACCAGAATGCAACATTTTAGCAGCCTAGCTAGGACTGTGTCATGTGTCTGTCTGTCTACAGTTTCCCTGCGCTGTAAGCTCTAAATGGGACACACGAAAGCAGCGCAGTTGAAGTTGAATTCAACGATGCAAGCGCATCAGCCTGTAGTTTCATAAAGTAGATGACTCAACTGTTGCCTCCTTTATACTCGCTTGTGTGCCCAAGTCGGCCCACGGGCTTTGTTTGTTACACGTGTGCACTAACCTATTATCCACGTTATGACTGACTTGTGATCATTGCCCTTGCTAGTTTGATTGTAGTTACATTCGTCCGTTTTTGACCAAAATATTGTGTCATTGAAACAAACGGTGCACCCCGATTGGGTGGAGGCAGCAAACACTGTACCAGGCCACCTGATTTACAACCTGATAGCAATATTTTTTGGACTACCAAGTATTGGTGAATTATATTAATCATGTATTGAACTGCATCCATCTATTCTGCCAACAATGCCTTACTGTGTCATGGAATTATTTGTCAAATATAACCTATTTTTAAAAACTCAAAGTTGGTTTTGAAGCATGAACTGGGAATTTTATTGACTGATTATACTTTGCAGATATGAAAGAAACATAGTTCAAATGCTGTCAGTTCCACTTTAACACATTTGCTGAAGGAAATGTGTTCATTTGCAGGTAGAAATGTGTTCAACATCCACTGAAGTAGCTAGCAAGTTTACTAAATAGCTACAGTAGTTGCCTTGCCAAACAGATTTGCTAGTTTAACTAACCAAACCATCAGTCCTAGCCTGCTATTATGAAAATCTAACTCAATAATAACAATGTTTTAAATTCAACCTTTGCTTTCAAAAGCAGCTCAAACATAGAACATGTGAATTCTACCGTGCATTATAGTGAAATAATGCAGGCTCTAGACTGCCCTTCAAGCCAATCAGAAACGAGTATTCAACAACGCCATGGTATAAACATGAAATAAAGTGAGAAAATTAAATAGCTTCAGGGATACACTCACTCGATTGAGGATTTCCAGCCACGGCATGCTGACCCATTTGCATCTGCCCCATGCCACCCATGGGCGCACCAGGTGGCCGAGGCCCCATACCGATGCCCCCAGGAACCCCTGGAACACCTGGGAGATTTGTCAGGGCATTCATGGGATCTGGAAGAGGGGAGGCAATGTGTACATTTACACATGTGCAGTGGCATGTGTAGCTATGTAGATATTCTTCTGAATGTATTTTAGTAACGGAGAACATGTTTTGCAAAATAACAACACACCAGGACCACCTCCTTGCGCCTTTTTATCTGCAAAACAAAACAAAGTCCATTACGTAACTCGACTTGACAGAATAGCTGTCTCGAAAAATATGAATGTGCGCTAGACATACATAGTAGATAGAGAAAGTATGTGGGGTACGTACGAATGTCTCTGAAATGAATGATCAACCTTGCTACCAGGGACAAGTATTCTTCCTGTTCAGAAGTAAACAATAACACACTTAGATGAGAGATGGACATTATTTACCAACAATTCCAGTCACTCATATACAATGTTAAAGAGTTTGATGATCCATGATGAGGTTACTAGGTATGTGTAAATTAAACCGTTCACTCACTCTAGATTTGGCTTTGACATAGACATGGTTCTCCATATCATTGCTGGACTTTGTGTGTGCAGTCCCAGCCTTTCTCATCGCCTCTTCACTGAAAAAGAAGAAGCGATTCAGATAGTTTGCCTGCTGTATTTTGCTAGCACACATGCCAATTATATTATCTAAATTCCTGGCAGATAAATTGCATTTTATTCCAAGTGAGGCCAAGCATGAATGTCCCTGGGGTCTGTGTTGTAGCTAGCATCTTGCTAACTAACGTTAACTAACTACATAGCAGGGGCGGATCCAGGAGCATGGATTTTGTGGGGACAGTAGAGCGGAAAATGGCTACAGAGACAAGCGGGAACAACAGGAACTTCTGTTATGAGTGTGGGGATTTACTGTCGCTACCTAAGCTGCAGGAGACAGTCTTCTGTTTTTAGCTGTGAGGAATGGAAGAGGAAAAAGAGGAAGGTGTTCAAGAGAATGAGGAAAGCAAAGGTTGAATTTGATGAAGATGGCGATAGAAAAGGAGATAGGGAGTTTAGAAGACTGGTGTCAAGTACAAACAGAGTGAGCAGTATGCCAAGTTGAGTGCTGGAGGTGAAATGGAAGTGAGTGATGGCGAATTAAGTGAAGTAGATGGTGTGGTGTAGTGGTCAGAGCCCGAGGTCTGCATCGATGGACATGAAAACGAATGATCTGGTCCAGTAGGAGTGCAATTTTGCCTTTTGGTGGATCCATTTGTGGTTTCAGGTTGGGTGGGAAATGAGTTGAGTCAGTGAAGGTAACACATAGTGGGCTTGAGACATTTGTGTGCATTTCTTCCAACCAGAGAGAGCAGGCACTACACGTCACGCAACTATATTGTTACAGGTGTCAAGCTTATGGGCACGTGGCAGCAGTGTGTAGGAGGTTAGTTCCTAGGTGTGAGAAGTGTGCAGAAAATCATGATACAAAGGAATGTGTAGTATTGGGGAAAGAATCGGTATGTGCTAATTGTAAGACTGGACATGGTGCTGGAGATCAGAAGTGTCCGGTGCAAGAGAGGCGGGTTGAGGTTACCAGGGTTAGAGTAGTGCAGAGGGTGTCGTATGCTGAGGCAGTGAAAAATGTAGAGGAAGATGGATCCAGGGTGAGGGATACTGAGACAATCCCTGCTAATTAATAATAGTAGATCTGTGCCAGCACAGAGGGATAGGTCAATGAGTGACATGCTTCAGTAAGCTTGGATTCTTAGCGTTCATAGCTATGGTTACCAACTGTACAGCAGAGAAGTATGTGTGAATACGAGATTTGACTTCAGGAGAGTTACAGGGTGTGTTGAGGTCCTGTCCTCGCAGGCCATTGTCCTGGGGTAGGGCCAGATAGGGTTAAATCGTGTAATAGGGTGGTGGGTTTTAATGAGTGTAGGTTTTAATTTTTTCCCCCCTTTTGTGTATCAAATTATAATGGATTTATCCCAATCTAGTTGGTGGCGGTAATGCAACATAAATTGGATGCCAACCGCCGTTAAACCTCTCCGAAGAAGTTAACGTTACATAGCACGCGAAGCAAAGACAGCGAAGGCTATAGTAACTAGCTAGTTTAACTAACCATTAGCTGATAGCCCAAACAGCTAAACGTCTCAAAACTTCTCGGGAAAAACTCTAATTAGCTAGGTCTTTATGGCAAATATGGACACATGTAGCTAACTACATCAACCCCGATTAAGGTTGGTTTACGGCCTCATAACAAGCATGTTTCATAGCTAGTTGGCTAGTAACCAGAGCTGCCGCTAATGGACTGATCCATAAAGCCAACTAGCGGCTGCCCCGGCTAGCTGCTAATTCGTTAGCGCTGACTGAAGTTGTGGTGAGCTAGCTAGCCACTGTAGTGATAATAGCGGAGTAACTAAAAAATCACAACGTTTACAAACAGTATTAATAAAACACAATTGTCTCACATTTGTGCAACAACTTTCTGTCGGAATGCAGGGCTTCTCCAGTCGCTATCTAGTCCTGGGACCTCCATTGCAGACGTCTTCTTCTTCGTGTAAATTTCCGGCAGACTAGACGCTGTGTTGCGTATTGCTGCCTTTCGCAGGTCGGAGTGCAGTTTGCACATTTTGGTCACAGGGGAATGGGGAAATCTTAAATTGCTCTACCATCTAACCCTGCACCTATACACTATCCCAAAAACCCACCACCCTATCCCACTACTTGGCCCTAAATGGTCATGCCAGGCTGTCGACCTGGGAGGATGGAACCCCTTCTCTCAACTTCCTGTAGATCTTATGCACTAAAACGTCTCACACCCAAAATATGTATCTGCTGCTGCAACCTTGGAGAGGAAAAGGCGCAACGCTTGCTCACCATAAAAATACATCGTTTTATTAGACAAGTTTAAAAGACTGACGTTTCAGCCTTCAATGGCCTTCTTCAGAATAATAACAAAGGGAATGAACAAGTTCATACAGGGCATAGGGAAGACCATTAGGGGGAAAACTATGCTGCTGCAATTACCACAGCTATCTCCTGTGATTCCCACTCCATCAGTACAGTGCAGTTGATCACCATGGCTATAAACACAAGAAATCCAACCTTACTAAAACTCTCTCTTCAGGCCTATTCACTGGGGGGGCTCCCAGTCTAATCACTCACACTTGGGCTATCCTCTACTCTCTTCACTGCCTCAGCATAGGAAACTTACTGCCACACTCGAACTCTGGCAATATCAACCTGTCTCTCTCTCTCATAGGGCACTTCGGATCCCCAGCTGCATGGGTGCACCCACAGTTGACACACAGTGCTTTCTCTATCTCAACTGTACACTCCTCCTGCACATCTCTCACATCTTGGGGTCTCCCTTCTACACATTGCTGCAACATGTCCGAATCCTTGGCACCTAAAGCACCGTAGAGGTTTCATAGCAGTACAACCTAACCTGACCTCAACAGATAGAAACTCTGTGTCAAAGATCTACAAAACAGACAGTTTATTCTCAGTCTCGCCATTGCCACTGAGTCTATGGATCACCAAACGGTGGGCGTCACAAACACCAGGAATGTTATTTTTCCTTTGAGCCACCTCTACGCTCAACGCTACCCCACTGAACACCGCTTTGAGCGGTGCCCTGTTCACATTTTCATAAATTCATAGAATGTTTGTGAATGACGTATAGTAAGACATTTGTGAACATTCTATAGCAATATAGAGTGGTAAAGTGGCGTTTGGGAAATTAATTAAATAACATAATTAATCATGGCAACAGGAGAAAAAAGGTCTCAAACCTCCTACTTCACCCCAGTTGAGTTAGAAATATTAATGAATGTGTATGCAGAATATGAGTATATATTTAAGAAAAAAGGCAATCCCGTAGCAGCTGCAAAAGAAAGTGAGCTGGCGTGGCAAAAAAAAAAGCATTTATCTTGAGTGTTCCACTTATTCAACATTTATATAGTGTGTGTGTGTTTTAATATTTATGCAGGTGCAACCCAACAAGCACAAAACGTACTTGGCAGTAACTGAAGATGAAATATAAAAATATACTCCAAACAGGTGAGGTATAATTTCATTACACGCAATTGTGATGTTGTTTAGCCTACCCTATCTAATTAAACATCATTCAGTGGCTACATTCAACATGTGATATTTAAGTAGTTAGGGAAATTTTCAAAGCAAAAAAAAAGTAGCATTTTCAGCCATCCCAACACTGGCAGTATTTAATATTGTCTATTTGAAAGTAACACCTAAATGCCTTTGTACATACAAGTCTCCAAATGTGTGCTTACTGGACATGTTCAAATTTGGCACTGGAACTGGGCCTTGAGCATCCCAATGGTCATCTCTACCCTGGCTCGTGTCCTGCAGTGAGCCAAGTTATAACGTTGCTGAGAGCCGGGCTCAGGATCAGGGTAAGGGGTCAACAAATAGGGCTGGCAGGGGTACCTTCTGTCACCGAGCAGGTAACCATCGAACTCTCCTATGATAATACGAGGATACAGTTGACATTTTCAGTTGCAATAGGAGGAAACAATTGGATATAGCTATATATATATACACTGCTCAAAAAAATAAAGGGAACACTTAAACAACACAATGTAACTCCAAGTCAATCACACTTCTGTGAAATCAAACTGTCCACTTAGGAAGCAACACTGATTGACAATAAATTTCACATGCTGTTGTGCAAATGGAATAGACAAAAGGTGGAAATTATAGGCAATTAGCAAGACACCCCCAAAAAATGAGTGATTCTGCAGGTGGTGACCACAGACCACTTCTCAGTTCCTATGCTTCCTGGCTGATGTTTTGGTCAGTTTTGAATGCTGGCGGTGCTCTCACTCTAGTGGTAGCATGAGACGGAGTCTACAACCCACACAAGTGATTCAGGTAGTGCAGTTCATCCAGGATGGCACATCAATGCGAGCTGTGGCAAAAAGGTTTGCTGTGTCTGTCAGCGTAGTGTCCAGAGCATGGAGGCGCTACCAGGAGACAGGCCAGTACATCAGGAGACGTGGAGGAGGCCGTAGGAGGGCAACAACCCAGCAGCAGGACTGCTACCTCCGCCTTTGTGCAAGGAGGTGCACTGCCAGAGCCCTGCAAAATGACCTCCAGCAGGCCACAAATGTGCATGTGTCAGCATATGGTCTCACAAAGGGTCTGAGGATCTCATCTCGGTACCTAATGGCAGTCAGGCTACCTCTGGCGAGCACATGGAGGGCTGTGCGGCCCCACAAAGAAATGCCACCCCACACCATGACTGACCCATCGCCAAACCGGTCATGCTGGAGGATGTTGCAGGCAGCAGAACGTTCTCCACGGCGTCTCCAGACTCTGTCACGTCTGTCACATGTGCTCATGTGCTCAGTGTGAACCTGCTTTCATCTGTGAAGAGCACAGGGCGCCAGTGGCGAATTTGCCAATCTTGGTGTTCTCTGGCAAATGCCAAACGTCCTGCAAGGTGTTGGGCTGTAAGCACAACCCCCACCTGTGGACGTCGGGCCCTCATACCACCCTCATGGAGTCTGTTTCTGACCGTTTGAGCAGACACATGCACATTTGTGGCCTGCTGGAGGTCATTTTGCAGGGCGCTGGCAGTGCACCTCCTTGCACAAAGGCGGAGGTAGCGGTCCTGCTGCTGGGTTGTTGCCCTCCTACGGCCTCCTCCACGTCTCCTGATGTACTGGCCTGTCTCCTGGTAGCGCCTCCATGCTCTGGACACTACGCTGACAGACACAGCAAACCTTTTTGCCACAGCTCGCATTGATGTGCCATCCTGGATGAACTGCACTACCTGAATCACTTGTGTGGGTTGTAGACTCCGTCTCATGCTACCACTAGAGTGAGAGCACCGCCAGCATTCAAAACTGACCAAAACATCAGCCAGGAAGCATAGGAACTGAGAAGTGGTCTGTGGTCACCACCTGCAGAATCACTCCTTTTTTGGGGGTGTCTTGCTAATTGCCTATAATTTCCACCTTTTGTCTATTCCATTTGCACAACAGCATGTGAAATTTATTGTCAATCAGTGTTGCTTCCTAAGTGGACAGTTTGATTTCACAGAAGTGTGATTGACTTGGAGTTACATTGTGTTGTTTAAGTGTTCCCTTTATTTTTTTGAGCAGTGTATATATATATATATATATATATAACTCACCACGGGCAAATCTAGCGCTCAGTGTATACACACAAATGTGCGAGTCATGCACAGACCCAGGCCACTTTGCTTCCACGTGGCTGATGTGGGCTGCATCACATATGACCTCACAGTGCAGAACAGTAATTAGCTGCAGTAGCTGTATTCTGATGTAACTTTCATTTGGAATACCAAAGGCTACTATTTAGGCCTACCTGCACATTAATGCTGTGGAAAGACTTCCTATTCACATATTCTACTTCATTTACTGAAGGAGCTGTGATAGGAATATGAATGCCATCTATGCAGCCAATCACACCTGGAAATCTTAAAATATATCAAATTAACTGATTAGTGCTTCAAGTCTCAAAGCTTCATACTAAATTAATTAATTATTGCTTAGACTGATACCTGCAATTCTGTGGAATTCTTTGAGTCTTGTGGGTCTGTGACTTGGGAACACCACAAAAGTGTACAGTAAACATTTCAGTGTATTGGAAATATGCTCAGCGTCACGAGTTTCTATAGAAAACTCCCGTTGGCAAAAAAACGAAGTGCAACACAAAGAATTTGTTTTCCGAACTGAGAGCATGACCACGATGTGTTATATGAACGATATGAGGCCTGAGAAAATTGTTCAGATGAATGATCAATTGTGCAGAAAAACGAAAACGCTCAAACAGATAATCATCAGGGAATGATACAACATCCAAGCAGGGTCTGATCACCCTCTCCCAACTGAGATTTCTGCTTCAATATCAACTGGCTCTTCAAGAAAAGGACACGCCATGTCTGAGTAGATGACACCTCCTTCAGTCTGCAGGCTTCAGCTAAAGAGGAGGAGAAACTCAGGGTTAGTTGAAGAAAACCTGCCAGTGAGCAGGTTAGCTTCACAGAGTATGTTGCCATAGAAACTGACTCAGAGTTAAGCTGAACTGGCTTTGTGAAACCGAAAACCAAAAGTTTCCTTAAACTCTGAGTCAACTAACTCTATACCCGCTTTCTGAAACAGGCCCCAGGACCTCCTACTTGCGCCTTTTTATCTGCGAAACAAAACACAGTCCATTACGTAACTCGACTCGACAGAATAGCTGTCTCTAAAATCTGAATGTGAACCAGAACTACATAGCAGATAGAAAAAGTATGTGGGGTACGTACGAATGTCCCTTAAGTGAATGATCAACCTTGCTACCAGGAACAAGTATTCTTCCTTTTCAGAAGTGAACGATAACATACTTAACATACTTCATACGATAACATTAGATGAGAGATGGTCATCATTATTTACCAATAATTTCAGTTACTCATATACAATGTTACAGAGTAGTCTGATGATCCATGATGAGATTGCTAGGTGTGTGTGTAATTTAAAACGTTCACTTACACTAGATTTGGCTATGACATAAACATGATTCTCCATATCATTGCTGGACTTCGTGTGGGCAGTCCAAGCCTTTCTCATCTCCTACTCACTAAAAAAGAGGAAGCGATTCATATTTTGCCTGCTGTATTTTCCTAGCAACACATGCCAATGATATTAGTTACATTCCTGGCAGATAAAGTGCATTTTATTCCAAGTGAGGCCAAGAAGGAATGTCCCTGGGGTCTGTGTTGTAGCTAGCATCTTGCTAACTAACATTAACTAACGTTAGCTAACTACATAGCAGGGGCGGATCCAGGAGCATGGATTTTGTGGGGACAGTAGAGCGGAAAATGGCAACAGAGACAAGCGGGAACGACAGGAACTTCTGTTATGAGTGTGGGGATTTACTGCCTCTACCTAAGCTGCAGGAGACAGTCTTCTGTTTTTAGCTGTGAGGAATGGAAGATGAAAAAGAGGAAGAAGGCGTCGAAGAGAATGAGGAAAGCTGAGGTTGAATTTGATGAAGATTGTGGAAGAAAGGGAGATGGGGGTGAAGAAGACTGGTGTCAAGTACAGAGTGAGCAGTATGCCAAGTTGAGTGCTGGAGGTGAAATGGAAGTGAGTGATGGCAAGATAAGTGAAGTGGAAGGTGTGGTGAATAGGTCGGAGCCCAAACCTGGCATCAATGGACATGATAAAGTAGAATCTGGTCTAGTAGGAGTGAGATTTTTGGAGAAAGTGGATCCTTGCCTTTTGGCAGATCCATTTGTGGTTTCAGGCTTGATGGAAAAGGAGTTGAGTCGGTGAAAGTAACACGTAGCGGGTTTTTGATATTTGTGTGTGTTTCTTCCAACCAGAGGGAGCAAGTGCTCCTTGTCACGCAACTCAGGGCAATATCGGGTTAATGCTTTGCTCTTAGGAACAGGGCACCATTGAAAGGAGTGATTATTGGGGTAGCAGTAAATGTGAAGGTGGACTAGCTGAATGGGAAGATTCCCGGTGTTTGTGATGCTCGGTTGGTGCAACGTAGGCAGGGTGGCGCGTGTGGTGAGACAGAAGAGTTGTTGTCTGTTGTTTTGAGTTTTGATGTTGATTCTTTGACTGACAAAGTGATGTTTAGATATTTCAGTTATCCAATAGGAGTTTTTGTGCCAAACCCATTACGTTGTTACAGGTGTCAAGCTTATGGGCATGTGGCAGCAGTGTGTATGCGGGAAGTTCCTAAGTGTGAGAAGTGTGCAGAAAATTATGAGACAAAGGAATGTGTAGTATTGGGGAAATTAGTGGTATGTGCTAATTGTATGGGTGGACATGGTGCTGGAGATCGGAAGTGTCCGGTGTGAGAGAAGCAGTTTGAGGTGGCCAGAGTCAGAGTAGTGCAGAAGGTGTTGTATGCTGAGGCATTAGTAGATCTGTGCCAGCACAGACGGATACGACAACAAGTGGTATATGCATCAGTAATGTTGGCTTCTTAGCGTTCATAGCAATTGAACGTATATCACAGACAATAGATGTTGTGGTGTCAGCTGCAGATAAGTACTTGGGTATACGAGATTTAACTTCAGAAGAGTTACAGGATGTGTTGACTGGTGGTGTCCTGTCCTCCCAGGCCGTTGGCATGGTGGAGGAGCAGATAGGGTCAAAGTAGTGGAATGGGATAGTGGGTTTTTATTGAGTGTAGGGTTCATTGAAAGGGTGTTTTTATTTATACTATAGTGCAGTTAGGGGCGGTAATGCAACATATTGGATGCCAACCACCATTAAACCCCACCACAGAATAACAGACTTATTTACTGTTAAAGTTTTCCATCCATTCAATAGATGCAACAATGTAACTGTAATTTTCGAAGACATTTCTGATTAAGTTGAATGTAGTAGTGATCAGCATATCCTTGACGGGAAGTGATGCACTTTTGTACTCAAAATAGAAATGGTTCAAATCAAGGTAATCTAAATCAGTAGGCAGGCAAATCCCTTCAATGATTACATTTTGGCCTTGGCCTATGAATTTCATGGGTCTACAAAGCCTTCTATTCTAAGGATGTAACTGTGAGACAAGGAATTAGATGTGCATTGTTTTACAAACATACACCAGGTGCCATGGGTTTTTTACAGGTTATCAGTACCAGCTTCAAAGCATCACCATGTAATTGGAATGAGACTATATGCTGAAATATCTGTAATAGTAGCTATAGTTTATGTTGAAGTTTTATTGTCAGTGAAATGCTTAACTCGCAAGCTCTACCGAACAGTCCAGAAATCAACATCAACATAGTACAACTATAAATAGAAATATATATATATATATATATGTAGTACCAGTCAAAAGTTTGGACACACCGACTCATTCAAGGGTTTTTATTAATTTTTACAATTTTCTACATTGTAGAATAATAGTGAAGACATCAAGCTATGAAATAGCACATATGGAATCATGTAGTAACCAAAAAAGTGTTAAACAAATTAAAATATATTTGAGATTTGAGATTCTTCAAAGTAGCCACCCTTTGCCTTGATGACAGCTTTGCACACTCTTGGCATTCTCTCAACCAGCTTCATGTGGTAGTCACCTGGAATGCATTTCAATTACCAGGTGCGCCTTGTTAAAAGTTAATTTGTGGAATTTCTTTCCTTCTTAATGCGTTTGAGCCAATCTGTTGTGTTGTGCCATGGTAGGGGTGGTATACAGAAGATATACCTATTTGGTAAAAGACCAAGTCCATATTATGACAAGAACAGCTCAAATAAGCAAAGAGAAATGACAGTACATCCGGAAAATGTCAAGAACTTTGAAAGTTTCTTCAAGTGCAATCGCAAAAACCATCAAGCACTATGATGAAACTGGCTCTCATGAGGACCGCCACAGGAATGGAAGACTTAGAGTTACCTCTGGTGTAGAGGATAAGTTCATTATACTTAACTGCACCTCAGAATGCAGCCCAAATAAATGCTTCACAGAGTTCAAGTAACAGACACATCTCAACATCAACTATTCAGAGAATACTTAGTGAATCAGGCCTTCATTGTCGAATTGCTGCAAATAACCACTGCTAAAGGACACCAATAAAAATAAGAACCTTGCTTGGTGTAAGAAACACGAGCAATGGACAATAGACAGGTGGAGATCTGTGCTTTGGTCTGATTTGGTCTGATGCAGAGTCCAAATGTAAGATTTTTGGTTCTCACCGCTGTGTCTTTGTGAGATGCAGAGTAGGTGAACGGATGATCTCTGCATGCGTGGTTCACACCATGAAGTATGGAGGAGGAAGTGTGATGATGTGGGGATGCTTTGCTGGTGACACTGTCTGTGATTTATTAAGAATTCAAGGCACACTTAACCAGCATGGCTACCACAGCATTCTGCAGCGATACACCATCCCATCTGGTTTACGCTTAGTGGGACTATCATTTGTTTTTCAACAGGACAATGACCCAACACACCTCCAGTCTGTGTAAGGGCTATTTGACCAAGATGGATAGTGATGGAGTGCTGCATCAGATGACCTGGCCTCCACAATCACCTGACCTCAAATTATAGTCCTAATTGAGATGGTTTGGGATGAGTTGGACTGCAGAGCGAAGGAAAAGCATCCAACAAGTGCTCAGCATATGTGGGAAGTCCTTCAAGACTGTTGTAAAATCATTCCAGGTGAAGTTGGTTGAGAGAATGCCAAGAGTGTGCAAATCTGTCATTAAAGTAAATGGTGGCTACTTTGAAGCATCTCAAATATAATATATATTTTGGTTTGTTTAACACTTGTATCGATACTAATTGAGTGAATGTAAACTTCTGACCCACTGGGAATGTGATGAAATAAATAAAAGCTGAAATAAATCATTCTCTCTACTATTATTCTGACATTTCACATTCTTAAAATAAAGTGGTGATCCTACCTGACCTAAGACAGGGCATTTTTTACAAGGATTAAATGTCAGGAATTGTGAAAAACTGAGTTTAAATGTATTTGGCTAAGGTGTATGTAAACTTCCGACTTCAACTGTATATATATACACACACACACACACACACACGCACGCACGCACGCACGCACGCACGCACGCACGCACACACACACACACACACACACACACACACACACACACACACACAGATTGTATAGAAAATTAGGAACGCCTTCCTAATATTAAGTTGCACTCCCTTTTGCCCTCAGTATAGCCTCAATTTGTCAAGGCATGGACTCTACAAGGTGTCGAAAGCATTCCACAGGGATGCTGGACCACGTGGACGCCACTGTTTCCAACAGTTGTGTCAAGTTGGCTGGATATGTTTTGGGTGGTGGACCATTCTTGATTCACACTGTAAACTGTTGAGCATGAAAAACCCAGCAGCGTTGCAGTTTTTGACACACTCAAACCAGTGTGCCTGTGTAACGGATGTGAAATGGCTAGCTAGTTAGCGGGTACGCGCTAGTAGCGTTTCAATCAGTTACGTCACTTGCTCTGAGACTTAAGTAGGGTTTCCCCTTGCTCTGCAAGGCCCGCTGCTTTTGTGGAGCGATGGGTAACGACGCTTCGTGGGTGTCAGTTGTCGATGTGTGCAGAGGGTCCCTGGTTCGAGCCCGGGTATGGGCGAGGGGACGTACTAAAGTTATACTGTTACACCTGCCACCTACTACCATACCTTTTTCAAAGGCACTTAATTATTTTGTCTTGCCCATTCACCCTCTGAGCGTCACACATACACAATCCATCTCTCAAGGATTAAATATCCATCTTTAACATGTCTCTTCCCCTTCACCTTCACCGATTGAAGTGGATTTAACAGGTTACGTAAATAAGGGATCATAACTTTCACCTGGATTCACCTGGTCAGTCTGTCATGGAAAGAGCAGGTGTTCCTAATGTTTTGTACAATCAGTGTATATATAAATAAAACACGAGAAATAAGAAGCGAGAGGAATCTATATATAGGGTTAATGTGATATATGATTTGTGATATATGATTGCTATGCAGACGACACACAATTAATCTTCTCCTTTCCCCCATCTGATAACCAGGTGGCGAATCGCATCTCTGCATGTCTGGCAGACATATCAGTGTGGATGACGGATCACCACCTCAAGCTGAACCTCGGCAAGAAGGACTGCCCGTTCCATGATCTCGCCATCACGGTTGACAACTCCATTGTGTCCTCCTCCCAGAGTGCTAAGAACCTTGGCGTGATCCTGGACAGCACCCTGTCGTTCTCAACTAACATCAAGGCGGTGACCCGTTCCTGTAGGTTCATGCTCTACAACATCCGCAGAGTACGACCCTGCCTCACACAGGAAGCGGCGCAGGTCCTAATCCAGGCACTTGTCATCTCCCGTCTGGATTACTGCAACTCGCTGTTGGCTGGGCTCCCTGCCTGTGCCATTAAACCCCTACAACTCATCCAGAACGCCGCAGCCCGTCTGGTGTTCAACCTTCCCAAGTTCTCTCACGTCACCCCGCTCCCCCGCTCTCTCCACTGGCTTCCAGTTGAAGCTCGCATCCGCTACAAGACCATGGTGCTTGCCCACGGAGCTGTGAGGGGAACGGCACCTCCGTACCTTCAGGCTCTGATCAGGCCCTACACCCAAACAAGGGCACTGCGTTCATCCACCTCTGGCCTGCTCGCCTCCCTACCTCTGAGGAAGTACAGTTCCCGCTCAGCCCAGTCAAAACTGTTCGCTGCTCTGGCACCCCAATGGTGGAACAAACTCCCTCACGACGCCAGGTCAGCGGAGTCAATCACCACCTTCCGGAGACACCTGAAACCCCACCTCTTTAAGGAATACCTAGGATTGGATAAAGTAATCCTTCTAAACCCCCCCCCCCCCCTTAAAAGAGTTAGATGCACTATTGTAAAGTGGTTGTTCCACTGGATATCATAAGGTGAATGCACCAATTTGTAAGTCGCTCTGGATAAGAGCGTCTGCTAAATGACTTAAATGTAAATGTAAATGTTCACTCATGTTAATATTCGCCCATGTTCATCCAAGTCTCTCCTCCAGGGACCTCAGTCTATTCAGAATCTATTTCAGCATCATGTGACTTCACTGTGGAAATAATGAAAGTTCTAAATAAATAAATTAAGGTTCATGGTGGTTTCCATTACCCACTAGAGGGTGTTGAAATCGAGGAAACCAGGTGTCCTGCATTCCAGCAGAGTCACACAAACACAAAGATTGCATCTCCCAAATAGCCTAAATGAATACATTTTGGCATTACCATTTTTAACAAAAATTACACAGTATGTTGCATGGGTGATTTGTTATTTGGAAAGGGGAAGTGTATTTCAAAGGGACAAAGAAACAGGTCTGATTCTGATATGCCTAGGTCTACAGTATATACATTTTTGTCTGTCCTTACCAACACTTATGACTGCCGTTGTAGTTGTTTTTGTGTGTGTGTTTTATTGTTTTTACAGAATCGTTGGTCATTCCTGCAATTTATTTATTTTTGATAGGGAGTCAATGCTGAGACCAATGTCTCTTTTCCAGATGAGCCCTGTTTAGCATAACATTACACATCAAAATGCAATATACACATCAAATTACACATCCATTAAAATGCACTTTATTATACAAAACAATACACGAAAGCAAAACACAATCATAAAAAACAGACACACTAAACATTCTTCCTCAATTGGAAATTAAAATGAAACAAATAACTTAGAAGGCATTTTTCAAGGAACCATAATGCAGAAATTATACATAAAAACACTAAAAATAAATCAGTAGTTTCGCAGAAATTCTGTAAATCCTTCTTAATGGTATTTTGCATCTTGGTCAGTGAAGAGAACAAATGCAATGTGCAATTTGTATAAAGCATCCTAGGCCTATACCTGTAATCCAGAGAAGGCTGGTGGGAGGAGCTATAGGAGAAGATATAGGAGGATGGGCTCATTATAATGGCTGGAATGGAATCAATGGAATGGTACCAAACACATCAAACACATGGAAACGTGTTTGATTCCATTCCATCTATTCCATTCCATCCATTAAAATGAGCCTGTCCTCCTATAGCTCCTCAGACCAGCCAACTATGGTGAAATCAGCAGCTATTATACATTACCATAAAAACTCCAGATTGTTTTCATCCAATTTGTTGCACCAGTGAGCCTTTGCGGGAATGTGGGAATTGGCAGGCATTAGCAAGAACCAGTGGGTGCAAATCTATTAACATTCAGACTGTGTTGCAGTGATGAGACCAAACCAGCTGCAGTCTCAAGAGGTATGGACCATGACAACTCTTCTATTTCCAAACCAAGAGAGGAAGATACAACCTCAATGTGGCCCAATGTTATACTTTATGCTCTGTCCAATGTGGTTGCCTCACAAAGTCTACAAAACAACATCTCATGCTAATATTAGTCCTAATACCATTGCATGAACTCATTTGCATTATGGTTTTCGGAGGTGTCTTGGGTGGCAATGTTTCCTGCATTCAAATGCAGCCTGTCCCTTTCTAGAATGTGGGGAGGCCCAAGTTGATCTGTCACGGTTCTGTGCCAGATGACACTTCAGAGAAGCTTGAATGGAGGGGAAGTTGAGGATCAACAGGAATTGAAAATAGGGAAATATGCTGCTGGGGACATCTATTCATGTGTAGACTGAAAAGTGAATAGCATACACTAGGCTAATAATCTAGTGTCAATTTAACAGTTGCCTGCGCTGAAGATGTCTAAATCGGTCCACTAATACAGGACTAGTAAAGGCCCAGTGCACTACTTAAGTATAAAAAATAAAACATAAAATGTATTTGAATGTTTACCAGCATTTGTAACTTGAGTCTGATAATTATCTGTACAAAGCAGTTAATCTGATAATACTTGTGGAATAAAAAATACTTGCTTGATATATCTTGTCCAGTTTCTTGAAACACTTTGCAAATGCAACTTATTTCTAAGTGAAAACTGAAATGGTCTATTCATTCCTTTTAAGTAGACACTCTTATCCAAAGCAACTTACTAGTGAGTGCATACAATTTCATACTGGTCCCCCGTGGGAATCAAACCCACAACCCTAGTATTGTAAGCGCCATGCTTTACCAACTGAGCCACATCATCACATCACATTGCCACAAACGACTAGACGTCTCAATGTACTCAATTACTGTATTGTGCATAGTTTTTCTTCGTGGTGATGGAAAGTCTAATGGTACAAATCTAGATGACCAGGCTATGTAAGATCCAGTAATGTATATTTACAGTAAGTGGTTTGTAAGGATGGTAAATGAATACTGCACAAAAAGTGTTTGTTTTCCGTGTTATTCCATTAGAATTAAAATTGCAGAGAAAGGGACAGGGCTTAAAATTCCAACTATTGAATCCTGCAAGATACTGTTCTTAATTATACAACTATTGTACCTTTTTGCCAAAGCAGATATGCTGAAAAAAAGTTTTTGCCCGAGCTACAGACATCTATATCGGTCTGCTAATAGCAGTAATACAAGCGTGATGTATTGCTGTCTCCACCTTCTTGCCCTTTGTGCTGTTGTCTGTGCCCAATAATGTTTGTACCATGTGTTGTGCTGCTGCCATGTTGTGTTGCTACCATGTTGTTGTCATGTTGTGTTGCTACCATGCTGTGTTTTCATGTGTTGCTGCCTTGCTATGTTGTTGTCTTAGGTCTCTCTTTATGTAGTGTTGTTTTGTCTCTCTTGATGTGATGCGTGTTTTGTCCTATTTCTTTTTTATATTTCTTTTTTTATCACAGGCCCAGTCCCTGCAGGAGGCCTTTGGCCTTTTGGTAGGCCTTCATTGTAAATTAAAATGTTTTCTTATCTGGCTTGCCTAGTTAAATAAAGATTAAATAACACAAAAAAGTGTACTACCCAGTGTACTACTTTTTAGCAAATAATATTTTTTACATTTTTTATAATTGGGTTTTTTTCACGGGTGCTACAGCACCCTCAGCACCTCTACTTCCCGCTACTATGCCCCTATGCCTAGAAATGTTGAGTAGAACCACAAGTTGCCTTCTGAATCAAAGCCCATTTGAAAACTATACATTTGTACAAAGGTCCACCATCAAGGTCTTCCTATGATCTGGACATGATGTCCTCCTATGTTGTCCACATGATTGGATGCAGGCTAAGAACCTGTTTTTACCTCCTCTCATTATTTTTCAAACAATTAGATAAGCCTCGGCCAACTAATAATAAAATCCACTGTGTCGTTTCAGATAGACATCTATTTCATATAGACAGCTATAGTGATTTTTTTCTTCTCAGAACCCACAATGTATTTTTTTGTCGTGCCGGGGTGGAGCACTCGCTCGAGGCGACAGTGACGTACAGATAGACTGGGAGCGCGCAGACCCGCCCTCTATCCGCCATTTTTTTTGTTGTCTCGGACTCAATCAGGCTGGAGGTGTGGAGCCGAGTATAAACAAGGGAAAGAAAAATACTAGTGAGACCTTATTATTGAAACAAATCAGAGGACAGAAATATACTCAAGAAATTCTACTGTTTTGGGACTCTATATGCATGCAGGGGAACCGAGACACTCTTGTGATTTCATTTTGTGTGGAGACGTGTTGCAGGCCGCCATTTTTGTTACTGCCTCAAAAGTCAAGAAAAGGATCGAACATATATATTTCGTGCCTTACAGTTAGACCAAGAAGATACAAAGTAACAATTTGGGCTCCGGCGCACAGCTATTTGCAACATTGTATCGACATGGAGACTCGTTTAATCAAGTAGTGAGGCGACCTTTTCCGTTCTCATTTACTGACAGGGACTAGAGATACACTATATTGTTTCATGAGATAGATGTATGTTTGCTTTTTCAGAAGACGGAACTTAAAGAGGAACCTTGATTGATCCTTGTTGCAGTCAGGCATTCTGTATATGTATAGCTTCTACTTTTAGACATTGAGAACTGGCATTTGTCATTGACAATAAATGAATAACCGTTACGCTTCAGAGTTGTCTCAAGCTATTCTCAGCCTGTCTCTGAAACGTCAGGTTACGTTTGTATTGGATTTAACTAACTGAAGCCTGCAGGCTTCGACTTGAAAATCAATTTGGGCGGCTGATTACCCTTCCCTGGATCTTCAAAATCAAGTTGTCAAAATCGTTATCTAGCTTATTTAGTTCTGTGTTTTTGTTTATTTATTGTTTTAAACTAATATTTGTTATTTCTATTTTGTTTATAGAAGTACATTTTTATCAAATATGTCATCTGCACGGTTCGATCCATCGGACCGGTCCAGTTGGTATTTTGGGCCGGTGTCAAGACAGGAGGCGCAGAATAGATTACAAGGACAGAGGCATGGCATGTTTTTGGTTCGGGATTCCTCGACCTGCCCTGGCGACTATGTGCTGTCAGTATCTGAAAATTCCAAAGTGTCCCACTATATCATCAACTCCTTGCCATGCATGAGGTTCAAAATCGGCGATCAAGAATTCGATCACCTCCCAGCACTTTTGGATTTCTATAAAATCCACTACCTGGATACGACTACACTGATAGAACCTGCCCCCAGGTAAGGAACTGCCAAAGGCTGCGCCTGCGGCCACATACCACTCAATGGAAATAAGTTAAAAGCTCTTATTTAGGCCGCAGGTTTTCAAGATCTTTAAAATTCCAATGATTTGACACATTACCTGCTATGTGATGGACCTCTCAGAAACTGAGCCTGAGGGTTGTATCCCATGTCAATCATAAACTTATTGTACTTATTGAGTAGTGACTGCATGTAATGACAGGTTTAACAATGACTTGCATAGTTCCTGTCCAGCTAGGGCTACTGTCTTCCACCAGTTTGAGTAATTTATATGTTTCATAACAATTTGAACCTTGACTGGTGTGGTATGTTCACAAAGGGGGTGTGACACAAAACAGTAGTGACATTTGAGGAGAGGAATGTATATACTTTGATGTAGTCCAGCGTTTCCCAAACTCTGTCCTGTGGACCCCAAGGGGTGCTCGTTTTATTTTTTGCCCTAGCACTACACAGCTGATTCAAATAATCAAAGTTTGATGATGAGTTAATTATTTGAATCAGCTGTGTAGTGCTAAGGCAAAAAACAAAATACTGGGAAATACTGATCTAGTCAGATGATTTCAGTATTTCAGCAGTAAAACTCGTGTTCATATTATATTGAAACAGTCGTGTGATAATCAATACTGAACAAAAATACACTTCATGACAAAGTATGTGGACACCTGCTTCTAGTCGAACATCTTATTTCAAAATCATCATTAATATGAAGTTGGTAAACCTTTGCTGCTATAACAGCCTCCATTCATCTGGGAAGGCTTTCCACTAGATGTTGGAATATTGCTGTAGGCACTTGATTCCATTCAGCCACGAGCATAAGTGAGGTCGGGCACTGATGTTGGGCGATTAGGCCTTTCTCGCAGTCAGCATTCCAATTCATCCCAAAGGTGTTCGATGGGGTTGAGATCAATGCTCTGTCCAGGCCAGTCAAGTTCTTACACACCGATCTCGAAAAATCATTTCTGTATGGACCTCGCTTTGTGCATTTGGGCAATTTCATGCTGAAACAGGAAAGGGCCTTCCACATAGTTGAAAGCACAGAATAGTCTAGAATGTAATTGTATGCTGTAATGTTAAGATTTCCCTTCACTGGAACTAAGGGACCTAGCCCGAACCATGAAAACAGCCCCCAGACCATTATTCCCCCTCCACCAAACTTTACAGTTGGCACTATGCATTCGGGCAGGTAGGGTGCTCCTGGCATCCGCCAAACCCAGATTCGTCTGTCGGTGAAGCGTGGGTCATCACTCCAGAGAACGTGTTTCCACTGCTCCAGAGTCCAATGCTGGCGATCTTTACACCACTCCAGTCGTCGCTTGGCATTACGCGTTGTGGGGCTGCTCGGCCATGGAAACCCATTTCATGAAGCTCCAGACGAACAGTTCTTGTGCTGACGTTGCTTCCAGAGACAGTTTGGAACTCGGTAGTGAGTGTTGCAACCAAGGACAGAAGATTTTTATACGCTACGCGCTTCAGCACTCAGTGGTCCTGTTCTGTGAGCTTGTGTGGCCTACCACTTTGTGTCTGAGCCATTGTTGATCCTAGATATTCCACTTTACAATAACAGCACTTACAGTTGATCGGGGCAGCTCTAGAAGGGCAGAAATTTGGCGAACTGACTTGTTCGAAAGGTGGTATTTACCGATTTAAAAAAAAAAATATATATATATTTACCTGTCCACAACTGGTCAAATCAAGTTTATTTTATATAGCCCTTCGTACATCAGCTAATATCTCGAAGTGCTGTACAGAAACCCAGCCTAAAACCCCAAACAGCAAGCAATGCAGGTGTAGAAGCACGGTGGCTAGGAAAAACTCCCTAGAAAAGCCAAAACCTAGGAAGAAACCTAGAGAGGAACCAGGCTATGAGGGGTGGCCAGTCCTCTTCTGGCTGTGCCGGGTGGAGATTATAACAGAACTATGCCAAGATGTTCAAAATATTCATAAGTGACAAGCATGGTCAAATAATAATCATGAATAATTTTCAGTTGGCTTTTCATAGCCGATCATTAAGAGTTGAAAATAGCAGGTCTGGGACAGGTGGCGGTTCCATAACCGCAGGCAGAACAGTTGAAACTGGAATAGCAGCAAGGCCAGGTGGACTGGGGACAGCAAGGAGTCATCATGCCCGGTAGTCCTGACGTATGGTCCTAGGGCTCAGGTCCTCCGAGAGAGAGAAAGAAAGAGAGAATTAGAGAGAGCCAAGATTTTCAAAATGTTCATAAATGACAAGCATGGTCAAATAATAATCAGGAATAAATATCAGTTGGCTTTTCATAGCCGATCATTAAGAGTTGAAAACAGCAGGTCTGGGACAGGTAGGGGTTCCATAACCGCAGGCAGAACAGCTGAAACTGGAATAGCAGCAAGGCCAGGCGGACTGGGGACAGCAAGGAGTCATCATGCCCGGTTTGCCGTGACGTATGGTCCTGGTGTGGCTGAAATAGCCAAATCCACTAATTTGAAGGGGTGTCCACAAACTTTTGTATATGTAGTGTATAAATGCAACAAGAAACAATTAAAAAATATTTTACTGAGTTAGTTTGTTTTAAGGAAATCAGTGAATTGAAATAAATTAGGCCCTAATCTATTGACTGGAAAAACAGATATGCATCTGTTGGTCACAAATACCTTAAAAAAAAGTTAGGGGCGTGGATCAGAAAACCAGTTAGTATCTGGTGTGACCACCATTTTCCTCATGTAGTGCGACACATCTCCTTCGCATCAGGCTGTTGATTGTGGCCTCTGGAATGTTGTCCCACTCCTCTTCAATGGCTGTGCTAAATTGCTGCATATTGGTGAGAACTGGAACATGCTGTCGTACACGTCGATCCAGCATCCCAAACATGCTCAATGGTTGACATGTCTGGTGAGTATGCAGGCCATGGAAGAACTGTGAAATGTTCAGCTTCCAGGAATTGTGTACAGATCCGTGCGATATATGGGGCCGTGTATTATCATGCTAAAACATGAGATGATGGCGGCGGATGAATGGCACGACAATGGACCTCAGGATCTCGTCACGGTATCTCTGTGCAGTCAAATTGCCATCAATAAAATGCAATTGTGTTCGTTGTCCGTAGTTTATGCCTACCCATACCATAACCCCACCGCCACCATGGGGCACTGTGTTCACTACGTTGACATCAGCAAACCGCTCGCCCTCACGACACCATTCACTTGGTCTGCGGTTGTGACGCCGGTTGGACGTGCTGCCAAATCCTCTAAAACAACTTTGTAGGCGGCTTATGGTAGAGAAAGGAACATTAAATTCTCTGGCAACAGTTCTGGTGGACATTCCTGCAGTCAGCATATCATTTGCATGCTCCCTCAACTTGAGACATCTGTGGCATTGTGTTGTGTGCACATTTTAGTGGCCTTTTATTGTCCCCAGCACAAGGTGCACATGTGTAATTATCATGCTGTTAAATTAACTTCTTGATATGCCACACCTGTCAGGTGGATGGATTAGGCCTTTCTCGCAGTCAGCATTCCAATTCATCCCAAAGGTGTTCGATGGGGTTGAGATCAATGCTCTGTCCAGGCCAGTCAAGTTCTTACACACCGATTCTCACTAACAAGGATGTAAACAAATTTGTGCACAACATTTTAGAGATGAGCTTTTTGTACATATGGAACATTTCTGGGATTTTTTTTATTCCAGCTCATGAAACATGGGACCAACACTTTAGATGTTGCATTTATATTTTAATTCAGTGTACATGTTGATCTATTTTTTTATGCTCCCCCTCCTCCGGCCCTCTTCCTACCCAGGTACCCAAACACAGCTATAGGCACCAGCCCCATTCAGACGATGGGCGGCCCAGAAGACAACCTGGAGTATGTGCGGACTCTGTACGACTTCACGGGCAGCGATGCTGAGGACCTGCCCTTTAAGAAGGGGGAGATCCTGATCATCCTGGAGAAGCCTGAGGAGCAGTGGTGGAGTGCCAAGAGCAAGGAGGGCCGCATGGGCATGATCCCTGTGCCCTATGTGGAGAAGCTGGTGCGACCCTCCCCTCATCCTGGCCAGCCTCCTCACGGCTCCCGCAACTCCAACAGCTATGGCATCCCCGAGCCGGCCCACGCTTACGCTCAGCCTCAGACCCCCTCGCCCCTTCCTCCTGGCACCCCCGGAGCGGTCATCACCCCCCTGCCCTCCATGCAGAACGGGCCAGTCATGGCTAAGGCCATCCAGAAACGAGTGCCCTGTGCCTATGACAAGACGGCCCTGGCTCTAGAGGTAGGAGTCCCTCACTTTTTGTCCCAGCATGGCTTTGTGAAGGGAGACCTCAATGCCTAAATGCTCCCAGTTGTCCTCTATGCTCGTAGTTCACTAGATTGTGTACATTTCATTAGATTTAATGAGCTGGTCATGTGAAAGTTGCATTGTAGTTTGTCAGGAACTTAAGCCTGCAGACACAGTACCCATTAGCTACGCTAGGCCCAATAATGGACTAAAGGAGCCTAACGTTACTCCTTATAGTCCAAAGACCTTACATGTTCTGTTTGAAGGTGATTTGCTATGCATACCAAAACAACCAAATACTCCATCTAAATGTGAATCAATTTTTAATTGTGGTACGGTTCTAGAAACATAAATCCCTCTACTTTCATATCACATCAAAATAGTTTCACAAATGTAAAATACACACTAACTGTACACTGTTTTAACCCATTTTAACACAGTTGCAGCCAACAATACTTTTCAGTGACAACTCGTTTAAGGCGGCCATCTTCCATTTACACACAGGTGTTCTTAGACGCAGATAGCTAATTAGCGCAGGTAGTCCACTCTGTCTCCCATCTGTTTTACACAAACAAGCGCTGTAACATGGAAATATGGGAACCCTAACCCTTTAAAGGTGTGTAGTAATTTAACCTTTTTTTCCAAAACCGTACCGCAAGCGATGCGTGTTAATGTTTAAAGCAAGCAAGAAGATACTATCGTCAATAGGCGCTAAAGCAGTTAGGGTCTGAATGCGGTAAGTCTACACAGGCAGCCCAATTCTGATATTTATTCCACTAATTGGTCTTTTGACGAATCGCATCAGATCTTTTCACATCAAATCTTTTTCAGAGCTGATCTGATTGGTCAAAAGACCAATTACATAAAAAAAGATAAGAATTGGGCTGCCTGTGTAAACGCAGCCATTGTGCCAAATATTATGGATCAAGTCATTTAAAGACAGTTGAGGTGACGACAGAATATGCTTGCTGCATCAGAACTGTCTTGCATTCCTCATATTTAGCTTTTGGGCTCCCAAGTGGCGCAGCGGTCTAAGGCACAGCATCTCAGTGCTAGTGGCGTCACTACAGACCCTGGTTTGATTCCAAGCTGAATCACAACCGGCCGTGATTGGGAGTCCCATAGGGTGGCACACAATTGGCCCAGCGAGGTCTGGGTTTGGTCGGGGTAGGCCGTCATTGTAAATAAGAATTTGTTCTTAACTGACTTGCCTAGTTAAATAAATAGCTAGTCTTTTCTCCTCCTCCTCGCCTTCTCCTGCCCTGGCCAGTGGTATCAGTCTGTGTTGATTTTTCTTGAGGAAGTGCAAAGTAGTCAGCTTTCTGTGGAGTAGAAATGCTGAGTAATCAGTGGCGGCAGGTGTCTCAGCTCTCTGGACTCATCTCTATTTGTTAAGCTCAGCCTCCAGTGGCTCCCACTGTCCCAAAAATCACCCCCGAAGGACAGGCACCACACGGGGAAGCTAGGGCTGATGACGTGCCAAGTGGGTATCAAACAACACTACAAGAGCTTCACCTTTGGTCAGTGGTTTAAGCATTGAAGTAAATTCAGGCTTTATTCTCTGTAGACCTCTCGCTCAGAGGGTAGTATCGAAAACCTGACCCTAGGCAACACAGTGACTAGGGTCTGGTTTCAATGATGGACTCTTTTGGCATTGGGGCAGGGATTGTCAACTGGCGGCCCGCAAGCAATTTTTATTTGGGCTCCCAAAGGTTTTTTGTATTGAGATTTTTGGACATAAGACTGTAAAATCATTAGGAATTCATCTCAAAGTATTTCCACTCATAAATATACATATGTCATTGTGTACCAATTTAATCAAGGTTTGCAATGATTATGTTTTTCGCAAATACCGTATCTGTTTGGGATTCTTGAGTACAAATGATATATACTTATGTTCTATCCCTCCGACCATCCTCTCAACAACAAAACAATTTCCCGCAGCTGAGCCTAGTTGATGGCCGCTGACATAGAGGAACTACGTCACTGTCTACTTCACTACTTTGTCCGTTTTGAATAAAATACAAAATAGTAGCTAACAAGCTGGAGATCACGGAGGTTATTTTTAATGAGTGCATTTTGCAAGTGGCTAGTTTGCATCAACTACCTTAACTAAACCCACTGCAAGGTTTTGCCAGCAAACTTTGATTTTGAATCGTGACGTTCTTACATGTCTGCCTCAATCTGTTTCCCTTATCAACGTAGGCAGTGACGTAATTCCTCTATGCCAAAAGAGTCCATCATTGAAACCAGTAACTGTGTTGCCGAGGGTCGGGTTTTCGAGACTAGAGAGCGGGTGCAAGAGAGAAATCCTGAGATTATTCATTGATCAGAGGGGACGTGTTTTGTGCATCAGATCAGTTTGTTCTTATCATATATCCACCAGAGCAGACGGCAGCTTAGCACTTCAGATTTCAATCTGTCAGAAAGAAAGTCTGGGGTTGTGTGAATAGCACCACCTCTTTCACAAACTAGAGCAAGGCTGACTAATGCCTTGGACTACCAGCATACCCCAGAACACAGCCACATTTTTGTCAGTTAATATTACTGTAGCCTTCACCACCTTGGTTTAAGTCAAATCTGACTTAATCATGGAAACTGGGGGGAGGGGCTTCAGAGTACTAGACCCCCACACTATTGTAAACCGTCTCTCATTTAAGCATTGTTCACATTGGCAGTTTAAAATGATCAACAAAAAATGCATATCTGATTGGAATTTGTTCTTTTTGAACAGCCAAAAAGCACATTGATTCAGATATTTTAAGCCACATTTCAAACCACCTTTTGCAGGTGGTTTGAATTTAGATACAAATCTGATTCCTGGGCATGTGACTTGTCTGTCTGGTCAAATCTGATTTATTTGCCCGCAGGTGGTTTTTAGACTGTTATTTGGCATATGTTATTGCTTGCTAGCTACTCAGCTACCATATGTTCTAGTCAGAACTGAGTAGCTTATTAATTATTAGTGAATGTGCTAGAATGCTAAATGGCTAGCTAGTTGACTGCTGTGGTTAGCCAAAAATGACTTGTTTTGAAAGTTGGATCAAATCAAATAATTTTATCCTTTGATGCTTTAAGTGTTCTTACACTATGATTTTGAACATTCAAAGCAACTGGGAAACGTCCATGGCGGGCATTGTCACCTTAGTTTGCTTTCTGAGTGATGGGAAGCACAGGCACCACCACCACCATCAGCTTACACCACTGCGCACACACCCGTCATTACTATGACAACTAGCATAGCAATGTCAGCAAATAACTGCTGTCTGAACACACACAAATCCTAGTTGGTTACTTGTAACTTGCTGTTTGGACAGTCAGTATTCCAAAACGGATTTGAAAAACAAAGCCGATTTGAGAATTAAGGCATGCAGTGTGAACAAGGCTTCAGTTAGAGATTCTAGTCAATGGTGCATCTGTTTCTACAGCAGGCTTCTGGTGGGTAAAAGTCTGTTAGGGACTTCCCCATGCTGTTGCTGCAAAGTTACTCCCACTCTTCATACACCCACTCCTCAAGCCTGACTAAGCTTTGAGAAGAACTAGCCCTCTAGATCTTCTGTAGTCATGTGCTCCTTCATGGTCATTCATCTACTCACTTAAAAGCTTTGTAGACATGGATATGTAGGCCACCTATTAGTCTAGCAGAGACTTGCCTTTAGCCAAGGCTAATAGCACTACTAGCAATATATCTCTGACACGTTTTCATGGAGTTGCTGGCACTCTATCGAAAGTTGTTCTTAGGAGGTCTGATTTATATGAACTGTCGTAGTGTCCCAGAAGTACTTTGACCTTTTGACCCACAAAGACTAGAGAGTTCAGCGGCCGATCCACTGCTTAAATCAGAGCCCTTTAGTGTCCTCTCTCCTCTGTGACCTGGAACCCGACAAGTGACCAAGTGGTGGAGTGTGTTGATTCGTTAGTAGGCGAACGAAGACGGTCCTCCCCTCCTCGATAGCATAATTCTGGCGAGGAAGCACAAGTGTATCCTACCACGGAAGAGTTTTTATATCTGCAACACCCCCCTTTGAATCAGCCCCCCATTAGAAAACCATGCACACGTTTAAAAACAATAGAATGAATGAATGAAATTACATTTTTGTGTCATATCGCCAGTTGGCAACCCATCCCTTATGGGATTAATTGACACATGAACAAACATTACAATAATTCAGTGATAATTCTTCTTCCGGTGTTCTCTGCAGTGTGCATCGATTAAATTCTTCTTTTTTTAATCAATACATAATAAATAGTAAATAAGGTTATCCAAACAATATTTATAAATACAGAAAAATTCAAATTGAACCCAGTCTGCCACAAAGAAGATTCATGTGTGAGACAGGCCAACACAATCTATATACAATATGCTACTTATTGTTTTATCTATAAAATGTCTTGCACAACTAATTTAATTTGTTTTTATCACTTTACATTTATTTTGGGATACACCCCTGTAAACGTAATTTGCCTGATGACATGTGAGTGGAGGAGGGTCTCATTTCATACAAGCGCGTTTTCGTCCACGTTCCCTTTCCTCGCCACCTCTCCTCGATTACCTTTGACCTTTTTTCAAAGTAGGTGAGAGAGGGTGGAGGTGAGGGGACGCAGGAGGTGAGCAAATGTAATTGAGAAAAAGGAGTCGAACAGTGTCAAACAATTGTTTTAAGTTTAACAACAATTCTCAACAGAATTTGTTTTCATATTTGCGTGTGTTTATAGCTTAGACCCTATTTCGCATCTGAGGTTTTTGTGTTGGGCTTGCCATCGGTTGAGACATGACATGCTCTTGAATAGAGAGGGTGGGTATAATTTCAATCATAGAAATACAATTAATAGAATGGACGTATCCCTTCATACCACTGCAATTTAGCTGCTACACCATTGAAATTTTGAATTGAAGTTAACTTCTAATTACTACCACAAAGATGACCGCCGGTCCACCCACATTCGAATGTCAACTTAAATGATTATGTCTATTCTATTATTTATGTTTCTATGTTGTCAATAGGTTCCCTGTGGAGGATTGACAGTATAATTTAAAACAACACATTCCCATTCAAGTCAACATTCTCTGATGTGTGGACTCCAACGTTCTTTGTAGTACTATTTGAGAGTTAAAATGTCTATTTTAGTACACAGACAAAACATGACACACACCCTATGTACAAGAGTATGCTGTATCTCAACCGATGGCGTGCACAACACAACCTTAGATGACGTAATATAGGGTCTAAGCTACAACATACAATAATATGAAAAAAATCTGAGTTGAAGCGTTTTTAAGTCATTGACGTTAAAGGTAAAAAAAAAAAAAAAAATCCAATTTAACAAGCCTGTTTGTAAGCTTTTAAATTACATCTAGCTCAACCGTTTTTATATTTTCCAGTAATGAAGACATGAATGTCTCATGGTATGGTGGGGTATGCAAAATGGTTCAACTTTGAGCACATTTATCTCCTTAATTCTTTTTCTCATTCAGGTCCAAATGGTCATTTTCTGAGCACTTCTACAATGGGCAAATATGTATGGAAGGTTTTGTTCAAATTCAAAAGGAGTGCTGTCAAAAAGTGATTCAAATGGATTCACTCTAATATTATCTCTGTCACTCAGAGTAGGTCATGGCCAACAGCAAAAACCTACAATTTTGCAGGCTATTTTGGGATCATCTGTTTCAGGAATGGAACCTGAGTCATTATATATAATTTCATCTGAAAGGAGGAATATTTTTTATATATTTTTTTATTTAACCTTTATTTAACTAGGCAAATCAGTTAAGAACAAATTATTATTTACAACAGGCTACTGGGGGACAGTGGGTTAACTGCCTCGTTCAGGGGCAGAACGACAGATTTGTACCTTGTCAGCTCAGGGATTCGATCCAGCAACCTTTCGGTTACTGACTCAACACTAACCACTAGGCTACCTGCCTCCCCCAATATACCCTGTGCTATACCGCACCACCCAGCCCCTTCATAACCGAGACGGCTACTGAAATCTAGTTATTACCAGCCTAATGTTTGATTATTGAAAATATATGAACATTTGCAAGGACCGTTCTCACAAGATGTCCAGTTTAGAATATTGTGTCACCACACAACAGGATCATTTCTTATATAAAGAAGGTGCAAGTAGCCTATACACACAGTGTACGATCACCTTCCTAATGTTGACCTGCACCCCCTTTTGTCCTCAGAACAGTCTCAATTTGTCTGGGCATGGACTCTACAAGTTGTCAAGTGTTCCACAGGGATGCTGGCCCATGTTGGCTCCAATGCTTCCCACAGTTGTGTCAAGTTGGCTCAATGTCCTTTGGGTGTTGGACCATTCTTGATACACAAGGGAAACTGTTGAGTGTGAAAAACCCAGCAGCTTTGCAGTTCTTGACACACTCAAACCGGTGGGCCTGGCACCTACTACCATACCCTGTTCAAATATACTTAAATATTTTGTCTTGCCCATTCACCCTCTGAATGCCACATACACAATCCATGTCCAAGTGACATCAATAAGAGATCATAGCTTTCACCTGTATTCACCTGGTCAATCTGTCATGGAAAGAGCAGGTGTTCCTAATTTTTTTTATACTCAGTGTACATTGGATTTTACCGAGAGGTTATTTCAGGACCTTTGTCATCCTTTCGAAGTAGTCCGATTAGTTATATTAAATGTTAAGTACATCAATGTTCTTTCACTATGCGAGGTGAGGATTATGATTATGGATGGCACATCTATATGACTTCAATGTCCTTGAAGCCTCATTCTGATCCATACATTCTGCTACATCTAGAGCCTGCCCTCCACGTTCAGGTTTTAATCTTCCTCTTAACAATGGCTACTTCCCACATTTAATCCTGAGTGAATAGCATATGGTCTGTGCAGATAGGGGTCACGCACAGTGTCGCAAAGCACCAAAGTTATGGTTTTCTGCTCGGCCATATTACATATTAATATGTATTAACCATATTACAGTGTCAAATACATGGAGGGTTGGCAAGATCAATGAGTCTCAGTCAGTACTTTATTGTGTGGAGGCTCTTAGCACTTATCTTAAATTGTCCACCTCCATTTGTCTGTGGAATTAAGGAAAACTTAACTCCAACCGTCCTTCATTTCTCCTCAGGTGGGTGATATAGTCAAAGTGACGAGGATGAACATCAGCGGTCAGTGGGAGGGAGAGGTGAATGGCCGGAGGGGTCTCTTCCCCTTCACCCATGTCAAAATAATGGACCCCCAGAATCCAGATGAGAGTGAATGACCTGGACCCCAACCAACCCTCCCTCCCCACAGTGACACTCAAACCTGCTGGCTGTCTCCACCCCGCCTGCCAGTGTCACCACGATTATGTGCTTGCCTGCTTGGGGCTGTGCCACAGCGGTCTCTGTTATCGTCACTCCAACCATTGTGCGGCTTTCTGACTGTTTACAGCTCTAGACTCAACTGAACTCCCCCATCCCCTACCTGGTTACAGGCTCGTCAGTGTTTTTTGCCTTTGTCTTTTCATTTTCAGACCATCGGTTGGTTGTGTTTGTTGCCATGGCTCCCATGACGCCACGTCTTACCTGGTCATTTTTTATTTGATCTTGGTTACATTTGAATACTTAGGGATTTTTTGAGAGCTTGCTTGGACTGTGTGTTGTGGATGGGAGGAGGTTAATGTGAAAAAGAAGAGAGGTGACTGAACATCACATGGACTGACTGAGAGCAAAGTCATAAAGGCCTCCAAGTGGGGCCTGAGGATAGAACCAGACAGTTAACTGTGTCTCTCTCCAAACAATCATTCACTGTTGGTACCTTAGCCACGTACACACACACAGATTGACCATTACTTGTTGTGTGTGTGTGTGTGTGTGTGTGTGTGTGTGTGTGTGTGTGTTTTGTGGATCAGTCTCTTGACTGACACAAGCTGAGCTGACTTGGGCAGGAGGACAAGGCAGAGGCTGACAGGGGAGTTCAAGCTCACATGGATTCTGCCTTGTGGAATAGCCCATAGCCTCAGTGACACAGACCTAGTTGACAGTTCCGTTATTTATGATTTCCCCAGACTACATGTGAAATGGCCAAATGTGAAGACATATTTTGTTTAATTTGTGCCATAAATTCAGGAGTGCTGAGCGAGGCGTTTGTCGTAGTATAGGTGCATGACTGTGACCAGGCTATAGCCAATGTTGTAAGAGGACTTATAAATGCTGTTGAGGGGTAAGGGCTTTTCTATGAGACGGATGCCTCATGCATCCAATGATATGGGTCACAGGAGGTGGGCAAAGGTTGCAGCCAGCCAATGACAACCCATCAATGCCTTTCACTGAAAAATGCAACTTTAGTACAAGCAATCCTTCCCTGTTTCCCCCCAGGTTCCCTAAGGTGGTGATTGGTTACACCCCTGACTCTCATCTCTAGCCAGTGTTGACTGTCAAGCACAGGACATGAGAAGAGAACTTGGTTGTCTTTGGTTATGTCTGACTGACATTGTGATGCCAGAGCTGTCCTGCTCTCTGGTCTTGGTGTGAGTGTGCTGATAAAGAGCTTCGTTAGATCTCTGCTGTAAAGAAGACTTACCCTTCCCCTAGTGCTTGCCCATCAATCCCCCTGAGCTTTTTCATTGGGTAGAGTAATACCATTGTACAACTATCAATCATGTCCTGACTGTAGTGTTTTTTGTTAGCCAACTGTTGAGTTGAGCATTTAATATTTGTTTTAATAACCTTGTAAACAATTAGACTGAAGGTTACTTTTTTTAAAGGGAAAAAAATGCCTGCTGGTGGCCTCTGTGCATGACCTCTTGGCCTCTCCCAGGTCAAATGCTGCTTTGTCTCATTGAAAATGTTCTCATTAAAATATGAATTAGACTTGTTTTTATGGCATCTGTGGAATCAATCCATTCAAATGTAGTTTGGTTTTCCTTGTGCAACCTCCATATTAAACCCTCTGATTAAGCAATACACCAATTTTAATTTACGTTTTAGTTGGGTAAACATATTTTTATCAACGTGCTTTGTAAAGGCATTAACAGTATTACTGTTTTTTCCCTCATGTTTTAGAGTGCCTCCGTGTTATCGTCTTAATTCAAAATAAAAAATTGTGCCTTTTTATTTTCTTATACCATTTACATGTGTTAATATTTCCCATGGTTAACACCTGTCCTGGTATGGCCCTTTATGTACAGAACAAGTAAATAAAATGTATGTCTACTTCTTTAAGTTGCTCTGACCTCTTTACTATGAGGGTAATGAGTTCCCCAAATAAGTCTCTTCTTCTGCTCAGAACAGACAGGGGGAAATGTGTTTGGTAAAGGGGAGCAGGTGGATGGGATGTTTTGCAGCAGGACTGACTATCTGGAGCAGGGGACATTTGCTCTCCATCTCCGCTTCATTTCTATCAGTTCCAGTTTTGATTGGGGCTGTGCCCAGGAGAACGGAAGCAATTAATGAATGTTAATGAAGTGCTAATAAAAGAAAGCTTGCACACGCAGCGCTGACCTAGAGAGAGAGAGTAACTTTTCAAGGGCAAGGTTTATTCTAAATCTCTTCTCATATGATGAGGTATCCCTCTGTTTTATTGGGATAAAGTCTTTTTTTGACATGTGACTGGTTTCAGGAAACTAGGCGTATATTTAATACGTGCATGCAGGTCTACTACATAAAATGTAACCATCTAAGGTTTCAGTTGAATAGGGTACACTTTGGGAAAGCAATGCTCAGTTTTACGGTCTCCAAACTAATTTGACAGGTATTTGTGAGGTCTTCTTGGTGAGTAAGAAGAGAGTGTGGTCTGTGCTGGAGGAGGGGAAAGGAGATGGGATGGAGGGCAATGCTTGAGTTCTCTGGCCTGTTGGTATGCAAACCAGATGGCATCCAGCCTCGACCAGGCTATTTGGGAAGAATGTCCAACAAGCCACATGCCATCCGAATTGTATAACTGCCTTAATTTTGCTGGACCGCAGGAAGAGTAATGGGGATCCTTAATAAATACATATTGTGTGGTCTTTGGAGATTACATTATACAACTGGAGGTGACATCTGCATCTATGTCTACTCTTCCGGTATCTCTCTATCTGTGGCTGACTCCTTAAACTAGAAACCCATACTACATTGAAGAGCCTCTGCTTCTAGCAGCCTAGGTAGTAAGCGATATTGTCTACTCTTTGAGCTCGGCGTATGACATCTCCAGACACTGCCGCCTGGCAGACTGGGGGGCTACAGATGCTCACAATGATACACAAGAACAGGTGCATATGAGCGCTAGACTGCGGCCAACTCTGCGGTTACCACTGCCGCCGGGTGTCTCGCGGACAAAGTGTCACTGCACTGGCGGCAATATAAATAAGGCCATTACGTAACTGTCTCTGGGCCCATATGCTTCTGAAACAAATGGTACAGTAGCCTACTATGTTCTAGATTTAACAACTGCATACACGTACCTCAGGACCACAGGAAAAGTGATTACCCACAAGAGGGTGTTGTTTTACGCCAAATTCGAAGCAGCTGTGTGCCTCTCCCCCATCCTCCCCTTTTGCACCTTCCTTTTACAGGAATGGGCCCCCATTTATTTCTATGGGTCTCTACCCGCTGTCCCTCCTCAGCCAAGCAGGTGCATGTAGACTACTCCACATTCTCGCCGTTGCCACCAAGAAGCTGAAACAGTCCACTGCGGTCTACGCCAACCTGCATCATTGACCTGTTCAGCATCAATGATCACATCTACATGCACACCAATATCTCCTTATTATTCGGGATACTCAGGTCATCTGTTTTTGAATTGAGGCATATAAACATCATATCCCGTTTACAATAACACGTAAAAGCTTGCATCCCAGTTATGAGAAACCTGGATAAGATGTCTGGGATATGCTGATCTTAGAATGGGTATTGTGGCATGTCAACAGCTTATCCTGTTTACTGTTTTTTTTCTTTGCGGTCTGCACATGCTCAGTTTCGAATATCATGTTGACAGTTCAGGGCAGGGTACTGGGTGAAGGGCTGCTAGTGATGGGTATTTTACAGTCTGTAAAATCACAATAAAATAACAATAACGAGGCTAGATACAGTGTATTCAGAAAGTATTCAAACCCCTGGACTTTTTCCACATTTTGTTAAGTTTCAGCCTTATTCTAAAATGGATGACATGTTTTCCCCTCATCAATCTACACACAATACCCCATATTGACAAAGCAAAAACAGGTTTTTAGAATTTTCCGCAAACGTATAAAAAAAACATTAGTATTCGCACCCTTTACTAAGTACTTTGTTAAAGTACCTTTGGCAGCGATTACAGCCTTGACTCTTCTTGGGTATGTCCTGTTGGAAGGTACACCTTCGCCCCAGTCTGAGGTCCTGAGCGCTCTGGAGCAGGTTTTCCTCAATGATCTCTCTGTACTTTGCTCCGTTCATCTTTTCCTCAATCCTGACTAGTCTCCCAGTCCCTGCCGCTGAACAACATCCGCACAGTATGATGCTGCCACCACCATACTTAACCATATGGATTGGTTCCAGGTATCCTTCAGACGTGACCCTTGGCATTCAGGCCAAAGAGTTCAATCTTGGTTTCATCAGACCAGAGAATCTTGTTTCTCATGGACTGAGAGTCCTTTAGGTGCCTTTTGGCAAACTCCAAGCGGGCTGTCTTGTGCCTTTTACTGAGGAGTGGCTTCAGTCTGGCACTTTACCATAAAGGCCTGATTGGTGGAGTGCTGAAGAGATTGTTGTCCTTCTGGAAGGTCTCCCATCTCCACAGAGGAATTCTGGAGCTCTTTCAGAGTGACCGTCTGTGGATCTATTGGGGCGGTATGCAAATGTAAGTGGGTCTAGGGTGTCAGGTAAGGTGGAGGTGATATGATCCTTAACTAGCCTCTCAAAGCACTTCATGATGACAGAAGTGAGTGCTATGGGGCAAGAGTAATTTAGTTCAGTTACCATTTCTTTCTTGGGCACAGGAACAATGGTGGACATCTTGAAGCCAGTGGGGACAGCAGTCGCCTCATCTCCACTCTGGTCCATCCATTTGTCCTGTCCAGGGAGAGGAATCCAATTTTCTACTTGGTTGACTTGATCAAATGCAGCAGAAAGCACGGAACGAATTATGGGGTCTATTTTCTGCCAGTTTTGATTACGCACGGAGAGCTGAACCGCTCAGGCTATTGTCAGGCTTGGTACAGCTAAAACAGATTGTTATATTGGCACAATGAGACCTGGAAATGGTCCTGGACAATCACAATCATTGTCTGTAATCAGGCAGCTGTCACTCACAGTCTTCGCATGGGCTTCAGTCCAATAAATCAAATCATATCAAATTTTATTGGTAACATACAGTACACATGATTAGCAGATGTTATTGCGAGTGTAGCGAAATGCTTGTGCTTCTAGTTCTGACAGTACAGCAATATCTAACAAGTAATATCTAACAATTCCACAACAAATACCTAATACACACAAATCTAAGTAAAGGAATGGAATAAGAATATAGAAATTCTACGGATGAGCAATGTCAGAGCGGCATAGGCTAAGATGCAATAGATAGTATAGAATATAGTATATACATATGAGATGAGTAATGCAAGATACTGTATGTAAACATTATTAAAGTGTCATTTTTAAAGTGACTAGTGTTTCATTTATTAAAGTGGCTAATGATTTCAAGTCTGTATGTAGGCAGCAGCCTCTCTGCTAGTGGTGGCTGTTTAACAGTCTGATGGCCTTGAGATAGAAGCTGTTTTTCAGTCTCTCTGTCCCAGCTTTGATGCACCTGTACTGACCTCACCTTCTGGATGGTAGCGGTGTGAACAGGCAGTGGCTCTGGTGGTTGTTGTCCTTGATTATCTTTTTGGCCTTCCTGTGACATCGGGCGCTGTAGGTGTCCTGGAGGGCAAGTAGTTTGCCCCCGGTGATGCGTTGTGCAGACCGCACCACCCTCTGGAGACCCCTGCAGTTGTGGGCGGTGCAGTTTCCGTACCAGGCGGTGATACAGCCCGACAGGATGCTCTCAATTGGGCAATAATACTTTTCTACCCAGTTTATCTTCTGTGAATATTTTTTCAGGACTTTTGTGCAATTTAGCTTAGGCTAATATATAATACAATAACTTCCAAATGGTTCATGAATATATAATTTAAATGTTTGGATAGAAATACATTGTATTCATTGCATTGCAGCTCTTTACATTACAAAATAGATCTGACCACTTTTTGAGAGTTGGGATCAATTTCCATTTTTGGACCATTTCCATAAACTCCATGTCCACTTTGATTTCCTGAATGAACTAACACTATCTTACTCATCTTCTCTCAGGTATAATTGCAACCATCTCCACAGTATATAGGAGGACGAGGAGACGTGGAGCTTTGTGATAAGCCCACTGACCCTGGCCTTGTGTAGAGCGTGCTCCCAGAAGCCCTATTGGCTAGTTGCAGACGGTTTCTCTCTCTCTGTTAAATATTTACGGCAGACCTAAAAACCCGGCTAGCCTTATTATCATCTCTCTCCCCCTCGCTCTCTTTCGTCAGGTCTAGGTTTTACAGAGGTGAAGACTAATCTTGGTGCCCTTCTATGTCCGTCTGTACCCTGCGTTGCCAACCATCCTATGACAATGACAGACTTACATGTGTGCCTGCGCTGTCCTTCTGTGGGAGTGAAGGACTCACCTCTGTGTCCCTCTGTATCTCTTCTTTCTGCAGTGTCTCCTGGGAAACATTGACTTCCCTTGGATCACTTATGGCTTGTGTGAAAAGAGTTGTAATATTCACAGCATGTATGATACAGATAAATGTTTCTATATGGGAATATGAGTTGATTCTGAATTATATTTATTTTGGAATATCATGACATCCTTTCCCACTGGGCAAAAACTGGTTGAATCAACATTGTTCCCACATAATTTCAACCAAAAATTCAATGTGATGACGTTGAATCAACGTGGAAAACGGGTTGGATTTGGGGGAAAGTCATCAACATAAGGGAATTTTGCTTTTCTTTAACCTAAATCCAGTGACATGGTGACATATTTTGTTTATTTCACATTGAATTAACTTTCGTTGACAACTCAAACAAATCTAAATCAAAACTAGATATTGAACTAACGTCTGTACCCAGTGGATTTGGTTATATTCTGATCTCAGTTATCATACACACGTAGCAGAGAACAAGTTCAAAGAACACACATTAAGATATCTTTGTTTGGACCTCATGCACAAATATCACCAACTTTTCCCCTCTGAAACTTTTCTGAAATGTCCCAAGTATTCTTTCTTCACAATGTGAAAGCCGGCTCCTTCGCTTTGTGAGTCTGAGTCAGCTATTCTGATCTGTTTGTCAGATCAGCCTCATTGTCCAAACTCAAGTTCTGGCTCCAGCTCCACTCTGCCGCTATGTTGCCATGATGATAAAAACTGCGTTGGGAGGGTGCCCTGGTCTGTGGTCAGCGTTTGACTGGTGAGGAAGGGCAGGTGGTGAGGAAAGTACGGTCCAGAGTACTGTCCAGTACCACACTCAGCCCACTGACCCATACCCTGGTCAGTGGAGTAGTGGCCATAGAGGGGGTAACTGTAACCCATATGCCCAGGGTAGGTTTTGGAGGACATGGGCAGATGGACCGGGGACACTCTGTAGTCCTGGGGCATGGCTGGAGCCAAGGTGTGGTGGTGGTGACCCATGTCCCTGACAAGGCCAGGTCTGGTAGTCTTGTGTCCAGGGACAGTGGCTACATCTGGGACGTGAGACTCATAGCTGCGCCTGCATTCACCATCCTCCACTATAGAGGAGGGAGAGGGAAGTCTGCCATTCTCAACCGATCTGGAGACAATGAGAAATATGGAGTGGGTTACTGATATGAACTGTTAGTTGTTGTTGCCATCATGCACATTATGGAGGTGTCCACTTCCTGCATCGTAGATGGCCTGTTAAGTATAGCCATGAGTCACTGAATGTTCTATTGGCATAACGGGTGCTGTTTCTGCATATGTTAGTTCTCATGTGGGTGTGCAGGCTGTTAGAGTAACTCTCTAAATGAGTGTGGTGTGTCAGCCTTGGGTTTCTTTCAAAACAATGGAAGTCAAGATGTAATTTACAACGTGTGAGTGTGTGCCTGTGTGTGTGTGTGTGTTTCTGGTGGTTGTAGAGTACCTGTATGGTTGGTAGGACATAGATGCAGGGCCAGGCACCATCTGCTCCTCAGTGCTGTATTCCTGTCTGTGGTCGTGGAGCTCCAGTATTTCAGTGTGCAGGCTGTGGTTCTGGGACGGGTCCTGTTTCAAGGCCCAGGGGGACAAGAGATCCTCCTTACCCGAAACCACGTTCTCTGTGGCTCCTAGGGTCATCCTCTGTTCTTCTGGCTCACAGTTTAATTTTGGCCTCTGGAGGTCTGTAGGGGAAAAGGTTTTGCATCAACGAGACTGCCAATAGGCTGGCAACCAATTACATTATAACAGTGTCATATATTGTTGATTGGTACCTGGAGGACTTTTGTTTCCTGGATCTTTGTCTTCTTTGGCTTTCTTTGTAGCATTCCCAGGACTCTTGTTGGATCGACACCTATGGGGAAAAATTATATGTAAATAAATATGCTATCGCTTGTATTCTCACATGCACCAAGTGTTATAGTTCTAATAATACCTACCTCTTGCTATGAGTACGGGTGTTTTCCCCTTTGAATCCCTTAGCAAAGGGGTTGTGGTCAATCTTCAGTTTAGCGATCTGAAAGCAGGAGTAGAGATGAAGACATCAGATTAGGTTACACTCATTCCCGAAAAGTGAATTATGTGGGTGTTCCATTTGTATGTTCTTAACACGTGAGTTTGTAGATGGACCTTAGTGTTCTGGTAGGCGGTGACTGCAGTGAAGGAGGTCTCAGGGAAGGAGAAGGAATGGAAGTGTCCCCAGCGTACACTGTACAGACTGTCAGCCTGGACCACAGAGAAGCGTGGGATGTAGTGATGCATAGAGTGCAGGATGATCTGGGGACAGAACAGATACAACACAGGTCGAGTGAACTAACAGCATTGTTTCCTCTAATAGCTATATTTGGAGTTCCATCTTTGTTGCCTAGTCTCACTAAAAGTATAGCAGACATTGTAGCGTTTGCCTCCCTTATAGCCCGCCGGCAGATCTTGCTTAACTGGGAATCCTTCAAACCTGCCACTGCGTCATCCTGGTTGAAATATCTAATGTCTTTTCTACACGTATAAAAAATGAAATACACTCTGAGAGGATGTACTGATAACCTTTTCTTGAGACGGCAGCCTTTCATTTCCTTTTTTGAACAGTTGCCTTCTATTGTTCAGGAGTAAGAATCTTGGCCAACAGGATAGGGTGTGGGAAGGAAGGGATAGTATGTTGTGATATTTTTTTTTTTGTGTATGTGTACTTGTGTGCATATTTAAATATTATTATTTCCAATCGTAAATGTATTTTATTTTTGTATGCTGCTTTTGGTGGTTCAATAAGTATAGAGGGATAAAATGATGTATCTGTTCAATTTGTAATTTGTATTTCCTTTATATGTCCCATAAAAATATATATAAAAAACATTAAAAAACTAACAGCATTGTTTGTCGATAGTACAACTGTATACTCTCAGACTGTGAGGCGTTGTGGGCTGGGGATCCAATAGAGAAGGAGATGGGTTTACTTACATGGCCGTGCTGGTCCAGAGTATTGTTGGTGAGTTTGAGCTTGAGGAAGGACACAGATTGCTTCATCCAGTAGGAGCCCGGGGCGGGGGAGTCCGGATGTACATACGTCCGACATGGGAGTTGGGGCTCAGCTTTCCCAGCCATGTCCCACTGGCCCTTATTCCACTACAGAGACAGAGAGCAGGGGGGAGGGGATGTGGTTTACCCAGGTGTGAAACAAACTCCAAGACAAGACTGGACATTTAGACACCACAAAAACTCACATACCCTCAGTCTCTACAGTGAGATATGTAAGGAATCTGTGGTGCATATCACTGCATGCTTGAGTAGTATCATGTAAGTATGTACATCATTGCATATAATCTACCAATATATATACTTCAACTGCTATAACAAAGGGAAAACTCTCTCTCGGTGGAGCCATTTGGTTAAAAGCAACAGTGTGCTGAGGGGAGGACCAGTGGATGCATGGAGGGGTGATTGCGCCCCATTCACTTTGATTAGAGCGGGGAGAATTGGAGGTGGGGTGCTAAATGGCTGGACCTCCAGCCGGGGGTAGAAAAACAGGAAGTAGTAATGGTCTTTGATATGCAGTGTGTGTGGTGATTGGCTGGGTGTTAGTGTGTCACCGTCTGGACTGTATGCAGACTGACTGCTGGGGTTGATATACAAGCTTGTCTTCTACTTAATCTCGTTGTTTCCTTTTAAAACAATGCCTGACTATATTCCAAATTGTGACACGTTTGGCTTATCAATAGGACCTTTCCCAATAGGAATGTATTGTAATGTGTATATAAGACATGATATATGATGCATGATTATAGAAGGAAGGTGGACATGTTCTTACCCTGTATCTGAAGTTGTCCACAGGAACCATATCCACCATGAGGACATAGTTGGCATAGGGTTGGAGTCCAGATAGACTGACGTTGCAGTGGGGAAACATCCTCCTGATACACACAATCCCACGCAAATGGTATTATATTCTCAATTCCTGATCACAACGCTGTGCTCTCTCATTCTTACACAAGAAAAAAAGCATACTAGCAGCAGAGACAGTTTCACTACATTGCTAAAGCTACAGAATAGCAAGAAATGTACTCCTCAGTGCACACACCTCAATTATGTTTTGTCGATTTACATATCCGAAATGAATGGAATATGGGAGACATGGGATGTGCTCAGTCAATGGCTTGTTTGGAGATGGCACCAGCCATGATGATGATGATTGATTTGACAACAACAGTATCTTACCGGCCATGTTTGGTGATTATCATCTCAGTCGCTAGGTTGTGGAAGGACTTCCAGAGGTCAGACTTCTCCAGGGTCATCCTGACGTTTCCCTGGTGGTAGGGGTCAGCTGTAAGGGGGGACGGGGTCATCATGTTGCTGTTGCTTTCTTGCCAGACCACTGACTCACTAATCTAGTAAAAGTTGAAAAATATATGCTTACCAGATACATGCTGCATTGCCTGCAGAGTCCACTACAATGGTCAAAGTGAAAATCAAGATCAAATTCCTTATCCAAATCTGTGTGCTGATCTTGCTAGAATCAGACCAACATCACTGTGATAATACTATGAGAGGCTGTGGATTTAGTGGTGGCCCTTAGATTATGCAAAGTGTAGTGTCAATCTCTTCTTCTTAGTCATATCGATCTCAAAACTTTCCTATCTGTATCCTCAGCTTGTGGAGTTAGTGTGACTGACCTCTGGAGTTCATTAGTGAGCCCAGAAGGGGAAGGGCCTGTGAGGATAAAGTAGGTGGGGTTACAACAGAGTGGTGTGGGGGGCCTTTGCCTGTTTTCTAATCTTTGAAGTGTCCCATCAGGCGAGGGGGTGGGCATGGAGGGGGTGGGCATACTGTGGTGTTGTGCAGAGATAGCTGCCCGAACATGACCTTTTGTTTCGAGAAAGGGCTATTCCTTTTTTTATTTAAACTGCAAACGCAGCCAACATGTTTGTAGTCACAAGCTTAATGTAGTCATTGCATGCTAAGAATATTGGACGAAATACTAAACATTTGACTACTTTATTGCACTATAGGTGAATTGGTTCAAATACTTATGTCTTATTCAAATGGGGGGACTAGATACATGAAGTACTTTCATTTCTAAATGGTAAAACATACACTAATGTTCAAAAGTTTGGGGTCACTTAGAAATGTCCTTGTTTTTGAAAGAAAAGCAAATTTTTTGTCCATTAAAATAACATCAAATTGATCAGAAATACAGTATAGACATTGTGTGGTAAATGTGGTAAATGACTATTGTAGCTGGAAATGGGATTTTTTTTATGGAATATCTACATAGGCGTGCAGAGGCCCATTATCAGCAACCATCACACCTGTGTTCCAATGGCACGTTGTGTTAGCTAATCGAAGTTTATACTTTTAAAAGAATAATTGACCATTCGAAAACCCTTTTGCAATTATGTTAGCACAGCTGAAAACTGTTGTGCTGATTAAAGAGGCAATAAAACTGGCCTTCTTTAGACTAGTTGAGTATCTGGAGCATCAGCATTTGTGGGTTCGATTACAGGCTCAAAATGGCTAGAAACAAAGACTTTCTTCTGAAACTCATCAGTCTATGCTTGTTCTGAGACTTGAAGGCAATTAACTGCACCTTAGATTGCAGCCCAAATAAATGCTTCACAGAGTTCAAGTAACAGACACATCTCAACATCAACTGTTCAGAGGAGACTGTGTGAATCTGGCTTTCATGGTCAAATTGCTGCAAATTAACCACTACTGAAGGACAGCAATAAAAATAAACTTGCTTGGGCCAAGAAACACAAGCAATTGACATTAGACCGGTGGAAATCTGTCCTTTGTTCTGATTTGAGAGTTTTGGTTCCAACCGTTGTGTCTTGTGAGACACGGAGTAGATGAACGGATGATCTCTGCATGTGTGGTTCCCACTGTGAAGCATGGAGGAGGAGGTGTGGGGGTGCTTTGCCGGTGACACTGTCTGTGATTTATTTAGAATTCAAGGCGCACTTAACCAGCATGGCTACCACAGCATTCTGCAGTGATACGCCATCCCATCTGGTTTGTGCTTAGTGGGACTATCATTTGTTTTTCAACAGGACAATGACCCAACACGCCTCCAGGCTGTGTAAGAGCTATTTGACCAAGAAGGAGAATGATGCAGTAATGCGTCAGATGACCTGGCCTCCTCAATCACCCGACCACAACCCAATTGAGATGGTTTGGGATGAGTTGGACAGCAGAGTGAAGGAAAAGCAACCAACAAGTGCTCAGCATATGTGGGAACTCCTTCAAGACTGTTGGAAAAGCATTCCTCATGAAGCTGGTTGTGGGAATGCCAAGAGTGTGCAAAGCTGTCATCAAGGCTAAGGGTGGCTACTTTGAAAAATCTCAAATCACAAATATATTTTGATTTGTTTAACACTTTTTTGGTTACTGCATGATTCCATATGTGTTATTTCATAGTTTTGATGTCTTCACTATTATTCTACAATGTAGAAAATAGTACACATAAAAACATACATTTCAATGAGTAGGTGTGTCCAAATTTTTGACTGGTACTGGATGTTCGTCGAACATCTCATTCCAAAATCATGTGCATTAATATGGAGCTGGTCCCCCCCTTTGCTGCTTTAACAGCCTCCACTCTTCTGGGAAGGCTTTCCAATAGATGTTGGAATACTGCTGTGGGGACTTGCTTCCATTCAGCCACAAGAACATTAGTGAGGTCGGCAGTGATGTTGGGCGATTAGACCTGGGTCGCAGTCTATGTTCCAAAGGTGTTTGATGGGGCTGAGGTCAGGGCTCTGTGCAGGCCAGTCAAGTTCTTCCACACCGATCTCAACAAACCATTTTTGTATGGACCTCGCTTTGTGCATGGGTGCATTGTCATGCTGAAACAAGAAATGGCCTTCCCCAAACTGTTGCCACAAAGTTGGAAGCACAGAATCGTCTAAAATGTAATTGTATGTTGTAGCATTAAAATTTCCCTTCACTGGAACTAAGGGGCCAAGCCCGAACCATGAACAACAGCCCCAGACCATTATTCCTCCTCCACTAAACTTTATGGCGGCAAGCTTTACTCCACTCCAGCCAACGCTTGGCAATGCGCATGGTGATCTTAGACTTGTGTTCGGCTGCTCGTCTATGGAAACCCATTTCATGAAGCTCCCGACTAACAGTTCTTGTGCTGATGTTGCTTCCAGAGGCAGTTTGGAACTCGGTAGTGAGTGTTGCAACCGAGGACAGATGGTTACATGCTACGCACTTCAGCACTCGGCGGTCCTGGAGAAGGGCCTTGGTCAGGAAGGTGACCAAGAAACTGATGGTCACTCTGACTGAGCTCTAGAGTTCCTCTGTGGAGATGGGAGAACCTTCCAGAAGGACAACCATCTCTGCAGCACTCCACAAATCAGGCCTTTATGGTAGAGTGGCCAGACAGAAGCCACTCCTCAGAAAAATGGCACATGACAGCCCACTTGGAGTTTGCCAAAAGGCACCTAAAGACTCTCAGACCATGAGAAGCAAGAGTTTCTGGTCTGATGAAACCAAGATTCAACTCTTTGGCCTGAATGCCAAGCATCACTTCTGGAGGATACCTGGCACCATCCCGACGGTGAAGCATGGTGGTGGCAGCATCTGTCACATGAGTTGACGCTGGAGAGACGAAGCAGGTACGGGGAGTAAAACATTTAATATGGAACGAGACAGTAACAGCGTCAACAGGTAACACGGACAAAAGACAATTAATGCAGCAGCGGGGAACAGAGCAAGGGAACTTACAAATATAGGGGAGGTAATGAACAGATGATGAGCGAGTCCAGGTGAGTCCAATATCGCTGATGCGCGTGACGAGGGAAGGCAGTTGTGCGTAATAGATGATAGGAGTGAGTGATGCAGGGCAGCCTGGCAGCCTCAAGCGCCAGAGGGGGGAAGAGGGGGAGCAGACGTGACAGCATCATGCTGTGGGGATGTTTGTCAGCTGCAGAAACTGGGAGACTATTCAGGATCGAGGCAAAGATTATTTTTTATTTTATTTCACCTTTTTTTAACCAGGTAGGCCAGTTGAGAACAAGTTCTCATTTACAACTGCGACCTGGCCAAGATAAAGCAAAGCAGTGCGACAAAAACAACAACACAGAGTTACACATAAACAAACGTACAGTCAGTAACACAATAAAAAAATCTATTTAGTGTTTGAAAATGTAGAAGATTAGGGAGGTAAGGCAATAAATAGGCCATAGAGATGAAATAACTACAATTTATCATTAACACTGGAGTGATAGATGTGCAGATAATGATGTGCAAGTAGAAATACTGGGGTGCAAAAGAGCAAGAAGATAAATAACAATATGGGGATGAGGTAGTTGGGTGGGGTATTTACAGATTGGCTGTGTACAGGTACAGTGATCGGTAAGCTGCTCTGGCAGCTGATGCTTAAAGTTAGAGAGGGAGATATAAGTCTCCAGCTTCAGAGATTTTTGCAATTCATTCCAGATGAAAGATGAACGGAGCAAAGTACGGAGAGATCCTTGATGAAAACCTGCTCCAGAGCGCTCAGGATCTCAGACTGGGGAGAATGTTCACCTTCCAACAGGACAACGACCCTAAGCACACAGCCAAGACAACGCGGGAGTGGCTTTGGGACAAGTCTCTGAATGTCCTTGAGTGGTCCAGCCAGAGCCCGGACTTGAACTTGATCGAACATCCCTGGAGAGACCTAAAAATAGCTGTACAGCAATACTCCCCATCCAACCTGACAGAGCTTGAGAATATTTGCAGAGAAGAATGGGACAAACTCCCCAAATACAGGTGTGCCATGCTTGTAGCGTCATACCAAAGAAGACTTGAGGCTGTAATCACGCCAAAGGAGCTTCAACAAAGTACTGAGAGAAAAGGGTCTGAATACTTATGTAAATGTTATATTTCAGTTTTGTTTAAAATAAATTAGCAAACTTTTATTTTTGCTTTGTCATTATGGGTTATTGTGTATAGATTGATGAGGGGGAAAAACTATTTTATACATTTTAGAATAAGACTGTAACCTACCAAAATGTGGAAAAAGTCAAGGGGTCTGAATCCTTTCCGAATGCATTGTATATGAAAATACCCTCAAATAAAAGGTGACATTCTGTTCTGTCGCCTCACATGAAACATTTAATCTCAAATCCAAAATGCTGCAGCATAGGTTAAATATAAAATAAATAAATGTAGACATTTTAACTTCACTGTCCAAATAAATATGGAGGGAAGCGTGTATAGCCTAGTACAGCTGATATATACTATCAGTCAAAAAATTTAGAACACCTATTCATTCAAGGGTTTTTCTTTATTTTGACTATTTTCTACATTGTATAATAATAGTGAACACATCAAAACTATGAAATAACACATGTAGTAACCAAAAAAGTGCTAAACAAATCAAAATATATTTTATATTTGAGATTCTTCAAAGTAGCCACCCTTTGCCTTGATGACATCTTTGCACATTCTTAGCATTCTCAACCAGCTTCACCTGGAATGCTTTTCCAACAGTCTTGAAGGAGTTCCCACATATGCTGAGCACTTGTTGGCTTCTTTTCATTCACTTTGCGGTTCGACTCTGCGGTCCAAACCATCTCAATTTGGTTGAGGTCGGGGGATTGTGGAGGCCAGATCATCTGATGCAGCACTCCATCACTTTCCTTCTTGGTAAAATAGCCATTACACAGCCTGTTGGTTTGTTGGGTCATTGTCCTGTTGAAAAACAAATGATAGACCCACTAAGCACAAACCAGGTGGGATGGCTTATCACTGCAGAATGCTGTGGTAGCAGTGCTGGTTAAGTGTGCCTTGAATTCTAAATAAATCACAGACAGTGTCACCAGCAAAGCACCCCCGCACCATAACATCTCCTCCTCCTTGCTTTCCGGTGGGAAATACACATGCGGAGATCACCCGTTTACCCAAACGGCGTCTCACAACGACATGTCGGTTGGAACCAAAAATCTCCAATTTGGACTCCAGACCAAAGGACAATGTCAATTGCTCGTGTTTCTTGGCCCAAGCAAGACTCTTCTTCTTATTGGTGTTCTTTAGTACTGGTTTCTTTGCAGCAATTCGACCATGAAGGCCTGATTGACACAGTCTCCTCTGAACAGTTGATGTTTAAATGTATCTGTTACTTGAACTCTGTGAAGCATTTATTTGGGCTGCAATTTCTGAGGCTGGTAACTTTAATGAACTTATTCTCTGCAGCAGAGGTAACTCTGGGTCTTCCATTCCTGTGGCGGTCCTCATGAGGGCCAGTTTCATCTTAGCGCTTGATGGTTTTTGCGACTGCACTTGAAGAAACTTTCAAAGTTCTTGAAATGGTCTGTATTGACTGACCTACATGTCTTAAAGTAATGATGGACTGTCGTTTCTCTTTGCTTATTTGAGCTGTTCTTGTCATAATATGGACTTGGTCTTTTACCAAATAGGGCTATCTTCTGTATACCACCCCTACCCTGTCACAACACAACTGATTGGCTCAAATGCATCAAGAAGGAAAGAAATTCCACAATTTAACTTTTAACAAGGCACACCTGTTAATTGAAATGCATTCCAGGTGACTACCTCATGAAGCTGGTTGAGAGAATGCCAAGAGTGTGCAAAGCTGTCATCAAGGCAAAGGGTGGCTATTTGAAGAATCTCAAATATAACATATATTTTGATTTGTTTAGCACTTTTTTGGTTACTACATGATTCCATGTGTTATTTCATAGTCCATATGTGTTATTTCATAGTTTTGATGTCTTCACTATTATTCTACATTGTAGAAAATAGTTAAAATAAAGAAAAACCCTTGAATGAGTAGGTGTTATTAAACGTTTGACTGGTACTGTAACAAGTTTTTGGTATTGTGTGGTTTATTATAGGACAAGTCCAATGTCCACTCACAATAGACTTTCTTACTCATGCTCTCGCCCCTCCCCAATGCTGTTTAGAGGTAGAGGTCTCAAGGGGTATAATCCAGCCTTTGTCCTTTCCTTCCTGATGACTGTAGTTGTGTATTAAATGGGGGAGTGGGGGGGGGGGGGGGGGGGGGGTTGAGTTATGTCTGCCCTTGACAATGGGGCAGGCAGCTCTGGCTAATCCTATGTGGCCGTTGGCCCCCACAGACCTGGAGAGGGCCCCTATGGGTCCTAATGAGGTTTGCATTTAGCGGACTGTTAGCCGTGATGGGCAGAGGGAGGGGATGGTGGGATGGAGGCTCCAGGGTTCTGATGTGTGATACCCCCACCTCAGGGCCCTCCATCCTAGCTGTTCTGATCCCATGCGGCTCCTGTCTGGAGCTGGAACACCCTCCCGAACCCCGGCTGAGGTCCATACACATGCTAAACACACACAGAGAGCAGTGACAGAGGGATGTTCACACAATCCTCTCTGTCGTTTAGACACACTATCATTGATGTTGTAGACGACTCCATAAGTTGTTTCAGTCTCTGTTGTGTATATTCTGTTTGTGTTCATTATTCTGTGATACACTATTACTACACTGTTTTGGAGCACATGAAATGGCCCGGGTTGGTAAGAAAGTGCTTTGAATAAACATTGTTTTTATTCTGAATAGGTTACTATGTCTGTGTATCACCATTGTATGCTACATTTTCATAGCAGAAGGGTAGAGGGTTGAGGCCTTTGTATGTGGTACATTTGGTGACTATTGAGAGTGAGTGAGTGCAGAGTGAGTGCAGGGAGGGATAGAATTCTATACACACAGTGCTATATGGACCTCCCATAGGGATACAACAGAGGATGTAGAAAGAATGCATGACTCATGCCAGTGTGTCAGTGTTCAACTCATTGTTGCAGAAGGTTTAGTATCGCTGTTTCACTTTGCACCTCCAGCTTTAAGAATGTTCCAGATGGGACAACTAGGATGACTCAGGCAGGCCTAAATACTCAGGTAAAACCAAGGTGTGTGTGTGCATGTGCGTGTGCATGTCTGTTGTACAGTAGCCTATGAGAAGTTGAAGCATTGGAGTGTTCTGTCAGCCCCATCTGCCTTCCAGACAGGCATGTAGAGACACATCCCTACCGCTTAAATCCACCTCAGGAAGGTGGAATCTGTCTGTGTCTGAACCATAGGTTTTCCCTATGACCTTTGCAACTATGTTACAGTATGCATGGCAAAAATGGTTAGACTTACATACCTTTAGGGATGGGAGCATTTATTCATGTCAAAGAATTTAGACAACCTACAGTGTTTCCACACGAATAGTATCTGCAACCAAAATATTAACAGCACTGTCTGACACTGTCTTAATAAGAAGACAATTTTAAATCGGTTCTATTAGATTTGATGAGATCTACACTGAGATCATTGGAGCATTAACAGACTGGTCTCTTCAGATGCATTTTCTCTGCCGCAGTGAGCATCACTGTGGGAATAGCTCCCACTGGTGGATGCTGGTTGCATGGCAACCTGTTGGGCTCAGCCATTGAATTAGGAATGAGTACTTTTATAGGATCTCTATGGGCTCTGCTGCCTCTTGGTCCCCACCCAGACATTTCTAATCATGTGGAAAATAAATCATATGGGAACATGTTGAACCAAAACATGTGGAAACCTAAACAACATGGAAATGGTCATGGAAAAGGGTAAATTGCAACTTGTCTTTCATCTGGTGCAACCAACCCCTGGCCTTTTGGAAATGTTTCTCTGTGTCGTAGCTGTCTGCAGGTTGTCCCTTATAAAAATAAATTGTGATACGAAATAAAGATTGCAGTCACAGTGCAGTAAGTGGTTACAGTTAAATAGGCTACTCTGTCCTTTATTCACTGAAGCCTTTACCATCCGATCTTGGCTTATTCAATTAGATAAAGATCAGATGGTGGCTTGAACATAGGTCAAGACAAAGGTCAGTGTGCAACATGTATATTGGTAAATGCCATCTCTACTGGATTGGGTTTCGGGACATTACTGTGAAATTTCATGAAATGGCAACACTTGTGTACTCTCCTTCTGTTGAGATGTAAGATTGATTCTTACCACTAGAGGGTAGCCTCATCTCTCCTATAGATTATAAATAGAATGTATGTGACAGAGGCTGGTGGGAGGAGCTATAGGAAGACGGGCTCATTGTAATGACTGGAATGGAGTTTATGGAATGGTATCAAACATATGGAAACCACATTTCACTCCGTTCCATGAATTCCATTCCATACATTACAATGAGCCTGTCCTCCTATAGCTCCCCCTACCAGCCTCCTCTGGTCAGTGGTATTTACTTCAATATCAGTCTCTGTATTTGACTGTTAGTAGCACTTAGCTTTTGCCTACTCTAACACATTCAACATTATGACCTTGTTTAATCTTAAAAAATGTGAGAAAAGACCATCCTGTGGCTTGATATATGATTATTGGACTAAATAATTTTCACTTTAAATTAAGGATTTTATTCAATGCAATTAGACTAGATATAAATACCTATTTTTGAAGCAAGATTGATTGGAAAAGCTTAATTTAGATATGTAGATACCTTACATTATAGACATTGAAATAGAACATCTGAATGCCTTACAACAACACATTGTCTTATAACCAGTTGGTTGTAGTTGGGAATTTAATAAAATATTTTCTAATTGAAGATTATAATTTGATTTAGCCACTTTAGACCAACCTTGTGTTTGGGATCCAGACTAGTTCGTGTAAAATGTTATCTTACTGCTTTCCCCGCTCTTGGTTTGATAGAATTTGTGTTCAATCTAACCTAAAGGCAATTCCTTTTAGTGCCCCCTTCTCTGACCCAGTAATCAAATCTCAGTACAGGTGGTAGTTGATTTGTCCATTAATGTTGCTGATTACATTAAGATCTGGGTTTGGTAATTATTGATGGCCTTGAATTAGAACTATTGTAAACGCATAATGAAAGTACCACACACACTGACTTAGTAGCTCACCCCTAAACCCCTTCACACACACTGACTTAGTAGCTCACCCCTAAACCCCTTTACACACACACTGACTTAGTAGCTCACCCTTAAACCCCTTCACACACACTGACTTAGTAGCTCACCCCTAAACTCCTTCACACACACTGACTTAGTAGTTCACCCCTAAACCCCTTCACACACACTGACTTAGTAGCTCACCCCTAAACCCCTTCGCACACACTGACTTAGTAGATCACCCCCCCAAAAAACTTTACACACACTGACTTAGTAGCTCACCCCTAAACCCCTTCACACACACTGAATTAGTAGCTCACCCCTAAACCCCTTTACACACACTGACTTAGTAGTTCACCCCTAAACCCCTTCACACAGACTGACCTAGTAGTTCACCCCTAAACCCTTTTACACACACTGACTTAGTAACTCACCCCTAAACCCCTTTACACACACACTGACTTAGTAGCTCACCCCCCCAAAAAACGTTACACACACTGACTTAGTAGCTCACCCCTAAACCCCTTCACACACACTGACTTAGTAGCTCACCCCTAAACCCTTTACACACACACTGACTTAGTAGCTCACCCCTAAACCCCTTCAAACACACACTGACTTAGTAGCTCACCCCTAAACCCCTTCACACACACACACACACACTGACTTAGTAGCTCACCCCTAAACCCCTTGACACACACTGACTTAGTAGCTCACCCCTAAACCCCTTCACACACACTGACTTAGTAGCTCACCCCTAAACCCCTTCAAACACACACTGACTTAGTAGCTCACCCCTAAACCCCTTCACTCACACACTGACTTAGTAGCTCACACATAAACCCCTTGACACACACTGACTTAGTAGCTCACCCCTAAACCCCTTCACACACACTGATTTAGTAGTTCACCCCTAAACCCCTTCACACAGACTGACCTAGTAGTTCACCCCTAAACCCATTTACACACACTGACTTAGTAGCTCACCCCTAAACCCCTTTACACACACTGACTTAGTAGCTCACCCCCCCAAAAAACTTTACACACACTGACTTAGTAGCTCACCCCTAAACCCCTTCACACACACTGACTTAGTAGCTCACCCCTAAACCCTTTACACACACACTGACTTAGTAGCTCACCCCTAAACCCCTTCAAACACACACTGACTTAGTAGCTCACCCCTAAACCCCTTCACACACACACACACACACTGACTTAGTAGCTCACCCCTAAACCCCTTGACACACACTGACTTAGTAGCTCACCCCTAAACCCCTTCACACACACTGACTTAGTAGCTCACCCCTAAACCCCTTCAAACACACACTGACTTAGTAGCTCACCCCTAAACCCCTTCACACACACACACACACTGACTTAGTAGCTCACACATAAACCCCTTGACACACACTGACTTAGTAGCTCACCCCTAAACCCCTTCACACACACTGATTTAGTAGTTCACCCCTAAACCCCTTCACACAGACTGACCTAGTAGTTCACCCCTAAACCCATTTACACACACTGACTTAGTAGCTCACCCCTAAACCCCTTTACACAAACTGACTTAGTAGCTCACCCCCCCAAAAAACTTTACACACACTGACTTAGTAGCTCACCCCTAAACCCCTTCACACACACTGACTTAGTAGCTCACCCCTAAACCCTTTACACACACACTGACTTAGTAGCTCACCCCTAAACCCCTTCAAACACACACTGACTTAGTAGCTCACCCCTAAACCCCTTCACACACACACACACTGACTTAGTAGCTCACCCCTAAACCCCTTGACACACACTGACTTAGTAGCTCACCCCTAAACCCCTTCACACACACTGACTTAGTAGCTCACCCCTAAACCCCTTCACACACACTGACGTAGTAGCTCACCCCTAAACCCCTTTACACACACACTGACTTAGTAGCTCACCCCTAAACCCCTTTACACACACACTGACTTAATAGCTCACCCCTAATCCCCTTTACACACACACTGACTTAGTAGCTCACCCCTAAACCCCTTTACACACACACTGACTTAGTAGCTCACTCCCTAAACCCCTTCACACACACTGACTTAGTTGCTCACCCCTAAACCCCTTTACACGCACACTGACTTAGTAGCTCACTCCCTAAACCCCTTAACACACACACTGACTTAGTGGCTCACCCCTAAACCCCTTCACACACGCTGACTTAGTAGCTCACCCCTAAACCCCTTCACACACACTGACTTAGTAGCTCACTCCTAAACCCCTTTGCACACACTGACTTAGTAGTTCACCCCTAAACCCATTTACACACACACTGACATAGTAGCTCACCCCTAAACCCCTTCACACACACACACTGACTTAGTAGCTCACTCCCTAAACCCCTTCACACACAGTGACTTAGTGGCTCACCCCTAAACCCCTTTACACACACACTGACTTAGTAGCTCACCCCTAAACCCCTTCACACACACACTAACTTAGTAGCTCACCCCTAAATCCCTTTACACACCCATCCACCCACCCACACCCAACCTCACCCACACCCTCTCCCCTACCCCCTGCTAAAAGTGGCCCCTCCCAAAACTCCCTAAACCCCTTTACACACACTGACTTAGTAGCTCACCCCTAAACCCCTTCACACACAATGACTTAGTAGCTCACCCCTAAACCCCTTCACACACACACTGACTTAGTAGCTCACCCCTAAACCCCTTTACACGCACACTGACTTAGTAGCTCACTCCCTAAACCCCCTAACACACACACTGACTTAGTGGCTAACCCCTAAACCCCTTCACACACACTGACTTAGTTGCTCACCCCTAAACCCCTTAACACACACACTGACTTAGTGGCTCACCCCTAAACCCCTTCACACACACTGACTTAGTAGCTCACCCCTAAACCCCTTCACACACACTGACTTAGTAGCTCACCCCTAAACCCCTTTACACACACACACTGACTTAGTAGCTCACCCCTAAACCCCTTCACACACACACACACACACACACACACTGACTTAGTAGCTCACCCCTAAACCCCTTTACACACAGACTGACTTAGTAGCTCACCCCTAAACCCCTTCAAACACACTGACTTAGTTGCTCACCCCTAAACCCCTTTACACGCACACTGACTTAGTAGCTCACTCCCTAAACCCCTTAACACACACACTGACTTAGTGGCTCACCCCTAAACCCCTTCACACACACTGACTTAGTAGCTCACCCCTAAACCCCTTCACACACACTGACTTAGTAGCTCACTCCTAAACCCCTTTGCACACACTGACTTAGTAGTTCACCCCTAAACCCATTTACACACACACTGACATAGTAGTGACACATGTGAATGCCCACTGGACAGGTGTAACAGGGGGAACATACACGGCTGTGACTGTAACCGAAGATAATTCTCTTGGGAGGTAACAGACGTGTTGCTGTGCGTTTTGTTGCGTTTTGTTGCTGTGCGTTTTGCTGCCAACTTTACTTTGCTAGCTGACAACTTTACGTTTTTTGTTTTGTTTTGTTTTTAATTACCGTTTATATTTTTAGTTTTTCCATCGCAACTTTTTTCCCTCATTCAACTTTTTCACTCCGGACGCTTTATCTGGACATGGTTCGTCAACACCTTCAACAGCCGAAGCTAAGTAGTAACATTAACATGATGTCTTCTAATTGCAGTCGCTGTACTCATAATATACAGGAGAACGATCGCCTTACGGCGAGAATAGCTGTGCTACAAGCCCAGCTTCAGACGCAATCGTTAGGCAAGGGTAATTTCAGTGTAGGAAAGGAAGAAACAGCGTCTGTGCCACCAGTAAGTACAGATAGTAACGTTAGTATAAATCCCCCCGCACAGTCCCCGCAGCCGGACAACTTTCTCATGGCTTCTGGAGGGAAATGCTGTTGGAATGCTCAACCGGTGTCGCTCATTCAGCCGACAGAAACTTTCAACCGGTTCTCCCCATTATGTAGCGAGTCGGAGTCTGAGTCTGAGTCTTCTCTTGTCTCTACTCCTCCCGTTACGGGGTCTGAGACGCCGAAGGCTCCCACCATTAGCTCTGACAAATTGAAAACCCTAGTCATTGGCGACTCCATTACCCGCAGTATTAGACTTAAAGCGAATCACCCAGCGATCATACACTGTTTACCAGGGGGCAGGGCTACCGACGTTAAGGCTAATCTAAAGATGGTGCTGGCTAAAGCTAAATCTGGCGAGTGTAGAGAGTATAGAGATATTGTTATCCACGTCGGCACCAACGATGTTAGGATGAAACAGTCAGAGGTCACCAAGTGCAACATAGCTTCAGCGTGTAAATCAGCTAGAAAGATGTGTCGGCATCGAGTAATTGTCTCTGGCCCCCTCCCAGTTAGGGGGAGTGACGAGCTCTACAGCAGAGTCTCAGCACTCAATCGCTGGTTGAAAACTGTTTTCTGCCCCTCCCAAAAGATAGAATTTGTAGATAATTGGCCCTCTTTCTGGGACTCACCCACAAACAGGACCAAGCCTGACCTGCTGAGGAGTGACGGACTCCATCCTAGCTGGAGGGGTGCTCTCATCTTATCTACCAACATAGATAGGGCTCTAACTCCTCTAGCCCCACAATGAAATAGGGTGCAGGCCAGGCAGCAGGCTGTTAGCCAACCTGCCAGCTTAGTGGAGTCTGCCAATAGCACAGTCAGTGTAGTCAGCTCAGCCATACCCATTGAGACTGTGTCTGTGCCTCGACCTAGGTTGGGTAAAACTAAACATGGCGGTGTTCGCCTTAGCAATCTTATTAGGATAAAGACCTCCTCCATTCCTGCCATTATTGAAAGAGATCGTGATACCTCACATCTCAAAATAGGGTTACTTAATGTTAGATCCCTCACTTCAAAGGCAGTTATAGTCAATGAACTAATCACTGATCATAATCTTGATGTGATTGGCCTGACTGAAACATGGCTTAAGCCTGATGAATTTACTGTGTTAAATGAGGCCTCACCTCCTGGTTACACTAGTGACCATATCCCCCGTGCATCCCGCAAAGGCGGAGGTGTTGCTAACATTTACGATAGCAAATTTCAATTTACCCCAAAAAAAATGGCGTTTTCGTCTTTTGAGCTTCTAGTCATGAAATCTATGCAGCCTACTCATTCACTTTTTATAGCTACTGTTTACAGGCCTCCTGGGCCATATACAGCGTTCCTCTCTGAGTTTCCTGAATTCCTATCAGACCTTGTAGTCATAGCAGATCATATTCTAATTTTTGGTGATTTTAATATTCACATGGAGAAGTCCACAGACCCACTCCAAAAGTCTTTCGGAGCCATCATCGACTCAGTGGGTTTTGTCCAACATGTCTCTGGACCTACTCACTGCCACAGTCATACTCTGGACCTAGTTTTGTCCCATGGAATAAATGTTGTAGATCTTAATGTTTTTCCACATAATCCTGGACTATCGGACCACCATTTTATTACGTTTGCAATCGCAACAAATAATCTGCTCAGACCCCAACCAAGGAGCATCAAAAGTCGTGCTATAAATTCTCAGACAACACAAAAATTCCTTGATGCCCTTCCAGACTCCTTCTGCCTACCCAAGGACGTCAGACGACAAAAATCAGTTAACCACCTAACTGAGGAACTCAATTTAACCTTGCGCAATACCCTAGATGCAGTTGCACCCCTAAAAACGAAAAACATTTGTCATAAGAAACTAGCTCCCTGGTATACAGAAAATACCCGAGCTTTGAAGCAAGCTTCCAGGAAATTGGAACGGAAATGGCGCCACACCAAACTGGAAGTCTTCCGACTAGCTTGGAAAGACAGTACCGTGCAGTACCGAAGAGCCCTCACTGCTGCTCGATCATCCTACTTTTCCAACTTAATCGAGGAAAATAAGAACAATCCAAAATTTCTTTTTGATACTGTTGCGAAACTAACTAAAAAGCAGCATTCCCCAAGAGAGGATGGCTTTCACTTCAGCAGTAATAAATTCATGAACTTCTTTGAGGAAAAGATCATGACCATTAGAAAGCAAATTACGGACTCCTCTTTGAATCTGCGTATTCCTCCAGGGCTTAGCTGTCCTGGATCTGCACAGCTCTGCGAGGGCCTGGGATCGGGAGAGACACTTAAGTGTTTTAGTACTATATCTCTTGACACAATGATGAAAATAATCATGGCCTCTAAACCTTCAAGCTGCATACTGGATCCTATTCCTACTAAACTGCTGAAGGAGCTGCTTCCTGTGCTTGGCCCTCCTATGTTGAACATAATAAACAGCTCTCTATCCACCGGATGTGTACCAAACTCACTAAAAGTGGCAGTGATAAAGCCTCTCTTGAAAAAGCCAAACCTTGACCCGGAAAATATAAAAAACTATCGGCCTATATCGAATCTTCCATTCCTCTCAAAAATTTTAGAAAAAGCTGTTGCGCAGCAACTCACTGCCTTTCTGAAGACAAACAATGTATACGAAATGCTTCAGTCTGGTTTTAGACCCCATCATAGCACTGAGACTGCACTTGTGAAGGTGGTAAATGACCTTTTAATGGCGTCAGACCGAGGCTCTGCATCTGTCCTCGTGCTACTAGACCTTAGTGCTGCCTTTGACACCATCGATCACCACATTCTTTTGGAGAGACTGGAAACCCAAATTGGTCTACACGGACAAGTTCTGGCCTGGTTTAGATCTTACCTGTCGGAAAGATATCAGTTTGTCTCTGTGAATGGTCTGTCCTCTGACAAATCAACTGTACATTTCGGTGTTCCTCAAGGTTCCGTTTTAGGACCACTATTGTTTTCACTATATATTTTACCTCTTGGGGATGTTATTCGAAAACATAATGTTAACTTTCACTGCTATGCGGATGACACACAGCTGTACATTTCAATGAAACATGGTGAAGCCCCAAAATTGCCCTCGCTAGAAGCCTGTGTTTCAGACATAAGGAAGTGGATGGCTGAAAACTTTCTACTTTTAAACTCGGACAAAACAGAGATGCTTGTTCTAGGTCCCAAGAAACAAAGAGATCTTCTGTTAAATCTGACAATTCATCTTGATGGTTGTAAAGTCGTCTCAAATAAAACTGTGAAGGACCTCGGCGTTACTCTTGACCCTGATCTCTCTTTTGACGAACATATCAAGACTGTTTCAAGGACAGCTTTTTTCCATCTACGTAACATTGCAAAAATCAGAAATTTTCTGTCCAAAAATGATGCAGAAAAATTAATCCATGCATTTGTTACTTCTAGGTTAGACTACTGCAATGCTCTACTTTCCGGCTACCCGGATAAAGCACTAAATAAACTTCAGTTAGTGCTAAATACGGCTGCTAGAATCCTGACTAGAACCAAGAAATTTGATCATATTACTCCAGTGCTAGCTTCCCTACACTGGCTTCCTGTTAAGGCAAGGGCTGATTTCAAGGTTTTACTGTTAACCTATAAAGCGTTACATGGGCTTGCTCCTACCTATCTTTCCGAGTTGGTCCTGCCGTACATACCAATACGTACGCTACGGTCACAAGACGCAGGCCTCCTAATTGTCCCTAGAATTTCTAAGCAAACAGCGGGAGGCAGGGCTTTCTCCTATAGATCTCAATTTTTATGGAACAGTCTGCCTACCCATGTGAGAGACGCAGATTCGGTCTCAACCTTTAAGTCTTTACTGAAGACTTATCTCTTCAGTAGGTCATATGATTGAGTGTAGTCTGGCCCAGGAGTGTGAAGGTGAACGGAAAGGCTCTGGAGCAACGAACCGCCCTTGCTGTCTCTGCCAGGCCGGTTCCCCTCTCTCCACTGGGATTCTCTGCCTCTAACCCTGTTACAGGGGCTGAGTCACTGGCTTGCTGGTGCTCTTTCATGCCGTCCCTAGGAGGGGTGCGTCACTTGAGTGGGTTGAGTTACTGACGTGATCTTCCTGTCTGGGTTGGCGCCCCCCCTTGGTTTGTGCTGTGGTGGAGACCTTTGTGGGCTATACTCGGCCTTGTCTCAGGATTGTAAGTTGGTGGTTGAGGATTTCCCTCTAGTGGTGCGGGGGCTGTGCTTTGGCAAAGTGGGTGGGGTTATATCCTTCCTGTTTGGCCCTGTCCGGGGGTTTCTTCGGATGGGGCCACAGTGTCTCCTGACCGCTCCCTGTCTCAGCCTCCAGTATTTATGCTGCAGTAGTTTATGTGTCGGGGGGCTAGGGTCAGTTGGTTACCTGGAGTACTTCTCCTGTCTTATCCAGTGTCCTGTGTGAATTTAAGTATGCTCTCTCTAATTCTCTCGTTCTCTCTTTCTCTCTGAGAACCTGAGCCCTAGGACCATACGTCAGGACTACCGGGCATGATGACACCTTGCTGTCCCCAGTCCGCCTGGCCTTGCTGCTATTCCAGTTTCAACTGTTCTGCCTGCGGTTACGGAACCCCTACCTGTCCCAGACCTGCTGTTTTCAACTCTTAATGATCGGCTATGAAAAGCCAACTGAGATTTATTCCTGATTATTATTTGACCATGCTTGTCATTTATGAACATTTTGAAAATCTTGGCTCTCTCTAATTTTCTCCTTCTCTCTTTCTTTCTCTCGGAGGACCTGAGCCCTAGGACCATACGTCGGGACTACCGGCCGTGGTGACTCCTTGCTGTCCCCAGTCCGCCTGGCCTTGCTGCTATTCCAGTTTCAACTGTTCTGCCTGCGGTTATGGAACCCCTACCTGTCCCAGACCTGCTGTTTTCAACTCTTAATGATCGGCTATGAAAAGCCAACTGAGATTTATTCCTGATTATTATTTGACCATGCTTGTCATTTATGAACATTTTGAAAATCTTGGCTCTCTCTAATTTTCTCCTTCTCTCTTTCTTTCTCTCGGAGGACCTGGGCCCTAGGACCATGCGTCGGGACTGCCGCCCGTGGTGACTCCTTGCTGTCCCCAGTCCGCCTGGCCTTGCTGCTATTCCAGTTTCAGCTGTTCTGCCTGCGGTTATGGAACCGCCACCTGTCCCAGACCTGTTGTTTTTCAACTCTTGATGATCGGCTATGAAAAGCCAACTGAAAATTATTCATGATTACTATTTGACCATGCTTGTCACTTATGAACATTTTTGAACATCTTGGCATAGTTCTGTTATAATCTCCACCCGGCACAGCCAGAAGAGGACTGGCCACCCCTCATAGCCTGGTTCCTCTCTAGGTTTCTTCCTAGGTTTTGGCCTTTCTAGGGAGTTTTTCCTAGCCACCGTGCTTCTACACCTGCATTACTAGCTGTTTGGGGTTTTAGGCTGGGTGTCTGTACAGCACTTCGAGATATTAGCTGATGTACGAAGGGCTATATAAAATAAAATTGATTGATTGATTGATAGCTCACCCCTAAACCCCTTCACACACACACTGACTTAGTAGCTCACTCCCTAAACCCCTTCACACACAGTGACTTAGTGGCTCACCCCTAAACCCCTTTACACACACACTGACTTAGTAGCTCACCCCTAAACCCCTTCACACACACACTAACTTAGTAGCTCACCCCTAAATCCCTTTACACACCCATCCACCCACCCACACCCAACCTCACCCACACCCTCTCCCCTACCCCCTGCTAAAAATGGCCCCTCCCAAAACTCCCTAAACCCCTTTACACACACTGACTTAGTAGCTCACCCCTAAACCCCTTCACACACAATGACTTAGTAGCTCACCCCTAAACCCCTTCACACACACACTGACTTAGTAGCTCACCCCTAAACCCCTTTACACGCACACTGACTTAGTAGCTCACTCCCTAAACCCCCTAACACACACACTGACTTAGTGGCTAACCCCTAAACCCCTTCACACACACTGACTTAGTTGCTCACCCCTAAACCCCTTTACACGCACACTGACTTAGTAGCTCACTCCCTAAACCCCCTAACACACACACTGACTTAGTGGCTCACCCCTAAACCCCTTCACACACACTGACTTAGTAGCTCACCCCTAAACCCCTTCACACACACTGACTTAGTAGCTCACTCCTAAACCCCTTTGCACACACTGACTTAGTAGTTCACCCCTAAACCCATTTACACACACACTGACTTAGTAGCTCACCCCTAAACCCCTTCACACACACACTGACTTAGTAGCTCACCCCTAAACCCCTTCACATACACAGACTTAGTAGCTCACCCCTAAACCCCTTCACACACACACTGACTTAGTAGCACACCCCTAAACCCCTTCACACACACACTGACTTAGTAGCTCACCCCTAAACTCCTTCACACACACTGACTTAGTAGCTCACCCCTAAACGCCTTCACACACACTGACTTAGTAGCTCACCCCTAAACGCCTTCACACACACACTGACTTTGTAGCTCACCCCTAAACCCTTTCACACACACACTGACTTAGTAGCTCACATCTAAACCCCTTCACACACACTGACTTAGTAGCTCACCCCTAAACCCCTTTACACACACACACACTGACTTAGTAGCTCACTCCCTAAACCCCTTCACACACACTGACTTAGTGGCTCACCCCTAAACCCCTTAACACACACACTGACTTAGTGGCTCACCCCTAAACCCCTTTACACACACACTGACTTAGGAGCTCACCCCTAAACCCCTTCGCACACACACTGACTTAGGAGCTCACCCCTAAACCCCTTCGCACACACACTGACTTAGTAGCTCACCCCTAAACCCCTTTACATACCCATCCACCCACACCCAACCTCACCCACACCCTCTCCCCTACCCCCTACACACACACGGACTTAGTGGCTCACCCCTAAACCCCTTCACACACACACTGACTTAGTAGCTCACCCCTAAATCCCTTTACACACCCATCCACCCACACCCAACCTCACCCACACCCTCTCCCCTACCCCCTGCTAAAAGTGGCCCCTCCCTAAACTCCCTAAACCCCTTAACACACACACTGACTTAGTGGCTCACCCCTAAACCCCTTTACACACACACTGACTTAGGAGCTCACCCCTAAACCCCTTCGCACACACACTGACTTAGGAGCTCACCCCTAAACCCCTTCGCACACACACTGACTTAGTAGCTCACCCCTAAACCCCTTTACACACCCATCCACCCACACCCAACCTCACCCACACCCTCTCCCCTACCCCCTACACACACACACTGACTTAGTGGCTCACCCCTAAACCCCTTTACACACACACTGACTTAGTAGCTCACCCCTAAACCCCTTCACACACACACACTGACTTAGTAGCTCACCCCTAAACCCCTTTACACACCCATCCACCCACACCCAACCTCACCCACACCTTCTCCCCTACCCCCTGCTAAAAGTGGCCCTGGCCCTGAGCCAGCATACTCTGTCTGTACTGAGGAGAGGGACAGAGTCAGATGAAGTGCTCCTGCACCATGGGAATGCTGCCAAAACAAACTCAGTGACCCTCCTCTCTCCTCCCCGCCACACTCCGCTCTGCCCCCTGGATAAGATTACACAGCCCCGCCGCTGCCGTCATGATACCACTGAATTACCCATGGAGGGAGAGGAGGAAGAGCAGGTAATGGAGGAGTAGAAGAGAAGAGAAAAGGAGAAGTGAGAGAGGAAGAGACTGAAAAAGATTAGGCCCAAATGTAATAGGAGGAAAAACATCAGAACCCAGGGGAAGAAAGATAAAAGCAGAAACCGGTGTAGACAAAAAGGTGGTTTCTTTATTTGTTGTGTCAGATTGTGGTGCCTTAGCACACGGCTTCACCAATCCTTCAGTGGGACTGTGACACTCCACAAGAGTCTATGTGTTTGTGTGAGTGGACAAGACTTGTGCAGTACCGGTACCACCTACACAGATCTATGGAACAATCACACCATATTTGGGTTTTATGATGTTCCCTCTCAGATACAGGTGGCTACACAGGGCATATTTCCACAACCAAAGAGAGCATTTATCCCAGGATGGAATGGACTGCAGGTGAATGGGGAGATGGAGGGGGTGGATGATAGTAAGGGATGGGGGGGACAGTCACTTTCTCTCCCTCCTCTTGACGTGTCCAGGCTAGCTTACTTCTTAGCCTTGCCCTGGGCAGCCACAGCCTCCATGGCCTTCTTCACGGTCTCGGCATCTCCCAGGAAAGCCATGGGTTTGACCGGCTTCAGATTCACATCCAGCTCATACACGATGGGTATACCTGTTGGCAGGTTCAACTCCATGATGGCAGCGTCGGACATGCCTGAGACAGACAGACAGACAGACGTGTTAGGAATGAACAGAGGATAGGGTGGGAAATCCAGACTGATCATTCATGTACAAGGAAATTCACATTAGGCACTGTATTTGACGTGTATTCCCAGTGGATGGGAAATCCTTTCTATGGATGTTAAGTACAGCTCCTTGAAGGCTGGCATATTTCTTAGCTAGTACCCACTACACACCTGTCTTTACAAAATAAAACAGGTGAGGTCATCCATACTCCTCTTTCAGGGGGAAATAAGTAGCTTGTTCCCTCTGCCCTTTCCCTGACCCTTCCCTCTGCCCTCGTGTCTCTCCCTCTCCCTCTGAAACCCTGTCTGCATCACCCTGGTCCCACCACTCCTAGAGAATGCAAAACCTTTCTGCAGAAAGGTCGTGCCCGTAACGGGACCGCACCCATGGCCTTTTCCACTGTGTTGGTCTGAGCTCCAGGGAGAGAGACACAGTTATTTATAGATTGCTGGTAATCTGGGAATGTGTGTGTGTACTCTATGTATGTGACTGGGTGCTTGTGATGCACCATGCCTATGGGTCCAGCTGTTACATTCTCAGTGACCCACAAACAATCAACAGCCTATTAGGAATTTACTGTGTACAGCCAGCCCCTACATCAGTGTAGGGGAGAGTGGGGTAAATTGAGCCATTTTTACATTCAGCATCACTATGTCAAGGGAAACATAATATTATTTCTAACAAAGATATCTACATATATTTCAGGATGTTGTGTGGAATCAGAATTCATGTAAACATAACAGTTTTGAAAACAGCTTGTGCAGGGTATGTGGTAAGTTGAGCCGCCTTGTGGTAAATGGGTGAAGGTGTCCTGTGACGCTAGGTGATGATGTCCTGTGACAGTGGGTGATGGTGCTGGTAGGTCAAAGTTTAATTCATGGAATGGGGGTGTGGTATATTGTATGTCTTAACATATACAGTAGATCTCTCTTCAATATCACTTACCCTTCCATTTCTTGACCAGTTGTCTGGGACAGGAATATTGTTTCGATGTACACATTCATAGGCAAGTTCTCTGCATTTGAGGCTACTAAGCCCATGAAACTGGTCAACGAGATTCTCGACATGCTTAGCAAGCTCAGGCAGACTCCAGGTCATCAGATAAGACCTTGTGTGCCTCTGCTACTCTATTATAGCCTCTCTTTCACACAGGTGCATGTTCGTTTTCATTTTTTGTCAATGTACCTCTTCAGTGTCATTCAGTCAATTTTTTTAAATCTCTTGCTGCTGCTCAAATGGACTTCTTCTCTTTATTCACTTCCTTGGCTGCTCTCTCAAGAACCTCAAGGCAGGCTAGATCCCTGCTTCAATCTGTGCAGTGGCTATGCATCTGTTAGATCTGTGTTGTGAGTGATGTTTGACTCCATGCCATACTGGACATGCCTTGTGAAACATTATCTCTAACCTTTCCCCTCAAGTACTGTCTCTCATTTCCAAGCGATTCCATGTTCCCTCCTGCCTTGTGTGTTTGTCATCTCCTATGTTAGTTGTACCACTCTTTCTCCATGTCCTCCCCTCTCCCTTTCCCCCCTCTCCCCCACCCTCGCTCTCTGTCTGTGTCCAGCTAACACAGCAGCCCATAATACTCACCCTCTAAGTGCTTGACAATTCCGCGGAGGCTGTTGCCGTGGGCAGCGATGATGACGTTCTTGCCGGCTATGATCTCAGGTGCGATGACATCGTTCCAGTAGGGCAGGGCGCGGGCAATGGTGTCCTTCAGGGACTCACATGTGGGCAGCTCACCAGGCTTCAAGCCCTTGTAGCGCCTTGACTGGTGGGAGGACAGAACAGCATGTTGGGTTACACCGCTCAAATGTATCATCATGTTGGGTTACACCGCTCACATGAATCATCATGTTGGGTTACACTGCTCAAATGTATCATCATGTTGGGTTACACTGCTCAAATGTATCATCATGTTGGCTTACACCGCTCATATGTATCATCATGTTGGGTTACACCGCTCACATGTATCATCATGTTGAGTTACACTGCTCAAATGTATCATCATGTTGGGTTACACCGCTCACATGAATCATCATGTTGGCTTACACCGCTCATATGTATCATCATGTTGGGTTACACCGCTCACATGTATCATCATGTTGGGTTACACTGCTCAAATGTATCATCATGTTGGGTTACACCGCTCACATGTATCTTCATGTTGAGTTACACTGCTCAAATGTATCATCATGTTGAGTTACACCGCTCAAATGTATCATCATGTTGAGTTACACCGCTCACATGTATCATCATGTTGGGTTACACCGCTCACATGTATCATCATGTTGAGTTACACCGCTCAAATGTATCATCATGTTGGGTTACACCGCTCACATGTATCATCATGTTCAGTTACACCGCTCACATGTATCATCATGTTGAGTTACACCGCTCACATGTATCATCATGTTGAGTTACACTGCTCAAATGTATTATCATGTTGGGTTACACCGCTCACATGTATCATCATGTTGGGTTACACTGCTCAAATGTGTCATCATGTTGGGTTACACCGCTCAAATGTATCATCATGTTGGGTTACACCGCTCACATGTATCATCATGTTGGGTTACACTGCTCAAATGTATCATCATGTTGGGTTACACTGCTCAAATGTATCTTCATGTTGGGTTACACCGCTCACATGTATCTTCATGTTGGGTTACACTGCTCAAATGTATCATCATGTTGGGTTACACTGCTCAAATGTATCATCATGTTGGGTTACACTGCTCAAATGTATCTTCATGTTGGGTTACACCGCTCACATGTATCTTCATGTTGGGTTACACTGCTCAAATGTATCATCATGTTGGGTTACACTGCTCAAATGTATCTTCATGTTGGGTTACACCGCTCACATGTATCTTCATGTTGGGTTACACTGCTCAAATGTATCATCATGTTGGGTTACACTGCTCAAATGTATCTTAATGTTGGGTTACACCGCTCACATGTATCTTCATGTTGGGTTACACCGCTCACATGTATCATCATGTTGGGTTACACCGCTCACATGTATCTTCATGTTGGGTTACACCGCTCACATGTATCATCATGTTGGGTTACACTGCTCACATGTATCTTCATGTTGGGTTACACTGCTCAGATGTATCATCATGTTGGGTTACACTGCTCAAATGTATCTTCATGTTGAGTTACACTGCTCAGATGTATCATCATGTTGGGTTACACTGCTCAAATGTATCATCATGTTGGGTTACACTGCTCACATGTATCTTCATGTTGGGTTACACTGCTCAAATGTATCTTCATGTTGGGTTACACTGCTCAAATGTATCATCATGTTGGGTTACACCGCTCACATGTATCTTCATGTTGGGTTACACTGCTCACATGAATCATCATGTTGGGTTACACCGCTTACATGTATCATCATGTTGGGTTACACCGCTCACATGTATCATCATGTTGGGTTACACCGCTCACATGTATCATCATGTTGGGTTACACTGCTCAAATGTATCTTCATGTTGGGTTACACCGCTCAAATGTATCATCATGTTGGGTTACACCGCTCACATGTATCATCATGTTGGGTTACACTGCTCAAATGTATCTTCATGTTGGGTTACACCGCTCAAATGTATCATCATGTTGGGTTACACCGCTCACATGAATCATCATGTTGGGTTACACTGCTCAAATGTATCATCATGTTGGGATACACTGCTCAAATGTATCTTCATGTTGGGTTACACTGCTCAAATGTATCATCATGTTGGGTTACACTGCTCAAATGTATCATCATGTTGGGTTACACTGCTCAAATGTATCATCATGTTGGGTTACACTGCTCAAATGTATCATCATGTTGGGTTACACTGCTCAAATGTATCATTATGTTGGGTTACACTGCTCAAATGTATCTTCATGTTGGGTTACACTGCTCAAATGTATCTTCATGTTGGGTTACACTGCTCAAATGTATCATCATGTTGGGTTACACTGCTCAAATGTATCTTCATGTTGGGTTACACTGCTCAAATGTATCATCATGTTGGGTTACACTGCTCACATGTATCTTCATGTTGGGTTACACTGCTCACATGTATCTTCATGTTGGGTTACACTGCTCAAATGTATCATCATGTTGGGTTACACCGCTCAAATGTATCTTCATGTTGGGTTACACTGCTCACATGTATCCTCATGTTGGGTTACACTGCTCAAATGTATCATCATGTTGGGTTACACTGCTCACATGTATCTTCATGTTGGGTTACACTGCTCAAATGTATCATCATGTTGGGTTACACCGCTCAAATGTATCTTCATGTTGGGTTACACTGCTCAAATGTATCATCATGTTGGGTTACACTGCTCACATGTATCATCATGTTGGGTTACACTGCTCAAATGTATCTTCATGTTGGGTTACACTGCTCACATGTATCTTCATGTTGGGTTACACCGCTCACATGTATCTTCATGTTGGGTTACACTGCTCACATGTATCTTCATGTTGGGTTACACTGCTCACATGTATCTTCATGTTGGGTTACACCGCTCACATGTATCATCATGTTGGGTTACACCGCTCACATGTATCATCATGTTGGGTTACACCGCTCACATGTATCATCATGTTGGGTTACACCGCTCACATGTATCATCATGTTGGGTTACACTGCTCAAATGTATCTTCATGTTGGGTTACACCGCTCAAATGTATCATCATGTTGGGTTACACCGCTCACATGTATCATCATGTTGGGTTACACTGCTCAAATGTATCTTCATGTTGGGTTACACCGCTCAAATGTATCATCATGTTGGGTTACACCGCTCACATGAATCATCATGTTGGGTTACACTGCTCAAATGTATCATCATGTTGGGTTACACTGCTCAAATGTATCTTCATGTTGGGTTACACTGCTCAAATGTATCATCATGTTGGGTTACACTGCTCAAATGTATCATCATGTTGGGTTACACTGCTCAAATGTATCATCATGTTGGGTTACACTGCTCAAATGTATCATCATGTTGGGTTACACTGCTCAAATGTATCTTCATGTTGGGTTACACTGCTCAAATGTATCTTCATGTTGGGTTACACTGCTCAAATGTATCATCATGTTGGGTTACACTGCTCAAATGTATCTTCATGTTGGGTTACACTGCTCAAATGTATCATCATGTTGGGTTACACTGCTCACATGTATCTTCATGTTGGGTTACACTGCTCACATGTATCTTCATGTTGGGTTACACTGCTCAAATGTATCATCATGTTGGGTTACACCGCTCAAATGTATCTTCATGTTGGGTTACACTGCTCACATGTATCTTCATGTTGGGTTACACTGCTCAAATGTATCATCATGTTGGGTTACACTGCTCACATGTATCTTCATGTTGGGTTACACTGCTCAAATGTATCATCATGTTGGGTTACACCGCTCAAATGTATCTTCATGTTGGGTTACACTGCTCAAATATATCATCATGTTGGGTTACACTGCTCACATGTATCATCATGTTGGGTTACACTGCTCAAATGTATCTTCATGTTGGGTTACACTGCTCACATGTATCTTCATGTTGGGTTACACCGCTCACATGTATCTTCATGTTGGGTTACACTGCTCACATGTATCTTCATGTTGGGTTACACTGCTCACATGTATCTTCATGTTGGGTTACACCGCTCACATGTATCATCATGTTGGGTTACACCGCTCACATGTATCATCATGTTGGGTTACACCGCTCACATGTATCTTCATGTTGGGTTACACTGCTCAAATGTATCTTCATGTTGGGTTACACTGCTCAAATGTATCTTCATGTTGGGTTACACCGCTCACATGTATCTTCATGTTGGGTTACACTGCTCAAATGTATCATCATGTTGGGTTACACTGCTCAAATGTATCTTCATGTTGGGTTACACTGCTCAAATGTATCATCATGTTGGGTTACACTGCTCAAATGTATCATCATGTTGGGTTACACTGCTCACATGTATCTTCATGTTGAGTTACACTGCTCAAATGTATCTTCATGTTGGGTTACACCGCTCACATGTATCTTCATGTTGGGTTACACTGCTCACATGTATCTTCATGTTGGGTTACACTGCTCAAATGTATCTTAATGTTGGGTTACACCGCTCAAATGTATCTTCACAACAGCAGGTGCTGACAAGTGTGATGTAACATACTAGAGGTCTGCAAATTAAACCTGGCAGAGCTTACTTAGTAACTCAAGTGTTACATGTTGCAGTTTTACAGTCCATGTTTAGGCTCATACAAGTAGTTATATATGAGAAGTCAGAATTTAATTCAATGCTGTTCCATTCATTCAATGGTGTTTTACTTCAAATGAGACCTGCAGGTCTTAGTCTTGTAGGTTCTCCTGAGCAAGTCATAGATATCCTGATGTTATCCCGTTTCCTTGTAAAACTTGTGCATATTCTAGGGGCGTTTTACTTTTCAAAGTTTTTATTCTATATCATCAATCACACACTTAAAACTTGAATCACAGGTGTGTTTTGTGTAGTACTAGCACCACCAATACTCCAACACCACTCCTCCTACCTCACTGATGATCTTGTGGTAGGCGTGGTTGTGTTCCATTGGGGGAGGGGGGGTGTCGAAGGAGCGACGCCAGATCTTGACCTGCTCCTCTCCATGCTTCTCGGCTGTCTCTGCCTTGTTAAGACCTGTCAGGCCGCCGTAGTGGCGCTCGTTCAGGCGCCATGTGCGGTACACGGGCAGCCACATCTGGTCTGTGCCTTCCAGGATGGTCCACAGGGTCTTGACGGCGCGCTTCAGCACAGAGGTGTGGCAGATGTCAAACTTCATGCCAGCCTCCTTGATGGCCTTAGCACCACTCTTGGCCTCCTCCAGGCCCTTCTCGCTAAGGTCGGCATCAAACCATCCACAGAATTTGTTGTACTGGTTCCACTCACTCTCGCCATGACGGACGATCACCAACTTATGGGCGGTAGTCATGTTTAAGTTCCTTTACCAAACACAGGAAACACAGCCCTCCCTTATAGTACACAGACTCTGAGACCAACAGCCCCAAGCGACTCTTACCACACCTTTTATAGCACCCTGGAATGTGGCCCTGTGTAGCTGCCGGTTTTCCACTGTTCCCCACCAATGAGGGCACATCACTTTCTGATTGACAGCCAGGCTCAGCCAATAGGGCAGGGCCTCCCGTGGGCTAGAGGGACATGTCCCAGCTGGGAAGGGCAGAGGTCAGGGATTGAGCCAAAATAGCAACATGACTTTTAAACTCTGTGGAATAAAAGTGTAAAGATCAGAGTAAGCTGCTGCTCCTGAGGCATTGTAAAGAGTCTGTAGAGTGTCTGAGAGGAACAGCCACATCAATGAAAGTTAGTTATCTAACTCTGGCCTTGCACTTTATATCTTTATCCAAAACCATTACTGATACAACTATACCATGCAATGAGGTAGTAGTGACTAGGGAAAAACAGACTAAAGCATTCTGGACTCCCGAGTGGTGCAGGAGTCTAAGGCACTGCACCTCAGTGCTAGAGGTGTCACTACAGACACTCTGGTTCAAATCCAGGCTATATCACAACCAGCTGTGATTGGGAGTCCCATAGATCGGTGCACAATTGGCCCAGCATTGTCTGAGATTGGCCAGGGTAGGTCGTCATTGTAAATAAGAATTTGTTCTTAACTGACTTGCCTAGTTAACCTCCCTAGGGGGTGTGGGACGCTACCGTCCCACCTGGCCAACCTCCAGTGAAATTGCAGAGCGCCAAATTCAAAAACAGAAAAACTCATAAAAATGTTATACATATAACTTCTTGTTAATCCAACCACGGTGTCAGATTTCAAAAAGGCTTTACAGCGAAAGCAAACCATGCGATTATCTGAGAACAGCCCCCAGCAGACAAATCATTACAAACAGTTCGCAGCCAAGAAGAGGAGTAACAAAAGTCAGAAAGAGCGTTAAAATGTATCACTTACCTTTGATGATCTTCATATGGTTGCACTCCGAAGACTCCATGTTACACAATAAATGTTCATTTTGTTCGATAAAGTCCCTCTTTATATTCAAAAACCTCCGTTTTGTTGGTGCGTTTTGTTCAGTAATCCAGTGGAACAAAGCGCGGTCACAGACAGACAGACGAAAAATCTAAAAAGTACCATAAAAGTTCATAGAAACATGTCAAACGATGTTTATAATCAATCCTGTTTTTGTCATTAATAATCGATCATATTTCAACCGGACAAAAGCTTCATCAATAGAAAAGGAGAAACAAGAAAGGCGAAAGAAAGAAACAATGCCTAAAGACTGGCCACATGTTGTGGAAGCCATAGAGATCGTGAACTGCATCATAAGTATTTGTATGGTGGATAGGCTTTCAATGGAAAAGAGACATTTCAAAATAATAGCACTTCCTGAATGGATTTTTCTCATGTTTTTGCCTGCCAAATCAGTTCTGTTATACTCACAGACACTATTTTAACAGTTTCGGAAACTTTAGAGTGTTTTATATCCAAATCTACCAGTTATATGCATATCATATCTTCTGGACCCGAGAAGCAGGCAGTTTAATTTGGGCATGCATTTCATCCAAAATTCCGAATGCTGCCCCCTACCCTAGAGAAATTTTAAACTCTGGGACCAGTTCAGGTTAAAATACTGATTCTGCATTAAACTGACTGAGGCCAAACTTTAGGGCTAAATCAATGCCCGCTGCTACCAATCGAAAATATGAGCCACATTGAGAAAAGAGAGAAATACAATATCACCACATACAAAATTAATGGAACTCTAGGCATGAAGCCAAACTGTGTATCATATATCACAAAAAAGGGCAGAGAGATTGACAAATCACAAAGAGAGATAAAGACTGAGGATGCTGCAGTGAAAGAGAGAGAGAGAGAGAACGTGAAAGAGCAAGAAAGAGAAAGTAGGTGAATATAGTAGGACAGAATAATTGTGCAGTTGAAAGAGAGGGGAGTGAGAGAGGAGAGGAGGGTGGTGTGGAGGGGATGTGGGGGTCTTTGGAGAGCACGACTGTACTGATGAGTCAGCTTGCGGCAGTACCCCACACCTACACTAAACATTGTCATTGCATTGTCAGCAAAATACATACAAACACACTCAAATTCATACACTCATCTCAATAAGTACAGCCAAAATACACAGTATACTGCATCCAAACACAGACTCATACCAGCCTGCTCTTTGACCAGATCCTCATACTGTAAACTACTGGTCACTCTGCTATCCATTCTGTCAGTCAACCGTCTTGGACAGTATCAAAGGTGTCCCCTCCCCCCTCCCCTCCCTTCCACCTCAGGAGGAAGAGGAGGAGGAATAGGAGGAAGTGTGTGTCAGCAGTCAAGCAGGCAGGGGGGCATGCAGGCAGCAGTATTTCTGACCAGTCATGGTTCCCTCTTCACGTTTCAGCTGAAAGATGAAACTGTTTTTCTTGTTAGGGAATTAACATGAAGTTTAACTTCAAAGCCCTCTGTGTCCCTTCCAGCAAAAGCGATCATGAAAATCTATTTGAATGAATATAACCCATTCTGTATAATAATCAAACCAATACATTATCATTACAAACATAGAAACACATCTTCACAGACATAATTTAAACACATTAGCATTACAGCACCTGATAGGGGAGAGTGGGGTATGTTGAGACATTTTTTACATTTAGTATCTAGTATTCTTTTTAACAAAATATATCTACATACAGTGCGTATCATAAGTATTCAGTCCTATTGGATTTCTTTACATTTTATTGTGTTACAAAGTGGATTCAATTAGATTTTTTTCCAACAATCTAAACAAAATACTCTGTAATGTCAAAGTAGAAGAAAAATTCCAATATTATTTTAAGATAATTTTAAAATAAGACACTAATAAACCATGATTAGATAAGTATTCACCGCTCTGTCAATACATGGCAGGAACACTTTTGGCAGCGATTACAGCAGGGAGTCTTCTTGGGTAAGTCTCTAAGAGCTTTGCACACCTGGATTGTTCAATATTTGCCCATTATTCTTTTCAAAATTATTCAAGCTCTGTCAAGGTGTTGGGGATCATGGCTAGACAGCAATTTTCAAGTCTTACCATAGATTTTCAAGCAGATTTAAGTCAAAACTGTAACTTGACCACTCAGGAACATTTACTGTCTTCTTGTTAAGTAATTCCAGTGTAGATTTGGCCTTGTGTTTTAGGTTATTGTCCGGCTGAAAGTTGAATTTCTCTCCCAGTGTCTGGTGTAAAGCAGACTAAGTCAGGTTTTCCTCAAGGATTTTGCTCCATTCTTTTAATTTTTATACAGAAGATTGACCCAGTCATTGCTGATGTCAAGCATACACATACCATGATACAGCCACCACAATGCTTGAAAATAAGGAGTCAGTTACTCAGTGATGTGTTGTGTTGGATTTGCCCCCAAAATAAAGTTTTGCATTTATTCTGTGTATTTTTTTATTCTTTTCACTTTGTCATTTAGGTCATTATTGCGGAGTCACTACAATGTTGTTGATCCATCCTCAGTTTTCCATCCTCAGTAGCTGTTTTAAAATCACCAATGTCCTCATGGTGACATCTCTGAGCAGTTTCTTCCTGCAGCTCAGTTCAGAAGGACCAGAAGGACTTATTATGTGATTTGTTAAGCCAAAATGTACTCCTAAACAAATGTAGGCTTGCCTGAACAAAGGGAGTGAATACTTATGCAACGACTATATTTTTATTAATTTGTAAAGATGTCAAATTTTATTTTTACTTTGACATTATGTAGTATTTTATGTAGATCAATGACAAAAAACTCATAATAAAATATTTTTAAATCACACTTTGTAACGCAATAAAATGGGGTTGAATACTTATGAGACCCACTGTATATTTCAGGATGTTGTGTATCCTTGGAAATAATCAGTTTAGCAAGCTCAGACTCCATGAAATAATCAAATCCATGACTGATCTACAAATAATAATGAGTAGTTATTTACGATGCAAGGTGATTTGTAGATCAGTCGGCTGCAATGTCGAACAAGCCCCGTGTGCCTGTGCTACTCTATCATAGGCTTTCTTCCACACAAGTAAATGTTTTATTTTTTGTTAATGTACCTCTTCAGTGTCATTCGGTCAATTTTTTCATCCCTTGCTGCTGCTCGAATGGACTCTAACTTCATTGGCTGTTCTTTGAAGAACTTTAAGTGGGGGCTAGACCCCTGCTTGTTTTAGATTTGTATACACGGGGCATGGTGATGTCTGCTCTGTAAAAAAAAAAATGTCCTATCTTCATATGCATGACAAATTGCAAAAATGCTTTGCATAAAACTGACAAAATGTGATCATCATTTGTATAGGGTATGTGGAGCCATTGGCTCAATTTGCCACTGGCCAAATTGCACAACTTACCCCAAAGCAAACATTTCTGCTATGTTAGCTCACACAGCTACAATAATGCACTTTCATGCTAGGTTCAGGATCTCATATTGAAGCTTATAGAGACCCAACTGATGTATAAAACAGTCTTAGAACAATCTACTTTGGGTTAGATACAAGCATCATGAAACATATAACGCAATACATTTATTTGACTTTGTGAAAATCCGTTTTTTGTACCTAACTTGCTTACCACTTCTTACATGTGGTTTCTTCCTTCACAGACTCCATGAAATTATGACCTCTTCCTAAATATTTGGTCACATTATTCATTTTGTGTATGGTTTCCTAGAAACAAGTGGTGGCTCAGCTAACCCTTTAGCACGACTTACCCCACTCTCCCCTACAGAAGAAGTATCTACAGGCACCAAACAGTAGCTTACCAGCCATGACGTATAAGTAAATAAGCACTCTGAGATTCATCGCATATTTGACCATATATCTGACCAAATACAATCCTACTGTGTGTTCTGTGTTTATCATTGCAGGTTTTCAGAGGTCATGGGTGTATTTCTCCTATTGGCCAGCAGGGGAGGTGCTGTGTCACTGTATGATTACAAGTTGTGTATAATAGGAACACAAAAGCTGCTGTAGAATCAGGACAGCCCATTCTCTTCCCTGCAGGAGGACTGCAGGACCTACATTCAAATGAGTACAAACTCAAGTCATCTCATGCGACTATTCATTTTTTCTATCGGTGCAGGTACAGTGCAGATAATATACTGTACTTCACTAGCCAGAGGCTTTAGCTATCTGACTCTACTCTTCTGTAGATTAACTTGTGAATATTAGTAGTCAAGGTTACTGTGTATGACAGAAACACTGTAGAGCAACTAAAAACATGTTAACCTCTGTTCTACCCGCAAAAACACAAACATCTCTCTTTCATCTGCCCCCTCTCTCTTTCCCTCTCCATCTCTCGCCATCTCTATATCTCCTTCCCTCCCCCTCTCTCTTCTTCCTTCTTTTCTTTCTCTCACTCTCCCTCTCTCTCCGTTGCAGTGTTAGTCTTTCGATCCCGCGTAGTCAGAGTTTGGGAAACTGCTTGCGTCAGAGCTCTCCCTTTTGCTATAAAAGCTGGAGCCACTGCAGCAGCATCAGTCTGGGTTCTTCTCCCGAGCCCTACAGACATATTCACACAGAGCCAGACAAAGCAGCCTGTCCTCGCAGCACAGCCATGAGTACCCTCGGCTTTGACCCTTACTACTCCTCCTCCTCCTACCGCCGCTGGTATGTGGAGGGAGCCCCCCGAGGGGTGGTGACCAGGGGGAGGTCACGCTCGGCCTACTCAATCCACACCTCTCCCCTGTCCTCTGTGAGCTCCCGTTTGCAGTACTCCTCTCCTGGACGGGTTCTGCATTCATCCCCGGCTTCCTCCTCCTCCGTGGAACTGGAGCTGAGCCAGGCGGCCCAGGTGAGCTCTGAGTTCCGCACGGTAAGGACCCAGGAGAGGGCTCAGATGCAGGAGCTCAATGACCGCTTCGCCGGCTTCATCGACCGCGTGCGGGAGCTAGAGCAGCAGAACCGTGCGCTGGAGGCTGAGCTGATGCTGCTGAGGCAGAGGCATGGGGAGCCTTCCCGTCTGAGGGCCCTGTATGAGCAGGAGGCGCGGGCTCTGAGGGCTGCCGTGGAGGAGGCGCGTGGGGAGCAGCAGGCCGCCCTGGGGCAGAGGGAACGTCTGGGGCAAGCCCTGAGCGCCCTGCAGGCCCGCTACGAGGAGGAGGTGGTGGCTCGCGAGGACGCGGAGGGAAGGCTGCTGGATGCGCGGCGTGGTGCCGACCAGGCCACCCTGGCCAGGACCGAGCTGGAGAAGAGGGTGGAAACCCTGCTGGACGAGCTGGCCTTCCTCAAGAGGCTCCACGAGGGGGAGGTGGTGGAGCTCCAGGCCCAGGCCCAGCTGGGGGCCCAGGTGGCTGTGGAGATGGAGGCAACCACGCCGGACCTGTCCGGGGCTCTGAGGGACATCCGAGCCCAGTACGAGAGGCTGGCAGCCAAGAACATGCAGTCTGCTGAGGAGTGGTTCCGTGGGAAGGTGGGCTCCCTGACGGAGAGCGTGGCCCAGCACAGCGATGCAGTGAGGAGCTCCAGGGACGAGGCTGGGGAGTACCGCCGGCAGCTCCAGTCCCGCCTGCTGGAGATCGATGCCTGCAGGGGTCTCAATGAGTCTCTGGAGAAACAGTTGCATGACATGGAGGACAAGCAGAGTGCTGAGATCAATGGCATGCAGGTCAGTAGTGGTACTGCAGGACGAATTTATACTGGTACTGTAGGAGTGGTACTGCAGGACGAATTTATATCTATATTCAAGCAAATACCTCAGAAGGAATGCAATCTAATAGTGAATGTGTTTCTTAATTGCATGTTTAGAAACTGTTTATCAATAGATAAATGACTTCATCAGAATACAAGACACCAATAATGTTTTGAATAATTTGTGCAAAGTGGAACTGATTTAGTAATGTAGAAGGGGAAAAATATTATATTGCATCAAATGTGCATTTTAATAGTCACACTCAAAATTTTGGACAGTTTACCTGAACTTGTAACCTGCTGTAAGAACTATGTAAGAATTATCCACCACATTACCTCTAAACTTTTCCTGTAGGATACTATTGGCCAGCTGGAGAATGAGCTGGGAGCCACAAAGCAGGAGATGGCTCGCTACCTGAAGGATTACCAGGACCTGCTGAATGTTAAGATGGCCCTTGACATCGAGATCGCTGCGTACAGGTAGGATGCTATGAGGAGCATTGACCAAAGCTTCAACTTAAATAAATATAACGTAATAATACTAATGCAAGTCCAGGTCAAGGAAAACCTTTTGTCCTTTAACTCTGAAAGTATATATGCCCCATGATACTTTACTTCTCCAGGAAGCTGCTGGAGGGGGAGGAGTCTCGTTTCAGTGGGGGCGTGTCCGGGGGTATGTCCAGTGTCTACGGCCACACCCTGTCGGCCACACCCTCCTTTGGCCGCTCTATGTTCTCCATGCAGGCCAGCCTAAGCTCTGGCGCCCCCTACCTGATGACTTCACGCTTCCTCAGCTCCTCATTCACCTCTGGAGATGACGTCATCTCTGCCAGCCTGGCCCAGCAGGACTCTGCCAGCCTACCACAGGAGGAGAAAGAGGAGAAGGAGGAGGAGGAAGAGGAGGAGAAGGAGGAGGAGGAAGAGAAGGAAGAGGAGGGAGAGGAGAAGGAGGAAGAGGGTGGAGAGGAGAAGGAGGAAGAGGGTGGAGAGGAGAAGGAGGAAAAGGGAGAGGAGAAGGAGGAAGATGGAGATGAGGGAGGCGAGGTGGAGAAGGAAGATGGGGAGGATGCTAAGGACGGAGAAGAAGGTTAGTATTAGTATTATCCCTCAAATAATATTTTCTATTGTTGTCGTGCATTGCTTAGATGTTAACATTTTTACAATGCAGTCTACTAACACAATTATTCCCCTATTCACAATTATAAAATGTTTTGGTTATAGCTGGGGATGAGGTGGAAGAGAAGGAAGAAACTGCAAAGGAGGACGGAGAGAAAAAGGAAGATAAGGACAAGGGTGGGGAGCAGGAGGGAAAGGAAGGCGAGGAAGAGGAGGGGGGAAAGAAAGAGGGGGGAGATGATAAAGAAGGGGGTGATAAAGAGGAAGAGGATCAAGCTGAAGCTAAAAGTGAGGAGAAAAAAGATGACAAAGCAGACACCAAAGAAGAGAAAGATGAACCAGAGATATCCAAGACCGTGGGAAAGAGTGAAAAACCTGCCGAAGAGAAGAAAGACCAATCTGAAAAACCAAAGGCTAAAAAGTAAGTTTGTGGCCCAAGACTCCACAAGCCAGAAGACAGTCTAATAAAACCCCCAGCTCGACAAACAGCAGAAATACACAAGATTAATGACTTCAGTGTGCTTGTTAACAAGGTGCTCAATACAATACATATTTTAGTGCACTACTGCATAAAATCACTGCTTGCAAAGATCATAAAAAGTCAATTGAAGTCTGGTCACACAATTCCTTGAGTGTGTGTGTGTAAGAATGTGTGTGCTGTGCCTGTGCGCAAGTCTGCGAGAGTGTGGTTTCGGATGACTGAATAAATACTATTCAAATACAGAGTGTGTAATTTATTGTTTTTGTGCTTCATGCTAAATAATAACTCAATTAACAATATGTATCATTTCTATGTCAGATCTGTTCAACTCAACAACAAGGATGAGTTGTTGAATATATTGAATATATAAACCTTTAATTGAAGGTGTGCTTAAAAACATGATCACATAGTTAACCACAAATTGAATGCATGTAATGGCCTGCTTACAGCAGGTCCAGACTCAATTAATTAATTAATCAATCAATCCATTAACAGGTTATGTGTCAGGATTTACAAACTGTTTACAAATGTGGAACAAACTATCTATTAAATATAAGCTGTTTGTAAGAAGACGTTAACATGATGGTTTACTATGCTCAATAGCCTGTCAGATCTCCTTTAGACCGTGTAGAGTGCAGCGGTACTCAAACTTTTCAGCAGGGGCCCCATTTTTCCAGCCAGAATTTCTGGGGACCCCATTTTTTCCCCAATAATTCATTGCGACCCCACCACATCCCAAATCTAATGACACAACCTTAAAATCGGTAAGTTTCGATTTTTACATCAACAAATAAGCTTAAATTCAATGCATTTGAATCTCTAATAAATAAATAAATTTACTTAATAAAACTATATCTTTGAAACTATCTTTCAAATTTTTTTTGTATATTGTCCCATCCAATAATCTGCAGTTTTAATATTTTGTTCCTCAAAAAAATTTGTTTAAACGCTTTGGCGACCCCAGTGCAGTTACCCCACGACACCACTAGGGAACGCGACCCAGACTTTGAATGCCACTGGTGCAAAGCCATTTTATGAACACAACCATTCATCTCTCTGTCACGACGCATCACGACGCACTAGCAGGGGCCTGACAGTTTTTTGTGCTGTAGCACTAACCTGGCAAGGTCTACATCAGATGCTTAATCAGCTACGCAGCTCAGGTCCAGTGTGTCTGAGAAACAGATGCTGAGGAACGGGATGATCTTCAGACAGTGATGGCATTGTTATTAGCTCATATCAGGGCTGAAAACGATAACAACTGTGGTTTTTATTGCTTTTAAGACATTGAAGTACTGTGGTGCTAATTTTATGACTCTTGGCAATTTAGTTGCTTCCATAAGCACATTACGTGAGGGCTGGCTAAAATCCTGAGTGGAAGAGGTACAGCAATCAGCAGAGTCATCCAGGGACAGCACTAAAGAATAAACTAGGTAGTATTAACCAACACCTGCATTGCAGAGGTGTGGATATATCAGTTGTAAAACAGTTTCTAAGCTACTAGGGCGGAAGCTGTACGTGACATTGACATTAGAAAGAGCCACATTTCATATCCCACTGCTTCTATGGCTACTTTAGTCTGTTTTTATTCATGCTATTTGGCAATGTCCACTGATGAAAGGGGTTGAAATTGCTCTGAGGTAGCAAAGCATCGTCACCAACAAGCGAGTCCGCAGGTGCAGTACAGTCTGGGTCATGTGAGGACATGCAATGTGAGGACCAGCAATGGAAGTGCAGCTCATATAGTTCATTTGCAGTCGTAGCCTACAGGCAGACATTTCTAAGATGTACTTATTTTAATATAGAGTGCCTTCGGAAAGTATTCAGACCCCTTGATTTTGTTAGGTTACAGCCTTATTCTAAAATGTATTTTTTTTAAAATCCCCCTCATCAATCTACACACAACACCCCATAATGACAAAGAAAACAGGTTTTTAGACATTTTTGCCACAAAAATACAAATAAACTGAAAAATCACATTTCCATAAGTATTCAGACCCTTTACTAAGTACTTTGTTGAAGCACCTTTGGCAGCAATTACAACCTCAAGACTTCTTGGGTATGATGTTACAAGCTTGGCACACCTGTATTTGGGGAGTTTCTCCCATTCTTCTCTGCAGATCCTCTTAAGATCTGTCAGGTTGGATGTGGAGAGTTTGATGCACAGCTATTTTCAGGTCTCTCCAGGGATGTTTGATCAGGTTCTGGCTCTGGCTGGGCCACTCAAGGACATTCAGAGACTTGTCCTGAAGCCGCTCCTGCATTGTTTTGGCTGTGTTCTTAGGGTCGTTGTCCTATTGGAAGGTGAACCCTCTCCCCAGTTTGTGGACCTGAGCGCCAAGGAGCAGGTTTTCCTTAATGATCTCTCTGTACTTTGCCCCATTCACCTTTGCCTCAATCCTGACTAGTCTCCCAGTCCCTGCCACTGAAAAACATCCTCACAGCATGATGCTGCCACCACCATGCTTCACCGTAGTGATGGTGCCAGGTTTCCTCCAGACGTGACCCTTGACATTCAGGCCAAAGAGTTCAATCCAAAGAGTTCAATCTTCAATATTTTATTTCACATTTATTGAACCAGGTAGGCTAGTTGAGAACAAGTTCTCATTTACAACTGCAACCTGGCCAAGATAAAGCAAAGCAGTTCGACACATACAGCGACACAGAGTTACACATGGAATAAACAAACATACAGTCAATAATACAGTAGAAAAAGTCTATATACAGTGTGTGCCAATGAGGTAGGATAAGGGAGGTAAGGCTATAAATAGGCCATGGTGGCGAAGTAATTACAATATAGCAATTAAACACTGGAATGGTAGATGTGCAGAAGATGAATATGCAAGTAGAGATACTGGGGTGCAAAGGAGCAAGATAAATAAATAAATACAGTATGGGGATGAGGTAGTTGGATGGGCTATTTACAGATGGGCTATTTACAGGCCCAGTTATCTGTGAGCTGCTCTGACAGCTGGTGCTTAAAGCTAGTGAGGGAGATATGAGTCTCCAGCTTCAGTGATTTTTGCAGTTCGTTCCAGTCATTGGCAGCAGAGAACTGGAAGGAAAGGCGGCCAAAGGAGGAATTGGCTTTGGGGGTGACCAGTGAGATATACCTGCTGGAGCACGTGCTACGGGTGGGTGCTGCTATGGTGACCAGTGAGCTGAGATAAGGCGGGGCTTTACCTAGCAAAGACTTGTAGATGACCTGGAGCCAGTGGGTTTGGCCACGAGTATGAAGCGAGGGCCAGCCAACGAGAGCGTACAGGTCACAGTGAACGGTAGTATATGGGGCTTTGGTGACAAAACGGATGGCACTATGATAGACTGCATCCAATTTGTTGAGTAGAGTGTTGGAGGCTATTTTGTTAATGACATCGCCGAAGTCAAGGATCGGTAGGATGGTCAGTTTTACGAGGGTATGTTTGGCAGCATGAATGAAGGATGCTTATTCAATTAAATTTGGATTGGATTGGAGATGCTTAATGTGAGTCTGGAAGGAGAGTTTACAGTCTAACCAGACACCTAGGTATTTGAAGTTGTCCACATATTCACATATAAGTCAGAACCGTCCAGAGTAGTGATGCTGGATGGGCGGGCAGGTGCTGGCAGCGATCGGTTGAAGAGCATGCATTTAGTTTTACTTGCATTTAAGAGCAGTTGGAGGCCACGGAAGGAGAGTTTTATGGCATTGAAGCTCGTCTGGAGGTTAGTTAACACAGTGTCCAAAGAAGGGCCAGAGGTATACAGAATGGTGTCGTCTGCGTAGAAGTGGACCAACAGCAAGAGCGACATCATTGATGTATACAGAGAAGAGAGTCGGCCAAGGAATTGAACCCTGTGGCACCCCCATAGAGACTGCCAGAGGTCCGGGCAACAGGCCCTCCGATATGACACACAGAGCTCTATCAGAGAAGTAGTTGGTGAACCAGGCGAGGCAATCACTTGAGAAACCAAGGCTGTTGAGTCTGCTGATAAGAATGTGGTGATTGACAGAGTCGAAAGCCTTGGCCAGGTCGATGAATACGGCTGCACAGTAATGTCTCTTATCGATGGCGGTTATGATATCGTTTAGGACCTTGAGCGTGGCTGAGGTGCACCCATGACTAGCTCTGAAACCAGATTGCATAGCGGAGAAGGTACGGTGGGATTCGAAATGGTCGGAAATCTGTTTGTTAACTTGGCTTTCGAAGATCTTAGAAAGGCAGGGTAGGATAGATATAGGTCTGCTGCAGTTTGGGTCTAGAGTGTCTCCCCTTTTGAAGAGGAGGATGACCGCGGCAGCTTTCCAATCTTTGGGTTTCTCAGACGATATGAAAGAGAGGTTGAACAGGCTAGTAATAGGGTTTGCAACAATTTCAGCAGATCATTTTAGAAAGAGAGGTTCCAGATTGTCTAGCCCAGCTGATTTGTAGGGGTCCAGATTTTGCAGCTCTTTCAGAACATCAGCTATCTGGATTTGGGTGAAGGAGAATGGGGGAGGCTTGGGCGAGATTCTGTGGGGGGTGCAGGGCTGTTGATCGGGGTAGGGGTAGCCAGGTGGTAAGCATGGCCAGCCGTAGGAAAATGCTTATTGAAATTCTCAATTATAGTGGATTTATCGGTGGTGACAGTGTTTCCTAGCCTCAGTGCAGTGGGCAGCTGGGAGGAGGTGCTCTTATTCTCCATGGACTTTACAGCGTCCCAGAACTTTTTTGAGTTTGTACTACAGGATGCAAATTTCTGCTTGAAAAAGCTAGCCTTAGCTTTCCTAACTGCCTGTGTATATTGGTTCCTGACTTCCCTGAAAAGTTGCATATCACGTCGGCTATTCGATGCTAATGCAGAACGCCACAGGATGTTTTTGTGCTGGTCAAGGACAGTCAGGTCTGGAGAGAACCAAGGGCTATATCTGTTCCTGGTTAAAAAAAATTATAATGGGGCATGCTTATTTAAGATGATGAGGAAGGCACTTTTAAAGAATAACCAGGCATCCTCTACTGACGGGATGAGGTCAATATCCTTCCAGGATACCCTGGCCAGGTCGATTAGAAAGGCCTGCTCGCTGAAGTGTTTTAGGGAGCGATTGACAGTGATGAGAGGTGGTCGTTTGACCTCATACCCATTATGGATGCAGGTAATGAGGCAGTGATCGCTGAGATCTTGGTTGAAAGCAGCAGAGGTGTATTTGGAGGGCAAGTTGGTTAGGATGATATCTATGAGGGTGGAACTAAATGGTAGGTTAAGGCATATTGAGCCGGGCTATAGGCTCCACAGTGAAATAAGACAATAATTCCGAGTAGCAGAGGGGTCCAAGTCCAATAGGCAAAATAGGTATAGTGGCCCAAGAAATTGGCCGATGGATCTATTCAGCTAACAGTCCAATATGCTCTAGACAGCTAGCGGGCCCCGTACTGGCAGTAGAAGGGGTCCGGGTATTGAAGCCCAGGAGTGGCTGATGGGCCTCTTCAGCTAGCCGGGAGAATGGGCCTAGCATGGGCTAGCTCCAGGCTAATTGGGGCTTGCTTTGGGACAGACGTTAGCCAGGAGTAGTCACTCGGATTGCAGCTAGCTAGCTGCGATGTTCCAAGTGAAAGGTTCAGAGCTTGCGGTAGGAATCCACCAATGTGGTGTGGATCTGTTTTTTCTAAAGTATTTTTATTTACCTCGGAACCGGAATCCCCCAACATAAGCTAGCCAGCTCACTAGCTACTAGCTAGTAGTGAGGCGGGTTGCAGGAGACTATTTTGATGTTGAGGTTTAGAAAAATATAAAAAAGATATGCGAAGAAAAATATGTAAAAAGATATATACATGGGACATGACAAGACGAAGGACAAATACGTCTGACTGCTACGCCATCTTGGATTCACAGATAATCTTGTTTCTCATGGACTGAGAGTCTTTAGGTGCCTTTTGGCAAACTCCAAATGGGCTGTCATGTGCCTTTTAATATTGAGTGGCTTCCATCTGGTAACTTTACCATAAAGGCCTGATTGGTGGAGTGCTGCAGAGATGGTTGTCCTTCTCGAAGGTTCTTCTATCTCCACAGAGGAACTGTGGAGCTCTGTCAGAGTGACCATCGGGTTCTTGGTCACCTCCCTGACCAAGACCATTCTCTACCGATTGCTCAGTTTGTCCGGGCGGCCAGCTCTTGGTGGTTCCAAACTTCTTCCATTTAAGAATGATGGAGGCCGCTGTGTTCTTGGGGACCTTCTATGCTGCAGAAAAGTTTTGGTACCCTTCCCCAGATCTGTGCCTCGACACAATCCTGGCTCAGAGCTCTACGGACAATTCCTTCGACCTCATGTCTTGGTTTTTGCTATGACATGCACTGTCAACTGTGGGACCTTATATAGACAGTTGTGTGCCTTTCCACATCATGTCCAATCAATTGAATTTACAACAGGTGGACTCCAAGTTGTAGAAACATCTCAATGATGATCAATGGAAACAGGATGCACCTGAGCTCAATTTTGAGTCTCATAGCAAAGGGTCTGAATACCTAAGTAAATAATGTTTTCTGTTTTTTATTTGTAATACATTTGCAAACATTTCTAAAAACATGTTTTCACTTTGTCATTATGGGGTATTGTGTGTAGATTGCTAAGGATTTTTTTATTTAATCAATTTTTGAATGAGTCTGTAACGTAATAAATTGTGAAAAAAGTAATGGGGTCTGAATATTTTCCGAAGGCACTGTATGTCATAATCTTTTTTTAATGTTAGATAGAATATTTTGTTATGAAAGTTTTAGGAACAAAAAATAATATGTAACACCCCAGGTGTTTTCGTGCTTTGTGGTATAGAATCAGACCAACTATCCCTCTAGCATTATAATGTGGATTTATTCACTGTGAGTGAGTGATAGGCTACATTTCAAAGAAACCTCTTCATGGAATTTTCCTGAGATAGTCGCTGTCCATTTTCCGGTGGTGCTGAATTCCAAGTTACAATCGGGTTGCTGTCTGCTTTAATGTTGCTAAATCTCCGAAGGACCTATCACTCAATTGTTTAACTTGTCATGTAAAATACTTTGAATGAAATATGTATAGTTTAAAATCATGTTTAACAATGTAGTTGATGTTGTTCTCAAATAATGTAGCTATTTGCTGAAACACTGCATAAACATCTCTCAATCAAAATACAGTATCTCATATTACTCTCTCATGTTCACTGTTGTTTTAATATTATTTTACTATCCTAATTTATTTAATATTGTTTTACTATCCACATTTATTTCATATTGTTTTACTATCCTAATTTATTTAATATTGTTTTACTATGCTAATTTATTTAATATTGTTTTACTACCCAAATTGATTTAATATTGTTTTACTATGCTAATTTATTTCATATTGTTTTACTATCCTAATTTATTTCATATTGTTTTACTATCCTAATTTATTTCATATTGTTTTACTATCCAAATTTTTTTCATATTGTTTTACTATCCTAATTTATTTAATATTGTTTTACTATCCTAATTTATCTATCTTAAATTTACATTTGTCTATCTTCATTTGATATTTATCTATCTTAATTTTGTATTTGTTTATCTTAATTTTATATTTGTCTAGAAATGTATTGTTTTTATCTTTTTATTATTTTATTTATGTAAGTGAAGTACTTTGAATTGCATTGTTTTTGGTAAGAAATGTGCTATGTAAATAAAGTTTGATTTGATAAATCAAGTGCTATAATAAAATGCTATTTGCATGAAAATGCCATGGGTGCATCGTTTATATTATGGTTGGTGGCTCATTCTTTGATGGTATGCACATATTACAGTGTAAGTTTAAATATCTGTAGAGGACAGCCTCTGGATGGTGATGTGGTTTTGTATAATTTCTAGGCTACAAAAGATCATGAAGCGTGCAGTCCCACCCCTATGAAAGCAGGTGAAGAAATAGAATAGTGTGCATGTTGGGGTGAGACAGCTACTGTAAATGAACAAGTGAAAGGACATGACAGGACAATTGCATAAAGGAACAAGAGACCATATTTGTATTTCAGTATGACATTTATTGAGCAAATGCTGCTGGGAAATAGTTCATGATGAGTAAAGACATGGGATTGCAAACTGTAGCACCTCATTTATGTTCGCTATTTAAATTCAAGTCCATCCTATGCATACAAGAATGTATGTGTGCGCATTTACATATTTATTTTCAATTGCACTCATTAGGTAAACATAATAGATACTGATAAAAAGCATGTTTAAGGCTCAGAGTTTCTTCAAGGTTCTTTATGCTTTAGTTGCTTCGGGTACTGTATGTTTATGATCATCAGTACATTGCACCATCGTCTTTCTCATTCTTCACTATATTGTGTTGTAGACGATTGTATTTTTGGCTCAGTTGGTATCTTCACATAAAAAGGCTAGTCCTTTTGAACATGGATCTCTAAAGTGGACCCACCAACCCAGGCACCCCTTTTGAATTAACATTTGAATTAACATACATTTCTATCACTCTCCCACCCACATACAGTATGCATCTAAACTGTAACCCTTCCATCCATACATACAGGTTAGAGCGGAGGGGACTCCCTCCCTGAGCTAGCATGCAGACGCTCCCACCCGTGAGCCCTCCCGTGAACTGCAGGGGAAAATAAAGACAATTAATAATCTGTCCCACTACCACATTTTCCTGATATAATCTGCAGCAAAACCCATTTAAAGCTTTCTCTCAACATGCATTTTTTAAACTTTAGCTTTGTCACATCATATGGCTTCTCTCGTTGCTTTTCTGTATGTTTGAGAGTGGTTATCTTTATTACGTCGCTCTGGCTCTATGATTTCTTTGTTATGTTAGTTCTGGGTTGATTGCTTGTTGTCGTGTCGTCTTTGTTCCTCCTGAGTGGGTTGGATGGGGCGCAGTTACTCAGTTTCAGTCACCACCTTGACGGACTGGGAAGAGTGTTTCTCCATCTTCTTGCTGGAGACTGTCTTCTCCTGCATCACATCCTCAGACTCCTTCACAGTCTCGGTGACAGTGACCGATTTGGTGACATGCTTGGCCCCGTCCTCTCCAGTGGTGATGGTCTCCACCGTTTTGGTGATGACCACCTTCTGGTCCTTTGGATCATCTTTCTGGTCGGGGTCATCTTTAGTGGGGCTCTCGTCCACTCCATTTGAGATAACATCCTTCTCCTCTGCCTCTTTCCCACCCTCATCCTTCTTGTCCTTGTCCTCTGGGGCAGTCTTCTCCACATCTCCGTTCATGGCTGCGTCTTTCTTTTCTACCTTCTTCTCTTCCTCTGAAACACTCTTTTTGTCTACTTTCTCTTCTGCAGCCTTGGGGGCCTCTGACTTTGGAGCTTCTGGTTTGGGGGCCTCACCCTTAGGGGACTCTGCCTTGGGGGATCCTAATTTGGGGGATTCCGATTTGGGGGAGCCTGTAGGTTTTGGGGATTCAGATTTGGGGGAGCCTGTAAGTTTTGGGGATTCAGATTTGGGGGAGACAGCAGGTTTTGGGGATTCAGATTTAGGGGATCCAGCAGGTTTTGGGGATTCAGAAGTAGGGGATCCAGCAGGTTTTGGGGATTCAGATTTAGGGGATCCAGCAGGTTTTGGAGATTCAGAAGTAGGGGATCCAGCAGGTTTTGGGGATTCAGATTTAGGGGATCCAGCAGGTTTTGGGGATTCAGAAGTAGGGGATCCAGCAGGTTTTGGGGATTCAGATTTAGGGGATCCAGCAGGTTTTGGAGATTCAGAAGTAGGGGATCCAGCAGGCTTTGGGGATTCAGATTTAGGGGATCCAGCAGGTTTTGGGGATTCAGATTTAGGGGATCCAGCAAGTTTTGGGGATTCAGATTTAGGGGATCCAGCAGGTTTTGGGGATTCAGATTTGGGGGATCCAGCAGGTTTTGGGGATTCAGATTTATGGGATCCAGCAGGTTTTGGGGATTCAGATTTGGGGGATTCAGCAGGTTTTGGGGATTCAGATTTGGGGGAGCCAGGTTTTGGAGATTCAGATTTGGGGGTTACAGCTTTGGGGGATTCATTTTTGGGGGATCCAGCTTTTGGTGACTCAGACTTGGGAGACCCAGCCTTTGGGGATTCAGCTTTTAGGGAGTCTGGCTTGGAGGGCTTTGGGGCCTCAGATTTCTGGACCTCAACTTTTGGGGCCTCACTCTTGGGGGATTCTGTTTTGGGAGCCTCTGTCTTGGCTACAGCTGCCTTCTCATCTGTTTCGTCTTCTTTCTCATCCTTTCCTTTCTTCTCATCTTCCTCATCCTTATCATCTCCATCTTTGGATCCTTTGTCACTACCTGCATCTTCATCTTGATCATCACCCTTCACTTCTCCCTCTCCCTCTCCTGTCTCCTCTTCTCCTCCGCTTCCCTCCTTCTCTCCAGCCTTCTCTTTGTCAGGAGAGGCCTTTGATTCTGGGGCTTTAGAGCACAGGACTGTCTCCTCTAATTCCCCCTCTCCTTCTCCCTCATCACCACCTTCTGTATCATCTCCCTTCTCACCCTCATCCTCACCCTCTTCTCCTTTCTCACCCTCTTCTTCTTTTTCTCCCATTTCCTCTTCATCGCCACCTTCTTTGTCCTCCTCTTCCTCCCCAGCAGGTGTGCTGGAGCTAACTTGTGCTTCAGTGGAGGCTACAACCTCTTCTGATTCACCCTCTCCCCCTTCTCCCTCTTCTCCCTCTGCTTCTTCTCCTCCCTCTTCTCCCTCATCCTCTCCGTCATCTGTTGCCTCTGCCTCCAGAGAAGCAGAAAACGCCTGGGCCATCTTATCCAGGGCCTGGTTCATCTCATCCTTCTCATCCTCTACCCTGGTCTCCTCGATGATCTCCTCTACAAACTTATGCTGAACTTTCAGTTTGGGAGGCTCATACTTGGACTTCTTAGAGGAGGTGATGGTGTGGCGGTAAGGGAAAGTGCTAAAGTGGGTCTCTTCACCTTCTAGGAGTTTCCTGCAAGAACAGTAGAACATGAGATATAGTTTAGGCCTAATATAAAAATGTAGTTTCTATATATAAATTAGATCTTTATGTTTTTATTAAACATGATGAATTAGCTATTTTGTTTTGAAATGAGTAAACATATATTTAAAAAAAAGTTTTTCCAATGTTAGGCCTAATTAGCGCTCTGTCGTCGCAGTGTACCTGTATGCAGCAATCTCAATGTCGAGGGCCATCTTGACATTGAGCAGGTCCTGGTACTCACGCAGATGGCGCGCCATCTCCCACTTCGTGCCCTTGAGCTCATTATCCAGCTGGTGGATGGTCTCCTGCAGAGAACAAGACCGAGAGACACAAGCTGGTTAAGAGCTATTATTTCTTATGCCTATATGGAACTCTGAAATAATACTTGGTTATTTATTTTTGGTGTAGGGAGGACACATTTCTCCATAAGGACACTGCTTTCTAAACATCTTAATAAAACTATCAAAAATACAATGTCATATTTTGTGATCCTGGTAATTACTTCACAAGCACATTTAAACTTGTATAGGCCTACATTTGAAACAGCACTTTGAGATTCCAATAAAATATAATTGCAATAACAATTGAAATTGTGAAGTCCTCCTGTCTCATTTATGAAAAGTGAAAGTGCAAATAATTGGATAGGTTGGACTGTTGTTGTGTTAAATAATGTATTATGACGCAGTGAACAGCACTGTGTTTCAAGGGCCCGGATTCTCTGGCTCAGCAACGAAAAAATAATAAAAAAAAACAGTCTGCTGCATTATGTCTTCCCAACCCTATAATGTCCTGACGTGCACCAAGTGTCGCAGCTTATGCGTAGCCTAATGCTCCAACATTTGGAGATGTTAAATCTGTGTCCATAAGATGTCAGCATTGTGCCATTTAGGCTATCTAAAGCAAAAGCGCAGACACCACCATTGTGCAGAGTTTATAGCCTAGTTAAAACACATGCATTTAGGGCCCACATAATAAAAAAATTAGTGCGTTCAAAATCAAACTAATACAATATGTGGGGACACAATGCAAGAGTGTGTCTTTCTCTCTATCAAAGTAGGGGACTCTCCTTATAAGTAGACCTACATTTAAAATAAGAATAAAAACCTCAAAGGTGTCGTGATAATATTCTCAATTTAAAATCAACGAAAAACATATCTTATTATATAATTTATTCTCTCCACTACATTGCTTCTCTTTACACAAAGAATACAACTTTATAGAATACTTCACCATTAAGCCTGTGGCTGGGGGTTTCTGTATGAAAATAATGTCTAGAGCGGGTCTCATCATACCTGCAGGCTGGACAAGTCGCTGTTGTGTCGGTCCTCGATGTCATTCAACTGCCTCTCCAGTGACTCCCTGGTTCCACGGACGGACTCTAACTCCACGGTCTTGGACTGAAGCTGGCGGCGGTAGTCTGCTATCTCATCACGGGCGGACTTGATTGCATCTTTGTTTTGTTCCGCAGCATCAGTGAGCTTGGAATAGCGGCACATGAACCAGTCCTCCACCTGCTGCAGGTTCTGGTTGGAGTGGCCCTCGAGCTGGGTGCGGATCTCCCGGAGCGCCTCGGTGATGTCCGTCTTCTGGATGTCTTTCCTCTCCATGGTCACCTGCGACGCCTGCACCTGGGCGAACAGGTCGCTCACCTCTTCCTCGTGGTTGTTGCGGATAAAGGCAATCTCGTCATGCAGTGACTGAACTTTCTTCTCCAACTCTGACTTCACCAAATCAGAGTCGGTCATATCTTTTTTCAACGCCCGGATGATGCCTTCCGTCTCATCCCTGATGCGGGCTTCCTCATCAAAGCGGTCCCTAATTCTCTGGATGTCATCCTCGACGTGGTCCGTGTCGAGCTGGATCTGCGCTTTATCGTGGTGAATCTGCTCCAGCATGGAGCGCAGCTCCTGGAGTTCCTGGTCGTATAAATCCCCTAGCTGGGATTGCGACACCTGCTTCTGCCGCAGCGTCTGGATCTCCTCCTCGATCTGGCTGTTCTGCTGCTCCAGGTAGTGCACCTTGTCGATGTAACCGGCGAAGCGGTCGTTGAGCCCCTGGAGCTGCTCTTTCTCGTTGGAGCGCTTGTAGTCTCCGTTCGTTTGATTGAAATCAACGCTGTCGGCGGAGCTGAGGAGTGTGGAGCTGTACGCTCTGGCTACCGGCATATTGACGGTCCTCTTGTAGGAGGAGGTCATCGTGGAGCCTGGGCTTGCCCGGGACCAGGACTGAGAACGGAACCCGCTGGAGGGGGTGCCAGTGGAGCGGCCGTAGGTGGTCCTACTATCCATACTTCTCCTGAATGGACTCCCTATCGTGTCCACCGGGTGGTAACTCATCCGGCCAGACCAGGGGTTGCGTGTGCAGATGGAAGGGAAGGTGTGCGAGGTGGAGGAGTATGGCGAGTATGTGTTTGCAGGTGCGGGGTGGATGGCGCTCACAGCATTCTTAGTCTCACCGGCTGTCCTTTATATAGGAGAAGCTTATCGCTAACAAGGCAGAGGCTGTTTTTACTGGCCCATTGATCGAACGAAGGGGGAGGGCCATGTCTCAACCCTTCATACTCTATGTAAGTGAAACACTACTTGAGTGTGTGAGGGTTCGTGGGTGGCCGTTTGAAAAGCAGAGGAATGATCACACATAGGGAGAAAAAAGGAAATGGGGTGATTATCATTAGGATGTTTGGGATAGCCTATGTGTCCTTGACGTTAATGTGTTTATCATTTGTCTCTTGTCACAGAGGGAATATAGAGTTTCCTCCAAATATTGAACATTAGAATAAGAGAGAAAATTATACATGCATCTCTGCATTTGCTAATTCAACCAGCCAACGTGCAGCATTACTATGCATGGAAATATAACTTATGGAGCAGTTCAATGACCCATGTTAATTATTATTTCCCCTATTATTAGTTAGCAAAAAAGGTTATACCAGAAAGGATCAATTTACCGATGCAATTTAGAGCGATAACAAGATCGGCACCATGGACAGCACCAGTCCGCCAGAATCCAATATCAGCGCCATGGACAGCGTCTTAATGCAGCAAAACACCATTACCGTCCTTTTCAAGTGTTTGAAAAGTGTTGAAAATGTTTCTCTCAAATTGAACAGAATGATTGATCATTAAATGAATTGAATTAATAATGTATATTTGCCTATGAACATGTGCAAAGCCGAACCAATTTCCTATATTGATGTTTTGCTTGTGCTAAGTCTTCAATAATAGGTGATTGATTACTTCTTGACAGGAAACCTCCCAAGATCAAAGGGATTACCATCAGTGACCTACCGATGAAGTATAAAGTGAGGCTACCATGAGGGGGTTTGTTCAATCAATATGATGCATTTATGTGACCACTTGCTACTTTCAGGAAATGTTGAAACATTAATCATAGTTGTAGTTATTGACAGCTATTGGTATAGATTACAGTTATGATCAGCCTGTGCTTATATGCAAGTAATTTACCCCATTCAATAGTATATATCACCTTCATAATGCATATCATAATATGTTATGGACAAATTTGCCCTTTTATTTTAAGCCATTTCAAACCAAAGCATTTCTGTAGTGATGAATAGGCATCCAAACTGCAACATTGTTTTCTTCTATAATTACATTCCTCAGAATGGCTTTGTAACTCTATCTGTCCAACTCTAACAATGATGGGAAACACTTTGATTAATATGGTTTCACAAACAGATACAGAATACAATGCATAAGTTACAGTCTTTGGGTTGCGGATGAGAGCACATGGGATAGAGAGGCTGCTATCTCCTCCCTGCATTGAGATGCCTTCTCTAAGGAGTGAAGCTGCAGTGTTGGTTGACAGATCTGATTGGCTGCAGTCTGTTGTCAGTCTTATTGATTCCCATTCAGTCCTGCTCTACCCATTTCAGAGGTAACTAAGGTCATTGCAAACCCTGCAACTGATGCAGGTAATGCAACAAAATGGCTGCCTCTGGTTTTGGCCAACAGTATTTCAGCCTATGAAAACCAGTGAAAAAAAATTCAAAAGGCACTTGCACATCTGAGCTATCTTTGTTGCAGGCACATGGTAAGAATTGAATAACATGAGAAAAAATAAGAAACCTGCACACTGCTCTTGCTAGTATCACTTAATAAAGAGCAGTGACACTAGCAAGAGCAGTGTGCGGGTTTCTTCTTTTTTCTCATCCTATGAAAACCAGCAAGACTATTTTTGGCAAACGGCAAGGCTATTTTTGCCTCCCAGAACATTATTACCCACAATAAGATTTACATTGTTTGTCAGGATTGATTCAGATTCTCCAGTCGCCTTTAAAAACACTTGTTTTATACCACAGTTAAAAGGGAAGAATAAGTTATTCCCATCTCTGAGATTTAATTAGACACTTGTCACTTATCACCCATCTGTATTCTGTTATCTCACTCATTGTTTTTCCATCGCAACAGTTAGCTCTGTGGAGTGAGCCATAACGCGTTTGAGAGCTCAGACAATTTCAGATTGTGTTTATCTCAGAGAGAGAGAGGGAGAGAGAAAGAGAGGGAGAGATAGTTACCATGCCCCACTACATAAAAGTGATTCTCTCATCCTAACTGAATGTGTGTGAATGTGTGTTGTTGTGGCTGAGTTAACTTGAGCGATGTATACAACCCTATACTCACGTTCTCCTGGCTGATCCTTGTGACCTAGAGGACACCTGGCCTCTGTTGCCTCTTTCTCTCTCTGCTCTCCTGCTGGTCTCAGCCTTTTAATCATGTACATCACCACCAGTGGCGATTTTAGCATGTAAATCTTGGTGGGGTAAAACATAACACAACACTAAACAATACATTAATTGCACTATAACGGTGACAAACGGTGCTCACAAACTGTTAGGGCCTATATAAAGCTGTCCCAACAACAGAGTCCCAACAGCAGTCCCAACATCGTACCACTGCTACACCTGGCTATCAACGGAGCCTTGTCTGGCAGCGAAACAGTTCATTCAGCCTCATTTACTGCTTAAAAAAAAATAGTTTATATGGCTGACTTGCTTAAAGAAATATGGTTTCTAATGACAATTTAGATGTATAAACTATGGCAGAAGGGGACGACAAGCGGATAAGAAGCAATCCGTAATTTCGATTAAGACATGAGCGAGCTAGTATAACTATCTTGATCTACTCTCAATCCCTTGCAGCACATGTACAGAATGTGCAACAGGTCCTCAAATGACTACAGGACCACCATCTTTATGTCAAGGCTGAGAAGAGTGCCTTTCACGTTACTACAGTAACCTTCCTATGGTTAATGCTGACACCAGGAGGGGCCACATGGACGAAGGCAAAGTTACGGCCGGGCTCAACTGGCCCAAACCTACCACCGTAAAGGAACTACAATAGTTCCTAGGGTTCTCCAACTACTACCGCCGGTTCATCCGAAACTGCAGCAGCACAACCGCTCCTCTCTCAGCTCTCACCAACCCGTACCCTCCAATGGACCGACACCGCCCTTACATTTGAGACCTTAAAACGCCTCTTCACCTCTGCACCCATCCTTAGGCATCCTTCCTTTTGTTCTGGAGGTGGATGCTTCCGAGGTCCGCGTAGGAGCGGTTCTCTCTCAGCGGGTCGGGACACCTCCCAAATTACATCTATGTGGCTTTTTTTCCAAGAAACTGTCACCCGTTGAGAGGAACTATGATGTCAGGAACCGAGAGCTTCTCGCCATGAAGCTGGGAGCTCATCACCCATTACTTGTCCTTACCGACCACCGCAATTTGGAGTACTTAAGAAGTGCTAAGAGGCTTAACCCCAGATACGCTCGCTGGGCACTCTTCTTCACCTGCTTCAACTTCACCGTCACCTATCTGCCCGGCAAGAAAAATGTGAGGCTGATTCCTTATCCCGTCTATTTGACTCCCCTTCCTCTAACCCAGCTCCCGAGCCCATCCTGCCTCCGTCTTGCGTCGTGGGAACTATACAGTGGGAAATCCAATCAGCCGTCCAAGAGGCCCTACGCCACGACCCAGCACCTCTCAACACCCCTGCAGGCAAGACCTACGTTCCGGCGTCCGTCAGACCAAAACTAATGCAGTGGTGCCATACCTCGCTGAGTTCTGGCCATCCCGGAATCACCCGGACCACGGAGCTACTGACACGCAAGTTCTGGTGGTCATCCCAAACAGCAGACATCCAAGATTACATTCTCTCCTGTCCCATCTGTGCATGGGCAAAGAGCCCTCGCCAACTACCTATCGGTAAGCTCAAGCCTTTACCTACACCACACAGACCATGGTCTCACATCGCCATTGGTTTACTTTCGGATCTGCCAGACTCTTCGGGCTTCATGACTATTTAGTTGTAGTGGACCGGTTCTCGAAGATGTGCCAACTCATCCCCTTTCCGCATCTACCTAATACCATGGAAATGGCCGAGTGCACGGTCCACCAAGTGTTTTGTCTGTTTGGGATCCCAGAAGACATCGTTTCGGATTGGGGACCCCAGTTCGTCTCCAGGGTGTGGCGAGCCTTCTGCGACCGGGGGTCTCCATCAGCCTATCCTCCGGATACCATCCCCAAACCAACGGGCAGACGGAACGTCTGAATCAGGAAATAGGGAAGAAACACTGCACTCACCAACCACACGAGTGGAGTCGCTATCTAGCCTGGGCCGAATACGCACAGAACTCCCTGGTGCATTCCTCACTCCATCTCACTTCTTTTCAGTGTTTTCTCGGATTCCAACACTCCGTGTTCCCATGGGAGACCGAGCCGAACTGTGCCTGCCGTCGATGAGTGGATTCGACGGAGCGAGCAGGTTTGGGAGACCGCACATCGACACCTCCATCAGGCATACCTCTGCCAGAAACGGTTCGCTGACCGGTGTCACCGACCTACTCCACTCTTCCACCCTGGGCAACGTCTATGGCTCTCTTCCCGGGACATCCGGCTTCGTGACCCCTGCAAAAAGTTTAGTCCCCAGTTCATTGGTCACACCGCATCAATCCTGTCACCTGCCGTCTCCAGTTGCCCCGCAATTACCGGATCTCCTCATCCTTCCATGTGTCCCTCCTCAAGCCTGTGAGGTACAGCCCTCTCCATCTTCCTGTGGCGCACCTCGGCACACCCCCCCCCCCGTTTGACGTAGACGGTGCACCGGCTTATTCCATCCAAGCCCTCCTTGACTCCAAGTGTCTGGGTGGTCGCATCCACTACTCCAACTCCAACTTGCTGTGTAATGTTTATGTCCAATGGCCGATGATCACCGATATGTTTTATCTATAATTTCTCTTCATTATTTCTCTTCATATGACAAGGATTAAAAAGGATTTGCCAGTAGATTGACGACTTGATTCATGATGATGACTGCTAGCTAAGATTTTGAAAGTATGATCAGTCCAGTCAAAGCTACTGTAGATATAACGTGATTTGACATAATTTTATCTGTGGCCAATGACCTTGAGCCTTCTTGGATGGACACTAATGTAACTCTATGGCAGCAACCAAGGGGCTTGAATTTTTGAGTTCTACCCTTAGACTCTGCAGTGACGTAGTGTCCTCATGAGTGACAGAACACTGAGCCAATCACAGCGCAACTAGAGAATATTCCCAACACCTACAGTACGCTCCTTATTTTCCTCTGGCTGCCCCACCACCACAGAAAGCACTGTGAATACCTACATTTTGGAGCTGCCTTACTCAAGGCTGCCTTACGTATTAGTCGTGAAGAGGGCATGACAAAGCCTATTCCCCCTCAGGAAACAGATCCTCAAAAGGTTCTACAGCTGCAACATCGAGAGCATCCTGACTGGTTGCATCACTGTCTGGTACGGCAATTGCTCGGCCTCTGACCGCAAGGCACTACAGAGGGTAATGCGTACGGCCCAGTACATCACTGGGGCTAAGCTTCCTGCCATCCAGGACCTCTACACCAGGCAGTGTCAGAGGAAGGCCCTAAAAATTGTCAAAGACCCCAGCCACCTCAGTCATAGACTGTTCTCTTTACTACCGCATGGAAAGCGGTACCGGAGTGCCAAGTCTAGGACAAAAAGGCTTCTCAACAGTTTTTACCCCCAAGCCATAAGACTCCTGAACAGGTAATCAAATGGCTACCCGGACTATTTGCATTGTGTGCCCCCCGCCAACCCCTCTTTTACGCTACTGCTACTCTCTGTTCATCATATATGCATAGTCACTTAAACCATATCTACATGTACATACTACCTCAATCAGCCTGACTAATCGGTGTCTGTATGTAGCCTTGCTACTTTTATAGCCTCGCTACTGTATATCGCCTGTCTTTTTACTGTCGTTTTATTTCTTTACTTACCTGTTGTTCACCGAATACCTTTTTTGCACTATTGGTTAGAGCCTGTAAGTAAGCATTTCACTGTAAGGTCTACACCTGTTGTATTCGGCACACGTGACAAATAAACTTTCATTTGATTTGATTTGATTTATTAATGCCAAAATAACATGCATAACAGGCAAGCCATTAGCTAAAAATGTAGGGCTCAAAACAGGTGAGGCTCTGCCCCATCTGCTCTGAATGATGGGTTGCCACTGATCACCACACAGGTACAATTGGCCAGCCACTCAACCTTCAAGGTGCTTTTGTCTGGCACAGCTAGGGGTGGTGTGATGTGATGCATGGAGGGGCTAGAGAAAGGGTTGTTGTTTAAATTCAGTCTGGGGCTCACACGCACTGCAGAAGGCTTGGAGCACTTTTAAGTGGCACTGCAGCAGAAGCAGGCTGTGAACAGAGTGCAAGCTGCCCAGCCCAGCCTGCAGAGCTCTCCTCTTCGCATCCCCCTACTTTCCGCTGGCCACCATCCCTGCAGACTCAGCTTCAGACAGGGAGGAGACCTGATATAGATCCACTTAGATTCAAGTCTTATCTGCTATCATCACTTATCGTATGAATTAATCTGTTCCTATCAATAAAGGTATGTTACGAAGCATCTTGTAGCCGAACAAGATCTCACAAACTCAGTGCACCCTCATATTCCATTATGCATGTCTCTGCACAGTCCTTTATCATATTTGATGCATGAGTGACTACATTCATTCAAATATAGCACAGGAAAAGCACTATGAGAGTATCTGAATCCCTCTGGTTAGGAGGGGAAAGGTAAGCAGAAGAGAGGGCATTGGATATATAGGTAATCAATAGAAGTATTGGGGTGATTGATCTGCGTTTCAAAACGGAGAAACCCCTGAAGAGCTAATAGGGCGTGGCAGAGGGACAGAGATCTACAGAACTCCCAGGGTGGGAGTTACTCTACACTTAATGTTTTATTCATGTACACAGAGAGACTATGGCACATGCAGAGAGGTGAGGGAGAGATAGGCTGCGTTTACACAGCCAGCCCAATTATTGTTAAAAGACCAATAAGTTGAAAGAGATCCAAATTGGGATGCCTGTATAAACGTAGCCTATGAGAGACAGAGCGGAAGGGAGGGAGAGAGCGAAGTGGAAGGGAGGGAGAGAGAGAGAGAAGGAGGAAGTGAGAGAGAGGAGGGAGAGAGAGAGAGAGATACTTATAGAGATGTACAGCAGTGATGCATAGCCTATACCTCTTCAAAGCCCAGTAGACTGTGTGTGTGTATGAAGTCAGCAACATACCAACAGGGTACCGATATGAGGACAGAGAAAAGTTCTAATCACACCCATCTCTGGTCCCGTATGGAATGTACACACAATTGATGGGTTTAAAAGTGGAAAAGGGCAGTTTATTTTGCCTTGGCTTCTAATGTACATGTAGCTGTCTATATCTTTAATTAACCTTTTTTTTTTTTACGAGTATCCATTTCAGACTTTTTCTTTAAAGAGCCTATCAATTTGATAAATGAAAAAAGGTACTGTATTAGCATAAAGAGAAAAATGACTTCCTTTGTCAGTGCTCCCATATAGAGACAGATGTTTTATGAATAGGGAGTTAGCGATCAATCAATCAATGTTTGTGTGTTGGTACGGTGTAAGGAATGTTCATAGGTGAATAGGGAAGTGAGACTACGTGTAATTGGAAATTATATTGAGTGTGTGTGTGTGTGTTATATGTATGTGTACGTGCGCTGCAGGGGTGGACTGAGTTAGAGGACAGACACGGTCTGATAGGTGGACAGACCATCACAGCCAGAGCCAGCCATACAGGTTGTTCAAAAATACCAGCTGGAGCATCGCCCCCTTTGTCCTCTCTCTCGCTCTGTCTGTGTCTCTTTCTCGGTCTGTCTCTGTCTCCATCTCCGTATCTCTCTCTCTAATTTATATCCCTTTCTCCTTCTCCACCAAACCCCACCTTTATCTCCCTCTATCCCTGTCACGCTTACCAGCTATCTTGCTCTCAGTCGCCATCCTTTGTCCTCTGTTGTTCACAATGATAACATAGTTGCTTGTCTGTCAACTCAGACATGTGTATCCATCTGTTTGCCTGGGCATACTTACCCTTAGTGAGCAGCTTTGTTGCCATAAAGGTTTCCTTCATTGGATTTGGTATATAAACTCCATCAATATTACCCCAGTAGGTTGGTATGTCCTGTTGCACTTCAGGACTGGATGGTCATGTTCTGAAATAAACCTCAAATATCATCCCAATTCTAATATCCCAACCACCCAGTTTTGTGATGCAGGTATTGGCATCATTGTAAAGGTAAATGTCCTAGTTTTATAAATCAACATAAATATGTAGTACATCTCTGAGGAACATATCCAACTTAAATAATTGATGTGAGTTGTGAGCAAATCTCTGAGCAGAGCTGTGAGCTGAATGTCGTAGTGAATATCATAGATAGGCGTGGCTGGTTATTGCTTACTAGTATGGGGAGAGAGGGACGTAACCTGGGATGAGGCGTGAGGCAGCACCATACTGTACTGGAATGGGGTGTGTGTGTTGGGGAGGAGGGGGGGCGGGGGTGTTGGAGAGTCAGAAGCTCTGGGGAGCTGTATGCAGGGTGAGGGTGGGGAGGCAGTGATGATGCCATATCGAGCATTTGGGCGGAAGGGTCCATGGGAAATGAGAGGGGAGGGGTTATCCAGGATCTGCAGTTTATCTGCAATGCATCAGCAGCTCTCTCTCCCTCCCTCTCTGAATGTGTGAGTAGCATAAGGCCGATGCAGCACGTTGACGTTCTACTCTAGATGGTCCTCTAAGGACTTAACCACACAAATGAAACCGTTGCCTAGTTCCCATCCCAGGGGAGGACTTTTCAAAACGGAGAAACTCTTGAAGTGTTGCTTCACTTAGCTAGCAGTAAACTAGTATGTTGTATTTAGACTGCAATAACCACTTATAGGCACATCCATCCAGCGACGACAACCTTGTGTCATTGTGAACGTTTCCATCCCAATAACATCTTTATCCCTGCATGTGGTAGAGATGGAGCCCTTCAGCCAACCACCCATATCATATCCACAGAGATTATTATGACCCTAAATAATATCTTTATGAGACACTCAGCATGGAAGCCATATTGAAGCCGCCTCATTGACCCCCTTTGAAGGAGCTGTGGTATGGTTCTTTGTCCTGGGAACAGAGATGGCATGGATGTCACGACTTCCGCCAAAGTCGGCCCCTCTCCTTGTTCGGGTGGTGTTCGGCGGTCGACGTCACCGGCTTTCTAGTCACCACCGATCCATGTTTCATTTTCGTTTTGTTTTGTCTGTATTACACACACCTGGTTTCAATTCCCATATCATGTTCCTTATTTAACCCTCTGGCATACCTTTCTGTCCTGTCCATGATTGTTGGTGTCTTAGTGGTTCGTGTGTTTTGTTATTCTGTCTGTATTTTCCTTATTGGAATATTGGTTGCCTTTTTGTGAGTAAACTCAGTTGTTTTGCTCAAACCTGTGTCCTGCGCCTGACTCCGCTACATCTCTGCACCCAATCGCTGACAATGGAAGCCTCCAACACCCATAAGGACATGGGAATGACACTCCAGGTCATTACACCCAGCCATTCTACAGATTATTTATCCAACTCACTTTAGATGTATGTGTCTGTACAGCACTACAGTAACGCCCCATTCATCTATGGAACCCTGGCATTGAGACCCCTTGTTTGTAGTCGTAGCCCACCATGTGAAGTGCCGAAAGGGGCTTTATGGGATCTTTGATGGGGCTATCCTTTTAGCTGCCTATGCTGCAAGGAGTCTGTATCAACCTGAAAGTCATGGTTACTGAGGAAACAGAGAAACATATTGAGTTACAAGCACGGACGTGCTCTAACACACACACACACACACACACACACACACACACACACACACACACACACACACACACACACACACACACACACACACACACACACACACACACACACACACACACACACACACACACACACACACACACACACTTTCAAACTGACAAGGTCTTGCCCTGATGCTGAGGCTAAAAGCATTGTGTGCTGATGTCAGCTGTATTTTTCATCAGGGGAGGATGTGAATGGCTGCCCAACCACCAGCAGAGTGAAAAGATTAACCCTACAGTGTGTGTGACTAGAATAGAATATGGCTATAATGCATTCACATATTATCATTTACATCTCCCCAACTCTTGCATATTTTTTCCATTTAATCTAACCCTCTGTCTCCCTCAGTCATACTCTGTGTGGGTGTATCTCCTCCTCTCCCTCCCTCTCTATCCATCTTCCACTCCTCATCTTCCGGCCTCTCCATTCGCCTCCATTTCTCCTCTTCTTCATGTCACTCTTCCCTCTACTTCTATATTGCTCTGTTATTTCTGTCAATTTGCTGGAGATCAGTAAACTGACACACAGATTTTTCTGCAGAGTCACCCATCCCCCGACTCTCCTCTGCATTCCCCCTCCCCTGCACCTCTTTCCCTCTCCCTCTCTCCTGCCAGGTTTGTGTCTGTACTCTACATTCTAGATCTACAGGACAGAGACAACTTTAATTTAAGGCCCAGCAATTGATGATCAAAAGCAATTTGACTTTGTCATAACCTTCTTACAGTCTGGTGTCAGACACTCTGGGTCAATACTAGCATGAGACAAACCCATATGCTCTATCTGTCCATATTTCCTCTAGTTGTGCTGACTCTAAACCAGACTCTGAATGAGTCAATAGCAGCACACAAAGATACAGCTCTTTAGGAGTTCATTACATCTGAGTGTCTTTCTGTCTGTATGTGTGTGCATCTCTCTTTCTGTATTTATGTGACTATTCTGTGGACATGCATCTGTCTGTGTCAGCATGTGCTTCGTCTGTGTTTTTATTTTCTGCTGGAAAAGCTGTGTAATGTGTGCTGGCATTGCTCAGTGTGAGTATATTTTGGTGGGTAATGATCTCTTCCAGATGTAACACGCCCCTGTGTGTGTGTGTGAGCCAGCCTGGGACACTGTAAGACTGCAGGTAGCTAAGGGTGTGGTTTTTTCCCTTATTGTGTGTGTGTGTTTTGTGTGTGTGGGTGTGCGCGCAAGCCATGAAGCCCAACTCTGGAGGGAGGGGATTCGTTAACAAGAGATGAAAGAGAGGGAAGGAGATTTAAAGCGTAACTCTCAACCCCAATTTCAGCCTTTGCCCAACCCCTTCAAATTCTGAAAACATTTATTCAGGTGAGAAGTTGTGGTTAGGGGGAATTGCTCATCAATATTACATTTGTTACAATGGATCTAGCGACGAATATAAAAGTATAATCCTCAATTGGCAACTGGCTTTCATGTGAAGTTCATCATAATTGATTTAATCTGTAGCCGACGAGTCGTAGAGGGAGTACCACACAAAATGTCATCAGTTGACTCCATGTTTACTTCGATTTGATGGTTATTACATCAATATATGCGCATAAAAACGTTTCCACCAACATTTCTCGCATTATTAATTTTACAGACACAAAAAGATACCGCCTTGACTAGCATATTTTGTTATGTCAACATTTACAAGCATATCCTGGCTTCTGGGCCTGAGTAACAGGCAGTTTACTTTGGGCACGTCAGTCAGGCAGAAATTCAGGAAAATAGACCCTAGCTCTAAGAAGTTAAGAAAAGTGTATGCTATTTATCTATGTGTAGCATACAAATAATCAACCAATGTCACACCCTGATCTGTTTCACCTGTCTTGTGCTTGTCTCCACCCCCCTCCAGGTGTATCCCATTCCCCCCCATTATCCCCTGTGTACTTATACCTCTGTTTTCTGTTGGTCTGTTGCCAGTTCGTCTTGTCAAGTCTTACCAGTGTGTTTTCCCATTTTCCAGTATCTGTGTTCTAGTCCTCCCGGTTCCGACCATTCAGCCTGCCCTGAGCCTGCCTGCTGTTCTGCTCCTTTTTAATGCTGTTTCGATTACCGACCCCTGCCTGCCTTTTGCCTGCCCCCTGTTTTGTAATAAACATTGTAGATTCGAACTGTCTGCCTCCTGTGTCTGCATCTGGGTCTTATCCTGAGTTGTGTTAAACAATCAATGTACATGCAACAACACAGATACTGTATAACAGTAAAACAAACAATATATCATAATGAATATGAATTCAGAGGGCAGAAATGATTCAATATTAAAGCATTAGATCTCTCACTAAAGGCTTCAGTCATACAAAATATATACTTAAATCCGAACTGGTTCTCTAGCAGATTAGTAAGAATGTCTCACCCCATGTTCAAAAATGGCCTTTTTCCCTTTATTCAGATTACAACTATCACTTTTGGTTATTTGAAAATGAAATCATCTCCAAAATATTGCTATTTTTAAAACAAGCCATAGAAAGGTCATTGTAATTTCAGTTTAATCCACCAGAAAAGACAGAACAAGTACTACGGTTAAACTCAAATATAATAATTGTATAGTTTTTGTAAATGATATAAATAGTACTGGTGGAGTTATGTCACACATGCAGCAAACAAAATAATATGGAAATGTCTGCTCTATTCAAAATTACAACCAACTAATTGCAGTATTACCGCAAAAATGGAAGAGGCAAGTGGAAAGGGGAGAAAGTAAAGAGCTTGTCTGTAGGCACTACATTAAAGACTAAAATTGGTTAAGGAAAATTGTGATAAATAAGAAAGTATACCAGTTTCATTTGAGTACCAAAACATTGACAGCTGTGCCATATAGATCGCAAAATAGTTGTGAAGAGATTTTCGATTTACCGATTCCATGGCACATGGTTTATGAACTGATACACAAAACGACGCTGTATTCAAAACTTAGTGTTTTTCAATTTAATTTATTATACAGAATTCTTGCAACCAATAGAATGTTATACAGTGCATTTAGAAAGTATTGAGACCCCTTCACTTTTTCCACATTTTGTTACGTTACAGCCTTATTCTAAAATGGATTAAATAAAAAACATCCCTCAATCTACACACAATACCCCTCAATGACAAAACGAAAACAGGTTTTTAAAAACTTTAGCTAATTTATAAAAAATAAAAAGAGAAATACCTTACTTACATAAGTATTCAGACACTTTGCTATGAGACTTAAAATTGAGCTCAGGTGATTCCTGTTTCCATTGAACATCCTTGATATGTTTCTACAAATTGATTGGAGTCCATCTGTGGTAAATTCAATTGATTGGACACAATTTGGAAAGGAGCACACCTGTCTATGTAAGGTCCCACAGTTGACAGTGCAGGTCAGAGAAAAAAACACACCATGAGGTCAAAGGAATTGTCCGTAGAGCTCCGAGACAGGGTTGTGGCGAGGCACAGATCTGGGAAGAGTAACAACACATATCTGCAGCATTGAAGGTCCCCAACAACACAGTAGAGTGGCCAGATGGAAGCCACTCCTTAGTAAAAGGCACAAGACAGCCCGCTTGGAGTTTGCCAAAAGGCACCTAAAAGACTCTCAGACCATGAGAAAAGATTCTCTGGTCTGATGAAACCAAGATTGAACCCTATGGCCTGAATGCCAAGTGTTACGTCTGGAGGAAACCTGACACCGCTCATCACCTGGCCAATAGCATCCCCACGGTGAAGCATGGTGGTGGCAGCATCATGCTGCGGGGATGTTTTTAGCGGCAGGGACTGGGAAACTAGTCAGGATCGAGGGAAAGATGAACGGAGCTAAGTACAGAGAGGTCCTTGATGAAAACCTGCTCCAGAGCACTCAGGACCTCAGACTGGGGTGAAGGTTCACCTTCTAACAGGACAACGACCCTAAGCACACAGCCAAGCCAATGCAGGAGTGGCTTCTGGACAAATCTCTGAATGTCCTTGAGTGGCCCAGACAGAGCCCGAACTTGAACCCAATCTAACATCTCTGGAGAGACCAGAAAATAGATGTGCAGCGACGCTCCCTATCCAACCTGTCAAGAGCTTGAAAGGATCTACAGAGAAGAATGGGAGAAACTCCCCAAATACAGCTGTGCCAAATTTATAGCACCAGATTATATCCAAGAAGACTTGAGGCTGTAATCATTGCCAAAGGTGCATCAACAAAGAACTGAATAAAAGGTCTGAATACTTACGTAAATGTGATATTTCAGTTTTTTTATTTAATTCTGTCCATATGTAGCTTGTTTCTGGTCACAGGTTCAGGAATGGCTGAAGAATTGCAACCTTTACCTGGAGCTAACTCGGCAAATAGCACTGCTGGATGATTTGAAAAGTCCTAGTCAATCGATCAATAATATAATAATACTCTTAGCAAAAAAAAAGTATCTTTAATTTACAATCTTTAGAAACTATGACAATAGAAAGGTGCAGAACTTGTGTGAAACATCACAGCACAGTTGAAAAATATATGACAAATATAAATCAAAACTGGATGGTCTTCAGAGATAGATGGGAGGGGTTGAGGGTAGCTGAAGGATGGGATTAAAACAAATCAAATCAAATTCTATTGGTCACATATTTAGCAGATGTTATTGTGGGTGTAGCGAAATGCTTGTGTTCCTAGCTCTAACAGTGCAGTAATATCTAACAATTCACAACAATACACATAAATCTAAAAGTAAAATAATGGAATTAAGAAATATATAATTATTAGGATGAGCAATGTCAGAGTGGCATTGACTAAAATACAGTAGAATAGAATACAGTATATACATATGAAATGAGTAAAACAGTATGTTAACATTATTAAAGTGACTGGTGTTCCACTATTAAAGTGACCAGTGATTCCATGTCTATGTACATAGGGCAGCAGCCTCTAAGGTGCAGGATTAAGTAACCGGGTGGTAGCCGGCTAGTGATGGCTGTTTAACAGTCTGATGGCCTTGAGATAGAAGCTGTTTTTCACTCTCTCAGTCTCAGCTTTGATGCACCTGTACTGACCTCGCCTTCTGGATGATAGCGGGGTGAACAGGCCTTGGCTTGGGTGGTTGATGTCCTTGATTATCTTTTTGGCCTTCCTGTGACATCATGTGCTGCAGATGTCCTGGAGGATAAATCAGTGTTCCCCGGTGATGCGTTGGGTAGACCGCACCACCCTCTGGAGAGCCCTGCGGTTGCAGGCGGTGCAGTTGCCGTACCAGGCGGTGATACAGCCAGACAGGATGCTCTCAATTGTTTATAGGTAAACTATCTGTAAACTACCCTCACTATTTGTGAGGGTCTTAGGGGCCAAGCTGAATTTCTTCAGCCTACTGAGGTTGAAGAGGCGCTGTTGCACCTTCTTCACCACACTGTCTGTGTGGGTGGACCATTTCAGATTGTCAGTGATGTGTACGTAGAGGAACTTGAAGCTCGATGTGGATAGGGGCATGCTCCATCTGCTATCTCCTGAAGTCCACGATCAGTCCTTCATTTTGTTAACGTTGAGGGAGAGAATATTTTCCTGGCACCACACTGCCAGGGCCCTCACCTCCTCCCTGTAGGATGTCTTGTCATTGCTGGTAATTAGGCCTAGTACTGTTGTGTCGTCTGCAAACGTGATGATTGAGTTGGAGGTGTGCATGGCCACGCAGTCATGGGTGAACAGGGAGTACAGGAGGGGTTTGAGAGCGCACCCTTGTGCGGCCCCTGTGTTGAGGATCAGTGTAGTGGAGGTGTTGTTTCCTGCCTTCACCACCTGGGGGCTGCCCGTCAGGGAGTCCAGTACCCAGTTGCAGAGGGCGGGGTTCAGACCCAGGGCACCGAGCTTAATAATAAGCTTGGAGGGTACTATGGTGTTGAAGGTTGAGCTATAGTCAATGAACAGCATTCTTACATAGGTATTCCTCTTGTCCAGATGGGATAGGGCAGTGTGCAGTGCGATGACGCTTGCATTGTCTGTGGATCTATTGGTGTGGTATGCAAATGTAGTCACCTGGAATGCATTTCAATTAACACGTGTGCCTTGTTAAAAGTTAATTTGTGGAATTTCTTTCCTTCTTAATGCATTTGAGCCAATCAGTTGTGTTGTGACAAGGTAGGGTGGTATACAGAAGAGCAAAGAGCAAATAAGCAAAGAGAAAGAATGCCAAGAGTGTGCAAAGCTGTCATCAAGGCATAGTTTTGCTACTTTGTAGAATATAAAATCTATTTTGATTTGTTAAACACTTTTTTTGGTTACTACATGTTTCCATTTGTGTTATTTTATAGTTTTGATGTCTTCACTATTATTCTACAATGTAGAAAATAGTAAAAATATTCGGAAAACCCTGGAATGAGTAGGTGTGTCCAAACTTCTGACTGGCACTGAATGTATGTATGTACACTACAGTTCAAAAGTTTGGGGTCACTTAGAAATGTCATTGTTTTTGAAAAAAAAGCATTTTTCTTGCCCATTAAAATAACATCAAATTGATCAGAAATACAGTGGAGACATTGTTAATGTTGTAATTGACTATGGTAGCTGGAAATGGCAGATTTTTTTGTGGAATATCTACAGGCGTACAGATGCCCATTATCAGCATCCACTAACTCTTGTGTTCCAATGGTACGCTGTGTTAGCTAACCCAAGTTTATCATTTTAAAAGTCTAATTGATCATTAGAAAACCATTTCGCAATTATGTTAGCACAGCTGAAAACTGTTGTTCTGATTATAGAAGCAATGCATTCAGATTATTGCATAGATTGTAATGGACACTTATGATGTGTGTAAAATACTTTTTTGGTATTTTGTTGTATTGATTACAATGAGCTAATGCTAAGTTATTTGCCAGCTATGTGTGGTGCCATGTTTGTTGACATTATACAATGCATTCTGGGTGTCACGTAAATGTCTGTCAGACCAAAGATGTTATAATGGTTCACTTATCTTTCGAGTAAACTTCCAGAAGTGAATGAAGGGATGTGAATGATCGTAGACGACACCCCCCCTTCAACATGCATACTTTAAACAGACCAAACTGATCTTGTCTTTTTTTATTATCTTTGGTTGACGCGAAAAAACAAATATGGCGGCACGCACAAACTCATCATCATCGGATTACTTTTGATTTCTAGAAAGTGTTTTACTAAATTATTTCGATCAATGTTGAGCTCAACCGTGATGTGATGATTTATAAATAGTAACTGCTATTAGCTAATTCATATTGTGGTTTCTGTCCGCTGAGAGTTCTCTAAATATGACAGCTTGTGTTATGTCAATCTTTTATCAGTTAGCGCTAGGACATAACTTTGTAAGGACTGTGTTTGTGCAAAATGTTTCTGTGAAAGAAACAGTGTGGCTAGCTTAAATGCTGACTGTTGCATCAATCGAAACTAAATAAGCGTTCTAATCACACCGGTTTGAGCGTACGCTGCAGGGACCACTGTAGAATGATCACACCTGTTTGTTGGGTATCCTAAAAGGAACCGGCCAGTATCATCTGAGTATCTCTCTGTACCTCTGAAGGTTCCTTGTGTACCTTTAACGTTTTTGTACCCTAATTTTGAGAGTGTGTGGATATATATTTTTGGTAATAAAGATGTAACTAGTGGCACTCCTGAAACATTAATGCACTTCCACCCAAAAACGTTTAAGTTCAAATCACCAAAGCATTTATGCACACTTTACATAAAATGTCCCTGAGCACTGCTATTTGTATGTTGGTGTTGTCAGATAATCTGGCAATAATTATTATTGACTTGATTCTGGGAAAAATTTTGCAAACTGCTGATACTATTCTTTCCATTATATCTGTAGCCAATCTCTGTCATTCGCACAGACCTGGTGGTGTAACAGGAAATGCAGGTCTTTAGCAACCAATAAAGTAAATTCAAATCCCAACTTCCATTACAGCAATAACACCTTAATTCAGCTGTAAAAATACATTAACTGGTTGTTGTTTACCATACTTTCACTGCAACCAGTAGCCTGTTGTGTACTGTAACAGTTACTTTTTAACAGTAGCATTTCATGGCATAAAAGGAAAACATGGTGGAAAGGGAAAGAACAGGATGGTTCTTCACAACCATCACAGCAGTAAAGAACCCTTCCTAACCCTGACAAAGAACCCCTTAAGAACCTTTTTCTGTTAAGAGCGTATGCTGGTCTAGCTAAGGGGTAGGCAACCCTGTTCCTGGAGAGCCGTGGGTATTTTTCCCCAACTAGCCACCCCACCTGATCAACTGAGCTAATTGATCAGTTCAGTAAATTGCATAAATTCAACACACCTGGTCTTCCAGGTTGGTTAAATCAAAAACATGAAGTGCCTGCGGCTCTCCAGGATCAGGGTTGCCTACTCCTGAGCTAGCTGGTCAGGCTGGTCTGCAAAACCACACCCATCATTATCATATTTTCTAGCATGCTCTTTTGCGGTTAGATTTTTTGAATTGTTTGTTTCAATATCTATGTTCTTGCATGATTCATTCATCAATTAATTTATCTTAAGCTACACAAAGATAAATAACAAACATTTTCTAAACTAATCCAATCTGGTAGTTGAATTTATTGCACCCGTTACTGAAATGATTGTTCCAGTTTCAATTATTTAGATAGTCTCATTCATAAAACATTCTGACCCTGTCAGTCATTCTGAATGCAGATTATGGGTGAATATAAATTCAAATTGCTGGATATACCCACTCAGGCTGGAGACCGATAGGAAACTGAGGCTTTCTGAAGGCATTGGAGGGTTCACCAAATTGTGCCCGAAAACGGTTCATTACTCTGATCTTCATTATCGGTTCACAATGTATATTAGTGACATCTGCCGGTCAGCAATAAGTATCAACGTTTGATGGTGTTACTGTATGTTTTTCCCACTGTTTTCCTCAAAACTCCATGGTGCAGCATTTAGTTTGTTGGTGTTATTAGCCTACAATCAGTTAGAATACCAGGTTTGCAAAATGCTTCCCTTTTTCAAAAACTGTGACTCTATGGCATTATTTAGGATGATTAAGACAGAAACTTATACTATACTAAATTCAATTAATTATTTGAACATCAATGCGCATAATGTGTGGTTTCTCATAAAACAATTGTCAAAATAGTGTGCCTTTACCAGGATTCAACCCCATACCCTCACTGTTCCAATGTTCCCTACTCTACCTGCTAAGCTACTGGTCATGGCGAAATCATTACATTACATTACATTTAAGTCATTTAGCAGACGCTCTTATCCAGAGCGACTTACAAATTGGTGCATTCACCTTATGATATCCAGTGGAACAACCACTTTACAATAGTGCATCTAACTCTTTTAAGGGGGGGGGGGTTAGAAGGATTACTTTATCCTATCCTAGGTATTCCTTAAAGAGGTGAGGTTTCAGGTGTCTCCGGAAGGTGGTGATTGACTCCGCTGACCTGGCGTCGTGAGGGAGTTTGTTCCACCATTGGGGTGCCAGAGCAGCGAACAGTTTTGACTGGGCTGAGCGGGAACTGTACTTCCTCAGAGGTAGGGAGGCGAGCAGGCCAGAGGTGGATGAACGCAGTGCCCTTGTTTGGGTGTAGGGCCTGATCAGAGCCTGAAGGTACGGAGGTGCCGTTCCCCTCACAGCTCCGTAGGCAAGCACCATGGTTTTGTAGCGGATGCGAGCTTCAACTGGAAGCCAGTGGAGAGAGCGGAGGAGCGGGGTGACGTGAGAGAACTTGGGAAAGTTGAACACCAGACGGGCTGCGGCGTTCTGGATGAGTTGTAGGGGTTTAATGGCACAGGCAGGGAGCCCAGCCAACAGCGAGTTGCAGTAATCCAGACGGGAGATGACAAGTGCCTGGATTAGGACCTGCGCCGCTTCCTGCGTGAGGCAGGGTCGTACTCTGCGAATGTTGTAGAGCATGAACCTACAGGAACGGGTCACCGCCTTGATGTTAGTTGAGAACGACAGGGTGTTGTCCAGGATCACGCCAAGGTTCTTAGCACTCTGGGAGGAGGACACAATGGAGTTGTCAACCGTGATGGCGAGATCATGGAACGGGCAGTCCTTCCCCGGGAGGAAGAGCAGCTCCGTCTTGCCGAGGTTCAGCTTGAGGTGGTGATCCGTCATCCACACTGATATGTCTGCCAGACATGCAGAGATGCGATTCACCACCTGGTTATCAGAGGGGGGAAAGGAGAAGATTAATTGTGTGTCGTCTGCATAGCAATGATAGGAGAGACCATGTGAGGATATGACAGAGCCAAGTGACTTGGTGTATAGCGAGAATAGGAGAGGGCCTAGAACAGAGCCCTGGGGGACACCAGTGGTGAGAGCACGTGGTGCGGAGACAGATTCTCGCCACGCCACCTGGTAGGAGCGACCTGTCAGGTAGGACGCAATCCAAGCGTGGGCCGCGCCGGAGATGCCCAGCTCGGAGAGGGTGGAGAGGATGTTGATCAGTGAAATCAGTGGGATATTGCATTTTGCAACACACGGTTAGAAAAAGCACATGATCAAACGAAGCTTCGGACGTCTTTAATGACGTGCATCTGATAAAGTGATACAGGCATCGACCCACTGCTTTTAAGGAAACCGATTTGCGATTTCCACACATTCTCCAGAGCTCTGGTATCAAACGTAACATCACTTATAGGAATTAGACATCACTTTGCAAGCCAGCATAATGTGACTTGATGCTGGTTTTGTGGGTGACCAGCATATGCTGGTACGCAGGTGTGTCCAAAAGACAGTGAAGGCTGGCCACCAGCAAAAACATATCGAAGGCTGGCCACCAGCAAAAACATATCGAAGGCTGGTCACCAGAGAAAACACAATGAAAGCTGGTCACCAGCAAAAACACAGTGAAAGCTGGTCACCAGCGAAAGCACAATGAAGGTTGGTCACTAGTGAAAACACAACGAAGGCTGGTTATCAGTGAAAATACAATGAATGCTGGTCACCAGCCTATGCTGGTCTAAGCTGGGGTTTTTTCAGCAGGGACACGCCTACTGTAGCAATGTCCCAGACACAGACAACAATCCCTCATCCCACATGACACTTGTGGGGAGAGGATTTGAATTAACCTGCCTCTGTGTAAACGAGACAATAAAGCATTGTTTCGAAGGATTTGGTGTAATGTGTACCTGTATCACCTGTGACTCAGTGGATACATTAAACAAGCTGTTTAATACTGTAAGCACTCTGGTGTTGGCTACTCCCTCTCTTCCAGAGAAATGTGCTGCGTATGCAGGGAGGTTGCCTGATGTTTGGTGCAGGAGTCGGGGAGTAATTGATTATGGTGCAGCTTCTTTTGCTACACTGGAGAGCTATCTTTGCTTTAAGAAGGTGTGTGTGTGTTTCCACACTGCCCTCTGCTGCTGGATCGGTCGCACACAGTGCAGGTTTCTCTACTCCAGTGTATAATACACAGCAGTAGAGAAAGTACTTCTGAAAATGCAGAGTTAAATCTAGCTGAATGTATAACTCAATGGGTAGATTATTTCTTAAAGACTTCTGAAGGTTGAATCCTGTGCATTACTCTTAACGCATATCTGTATACAGTGTTATTGTTTTAAAATGTTGATGTCCGTTTCCTGCATATTGCTATCACAGCATTGCAAAATCAGTTTGAAATCTGCTTGTCTGTTGGATCCTTTGTGACAAAGCTAAAAATGAATATAACTGGGTACTACACTGTTTCTCAGTAGACAGCATACTGCTGTTTCCTCCCTGTAAGGGAAGCATCACTGACAGACTGCAACAACACTGATTCACCACTGACTATGTGAAGGAAATATTGATGATATCTTTCTGTGGCCCCTTATTTAAATTATGTAATATGAAATGCAAACTCATAAGGCGCACAAGCACATTTACAAGCTAAGAAGTCACAGGGTAAGGAAAGAGTCAACCATCACGGTAGTGTGTTTGTGTGCGCATTTTCTGTTTGCATGTTTAATGTTATTTGAAGCAGGGGCATCATAGCAACATTCTGGCCTTGTATGTGTGATGATGAAATGAAAGTGGAATAAATAATAAAGAGTAAAAAATGTTGATTATATGGTTGTGTGGGTGGGACAAAAACAAACGTAAGCACAACCTCGAGTAACAAGAAAACATCAATTTGGGTATTTCTACCTTCATATCCTTTGGAGAAAAGGCTAGTTTTCCATTCTATTCTCAGTGGAAGGTTTGGCACATTCACACTCTCTCCCTTCTGACAAAGGGACTAAGATAGGCTGAAAAGGCCTAGACTATTCCCTGGTATCCAGAGACGGAGCATTACAACACGCTTCTGTTTTGGGCATCAAAGTAAATGTGGCAACCGAGGGGGTGTAGCTACCAAACAGCTTTATGCTTTAATTCAGACTACCAGAAACAATGGGCAATGGTTACTAGAATCTGTTTGTGTGTCTCTATCTCCAAGTAATTTCACAAAGGTAATAGTAAAGATTATGTATCTGGTCCAGTTGGCTTTTATGAGCCGGGCTCTCCTTTAGATTTGAAGACCTCACACACACTGCTAGCAGCCATTTAGCCAGTAACTGCAGTTTCTGTCTCATTTCATCAAATATGTATGACGATAAGTCACCAGTCACTTACATCTGCATGATTTCCTGTCCCTAACACTGATGCCGCTCTGATATTCGGGCCACTGACTGACTGAGCTATAGTAGAGTTCCTTTCTACTGACATGCCAGTAAACTAATTTGAAAGACCCTTCTGTCCTGTTACGAATGTTACAAGAGCTACAGTATGGTTGGTTTACTGTATGGAGATTCTGCTGATGTTACTGTATATGGTGTATCTGAATAAATGTGAATCCGTAAGTAATGAGTTTGTCCTTATTTCATCATATGGGTTTTACAGGATGAATAAATCAGATGTTTTCACCTGGGGGTGGGGACGACAGTGGGTGTAAAGATGGGGCGGAGACCAGGTTAGAGTGTGGGTGGGAGGTATGACTCTGGTGCCAGGGCGCTGCTTCTGAACCTCTCCAAATGTGGTGAGTCATCTCTATCTGGGCACAATGCCTCCCTCCCTCCTTCCCTCCCTCTGCTCCTATGCCCATTCTGTCTACAATGCATTCGGGAAAGTATTCAGACCCCTTGACTTTTTCCACATTTTGTTATGTTACAGCATTATTCTAAAATTGATTAAAATGTTTTTTTCCCCCTCATCAATTTATACACAATAGCCCATAGTGACAAAGCAAAAACAGGTTTTTAGATATTTGGGCCCCCAAAAAATATATACATTTACATACAGTACCAGTCAAAGGTTTGGACACACCTACTCAATCAAGGGTTTTTCTTTATTTTTACTATTTTCTACATTGTAGAATTATAGTGAAGACATCAAAACTATGAAATAACACATATTTTACCAAATAGGGCTATCTTCTGTATACCACCCCTACCTTGTCACAACACAACTGATTGGCTCAAACACATTAAGAAGGAAAAAAAATCCACAAATTAACTTTTAACAAGGCACACGTGTTAAATGAAATGCATTCCAGGTGACTACCTCATGAAGCTGGTTGAGAGAATGCCAAGAGTGTGCAAAGCTGTCATCCAGGCAAAGGGTGGCTACTTTGAAGAATCTCAAATATAAAATATATTTTGATTTGTTTGTCACTTTTTTGGTTACTACATGACTCCATGTGTGTTATTTCATAGTTTTGATGTCTTCACTATTATTCTACAAAGTAGAAAATATAAAACATAAAGAAAAACCCTTGAATGAGTAGGTGTGTCCAAACTTTTGACTGGTACTGTAAGTAGTGGCGAGTGGCGCAGCGGTCTAAGGGACTGCATCTCAGTGCTAGAGACACCCTGGTTCGAATCCAGGCTGTATCACAACCGGTTGTGATTGGGAGTCTCATAGGGCGGCGCACAATTGGCCCAGCGTCGCCCGGTTTTGGCCGGTGTAGGCCGTCATTGTAAATAAGAATTTGTTCTTAACAGACTTGCCTACTTAAATGAAGGTTACATTTCAAAAATAAAACGTATTCAGACCCTTTACTCAGTACTTTGTTGAAGCACCTTAGGCCGCGATTACAGCCTCGAGTCATCTTGGTTATGACGCTACAAGTTTGACACCTGGACTTGGGGAGTTTCTCCCATTCTTCTCTGCAGATCCTCTCAAGCTCTGTCAGGTTGGATGGGGAGCGTCGTTGCACAGCTATTTTTAGGTCTCTCCAGAGATGTTCGATCGGGTTCAAGTCCGGGCTCTGGCTGGGCCACTCAAGGACATTCAGAGACTAGTCCCGAAGCCACTCCTGCGTTGTACTTGCTGTGTGCTTAGGGTTGTTGTCCTGTTAGAAGGTGAACCTTCACCCCAGTCTGAGGTCATGAGCGCTCTGGAGCAGGTTTTCATCAAGGATCTCTCTGTACTTTGCTCTGTTCATCTTTGCCTCGATCCTGACTAGTCTCCCAGTCCCTGCCGCTAAAAACATACCCACAGCATGATGCTGCCACCACCATGCTTCACCGTAGGGATGGTGCCAGGTTTCCTCCAGACGTGACTCTTGGCATTCAGGGCAAAGAGTTGAATCTTGGTTTCATCAGACCAGAAAATCTTGTTTCTCATGGTCTGAGAGTCCTTTAGGTGCCTTTTGGCAAACTCCAAGAGGGCTGTCATGTGCCTTTTACTGAGGAGTGGCTTCCGTCTGGCCACTCTACCATAAAGGCCTGATTGGTGGAGTGCTGCAGAGATGGTTCTCCTTCTGGAAGGTTCTCCCATCTCCACAGAGGAACTCTGGAACTCTGTCAGAGTGACCATCGGGTTCTTGGTCACCTCCCTGACCAAGGCCCTTCTCCCCCGATTGCTCAGTTTGGCCAAGCGGCCAGCTCTAGGAAGAGTCTTGGTGGTTTCAAACTTCTTCTATTTAAGAATGATGGAGGCCACTGTGTTCTTGGGGACCTTCGATTATGCAGAATTTTTTTGGTACCCTTCCCCATATCTGTGCCTTGACAGAATCCTGTCTCGGAGCTCTACGGACAATTCCTTCGACCTCATGGCTTGGTTTTTGCCCTGACATGCACTGTCAACTGTGGGACCTCATATATGCCTTGCCAAATCATGTACAATCAATTGAATTTACCACAGGTGGACTCCAATCAAGTTGTAGAAACATCTCAAAGATGATCAATGGAAACAGGATGCACCTGAGCTCAATTTCGAGTCTCATAGCAAAGGTTAATAGTTATGGAAACATTCTAAAAGCCTGTTTTCACTTTGTCATTATGAGGTATTGTGTGTAGATTGATGAGGAAAAACATTAATTTAATCCATTTGATAAAAAGGATGTAATGTAACAAAATGTGGAAAAAGTCAAGGGGTCTGAACACTTTCCTATTGCACTGTAGGTAATTCAGGGTTTTCCTGAAAGCCCAACAAGTGCATTTCCTATACATATCCATGTGAGTAACAAGCAAACCAAGTAAAACATGCATTTTTAATGTATGATGTGAACATGATCTATAGCTCAGTTAATAACCCCTGGTTTAAAATGTGCTGTGGTACCCAGACACAATCCTGCTACAGCTGCATAAGGAAGCTGTCTCCATCTCCAGCGCCGCTGCTCCGGCGCTGGAGATGGCGCCGGAGCACATGCTGACGTTTTACGTATTCCTAACCAAATGTGTTTTTTGGTTTGTTTCTTTACGTTGTTTGTAACTTATTTTTTAAAGTATTTCGTACATGTTGCTGCTACAGTCTCTTATGACCGAAAATAACTTCTGGGCATCAGAACTGCGATTACTCACCACGGACTGGCAGAATCCTTTTTTTCCTTTAACGAGTCTGACGAGCCCGACGCTAACGACATACTGCTTCCCCGGGAACAGGCCCAGATCCCCGTCATTTGCGTGAAGAGAAGGCGGAGAAAAGGGGACCAGAGGGCGGGCTGCCATCTGAGAATTCGTAGGCGATCGAATAAACCCCCACTTCCTTCCACTCTGCTAGCAAACGTGCAATCTTTGGAAAAAAATTTGATGACCTACGCAAAAGATTAAACTACCAATGGGACATTAAAAACTGTAATATCTCATGCATCACAGAGTCTTGGCAGAACGACGACGACATTACGACGACATTATCAACATACAGCTGGCTATTTATATCGGCAGGATAGAACAGCGGCGTCTGGTAAGACAAGAGGCAGCAGACTATGTATTTTTGTAAATAACAGCTGGTGCACAATACCTAAGGATGTCTCGAGGCTTATCTCATGATAAGCTGTAGGGTACACTATCTACCTAGAGAGTTTTCATCTGTATTTTTCGTAGCTGTCTACATACCACCACAGACTGATGCTGGCACTAAGGCCGCACTGAATGAGCTGTATTCCGTCATAAGCAAACGCTCACCCAGAGGCGGCGCTCTTAGTAGCCGGGGACTTTAATGCAGGGAAACTTGAATCCGTCTTACCAAATTTCTATCAGCATGTTAAATGTGCAACCAGAGGGAAAAAAACTCTGGACCACCTTTACTCCACACACAGAGATGCATACAAAGCTCTCCCTCGCCCTCCATTTGGCAAATCTGACCATAATTCTATCCTGATTCCTGCTTACAAACTAAAATTAAAGCAGGAAGCACCAGTGACTCGATCAATAAAAAATTGGTCAGATGAAGCAGATGCTACGCTACAGGACTGTTTTGCCAGCACAGACTGGAATATGTTACGGGATTCCTCTGATGGCATTGAGGAGTACACCACATCAGTCATTGGCTTCATCAATAAGTGCATCGATGACGTCGTCCCCACAGTGACTGTACGTACATACCCCAACCAGAAGCCATGGATTACAGGCAACCTCCGCACTGAGCTAAAGGCTAGACCTGGTGCTTTCAAGGAGCGTGACTCTAACCTAGAAGCTTATAAGAAATCCCACTATGCCCTCCGACGAATCATCAAACAGGCAAAGAGCCAATACAGGACTAAGATCGAATCGTACTACACCGGCTCTGACGCTCGTCGGATGTGGCAGGGCTGGCAAATCATTACAGACTACAAAGCAAAGCACAGCCGAGAGCTGCCCAGTGACACATGCCTACCAGACGAGCTAAACTACATCAATGCTCGCTTCGAGACAAATAACACTGAAACATGCATAAGCGCACCAGCTGTTCCGGAAGACAGCCGATGTGAGTAAGACCTTTAAACAGGTCAACATTCACAAGGCCGCAGGGCCAGATGGATTACCAGGACATGTACTGCGAGCATGCGCTGACCAACTGGCAAGTGTCTTCACTGACATTTTCAAACTCTCCCTGTCCGAGTCTCTAATAACAACAATTTTTAAGCAGACCACAATAGTGCCTGTTCCCAAGAACACTAAGGTAACCTGCCTAAATGACTACTGACCCGTAGTACTCACGTCTGTAGCCATGAAGTGCTTTGAAAGGCTGGTTATGGCTCACATCAACACCATTATCCCAGAAACCCAAGACCTACTCCAATTTGAATACCGCCCCAACAGATCCACTGATGATGCAATCTCTATTGCACTCAACACTGCCCTTTCCCACCTGGACGAAAGGAACACCTATGTGAGAATGCTATTCATTGACTACAGCTCAGTGTTCAACACCATAGTGCCCTCAAAGCTCATCAATAAGCTAAGGACTGTAAGGTTCTAATTTTGAGTAAATAACTCAGGGACACTAGAGAAGCTTAACCAAGTTAAATTATTCTCAAAGGGTCGATACAGCTGTAATTCAGACAAAAAACATTTCACACAAGTACTGATATTTAACCCTTTCTCCAAGGCTGAGTCTCCTCCTCCACAACTGAACAGCCAATGCATCTCTGCACGGCAAGTGGTACCGGAGCGCCAAGTCTAGGTCCAAGAGGCTTCTAAACAGCTTCTACCCCCAAGCCATGAGACTCCTGAACATCTAATCAAATGGCTACCTAGACTATTTGCATTGCCCCACCCACCCTGCATTGTTGGTTAGGGGCTCGTAAGTAAGCATTTCACTGTAAGGTCTACACCTGTTGTATTCCGCGCATGTGGCTAATAAAATGTTATTTTATTTGATTCATATGAAATGAGAGGGGAGAGCTGGTGCTCTAGCCTTCTTCCTTGGCCTTGATAGAGAATGAAGCAGCTGTTTCCCTGTGCTGGGCTAAGAGCAAAACTCAAACTCACTCAGTGGCATATATACACACACACACACACACACACACACACACACACACACACACACACACACACACACACACACACACACACACACACACACACACACACACACACACACACACACACACACACACACACACACACACACACACACACACACACACACACACACACACACACAAACACAAACCTGACACTCACAAGCACTTTAATTTTCTTAACGCAACTCATGAAATGGTCATTATTTACTTTGAGCTGAAAAGCAGCAATATATTTTGCTAACAAAAAAGTCAACACGGAATATTCATTCATACAAATGTTGACACATTTGCACCATTTGATTTTCTTTTCTGGTTAGCAATGTTTTTAACTTTTAATCAACATTCGTGCAATAACCTGTTGGTAAAACCTCCCTATCCTCTCCTATTCAGTTTCACTTTCCCTCTATCCATTATTTCAATTTCAACCAGACAGACAGACACTCCATCTCTTCTGCCCGTCCTCTAAGCCTTCTCAAAATAACATACAGTATATTATGTTCCTGCACCTCTCGCTTGTTTCTTTCTTTCGCTCTACCTCGTTTCTATTTTTCATCGCTCCTAATGTGCAGCCAACGCCCAGTTTCTGCAGTGCTGCGCAATCTCTCTCCTTCCAAAAACTCTCTGCACCCCTCCCTTTCCCAAACTCTCTAACACCCCTCCTTTCCCCTCTGTCTGTCTGCAATGATGGGGAGGATGGAAGAGAGGAGACAAGAGTTTCACTGTGTCCTTCAGTAGCTCAATGCTGCAGTGCACTTAAGTTATACAAAAAAATACACAGAGTAAGTCTACCTTGCAGATTTTGGGTTATTCAAAACCTTTGTTAGTCACTTGCCTATACCCTCGTTCAGTAACTCACAATTACTTATCTAAAGACTAACAACTCACAAACTCACTCACTCATCTGAACATTCGCTAACTGATCTAACCACTTGCTCTCTCACTAATCCCCTCCTTTACCTATGGATTTAACAACCCCAGCCCTCCCACACAATGTCTGTGGCCAGCCATCATTCTTAGCTCTTTAATGTGATGTAATATAAAACTAGTCTGGAAAGGGGAGAATAATAAGCCTGGGAAGAGGCCATGCTTAAATTGCCTCAGCGAGGAGGATGGAGCCATCAAGAGAGGAGGAACAGATTTGGAGTTATTACAGGAGCAATGATAAAAAGGTATCCACTCAATCCTTCAAAGCCAGCAGACTTCAGAGGCCTTGGTCCGTGACTGAGAGCTCTGTAGAGTAGATCTATCCCAGGATGCACGTCTGTGTGTCCGCACATCTAAATAATGGCAGAGAGCAGCAGGAGAGCCTCTTCAGAACAAGGGAAATAGGAGATTTACAGAGGTATACCATTATGTTTGAATGTAATGTCATACTTATCTGGGATTACAGATCATATTTTTGGGCACATATGCACCAGAGAAGTCAGCAAGGGGTTAGGTTTGATATCCCATCATGCCCTATTTGTTATATCCTTAAGTGTCAATCAGGTCCAATTGATAAAAGATACCTCAGATAGATTCCGGCTTAATCTATGGAACAATGTAGTACCCATTTGCAGAATCACTGCAAAGCAAACACATATACGGTAATGTAACCCCTTGTAAAAAAGGCAACTCAATACATATTGATCTGCACGCAACGACGTGGGCCTTGTACTCAAGTGCTCTGGAGCTGTTCTGGGGAGGCAGGGTAATCTAACCCTCAGAGGTCAGCACATTTCCTGGCAGGACCAGGGAGAAGTCACTCGATAACAGGCACTGCCACTCTGCAACGCGGGCCTATACTTTGTCCAAGAAAATCTTATTTCACCCTGCAAGCCCCTGACACCTTGGATGGATGGTTTTCTCATAAACTGTGGGGGTGATGACGGGGTAACAGACTCATACATATGTATAACAGCCTCCACTAAAAATGCTTTAACAATGAAAAAGGAAACAGGATTACAAGTGATGCAGAATCCCAGCGCATGGCGATAGTCCTCTCATCAGCATTTCAAACAGAAAGAGAGAAAGCTTGCATTCTTCTTCTCCTTGACAGGAAGCAGCACTGCAGTATTGAGATCTTGGCTTCGACAGGGGTGACTCTGAGATACATTCTGAGCGTCTGCCAAGGGATTTTTGCCCCCAAGCACTTTGACACTCACAGAGTGGCTACACCACGGCCAGACTGTAATGATTAATGGCTCCTAATGGACAAGTGGTCAAGAGCAGCACCAGAGTTAAAGGAACACTGAGATTATGTCTTTGAGTTAGGGGAAAGGGGATACCTAATTGTTGTTTGGGGTTTACCGCCTTGCTCAAGGAAAAAACAGCAGATTTTCCACCTTGTCGGCTCGGGGATTCGAACCAGCGACCTTTCGGTTACTGGCCCAACGCTCTGCTGCCTCAGTTAAAACACTAATTTCCCAGATGACAATGCAAATGAACCTAACATCAATTCAGTAATTTATGGATTTCCATCAATTGCGCAGATAAACTGAACCAAGCTAAAACAATATGTTGGAAAGCAATGGATAATTGGCAGCAAGAACCCATAGAGCTGAACTAATGGCCAAAACATTTGTGTAGGTTCATTCCTATGCTGGTGGATTCTCCCATCGCTTGGCACATTCATTTTCAAATTTGGCAATATTTTGTAAGCCTATATGTTGTATTTGTATGTTTGTATGTTTTGTTGGATGTTGTATATGGCGGCATTTGTTACAGCAAATGTTATTTAATTGTTTTGTAATAGGTGATGTGTCCTACCTCTGATAGACTGTTTGTAGCCTACTCTTCATGATTTTAGTGCCACCTAGAGCTATAGTGTTGAATCACCTGAAAAATAAACACTAATGTTGGACTATTCAGGGATGGGCAAAAATGACAAAATACAACACAAAATACAATTACAAAATACCATAAAGATCAATGTATGAAAATAAACAACAAAAAATACAGAAATACACGGTGTGATATACCACGGCTGTCAGCCAATCAGCATTCAGGGCTCAAACCACCTGGTTTATAATGTTGTTTATCTACATTAGTTGAAGTAAGTCACTCTGGGTAAGAACTACAAAACATACTGGGTATTATTATTGGCTTTGCTTCAGGGCAGAGCTCATTAGAATAATACTCAGATTGCGTTGCAATTGTTCATTTCTGCATATAGATCAGGGGAGGCTGGTGGGAAGAGCTATAGGAGACATGCTCATTGTAATGGCGGAATGGAATAAATGGAATAGAGTCAAACATGTGGTTTCCATATGTTTGATGTGTTTGATATGTTTAATGTATTTAATTCCAGCCATTACAATGAGCCCGTCCTTCTATAGCTCCCCCACCAGCCTCCTCTGATATACATGTATATTTCGTTAAATTCGCAGACAGTCTTATCACACCATAGTGCCATCAGACTTCTGATACCAATGCAGGGTGAAAGGGGTCACAAAATGGTGAAAATTTAAAAAATACAAATTACAGCTCTTGAAAGTATCTTGTTACAAAATACATTGGAGTTCAGCCCAGTGTAATATAAATGACAAAATACTCAGAAGTAATTGAAATACCTATTTCAAATACATGTAACAGACATACTGCCCATCTCTGACTATGTGACCAGTACTCCTCATAACAGTATCCAATGATTAAATAAAATCCATTAAAAAAAATTGTGCAGACATTTTGCTCACCTTTTCTCATGGTGGCAGTAGCATAAATCGAACACATAGCAAGTTACAGTATACATGGGAAATATCACTTTTTAGTTCATTTTTACTTTCTCTATAGCTCAATCTTCGACGGTGTACAGTAATTAGAAAAAAGTAGCTACCTTGACCATCGACTGAAGATTAATACTTAGAATTTTGTACAGGCGTTAACGAGCCAACTATGTTGGGTCCTCACAGCGTCAACGTTTACGTGAGTAAAGCACAGCGAGGAAGTAAAAGTGTGAGTATGCACACAATAAACATATTTCCCTTCCACATTAGTCCTGAACTTTTATATGTGTTTGTCTGCAAGTGAATGCGAACTCATCTAGCACGTTTTCAGTTTGCTAGCTTGTCAGGAAGCTAAGCAAACGGTTCCATAAATAGGCTTTTAGCTTGGGATTGCTAGACTTTTAGCTAGCGGCAAACTTAGCTAAGTCAACTTCACCTGAAAGGAATAGGACTTATCATGTTGCAATAAAGGGCTCTGGTCTAGTCTTATGTTACTGACATCTAAACTGCTCTGGTCTAACTAACCTAATGTGACTGAAATCTGTTTTGCTGTGCAGGTGAAGATGGGCCGCTCCTCCAAAGACAAACGGGATATCTACTACCGTCTTGCCAAGGAGGAGGGCTGGAGGGCCAGGAGCGCCTTCAAACTACTGCAGCTGGATGAGGAGTTTGGCCTGTTCAAAGGCAAGAAGGCCCCTTGGGTTAACTTTTCTGGCAATGGGTGTTTTACCCTAGGTCAACATCAGACATCAATGGCATATGTTTTGGGGTATGGTCGTTGTAAAATATAACATTATGCCAAAGGAAAAGGGAGATGTTTGATCATCCATTTCTGATGTTACTTGTATATGACATTGACATCCATTTCTCCCTCCCAGGTGTAAAAAGGGCAGTCGACCTCTGTGCTGCCCCAGGCAGCTGGAGCCAGGTCCTGAGCCGTAAACTCAGGTTGGTTTCAATCTCTTTCCTTTCCTTGGCTCCCGAGTGGCACAGTGGGCTAAGGCACTGCATCTCAGTGAAAGAGTTGTCACTACAGTCCCTGGTTCAAATCCAGGCTGTATCACATCTGTCTGTGATTGGGAGTCGCATAGGGCGGCACGCAATTGGCCCAGTGTCGTCCGGGTTTGGCCGGGGTAGGCCGTCATTGTAAATAAGAATTTCTTAGCTGACTTGCCTAGTTAAATATATTCTACTTGAAGCATAGTTGGCATCTATTAGTATGGGGTGTTAAGGAATAGTGTGCATAACACTAATATTGTAAATCTATCTGACGGTTTGACAGAGGAAAGGAGGAGAAGAGTGAGGAGGTAAAAATAGTGGCAGTGGACCTGCAGGCCATGGCTCCTCTCCCTGGGGTGACACAGATCCAGGGGGACATCACCAAGGTAACTGGGACATGTCTGTCCTGTTCCACATGGACTTATAGAGAAACTATTATACTAACACTCTATTCTGGAACACTGAATTCGTTGCAGTATTGGCCTGATTCCTTTCAGAGAAGGAAGTGCAAGTCATCAAGGGCAGAGGAAAGGGGATAATAAGTGTTTGGTTTGGAATGCAGACATTGTATGACAGATTTGGATCAGATTCTCAAACTGTATATCAACAAAGCTGGCGGGTCAAATATATCTATTTATTTTAGATCTCCACTGCCCTGGAGATAATCAGGCATTTTGAAGGACAGCCTGCAGACCTGGTAGTGTGTGATGGAGCCCCAGACGGTGAGTGTGAGAGTCTTCTCTTCCCTCTGGTTTCAGTTTTGTTTGTGTCCTCTTGCATTTAGTTGCATACTCTTCTCTTAGTTGCCACTGTGGGGTTTGTTGTGTTTTCTTCATGCGTATGGCTCTTCCTTATTGGTCATTTTCTGGCTTGTCTACATAGTGACAGGACTCCATGATGTGGATGAGTACATCCAAGCTCAGCTCCTATTGGCTGTGAGTATCACACTGCAACACTGTGTAATATTGAGTTGAATCACAAATGGCTGATCAGTTATCTTTGTTTATCCTTTGTAATCAATTTCTAAATATCTCGTCTCAGGCCCTAAACATTACAACACACGTCCTGAAACCTGGAGGAACGTTTGTTGCAAAGGTAGGCTGTATGTTGGATGAGGACTTGTTTGTATCTGTATTTATTAGGGACCCCCATTAGTTACTGCCAAGGCAGCATTTACTCTTCCTGGGGTCCAAACACATTAAGGCACTTACATCAGACATAAAACAAAAGATAAAACAGTACATCATATAACATTATTACACCACTACATATTAGAGGTCAACCGATTAATCACCATGGTCGATTAATTAGGGCCGATTTCAAGTTTTCATAACAATCGGTAATCAGCAATTTTGGATGCCGATTGCATTCCACGAGGAGACTGCGTGGCAGGCTTGACCACCTGTTACGCGAGTGCAGCAAGGAGCCAAGGTAAGTTGCTAACTAGCATTAAACTTATCTTATAAAAAACAATCAATCGTCACATAATCACTAGTTAACTACACATGGTTGATTATATTACTAGGTTAACTAGCTCGTCCTGCGTTGCATATAATCAATGTGGTGCCTGTTAATTTATCATCGAATCACAGCCTACTTTGCCAAACGGGTGATGATTTAACAAAAGTTCATTCGAGATAAAAGCACAATTGTTGCACGAATATACCTAACCATAAACATCAATGCCTTTCTTAAAATCAATACACAGAAGTATATTTTTTTAAACCTGCATATTTAGTTAAAATAAATTCATGTTAGCAGGCAATATTAACTAGGGAAATTGTGTCACTTCTCTTGCGTTCATTGTACGCAGAGTCAGGGTATATGCAACAGTTTGGGCCGCCTGGCTCATGGCAAACTAATTTGCCAGAATTTTACATAATTATGACATAACATTGAAGGTTGTGCGATGTAACAGCAATATTTAGACTTAGGGATGCCACCCGTTATATAAAATACGGAACGGTTCCGTATTACACTGAAAGAATAAACGTTTTGTTTTCGAAATGATAGTTTCTGTATTTGACCATATTAATGACCAAAGGCTCGTATTTCTGTGTTTTTTATATTATAATTAAGTCTCTGATTTGATATTTGATAGAGCAGTCTGACTGAGCGGTGGTAGGCAGCAGCAGGCTCGTAAGCATTCATTCAAACTTTACTGCGTTTGCCAGCAGCTCTTAGCAATGCTTGATTCACAGCGCTGTTTATGACTTCAAGCCTATTAACTCCCGAGATTAGGCTGGCAAGTGCCTATTAGAACATCCAATAGTCAAAGGTATATGAAATACAAATGGTATAGAGATAAATAGTCGACGCGCCATAATTCCTATAATAACTACAACCTAAAACTTCTTAACTGGGAATATTGAACCACCAGTTTTCATGTGTTCTGGACAAGGAACTTAAACGTTAGCTTTTTTACATGGCACATATTGCACTTTTACTTTCTTCTCCAACACTGTTTTTGCATTATTTAAACCAAATTGAGCATGTTTCATTATTTATTTGAGACTAAATAGATTTTATTTGTTTTATATTAAGTTAAAATAAGTGTTCATTGTTCATTCAGTATTGTTGCAATTGTCATTATTACAAATATATATTAATATATATATATAAATCGGCCGATTAATCGGTATCGGCTTTTTTTGGTCCTCCAATAATCAGTATCGGCGTTGAAAAATCATAATCGGTCAACCTCTACTACATATCTACAATACAAAATGAATAATACCAACACTATTACAATGTACATGTGTGTTAATGTAACAAGTTCTGCACTTTGTTTGTTTTTTATTGTGGAGGGAAAGGAGCTAAGAAGCCTATGTCATGTGGAAGTTATCTTATGCTGTGGTTACTGTGTAGATATTCCGGGGGAAGGACGTGACCCTCCTGTACTCCCAGCTTAAGATATTCTTCAGTAGTGTGACCTGTGCCAAGCCCCGGAGCAGCAGGAACTCGAGCATAGGTGAGCTGGAGACCACAGCTGACACTGGTCACACACTGGATCATAGATGGTTTCCATTCAAATGCCTGGTTTTGACAGAAGGGTTGAAGGATTAAGTAGGCGATGGGCTGCTTGAGACTAATATTTGTTTCTTTCTTTCTCTCACTTCTACAGAGGCATTTGTGATGTGTCAGAATTACTCTCCTCCAGTAGGATATGTGCCCAACATGTCCAATCCTCTACTGGATCACTCATATGGTAACAACACAGTAATGTTTCCCATGTTCCTCATGTTTCAACTCCATATAATACTGTCATGTTATACACTGGTACTCAAGTTGGTTTCTGGCTGTTTCAGATGTAGATTTTAACCAGCTGGAGGGACCAAACAGAATCATAGTTCCTTTCTTGGCCTGTGGAGACCTGAGTGCCTTTGACTCGGACCGGACCTACCCTCTCCAGGTATTGATATTCAGATACATGTCTCTGCTGATACATGTATTGTAGACCAATGCTTTTCTTTACTAGTCTCAAAGCTGTTACTCCATAGATAAGATACTTCATATTAGGTCTGATCCCAATTAGTCGATGGATCAATTGTTTGGTTGTTAGGCTGTTGGTCGACAGAGATTGTTTTAGTCGAGCAGTAACAAATATATACACACACACACTACCATTCAAATGGTTGGGGTCACCTAGAAATGTCCTTGTTTTTGAAAGAATATATATTTTTTGGTCCTTTAAAATAACATCAAATTTATGTTATTTGTTATTTTAACCCGCAAAACAGCAGTCTCAACGTCAACAGTGAAGAGGCAACTCTGTGATGCTGGCCTTCTAGGCAGAGTTGCAAAGAAAAAGCCATATCTCAGACTGGCCAGTAATAAGAAAAGATTAAGATGCTCAAAAGAACACAGACACTGGACAGAGGAACTCTGCCTAGAAGGCCAGCATCCCGGAGTCGCCTCTTCTCTGTTCCCTCTAATGTACTTGTCCTCTTGCTCAGTGGTGCACCGGGGCCTCCCACTCTTTCTATTCTGGTTAGAGCCAGTTTGCTCTGTTCTGTGAAGGGAGTAGTACACAGCGTTGTACGAGATCTTCAGTTTCTTGGCAATTTCTCACATGGAATAGCCTAATTTCTCAGAACAAGAATAGACTGACGAGTTTCAGAAGAAAGTTATTTGTTTGCCATTTTGAGCATGTAATCGAACCCACAAATGCTGATGCTCCAGATACTCAAATAGTCTAAAGAAGGCCAGTTTTATTGCTTCTTTAATCATAACAACAGTTTTCAGCTGTGCTAACATAATTGCAAAATAGTTTTCTATTGGTCAATTAGCCTTTTAAAATGATAAACTTGGATTAGCTAACACAACGTGCATTGGAACACAAACGTGCATTGGAACACAAACGTGCCATTGGAACACAACGTGCCATTGGAACACAAACGTGCCATTGGAACACAAACGTGCCATTGGAACACAAACGTGCCATTGGAACACAAACGTGCCATTGGAACACAAACGTGCCATTGGAACACAAACGTGCCATTGGAACACAAACGTGCCATTGGAACACAAACGTGCCATTGGAACACATGAGTTGCTGATAATGGGCCTCTGTACGCCTATGTAGATATTGCATTAAAATCAGCAGTTTCCAGCTACAATAGTCATTTACAAGTTTAACAATGTCTACAGTGTATTTCTGATCAATTTGATGTTATTTTAATGGACAGAAAATTTGCCTTTCTTTCAAAAACAAGGACATTTCTAAGTGACCCCAAACTTTTGAACGGTAGTGTACATACATACATACATACATACATACATAAAGTACCAGTCAAAAGTTTGGACACACCTACTCATTCCAGGGTTTTTCTTTATTTGTACTGTTCTATATTGTAGAATAATAGTGAAGACATCAAAACTATGAAATAACACGTTGCATCACGTAGTAACCAAAAAAGTGTTAAACAAATAAAAATATATTTGAGATTCTTCAAAGTAGCCACCCTTTGCCTTGATGACAGCTTTGCACACTCTTGTGTATACAGTGCATTCAGAAAGTATTCAGACCCCTTTACTTTTCTCACATTTTGTTACGTTACAGCTTTATTCTAAAATGTATTCAATATTTTTCCTCATCAATCTACACACAATACCCCAAGATGACCAAGCGAAAACACCCGTTTTTAGAAATGTTTGCAAATGTATTCAAAATAAATGACAGAAATACCTTATTTACGTAAGTATTCAGACCCTTCAAGTCCTATGGGACTTGAAATTGAGCTCAGGTACATCCTGTTTCCATTGATCATCCTTGATGTTTCTACAATTTGATTAGTCTATGCCTCTCTGACATTGCTCGTCCAAATGATGTATATATTCTTAATTCCATTCCTTTACTTTAGATTGTGTGTATTGTTAGATATTACTACACTGTTGGAACTAGAAACACAAGCATTTCACTACACCCACAATAACTTCTGCTAAACACGTGTATGTGACGAATAACATTTGATTTGTGGCTACTGGTATACGACTCCTTGCGTTCCTCAAGTTATAACACGTTAGTTGCTTACTGGACCCTGGCAATCTGTGTGAAATGTTAACTAGCTAACGAACTAACCACTATCTGTTAACCACATACTGTAGAGGGAAAACAGTTAATTGTCCGAATGAGAGATTTAGGTGAAAATGAGGAGTTGCAAACAAAGTCTGTTTTTACATCCATTGAGAATTATAATAGTTCCTCAATGTATTTGAAAAAATCTCTCTCGCTCTCTCCCTTTTGATAACCACTCAGCGTGGAATTGAAAAATGTCATGCTCTGATCCAGTGGAAACGTCATAAAATAAGCTTATCATTGTTGGACTTGGACTGAAATAGATTCCGGTACTCATTTTGGGTGCTGGTACAGTTTATATTTAGGTGCAAGAGCTCCACAATACTTTTGAGCTAATGTCCTTTAAGAGGAACAGGAGCTCAAGCAGTATACAATTTGAGGTGCTGTACTCAGCTCCGGTGAGTTCCTACCCAAGTCAAGCACTGCTTTTAATCCCTTGTGCAAATCGCCTATAGCTGTGTCTGTCCAGAGCTCACTGACGCGGGAAACTGAGCGCCCAGAATATTTTCGGGCCGGACCCAAGTTAATAGTTGATCCAATGTTTCAAGTTCGTTGCAGACAGGCCATGTGTAGCCAATGTGATTTATAGGATTTTTTTTTTCTGGATATTTTCTAGCTGCAAGCTGCTATGTTTTTATTTGTTGGCTTTATGTAGGCTATTTTTAGATAGTTTGCAATAGAAGTAACTTTTTAGGGTATTTCACGAAAATCTGCATATGAAAACCATAACTCGCATGCAGATCGGTAGAAATTGTAAGATAAATTAGCATTCCACATGAGAAAGGTTGCAGACTCCCCGTGTAGCCTATTACCGCCAACTTCAGGAGAGTAATGGTAGAATCTGCGAAAGCCAGCAGGAGTGGGAGGAGAATAGTTGGGTCAGGTTAAGGTTTTTATCTTCTGGTTATCTAGATCTCTGGTGCCCTCTTGAGGCATCAAACTAATCTTAAAGCATCAGACAAGCTCAATGTATCTAGTTAATTTTATTACAACACATAGGGTGTGTCTTTATATGGAATAATACAGGTTTAAAAATGTTTAGCAAACGATTGGTCGAAAGAATAGGTGACTTTCAGTCAACCAACATTTGTTTTTGTCAGAGACAGCCTTACTTCATATGAAACTTTTGTGCTGTGCACATTAAACTTAATATTATTTTTCTTCATAGTTGGATGCCAGCAAGGAATACAAGTACACGCCCCCCACCCAGCCCCCCATTCGCCCACCCTACCAGCAGGCCTGTCAACTACGCAAGAACAACCTATTGGCCAAGGAGGACTCCCCCTCTCTTCCATTGGATGAAGCCCTTTCAAATATGGACATTTCAACCAGTCAGGAAGAGTCATAGTGTGTTCAGTTTATTAAACGTTTATTAAAAGCAGAAACAGAGAAAGAAAGAAAGAGGATATTTGGTTCAGAAAAGCCTTGAATGCATAAAGACTATAGATAATTTTTGCCACATGTTTTACCAATCAATTTCAATTGTCATGTTGTACCGTTATTGTGTTTTTATTTTGTATTTTCTGTTTTTACTTCTAAAATAAATAACATTTACTCCAGCACTCCCATGTGTTTCTGTTCTGTGATCTGCTTTCCAATGGCCAGTCACATATCCTGGTTCAAAAAGCACTTTCTGCTCCCTAGTTAGACATTGAGATATGAATGAAGAAATAGGGACAACACGTGGGTTCATGGTATTGCAGAGTAACAAAGTAAATCTCAAGAATCTGTGATTGGTAGTCCTACTGTACCAGTAATGTTTCCTCTAAACTGCGCCCCTCCTCCAGGACTTCCTCGCAGTCAGGAAGAGTCTGCAGCGCTGAGACGCAAGAGATTGAACTTCACTGAGTTCGCCCCATTAGTTTGCAATGTAGGCCTGCATTGAACACCACATATATGCGACTGTAGTCTATATCATAGAAATCACAAGCTATTTCCATGTGAAAATGATATGGGAATTGCTCAATTGGTTTTGTTGGTAGGCCTACAGTATGCTCAAATAGCCACAATAGCCTATTGGCTACTGTCTAAAACTGTAAGGGTACAGCCTCAGTGTTCACTGTAAACGCGCTGGAAGTTGCACAACATTCTCACTATGTTCACGTTTCTGCTCACAAAACGTCTGCTCAGTGCCCGAAAAAATTCAAGGGAACATTGCCTAACAGTGGACCTGGTAGATGGGGCAAAACACATGGTTTGGAGAGACAAACAAGTAAGAGGATGGTAAATCAGATATTCTGTAACCATTTAGTTGGCAATTCCTTTTCTTTCTGCGTTTTCACTACATTAACTTTATTTAGCAGACACTTATCCAGAGTGGCACAGAGTAGTGAGTGCATACATTTTCATATTTTCTTTGTCCATACTGGTCCCCGTGGGAATTCAAATCCTCACCCCTGGTGTTGCAAGCGCCATGCTCTACCAACTGAGCCACACAGGACACTTGTAGCTGAGCATCAACCAGCTTGTATTTCCTGTTGCTATTCAGGTGAGCATATAAGGGACCACACTAGGGTTACTGATCATTCACACACATGTCTAATTCCAGAGACGAGAACACAAGTCAAGACCAACCACAACCGAAGGGCTTTGAATATATATAGAGGTGGAAGATTAAAGTATGGAACTGCGGTCATAAGCTAGGGCTAGATGAGCCACAAGTGTCATAAGGCAGACTGATGGGTCCCCCTACACATTAACCTTACACATCAGTCTGTCAAAATAATTGCATTAGAGCCATACATGATAATGATAACATACAGTGCCTTGCAAAAGTATTCACCCCCTTGGCATTTTTCCTATTTTGTTGCATTACAACCTGTAATTTAAATGGATTTTTATTTGGATTTCATGTAATGGACATACACAAAATAGTCCAAATTGGTGAAGTGAAATGAAAAAAAAAACTTGTTTAAAAACATTCTAAGAAATTAAAAACTGAAAAATGGTGCATGCATATGTATTCACCCCCTTTGCTATGAAGCCCCTAAATAAGATCTGGTGCTACCAATTACCTTCAGAAGTCACATAATTAATTACATAAAGTCCACCTGTGTGCAATCTAAGTGTCACATGATCTGTCACATGATCTCAGTATATGTACACCTGTTCTGAATGGCCCAAGAGTCTGCAACACCATTAAGCAAGGGGAACCAGCAAGCAAGCAGCACCATGAAGACCAAGGAGCTCTCCAAACAGGTCAGGGACAAAGTTGTGGAGAAGTACTGATCAGGGTTGGGTTATAAAAAAATATCCGAAACATCTCACAGAGCACCATTAAATCCATTATTAAAAAATGGAAAGAATATGGCACCACAAGAAACCTGCCAAGAGAGGGCCGCCCACCAAAACTCATGGACCAGGCAAGGAGGGCATTAATCAGAGAGGCAACAAAGAGACCAAAGATAACCCTAAAGGAGCTGCAAAACTCAACAGCAGAGATTGGAGTATCTGTCCATAGGACTACTTTAAGCCATACACTCCACAGAGCTGGGCTTTATGGAAGAGTGGCCAGAAAAAAGCTATTGCTTAAAGAAAAAAATAAGCAAACACATTTGGTGTTCACCAAAAGGCATGTGGGAGAATCCCCAAACTTATGGAAGAAGGTACTCTGGTCAGATGAGACTAAAAGTGAGCTTTTTGGCCATCAAGGAAAATGCTATGTCTGGCACAAACCCAACACCTCTCATCACACCGAGAATATCATCCTGCCACCACCATGCTGTGGGGATGTTTTTAATCGGCAGGGACTGGGAAACTGGTTAGAATTGAAGGAATGATGGATGGTGCTAAATACAGGGAAATTCTTGAGGGAAACCTGTTTCAGTCTTCCAGAGATTTGAGACTGGGACGGAGGTTCACCTTCCAGCAGAACAATGACCCTAAGCATACGGCTAAAGGAACACTCGAGTGGTTTAAGGGGAAACATTTAAAAGTCTTGGAATGGCCTAGTCAAAGCCCAGACCTCAATCCAATTGAGAATCTGTGGTATGACTTAAAGATTGCTGTACACCAGCAGGAATCCATCCAACTTGAAGGAGCTGGAGCAGTTTTGCCCTGAAAAATAGGCAAAAATACCAGTGGCTAGATGTGCCACGCTTATAGAGACATATCCTAAGAGACTTGCAGGTGTAGTTGCTGCAAAAGGTGGCTCTACAAACTATTGACGTTGTGGGGGTGAATAGTTATGCACGCTCAAGTTCGTTTTTTTTGGTCTTATTTCTTGTTTGTTTCGCAATAAAACATGTTTTGCATCTTCAAAGTGGTAGGCATGTTGTGTAAATCAAATGATACAAACCCCCCAAAAATATTTTTTAATTCCAGGTTGTAAGGCAACAAAATAGGAAAAATGCCAAGGGGGGTTAATACTTTCGCAAGGCACTGTACATGTGAATTGTTTGGTCATGGAAGTGTGCTACTACCTTTGTTCAAGAAAGTAAGACTGAAAGCAGACCGATTACCTGAACAGTAGGTTTTCGTGTAGTTTAAAATGTTTGCCAAACATGCCAAACAACATATACCTTAAAGACCTACCCCAGTCTAATTTTTACCTCATTTACTTCACAAAAAGCACATCTCAATAGGTGTTTTCAGGTATGACATGACATGGCACACGTGGGGGGTGGACCTTAACTCCTTTGTCCTCTATTGCTCTATTGTTTTTCAACAGGAACAGTTAAAAAATTGCTGGAGTGTGTCTTTAAACTGTCCAATGAGTAGGCAATACATTTTTAAAGGGATATTAGCCAATTACAAATTGTTGAATCTTCACAGAAACTGTAAACAGCTCCCTGGTTTGTCATAATTGGCTATATTTCCAGAAAGGGTGCAGTAGCCTATTCGTGTTTTCTAAAGCGTAATTTGTAACCTGGCCAGTTTCCATATCTGCTTCTCTAGGTTGTTCTGCCTCCTAAACATAGGCTGCCAGTTTCCATATTTAATAAAAAAATGTACCTTTATATAACTAGGCAAGTCAGTTAAGAACAAATTGTTATTTATAATGACGGCCTACCCTGGCCAAACCCAGGCGACGCTGGGTCAATTGTACGCCACCCAATGGGACTCCCAATCACGGCCAGATGTGACACAGCCTGGATTTGAACCAGGGACTGTAATGATGCCTCTTGCACTGACATGCAGTGCCTTAGACCGCTGCGTCACTCGGGAGCCCTGTTTGTAAATGATCCGCGCCTCTAGGTTGTTCTGCCTCCTAAACATAGGCTGTCAGTTTTTTTCACTTCATCATCTAAGTGTGTTCACTCCTTCATTAACATCAACAAGTTGAAAGGATGTCTCCATCTTATTTTCTCTTCATTTGTGAGTATTCAATTATCTATTATTTTAATAATATGAATTAATTGTAACAGAGTAATTCATTTAGATGATGTAGGTTTAATATGTAGGACTTCACATAAAAGCATTTTTTAAATGTTTTGCCATGTTTAAAGGTATGGCTGCTGTTGCAGTTAAAGAAGGTTGTGCAGGTATGTAATGTATTACTGTAATGTATTACCACAAGAATATTTCCTGAATCATTCTATTTCTAACAATTAAAATGTGTTCTCATAGTTTCTCTCTAACTCTAAACAGATTCAGTCCCTACTCCCACCATTGTGTTAGACCCTGGGTACATCAATGTAGCTATGCCTGTCATAGTACGCTGTGAGTCAACAGGTGGCACAAAGTGCCACTTCTACAAAGACCACGACCCCAACCCAATAAGAGAAGTGAATTCCGGTGTTTGCCAATTCATATTGTTCTGGAATGAGTTCAAAAAGTGGAACAAGACTGAAGTAGATCTCAGCTGTGCTATTCTACAGAAGGGAGAAGAAAAAATAATCCCAACATTTTGTGACGCTCGAAGACTTCATGTAAGTGGTAAGTGACCATTTTATTACCATGCAGTATCACATTTGCTTGATTGACTACATACTATTTCCCCTAATTTACAAACAGATTCCATTGGAATACCCAGGATTTTTGTGGAAAATACAGGAACTTACTTAAGTCTTCGGTGTGAGGCCAAGCATGCTGGTACCTCATGCTACTATTACCTGAACAACAGTGACTTCCCGTTTAAAAGTCAGCCCTACAAAGACAATGTCTGTGTGGGGAGAGTGGCAGAAAAGGATCTGCTGAGAAAGAGGAGCAGTGCCGGAGAGGTCTTCATCACCTGTGCTGTGGAGCTGGTAATGGAGGGTGAAGATACTGTGAAATCACAGCATAGTGAACCGTTCAAGATTGCCATAGATGGTGAGACCATCAATTAAATTATTGTGCAATCTAACATGACAATCAACTGTCTGTATTGCAATACTGATGCATATGTCATATTCTTCCTCCAATGATAGACTATCCTGTGCCCACTACTTCCTTATCAACATTCAGTACCAACAAAACCAGTGTAACTAATGGAGAAGGTGAGTAACCTTAAAATGTTTTTAAACTTACTGTTGATAGACCCACCCACCTAAGAGCATTTCAAGATAACATTGACTGATTCTGTTGCTAATGTGCTGTACTGTTTAATCTAATTCAACAAACAATTTCAACTTGATCTGAAAGTCATCTCCCCCTTTAGAGTCCTCAGAGTTCCCCCTCTACATCAGTCTGAGTGTTGGGGCCTTTAGCCTTATTCTGCTGGTTGTATCTGTCCTGTGTTTTCTCCGGTACAAGCGAGGTACATGCATTCAAATACTGATACTTCAAGGCTTAATTTGTTCCAATGTCCACTTTGAGTTATTTGTGTATTATACATGTAAAATCAGGGCTGGTTTAATCTATTATCATTTCATATTTATTTCTGAAGGTGATCAACAAGACTGGTCTGCAAATAGGTAAGTGAGTGATCTATTTGTATTGTAATTACATTTATATTTGTCTTCATACACATCATTATACAGTGTCATATCTAAATGTACTGGGTAAATTGTCTCAACAGATCCCAATGGAACCAGAACAAAGAAGTTATCTGTAAGTATGAAAGGAAACCTACTACAACATATTCATTTCTCAGAAAAGTGGTTATATTCAGTGTTCTACATTTCACCTTTCTCTTATTTGAAATAGATGCAAATGCTTAATTATTTCAACAAGGCGGTCTAAATGTGGGGATGTGACCATGCTGCGTTGTACTAGTTCAAGTGTACTTCCACCTGTTGATGAACTTCCTCCACATCCTTTCTCTGCTTCCTGATTTACATATCTGCCACTCTCTGCTCTTCATGTATTCTGACGCCATCTGTTCTTCTCGGATGAATGGTGTAATATCTTACTGGGCAAGAAATAGATGTGCATAGGTTTTAAGACATGATCCATTTGAAGCTTCACATTGTTTGTATATAAGGGTAAATACCTGTGTTCTTTTATTACCTTGTCTTTTTTTAACGCTTTTGTTATTTTACTACTATTTTTTATCTACTTTGTATATTGATTGTTTTGCTACTTTACATTATTCTGCACAGTCGAGGAAGAGCTGAAAGTAAGCATTTCACTGTGCCATTCCACCTTCTGTACTCTGGGCATGTGACAAATAAACATTGATTTAATGTGAAGATTGTGTAGATTAGTTTTAACATACTGGTATACAATTTTCCTATTCTGTACAGTTTTTAATATGTAACTCTGTTTTGAATAAATTCAATACATGTATTGTATTACAGCATTCCCATTTTATGCTGCTATTTGTGGTTCTGTTTTCCTAAGGAAATACAGGTTAGTTCATTTCAGCTTTCAGGCAGTTGAGGGGCTTTTTCTCCCCATCCTGGATTATGTTGATATGGAGGAAGAAATAGCCACAATCAGAAGGGATCATCACTGTACTAGTCCTTGGATGGTTGGTACCATTTTTGCCCAGTAGATGGGGCTGAAAGATTGTGTGAGTTAGAGAAACAACAGAGGTTCGGAATGGAGAAGGGGGATCGTAGAGATGGAGGTAAACTCTAACCACTAGTTTGTGGGGACACAGTGTGATGTTAAACACAGTAACTAAACTGGCTGATGTCTCTTGATGCCTGATTGTTTGTGCTTCTGTTTGTCAAGTAGAAGTGACCACGTGGGGGGTGTACTGATCGTTCACTCACACTTGTGTATTTCCAGAGACCAGACGCTAACAAAGCAGCATAAACTGTTTTTGACTTAACCACAATTAAGCTCAAAAGGCTTTCAACACATCTCATATGAAACGACTTCTCAGAAAACATTGTGTGCATGATAATTTCAGCGGTGTACAGTGCCTTCAGAAAGTATTCATACCCTTTGACTTATTCCACATTTTGTTGTTACAGCCTGAAATCAACATTGATTAATTACATTTCCCTCACCCATCTACACACAATTCCCCATAATGACAAAGTGAAAACATGTTTTTAGAAATGTTAGCAAATTTATTGAAAATGAAATACAGAAATATTTAATTTACATAAGTATTCACAACCCTGTCAATACTTTGTAGAAGCACCTTTGGCGGCACTTACAGCTTTTAGTCATCTTGGGTATGTCTGTATCAGCTTTGTACATCTGGATTTGGGGATTTTCTCACATTATTCCTTGCAGATTTTCTCAAGCTCTGTTAACTTAGATGGGAGTGGCTGTATCGATATCATATCCTTCCGTGCAGCAGGATACATTCCGAGTAAGGATTTCAGACTAGTCCCGTGTACCGGGTAGTGCTGTGGCTGACCCCCTTAAATAGCTGCCGTCACACTACTTCCACCTCGTGTCTTTTCCGAGGCACAAGGATTGGAGTGATCCAATAGCTCACATAACCATGGTTACATACGTAACCTTCGTTATGCAGCATTATATTGGATCCCTCCAATATGGTATCACAATTCCAGATTAATCGGTGAAGTAGTCATGGCCAAGCAAAGAGCAAAGTCCCGTAGGACTGAGCTCAGGGCAGTCATGGTTGCTGTGTCCCTCCATCCCCCTCCAGGGAAGTAGAGGCAACACCCAACACGGCCGTCCCAACCTGGTTGTCGGCAGCTACGTTGACTCGATAGTACCTAGCAAAAGTGCTAGACGATGCCCAACTGGCCGAGGAGCTAATTTCATCAAGGGGAATTCCTCGGAGCAGGGCCCACGATGTAGCTACTCCTCTAGTAGAATGTGCCACCATAGCAGACGGCACAGGCCGCCCGGCCAGCTGAGATGCTGTAGGTAGTGTCCACAATCCAATTTGAGAATCTCTGTTTCGATAGGCTCTTCCCTAGAACTCTCTGACCATAGCAAAAGCACAGCTGATCATACTGTCATATTGTCTTTGTCTGTGTAACTCAAGTGTCCAATGCCCTCACCGGGCACAGCACATACTGTAGCTCACTTGCAGCCGTGGGAGGGGCGTATGCGGACAAATGTAAGGGCTGGTTCACATGCCTGTCAGACAGGACTTTTGGCAAGAAAGAGGGGTTAGGCTAGTGGATAACACTCAGCGAAAGAGCATGACATTCACTGACCCTCTTAGTGGAGGTAATAGGCAACAGGAATTCCACCTTTATGGATAGGTGCTTCAAAGAAATTAACCCCAGGTGCTCGAAGGGTGGTTTAGTAACTGCTAACAGCACCATGTCAAGGTCCCAGCTTAGCACCGAACGGGCCTTCGCTGGACGCAGATGTCGAACTCCCTTCATTAACTTGGAGAGCAATAGGTGGCCACCTATGGGTCCCTCTAGACCATCATCATGGCATGCAGAGATTGCGGCTAAATACACTCAAAGTGGACTCCGCTCAGCCCGCATCAAGCAGTGATTGTAAAACATTTTTTAACTGTTTGTCCATCACACGACTTGGGGGCAACATTATGACCCTCAAACCAAGTACAGAATATGTCCCACAGCATCTGATACGACGCGTTGGTGGAGGAAGCCCTGACGTTCAGCAGCATGTTCACCACATTGTCCTGAATGCCTAGACTGGCCCATTTACACTTCTCAGAGGCCAAGCCCAAAGCTGGAGGGGGTGCAGGTCCGGATGCCACAGTGTCCTCTGAGCCTGAGAGAGCAGGTGGGTCTCTGCGGTAGCTGCCATGGGGTCCCCGACAGGAGGGACAACAGGAGGCTGAACCATGGTCCTCTCGGCCAGTATGGGGCTATGAGGAGCAGCAGGTGGCCCATCAAGCTGACCTTATCTAGCATAGATGTGATCAGGGGAAATGGTGGGAACACATAAAGTGTCGTATCCAGCCAATCGTGAGCGAGGGCATCCAGACTCAGAGGGCCTGGAAGGTCCGGCACTGAGAACCAGCTGGGGAAACGAGTGTTCTTCTGAGATGCAAACAGGTCCACCTGTGCTCTCCAAATCAAATTTGATTGGTCACATACAGATGTGTAGCAGGTGATATTGCGGGTGTAGCGAAATGCTTGTGTTTCTAGCTTCAACAGGGCAGTAATATCTAGCAAGTAATATCTAACAATTTCACAACAATACACACACATTTAAAGTAAAGGTATAAAGTTAAGAATATATCAATATTTGGACATGCAATGCTGGACCGGCATAGTCTAAAATACAGTAGAATAGAATAGAATATGAGATGAGTAGTGCAAAATATGTAAACATTATTAAAATGACTAGTGTTCCAATTATTAAAGTGGCCAGTGATTTAAAGTCTATGTATATAGGGCAGCAGGCTCTAAGGTGTTAGTGAGGGCTATTTAACAGTCTGATGGCCTTGAGATTGAATCTGTTTTTCAGGCTCTCGGTCCCAGCTTTGATGCACCTGTTCTGACCTCGCCTTCTGGATGATAGCGGGGTGAACAGGCAGTGGCTCGGGTGGTTGGTGTCCTTGATTATCTTTTTGGTCTTCCTGTGACATTGGGTGCTGTTGTTGTCCTGGAGGGCAGGTAGTTTGCCTCCGGTGATGCGTTGTGCAGACCTCACTACCCTCTGGAGAACCTTATGGTTGAGGGCGGAGCAGTTGCCGTACCAGGTGGTGATACAGCCAGTCAGGATGCTCTCGATTGTGCATCTGGAAAAGTTTGTGAGTGTTTTTGGTGACAAGCCAAATTTCTTCAGCCTCCTGAGGTTGAAGAGGCGCTGTTGCGCCTTCTTCACCACACTATCTGTGTGGGTGGACCATTTCAGTTTGTGAGTGATGTGTATGTTGAAGAACTTGAAGCTTTCCACCTTCTCCACTGCGGTCCCATCGATATGGATACGGGGGTGCTCCCTCTGCTGTTTCCTGAAGTCCACGATCAGCTCCTTTGTTTTGTTGACATTGGGTGAGAGGTTATGTTCCTGGCACCACACTCCCAGGGCCCTCACCTCCTCCATGTAGGTTGTCTCATCATTCTTGGTAATCAGGCCTACTACTGGTGTGTCGTCTGCGAACTTGATGATTCAGTTGGAGGCGTGTGTTGCCACGCAGTCATGGGTGAACAGGGAGTACAGGAGGGGGCTGAGCATGCACACTTGTGGGGCCCCTGTGTTGAGGATCAGCGAAGTGGAAGTGTTGTTTCCTACCTTCACCACCTGGGGGCTGCCCTTCAGGAAGTTCAGGACCCAGTTGCACAGAGCATTGTTCAGACCCAGGGCCCCAAGCTTAATGATGAGCTTGGAGGGTACTATGGTATTGAATGCTGAGTTATAGTCAATGAACAGCATTCTTACATAGGTATTCCTCTTGTCCAGATGGGATAGGGCAGTGTGCAGTGTGATGGCGATTGTGGTGCCTGTGGATCTATTGGGGCGGTAAGCAAATTGAAGTGGGTGTAGGGTGTCAAGTCAAGTAGAGGTGATATGATCCTTGACTAGTCTCTCAAAGCACTTCATGATGACAGAAGTGAGTGCTACGGGGCAATAGTCATTTAGTTCAGTTACGTTTGCTTTCTTGGGTACAGGAACAATGGTGGACATCGTGAAGCATGTGGGGACAGCAAAATGGGATAGGGAGATATTGAATATGTCCATAAATACCAGCCACCTGGTCTGCATATTTACATTTACATTTAAGTCATTTAGCAGACGCTCTTATCCAGAGCGACTTACAAGTTGGTGCATTCACCTTATGATATCCAGTAAAACAACCACTTTACAATAGTGCATCTAACTCTTTTAAGGGGGGGGGGGGGGGGGGGGGGTTAGAAGGATTACTTTATCCTATCCTAGGTATTCCTTAAAGAGGTGGTGTTTCAGGTGTTTCCGGAAGGTGGTGATTGACTCCGCTGACCTGGCGTCTTGGGGGAGTTTGTTCCACCATTGGGGTGCCAGAGCAGCGAACAGTTTTGACTGGGCTGAGCGGGAGCTGTACTTCCTCAGAGGTAGGGAGGCGAGCAGGCCAGAGGTGGATGAGCGCAGTGCCCTTGTTTGGGTGTAGGGCCTGATCAGAGCCTGAAGGTACGGAGGTGCCGTTCCCCTCACAGCTCCGTAGGCAAGCACCATGGTCTTGTAGCGGATGCGAGCTTCAACTGGAAGCCAGTGGAGAGAGCGGAGGAGTGGGGTGACGTGAGAGAACTTGGGAAGGTTGAACACCAGACGGGCTGCGGCGTTCTGGATGAGTTGTAGGGGTTTAATGGCACAGGCAGGGAGCCCAGCCAACAGCGAGTTGCAGTAGTCCAGACGGGAGATGACAAGTGCCTGGATTAGGACCTGCGCCGCTTCCTGTGTGAGGCAGGGTCGTACTCTGCGAATGTTGTAGAGCATGAACCTACAGGAACGGGTCACCGCCTTGATGTTAGTTGAGAACGACAGCGTGTTGTCCAGGATCACGCCAAGGTTCTTAGCACTCTGGGAGGAGGACACAATGGAGTTGTCAACCGTGATGGCGAGATCATGGAACGGGCAGTCCTTCCCCGGGAGGAAGAGCAGCTCCGTCTTGCCGAGGTTCAGCTTGAGGTGGTGATCCGTCATCCACACTGATATGTCTGCCAGACATGCAGAGATGCGATTCGCCACCTGGTTATCAGAAGGGGGAAAGGAGAAGATTAATTGTGTGTCGTCTGCATAGCAATGATAGGAGAGACCATGTGAGGATATGACAGAGCCAAGTGACTTGGTGTATAGCGAGAATAGGAGAGGGCCTAGAACAGAGCCCTGGGGGACACCAGTGGTGAGAGCACGTGGTGCGGAGACAGATTCTCGCCACGCCACCTGGTAGGAGCGACCTGTCAGGTAGGACGCAATCCAAGCGTGGGCCGCGCCGGAGATGCCCAACTCGGAGAGGGTGGAGAGGAGGATCTGATGGTTCACTGTATCAAAGGCAGCCGATAGGTCTAGAAGGATGAGAGCAGAGGAGAGAGAGTTAGCTTTAGCAGTGCGGAGCGCCTCCGTGACACAGAGAAGAGCAGTCTCAGTTGAATGACTAGTCTTGAAACCTGACTGATTTGGATCAAGAAGGTCATTCTGAGAGAGATAGCAGGAGAGCTGGCCAAGGACGGCACGTTCAAGAGTTTTGGAGAGAAAAGAAAGAAGGGATACTGGTCTGTAGTTGTTGACATCGGAGGGATCGAGTGTAGGTTTTTTCAGCAGGGGTGCAACTCTCGCTCTCTTGAAGGCGGAAGGGACGTAGCCAGCGGTCAAGGATGAGTTGATGAGCGAGGTGAGGTAAGGGAGAAGGTCTCCGGAAATGGCCTGGAGAAGAGAGGAGGGGATAGGGTTAAACGGGCAGGTTGTTGGGCGGCCGGCCGTCACAAGACGCGAGATTTCATCTGGAGAGAGAGGGGAGAAAGAGGTCAAAGCACAGGGTAGGGCAGTGTGAGCAGAACCAGCGGTGTCGTTTGACTTAGCAAACGAGGATCGGATGTCGTCGACCTTCTTTTCAAAATGGTTGACGAAGTCATCCGCAGAGAGGGAGGAGGAGGGGGGAGGGGGAGGAGGATTCAGGAGGGAGGAGAAGGTGGCAAAGAGCTTCCTAGGGTTAGAGGCAGATGCTTGGAATTTAGAGTAGTAGAAAGTGGCTTTAGCAGCAGAGACAGAAGAGGAGAATGTAGAGAGGAGGGAGTGAAAGGATGCCAGGTCCGCAGGGAGGCGAGTTTTCCTCCATTTCCGCTCGGCTGCCCGGAGCCCTGTTCTGTGAGCTCGCAATGAGTCGTCGAGCCACGGAGCAGGAGGGGCGGACCGAGCCGGCCTGGAGGATAGGGGACATAGAGAGTTAAAGGATGCAGAAAGGGAGGAGAGGAGGGTTGAGGAGGCAGAATCAGGAGATAGGTTGGAGAAGGTTTGAGCAGAGGGAAGAGATGATAGGATGGAAGAGGAGAGAGTAGCAGGGGAGAGAGAGCGAAGGTTGGGACGGCGCGATACCATCCGAGTAGGGGCAGTGTGGGAAGTGTTGGATGAGAGCGAGAGGGAAAAGGATACAAGGTAGTGATCGGAGACTTGGAGGGGAGTTGCAATGAGATTAGTGGAAGAACAGCATCTAGTAAAGATGAGGTCAAGCGTATTGCCTGCCTTGTGAGTAGGGGGGGAAGGTGAGAGGGTGAGGTCAAAAGAGGAGAGGAGTGGAAAGAAGGAGGCAGAGAGGAATGAGTCAAAGGTAGACGTGGGGAGGTTAAAGTCACCCAGAACTGTGAGAGGTGAGCCATCCTCAGGAAAGGAACTTATCAAGGCGTCAAGCTCATTGATGAACTCTCCAAGGGAACCTGGGGGGTGATAAATGATAAGGATGTTAAGCTTGAAAGGGCTGGTAACTGTGACTGCATGGAATTCAAAGGAGGCGATAGACAGATGGGTCAGGGGAGAAAGAGAGAATGTCCACTTGGGAGAGATGAGGATCCCAGTGCCACCACCCCGCTGACCAGAAGCTCTCGGGGTGTGCGAGAACACGTGGGCAGACGAGGAGAGAGCAGTAGGAGTAGCAGTGTTATCTGTGGTAATCCATGTTTCCGTCAGTGCCAAGAAGTCGAGGGACTGGAGGGAAGCATAGGCTGAGATGAACTCTGCCTTGTTGGCCGCAGATCGGCAGTTCCAGAGGCTGCCGGAGACCTGGAACTCCACGTGGGTCGTGCGCGCTGGGACCACCAGGTTAGAGTGGCGGCGGCCACGCGGTGTGAAGCGTTTGTATGGTCTGTGCAGAGAGGAGAGAAGAGGGATAGACAGATACATAGTTGACAGGCTACAGAAGAGGCTACGCTAATGCAAAGGAGATTGGAATGACAAGTGGACTACACGTCTCGAATGTTCAGAAAGTTAAGCTTACGTTGCAAATCATTTTATCATTTTAGTCTGTATCATTTTAGTCTTATTGACTAAAATGATACAGTGCTGCTGGCTGGTGGAGTAGGCTAGCTAGCAGTGGCTGCGTTGTTGACTTAGTTTGAAAGTGTAGCTGGCTAGGTAGCCTCGGTAACTGTCTAGGTAACCTTAACAATTACTCTAAACTACACAATTATCTTGGATACAAAGACAGCAAAGACAACTATGTAGCTAGCTAACACTACACTAATCAAGTCGTTCCGTTGTAATGTAATAGTTTCTACAGTGCTGCAATTCGGTAGACGGTAGACGTTGGCTAGCTGCTGGCTAGCTAGCAGTGTTGACTAGGACGAAAATAGCTGACTAGCTAACCTCGGTAATTACGATAATTACTCTAAACTACACAATTATCTTTGATACAAAGACGGCTATGTAGCTAGCTAAGATCAGACAAGTCAAACCGTTGTAATGAAATGTAATACTACCTGCGGAGCGAAATGCGAAATGCGACCACTCGCTCCAACCCGGAAGTAGGAAGTGGCTAGGAAGTGGCTAGGGATGCCATCTGGGCTGGCAGCCTTGCAAGGTTTAACACGCTTAAATGTCTTATTCACGTCGGCCACGGAGAAGGAGAGCCCACAGTCCTTGGTAGCTGGCTGCGTCGGTGAGACTGTGTTATCCTCAAAGCGGTTGAAAAAGGTGTTTGGCTTATCCGGAAGCAAGACGTTGGTGTCCACGATGTGGCTGGTTTTCCCTTTGTAGGCCGTGATTGTCTGTAGACCCTGCCACATATCTCTCGTGTCTGGGCCGTTGAATTGCGACTCCACTTTGTCTCTGTACTGACGTTTCCCTGTTTGATTGCTTTACGGAGGGAATAACTACGCTGTTTGTATTCGGCCATATTCCTAATCACCTTGCCATGGTTAAATGCGATGGTTTGCACTTTCAGTTGTGCCCGAATGCTGCCATCTATCCACAGTTTCTGGTTTGGGTAGGTTTTAATAGTCACAGTGTGTACAACATCTCCTATACATTTCCTGATTAACTCAGTATTCGTCAATATTATTGTCAGAGGCTACCCGGAACATATCCCAGTCCTCGTGATCAAAACAATCTTGAAGCATGGATTCCGATTGGTCAGACCAGCTTTGAATAGTCCGTAGCACGGTTACTTCCTGTTTGAGTTTCTGCCTATAGGAAGGGAGGAGAAAAATGGAGTCGTGAACTCCCTCTGACAGGAAGGAGTGAGGGTGCCACTTCAACAGAGTCCTCACCCATGCATTTGTCACTAACAGCTGACGATGTCTGTGTCGTCTCGGGTGTAGATGGTGAGAGTTGAACCATCGCTGGAGTGAAGGTGAACATAGACTGCTGACACCCTGTGGAAGCCAGAGGAATTGCATCCTGGGAGCTCATTTCCAATATGCCCTTATACTCGCCACTCTAAGAGGATGGTCTCTAATTTTTTTTTATAATAATCTGGTTGGTTTTTCTTTGGAATCTCTCCTACCATATCTATCGTGTTATATTCTCCTACATTATTTTAACATTTGTACCCCCCAGGACTGTGTCCAGTACCCAGGGGGACTCCACTCACCTCTGCCAGTTTGCCTTTTGGGCCTGGGAGAGACGACAAGGCCGACCGCCAGCACATCAGGTGGACTGCTGGGGCCCAACCTTCTTAGCTGCGTGTTGCTGCCTGTAAGGGTGTTCACGACGCCTGACCTTGCGCCGTCGGGGTGTAAAACGCTGGTACCAATTTCCCGGACCCTACTGTTTCGGCGGGGGAGGAGGGGGCCAAGACGTTGCTGGAGAGCTTTCGAGACATTTGACCCTGTCTTCCAGCTATCATGCAAATTCAGTTGAGTGTGGTGTACCACAGGGCAGCTGAATAGGGACATTATTGTTTTCTACTTTTTCTAATGCTCATCCACTGACCTTGAATAAAACCAGTGTGTCTGTGTATGCTGACAACTCAACGGTACACAGTACACACATCGGCTGCAACAGTAAAATAAATAACTGACACCCTTAACATGCAGCTCCAATCAGTTTTAGAATGGGTAACTAGCAATAAATATCTCAAATCAAAAAGCATCATTTTTGGGACAAATCACAAAACCTAATTTAGATCTATTATTGAATAATCTGGTGATTCAGCAAGTTGAGGAGTCTAAACTGCTGGATGTAACCCTAGATAGCAAGCTGTCATGGTCAAAACATATACTGTAGACTCAATGGTTGCTAAAATGGGAAGAGGTCCGTTCATGATAGGGCGCTGCTCTGCCTTTTTGACATCTCAGTCAACCATTTGCACCTGGACTACTGTCCAGCTGTGTGGTCATGTGTGGCAAAGAGGGACATAGATAAATTGCAGTTGGTACAGAACAAAGCAGCACGTTTCGCACTTAGATATTTAGTGCATTCGGAAAGTATTCACAGCCCTTGACTTTTTCAACATTTTGTTACATTGAAGCCTTATTTTAAAATGAATTAAATAGTTTTTTTCCCTCATCAATCTAAACACAATACCCCATAATAACAAAGCAAAAACAGATTTAAAAAAAATGTTTGCAAATGTATTAAAACCATAAATATCACATTTACATAAGCATTGAGACACTTTACTCAGTACTTTGTTGAAGCACCTTTGGCAGTGATTACAGCCTGGAGTCTTCTTGTGTATGATGCTACAAGCTTGGTACACCTGTATTTGGGTGTACACCTGGTACACCTGTTTCTCCCATTCTTCTCTGCACAGCTGTCAGGTTGGATGGGGAGTGTTGCTGCACAGCTATTTTCAGGTCTCTCCAGAGATGTCCGATCGAGTTCAAGTGTGGGCTCTGGCTGGGCCACATTCAGAGACTTGTCCCGAAGCCACTCCTGAGTTGTCTTAGCTGTGTGCATAGAGTTGTTGTCCTGTTGGAAGGGGAACCTTCACCCCAGTCTGAGGTCCTGAGCGCTCTGGAGCAGGTGTTCATCAAGGATCTCTCTGTACTTTGCTCTGTTCATCTTTCCCTCGATCCTGATTAGTCTCCCCAGTCCCTGCCGCTGAAAAACACCCCCACAGCATGATGCTGCCACCACCATGCTTCACTGTAGGGAGGGTATTGGCCAGCTGATGAGCAGTGCCTGGATTCCAAAGAACTCCAAAGAGTTCAATCTTGATTTCAGCAGACCAGATCATTTTGTTTCTCATGGTCTGAGAGTTCTTTAGGTGCCTTTTGGCAAACTCCAAGCGGAGTGGTTTCTGTCTGGCCACTCTACCATAAGGGCCTGATTGGTGGAGTTCTGCAGAGATGGTTGTCCTTCTGGAAGGCTCTCCCATCTCCTTAGAGGAAGTTTGGAGCTCTGTTAGAGTGAGCATCGGGTTCTTGGTCACCTCCCTGACTAACGCCCTTCTCCCAGGATTGGGAGAAGGGCGGGCGGCCAGCTTTAGGAAGAGTCTTAGTGCATTCAAACGTCTTTCATTTAAGAATGATGGAGGCCACTGTGTTCTTGGGGACCTTCAATGCTGCAGACATTTTTTGGTACCCTTCTCCAGATCTGTGCCTCGACACAATCCTATCTCGGAGCTCTACGGACAATTCCTTCGACCTCATGGCTTGGTTTTTGCCCTGACGTGCACTGTCAACTGTGGGACCTCATATATGCCTTCCCAAATCATGTCCAATCAATTGAATTTACCACTGGTGGACTCCAATCAAGTTGTAGAAACATCTTAAAGATGATCAATGGAAACATGATGCATCTGAGCTCAATGTCGAGTCTAATAGAATAGGGTCTGAATACGGTATTCATTTTTATATTTTTTATATATGTGCAAACATTTTCTAAAAACCTGTTTTCACTTTGTCATTATGGGGTATTGTGTGTAGATTGATGAGGGACATTTGTTTTATACATTTTAGAATAAGGCTGTAACGTAACAAAATGTGGGAAAATAATGCACTGTACACAGAGGGCAAGTGTCAGTAACATGCATATCAATCTCTCTTGGCTCAAAGTTGAGGAGAGATTGACTGCATCACAATTGTTTTTTGTTCAAGATATTGATGTGTTGAAGGTACTGAACTGTCTGTTCAAGTAGTTGGCACACAGTGCGGACACTCATCGGTACAACACACATCTCTTCACAGTCTCCAGGTTCTGAACAAAGGCTGGGAAATGCACAGTATTAAATAGAGCCATGACTACATGGAACTCTCTGCCCCCCCAGGTAACTCAAGCTAGCAATAAAACCAGATTAAAAAAACATATAAAAGAACACCTTACTGCACAAAGGGGACTGTGAAGAGACACAGCCATTTTATTCATCTTGTATTGTAATTTGCACTGTATTATGTATTAGACCTAAATATAATGTGAATGTACTGATATGTAGGCTATGTGTGACGTTGTAAATGTATGTAGTTCAGTCCTTGACTAATAATGTTCTGTACTATGTATTATGTCATGTTTCATGTGGACACCAGGAAGAGTAGTTGCTGCTTTTGTCGTGGCTAATGGGGATCCTATTAAATATCAAATATCAAATACCTCTGAGTGATGGCGTTAGGACACACAGTTGCCAAGATCTCCTGCAAAGTCTCTCTGTCTTTGCACAGTTTTGTAGTCTGCTGTATGATGTTGTCAAGCCCTGGCCCAAAGGTGGAACCTGGCGTGAGGGGGGAACTCCAAGAATGTTTTCTTAAATGGCGGTGGCAGTTTAGACTGCGCCCAAAACGGCCTAAGGGCTGCCATGGAGGCCAAAGAGTACATTTTTGGTCTCATTAGACCACAGAATCTTTCGCGGTATGATCTAAGAGTCTTTCACATGTCTTTTGGCAAACTAAAGGCATGTGGTCATGTGCCTTTTTCGCAGGAGTGGCTTCCGTCTGGCCACTCTCCCATAAAGGTCAGATTGGTGAAGTGCTGTAGAGAATGTTGTCCTTCTGGCAGGTTCTCCCATCTCAACCAAGGAACTATGTAGTTCTGTCAAAATGTGGAATAAGTCTCGGGGTATGAATACTTTCTGAAGGCACTGGAAAGCACACACCCAGATACCCACTTCTTAAAAGCCAACATTTTCAATTACCCATTTATTTTTTACAGACAACCAGAAACTGCATAGCCAATAGGTCTGCCCCTCCACCAGATGTTTTATTAGCTGTTTATATATAATCCAATGAGAAGGGGTATTTTAAGATGTACGAGTCCATGTCATGATTTTGAGATCCTGATTTTCAAATAATGGCTACTCATAGTTGCTTCTAATTATTTCTGTTCTGAAACTGGAAATCTGTTCAGGGTCCCTGAAATGTGAAACATGTATGTTAGTTTGAACATCTGGACTTGGTAACTTATCATAAGTTCAACTGTTCAAATGAATCCACAATGGTAAAGGTGGCATAGAGATATCCTTGGTCCCCCACCATGGATTATTCAATTCTCTCTGTTGGAGATGCATTAGCCATCTGAATAATGTGTCTAAACAATAGTTTGGATGCAATAAATGACCTTTGACTAGTTAAAATGCGTTCTTTACTCATCAATTTACTGTTCATCTGTAGTTTCAGTAAGCAGTATTGAGGGTTCATTACATGGGCAGCAATTTAGTGGACAATGAAAAAAGTCATACATTTCAACGTAGACCTGGGATGATAAACCTAAAATTATCGACACCAACCAAACTGACACTTATCGTGGACATTTAGCTGATATTGTTCATTACGATAAATAATCTATAGGGCCCTACTAGAGAAATCTGAAGTTTAAAATGAAATATGTTTAATTATTAATAGGACAATTGATAGCAACAACATTCAAAGTAGTAACGTAAACTCACCCCATTCCGTACAAATGTGCGTAACCGCGACATTCAAACGAGGCTGCAAAGAAAACTAATGGGACTGTAGCGACTGTGTTGACTTCAAAATCGGGGGTGTGAACTAGGCTTCTATTCAAGCGTTGATCGACATGGTAATGGCTCTATAGTATTGGAGAAAAGTTGAAAAAACGGATCGTCTGTTACATCGGGACGTGTCATGTCGTAACGTACAGCACGCATAAAGCAACTATTTCTGTCTTACAATCTCTTTCCACCAGGTGTAGCACTTCTCTCATCCTTTAAAAACAAGAAATGGACAGTGACGGGGGTAAGGGGGGATACCTAGTCATTTTTTGCGTCATCATTGCATGCGATCATCATTCTCAAAGCCGCTGGTTACTTCTAAGATCACTTTAGCACCGCCCTAAACACCCGATTCAAATTCGACACAAACCTTCAAATAGGTATGTAATGACACATTATATAAACTCTTTATAGTGTTTTATTTACATTTTAGAGGCGATAAGGTGATAATTTGGACAGATCGAGTGAAAAAAAGCAATTTTCCCACACGACATCTCTCCTTCTCACTATCACGCATTAGTTTCGCTTCCCCACCCGACGGGGCTCATTGCCTGCTTGAATTATGCAGAAACGGGCAGTGTTTAGGTCATGTAATTGATTCTGTTGGAAAGGGGAGAAATTGTGCTTTACAATGGTATTGACTTTACAGTTGATCTGGAAGTATTACGTTTTTTGGGCGCTAAAATAAGGGCAATTGTACGGACCAAGGCGATGTACGAGTTTACGTGAGTTTACGTTAGTAGTTTTCAGGGTAATATAAAATAATTACTGTGGTGCACATTATGTTCTAAACTTATTGTTCAATTTACCATTATTGTGATAATTCAGTACATTTATGCTGATAAGGATTGTTGTCCATATCGCCCAGCTCTAATTCAACGTGACTTCAGACCTGCCCAGAGTATCCATATCCTCTTTGGGCTGTCCTTTGTCCTAAGCACAGATCAGCTCTCACCTCAGAATCTTATTCGTTGATGGCAGAAAGAGGAAAATATGTCTCCATCTTATTTTCTAATGATTTGTGAGTATTCAATTGTCCCTTATTTCAATCCATTTATATTTAGAGTGTATGGTGTGTATCTTATGTTAACTGAAATGCCTTGTTTAAAATGTCTTCCTGTTATCCTTGTTAAAGTTGTGGCCGGTGTTGCAGTTAGAAAATGTTATGCAGGTATGTATTACATCATGTCATTAGTTGTGGAAGGATATTAGAGATAGGCTATTGTCTTTCATATACGATTTGTCACTACAGCAGTTTGGTAATACCGTTTCTACAACTCGTTCTCTAAATGTACATTATTTAGCCACAACAGTTTCAGAAACATACATAGATTTCAGTCTACGATTGACAGCTTTAACAATTTGAATTCTAACTATTTATATATTTAAATCCAAACAGATTCTGTCCCCACTTCAAGCATTGTATTATCCCCTGGGTACATCAATGCAGCTAGATCTGTCAAAGTACGCTGTGAATCAACAGAAGGTACAGAGTGCTATTTTTACAGAGACCAGGATCCAACCCCAATAAGAAAAGTGGACTACAACAGTGTTTGCCAATTCACATTGTTCTGGGATGAGTTCAAAACCTGGAACAAGAGTGAAGTAGATCTCAGCTGTGCTATTCTACAGAAAAGAGAAGGGAAAATGATATCTTCAGAACGTAGTGACACTCGAAGACTTCATGTGAGTGGTGAGTGACAATTTTACCCTAGGGCCAAAATTAGGGCCTCGGGAACTTGTTCAGTTATTGTTACCCAGAACACACTGGGTTCACTCATATTGTATCTATTATCTTACATTTTTCAAACAGATCCAATTGGGAAACCCAGTGTTGACGTGGAGCAGAGAGGGAAGTACCTCAATCTCAGGTGTGAGGCTCAACATGGCACCTCATGTTATTTTTACCTGAACAATGGTGACATACACTTCAAAAAGCAACCCTACAAAGACAATGTTTGTGTGGGGAGAGTGGCCCAAGAGGAGCTACTGACGATGAGGAAGAGGAGCAGCCCAGGAGAGATTTTCATCACATGTTCTGTGGAAATGGTGATAAAGGGGAATTCTGTGACATCCCAGCACAGTGACCCCCTCAGTGTCACCGTAGATGGTGAGGACCCCATCCATTTCTGTCAAATCTATCTATTGCTGCAGCTGCAGTGCATGGCTGATGAATAATTGTTCATATTTGAATAATATTTTCAGATGTAAATCCTACAGGAGCCACAGGTTCCATAGCAGATTTCAGTTCCATCCCACCTGGAGAGGAGAAGGCAGTCAGTGAAGTCATCAGCCTAACTACCCAAGAAGAAGGTATGTACATTTAGGTGGTTTAGACATAGATGCTCACAATTGCAGGACATTATGAACATTGATGTGAAATGAACATGATACATGATGTCCTTTTCCCTTCCAGACCCTTCCTCAAGGATCCCCCTCTACATCGGTCTCCGTGCCGGTCTTTATGTTCTCATCCTTCTGGTGGAATCTCTCCTGTGTTTTCTCTGGTGTAGACATGGCAAGTGCCTTTTGCTTAAAAAATACTCCAATTTGTATGTTGTTCCAAAGGCTGTTGTCAGCTATACAACCAGGGCCTGTTAGTTACACTCTCATCATACTTTTGTTTCTGAAGGTGATGAACGAGGAAATAACAGTAGGAGGTGAGAGTGATCTATTTATTTAACTGCACATTTTCATATTATCTGTTTGAATGTACTGGAAACTGCTCTTGACTGGCAAAACCCATATGAGCTGCAAACGGTGTGTGTTGAGTATAACTATACTCTTTACTATCCACTATGGTTATAGTCTATTATAGTGTAACTGTTCACTGCTTATGGTGCATTGTGGTATGTTTTCGCTCTCTTACAGGAAGAGAACTCAAGTCTGCACGACGCTATAAGGATGTGGCCTTGCTGGGGAGTTCAAGTTGGATAGATCAAATCAACTCAAATCAAATGTTATTGGTCACATACGTGGTGCAGTAATATCTAACAAGTAATCTAACAATTTCACAACAACTACCTTATACAGACAAGTGTAAAGGAATGAATAAGAATATGTACATATAAATATATGGATGAGCGATGGCCGAACGGCAGAGGCAAGATGCAGTGGATGGTATAGAGTACAGTATATACATATGAGGTGAGTAATGTAGGGTATGTAAACATTATATAAAGTGGTATTGTTTGAAGTGACAAGTGATACATTTATTACATCAAATTTTTTATTATTAAGTGGCTTGAGATTTGAGTCAGTATGTAGGCAGCAGTCACTTAATGTTAGTGATGGCTTTTTAACAGTCTGATGGCCTTGAGATAGAAGCTGTTTTTCAGTCTCTCAGTCCAAGCTTTGATGCACCTGTACTGACCGAGCGTTCTGGATGATAACTGGGTGAACAGGCAGTGGCTCGGGTGGTTGTTGTCCTTGATGATCTTTTTGGCCTTCCTGTGACATCGGGTGGTGTAGGTGTCCTGGATGGCAGGTAGTTTGCCCCCGGTGATGCATTGTGCCAACCTCACTACCCTCTAGAGAGCCTTACGGTTGTGGGCGGCGCAGTTGCCGTACCAGGCGGTGATGCAGCCCGACAGGATGCTCTCGATTGTGCGCCTTTAAAAGTTTGTGAGTGTTTTTGGCGATAAGCCACATTTCTTCAGCCACCTGAGGTTGAAGAGGCGCTGTTATGCCTTCTTCACCCCGCTGTCTGTGTGGGTGGACCATTTCAGTTTGTCCGTGACGTGTACGCCGAGGAACTTAAAACTTTCCACCTTCTCCACTACTGTCCCGCCCATGTGGATAGGGGGGTGCTCCCTCTGCTGTTTCCTGAAGTCCACCATCATCTCCTTCTCCTTTGATGTTGAGTGTGAGGTTAATTTCCTGACACCGCACTCCGAGGGCCCTCACCTCCTCCCTGTAGGCCGTCTCGGCGATGTTGGTAATCAAGCCTACCACTGTAGTGTCGTCTGCACATTTGATGATTGTGTTGGAGGCGTGCATGGCCACGCAGTCATGGGTGAACAGGGAGTACAGGAGAGGGCTGAGAACACACCCTTGTGGGGCCCCGGTGTTGAGGATCAGCGGGGTGGAGATGTTGTTTCCTACCCTCACCACCTGGGGGCGTCCCGTCAGAAAGTCCAGGACCCAGTTGCACAGGGCGATGTCAAGACCCAGGGTCCTGAGCTTAATGACGAGTTTGGATGGTACTATGGTGTTAAGTGCTGAGCTGTAGTCGATGAACAGCATTCTTACTTAGGTATTCCTCTTATCCAGATGGGTTAGGGCAGTGTGCAGTGTGATTACGTCGTCTGTGGACCTATTGGGGCGGTAAACAAATTGGAGTGGGTGTAGGGTGTCAGGTCAGGTAGAGGTGATATGGTCCTTGACTAGTCTCTCAAAGCACTTCATGATGACAGAAGTGAGTGCTATGGGGCGATAGTCATTTAATTCAGTTACCTTAGCTTTCTTGGGAACAGGAACAATGGTGGCCCTCTTGAAGCATGTGGGAACAGCAGACTGGGATAGGGATTGATTGAATATGTCCGTAAACACACCAGCCTGCATGCTCCTCAGCATGCTCTGAGGACGCGGCTAGGGATGCCGTCTGAGCCGGCAGCCTTGCGAGGGTTAACACGTTTAAATGTTTTACTCACGCTGGCTGCGGTGAAGGAGAGCCTGCTGGTTTTGGTAGCGGGCCGTGTCGGTGGCACTGTATTGTCCTCAAAGCAGGCAAAGAAGCTGTTTAGTTTGTCTGGGAGCAAGACATCAGGGTCCGTGACAGGGCTGGTTTTCCTTTTGTAGTCCGCGATTGACTGTAGACCCTGCCACATACCTCTCGTGTCTGAGCCGTTGAATTGCGACTCTACTTTGTCTCTATACTGACGCTTAGCTTGTTTGATTGCCTTGCGGAGGGAATAGCTACACTGTTTGTATTCGGTCATGTGTCCGGTCGCCTTGCCCTGATTAAAAGCAGTGGTTCGCACTTTCAATTTTGCGCGAATGCTGCCATCATTCCACAGTTTCTGGTTGGGGAAGGTTTTAATAGTCGCCGTTGGTACAACGTCATCGATGCACGTGCTAATAAACTCGCTCACCGAATCAGCGTATACATCAATGTTATTGTTCGACGCTATCCGGAACATATCCCAGTCCACGTGATCGAAGCAATCTTGAAGCGTGGAATCAGATTGGTCGGACCAGCGTTGAACAGACCTGAGCACGGGCGTTTCCTGTTTTAGTTTCTGTCTATAGGCTGGGAGCAACAAAATTGAGTCGTGGTAAGATTTGCCGAAAGGAGGGCGAGGGAGGGCTTTATATGCGTTGCGGAAGTTAGAGTAACAATGATCCAGTGTTTTGCCAGCCCGGGTCGCGCATTCAATATGCTGATACATTTTAGGGAGCCTTGTTTTCAGATTAGCATTGTTAAAATCACCAACTATAATAAATGCAGCATGTGGTTTCCAGTTTACATAGAGTCCATTGAAGTTCTTTCAGGGCCGTCGAGGTGTTTGCTTGGGGGGAATATACACGACTGTGATAATAATCTAAGAGAATTCTCTTGGTAGATAATGCAGTCGGCATTTGATTGTAAGGAATTCTAGGTCAGGTGAACGAAAGGACTTGAGGTCATGTATGTTGTTATGATCACACCGCGACTCGTTAATCATAAGGCATACACCTCCGTCCTTCTTCTTACCAGAGAGATGTTTGTTTCTGTCGGCGCGATGCGTGAAGAAACCAGGTAGCTGTACCGACTCTGATAACGTATCCGGAGTGAGCCATGTTTCCGTGAAGCAGAGAATGTTGCAATCTCTGATGTCTCTCTGGTAGGAAACCCTTGCTCAGATATGGCTGGAGAGTATGATTTGTCAATGTTTTTATAAACCAGAAGTCAATAGGAGTAGAAGTTATTAAATTCGAACAAGTTGCAATTTCCATGCACCTTGTGAATGTATTTTTATATTATGCACAGTGTTTAATGTGTAATGTGTTTGTATATGTAAAATATAGCAATTTCATTAGCATTTCATTTTGTTCTGCTCTTGTATGTTGTGTTTTCCAGTGGAAATAAAGCTTGTACTGTATATTGTAAATAATTGTTGGAAATGTTGTTTCTTTTCTCTGGAAGAGAAATTGTGTTGTTTAGATTACACAGCAGTTGTGTTTCAACGGTCTGTCTCATGATGTTCATTGTTGTACCTGCGCTTTAGCTGTACCTGAGCAGTACCCCCACAGTGGGGGTACTGCTCTTTGTAAGGTTCTGCTTTTATTTTCTTTGTCAACCTTGTGTTCTTTTTCTTTGTGTTCTTGAACGTAGCCCTGTTTCTTTGTGTTCTGGAACGTAGCCCTGTCTTTCATTTTTGTTCATTGATTTCACCTGTGTTCGTTTCTCACCTCATCAGCTCCCAATTTAGTTCTTTCTGTTTGTATGGTTGTGAGGTATTGTTTGTTTTTGACTACCTACCTGTGTTTGACCATTGCGTGCCTGTGACCACGATTCCTGCCTTCCGTGAAGGCTTAGTAAACATTTGCCACGCTCTGCGTGTGAATCTACACCTTTTTCTCCCTGAGCATGCATTACACTCATACAGATACAGCTCTATTTATAGAGATGAGGAGAAGGCAGAGTAGAAATGGGTGACCCACGTCTACACCAACATCACCCCTGAAAAACAACACCACAAAGGGCTCTCAATACATCTATCATACGAAGCTCATGTCTATATCCATCAATATACAACGACTTGTCAGTGAACATGCATAGGTGCAGAGGTGTGGAAAGACACAGTAGTGGAATTGTGGTCATGATCTAAGCTGAGATGTGCTACAATAAGCCATTGTGCTGCAACTGGTCCCCTAACACTCTGTCCCTAGCCCTCAAACCCATCATTTAACATAAATAACATACTAATGGTACGTGCTGTATATATTGCAAAATTAAAACATTTCCAAACATTAAAAAGAAACTGGTGCAACCTGCAAGGAGTTGCTGTCAATGTTAACCAATACATAACTGTCATTTGAGGAACAGTCAACTTTTAACCTTTCCACATGTCTTTTTTTATTTAACAATTCATTGATGGTCATGAAATTAAAACTACTCAATTATCTTTTGATTCCTGTTTTCCATTTCTCTACAAATCTGCAATACTTGGAATTAACAAAAAAAAAAACGAAGTTAGCCAAAAATACACAATAGTAATGTGGTCTATGCATGCAATCCAAGCCATTACCTGACATAAACTGGTTACACTGACTGAAAATATAGACAGGGATCAAGGTATCTGTCATTTCCTCATTTGGAGAAACTTTAGTCACCTGCGTAACATGGCTGGAGCGAAGTTGAGTGCTTAAACAGAAAATATCTATAACGTCCGACTACTAATAAAACCCAATAAATACGCTACTGAACTAATTTTGATCATGTCTCTGTTATGTGGCTCAGGTGGTAGAGCATGACACTTGCAACACCAGGGTTGTGGGTTTGATTCCCACAGGGTACCAGTGTGAATGAAAATGTATGCACTTAGTAAATTGCTCTGGATTAGAGTGTATGATGAAAATGTATATTTAGGTTAACTTTTTTGTTTGTGTATGTTTACTGTATGTGCAAGGTGTACACAGTTGCTGTCTTGTTTGAAAAGTCATCTTTAATGGCAAGCAATGAAATCTTAATCACAAGGGTTCTCACATTTAAAATAGTTATGCTCTAGTTACCTATATTTTCACTAAATTCAATTAAGGTGCACATCAGGGACAGTCCTTTAGTGGTCAGTAAAATAAGGTGCATTATTCAACATCACTAGTGACCTGTCACAACATCACTTATGAGTCTCCATATCCTGCTTTCTAGGTTGCTCTGTGTCCACATACTTTTTACACATTATAATCTGTAAATTCTCCTTTTTATTGACGGAAGAAAGTGGAAAATATGATCTTATCTTCTATTCATTTGTGAGTTTTCAATTATTACTTTTATTTTTTATCAATGATCTATTTACACAGATATTTTAAGTAGCCCATTCCATATGTTAGCCTTTCTTGTCAACAGAAGTTTTGTACAACTATGGAGTTAGTTAAGAATTTTGACTTGAATAATAACGTTTTATAGTTGCAAATAGAGAAATGCGGAAGTGATACTCCACATGCAAAATACCTTCTAAATCAAGGAACAATTCAAGTTTTCAAAGATTCTCTTTCGCTCTAACAGATTCTGTTCCCACTGTTCCCAACCATTTTATTATCCCCTGGGTACATCAATGTAGCTACTCCGCCTGTTACAGTACGCTGTGAGTTACCAGAAGGCATTATTTGAGGAACAATCCATAACCTTTCCTCCTGTGGTTTACCAAATAATGTGAAACAATTTATTGGTGATGATGAAATAAAAAACAACTGAAATATATTTGGATTCCTGTTTTGCATTTCTTCAATGCTTGGATTTGCTTCCAAAAAACTAAGTTTGCCAAAAATACACAAAAGTAATGTGATCTATGGATGCAATCCAAGCCATGACTTAGTTGGCACAGACTGGTTACTCTGACTGGAAATATAGAATATGAATATGAAAATATGAAATAGAATATGAAAATATACTTATTCATGTCACTGATGGAGTGCTGACATTTAGAGGGTCTACACCAGAAGTTAATGGTTATAGGAGGAGGTTACAGTTGAAGTCTAAAGTTTACATACACCTTAGCCAAATACATTTTAACTCCGTTTTTCACATTTCTTGACATTTAATCCAAGTAAAAATTCACTGTCTTAGGTCAGTTAGGATCACCACTTTATTTTAAGAATGTGAAATGTCAGAATAATAGTAGAGAGAATTATTTATTTCAGCTTTTATTTCTTTCATCACATTCCCAGTGGGTCAGAAGTTTACATACGCTCAATTAGTATTTGGTAGCATTGCCTTTAAATTGTTTAACTTGGGTAAAACGTTTCGGGTATCCTTCCACAAGCTTCCCACAATAAGTTGTATGAATTTCGGCCCATTCCTCCTGACAGAGCTGGTGTAACTGAGTTCGGATTGTCGGCCTCCTTGCTCGCACACGCTTTTTCAGTTCTGCCCACAAATTTTCTATTGGATTGAGGTCAGGGCTTTGTGATGGTCGCTCCAATACCTTGACTTTGTTGTCCTTAAGCCATTTTACCACAACTTTGGAAGTATGCTTGGGGTCATTGTCCATTTGGAAGACCCATTTGCGACCATGCTTTAATTTCCTGACTGATGTCTTGAGATGTTGCTTCAATATATCCACAAAATGTTCCTTCCTCATGATGCCATCTATTTTGTGAAGTGCACCAGTCCCTTCTGCAGCAAAGCACCCCCACAACATGATGCTGCCACCCCAGTGCTTCATGGTTGGGATGGTGTTCTTCAGCTTGCAAGCCTCCCCCTTTTTCCTCCAAACATAACAATGGTCATTATGGCCAAACAGTCTTGTTTTTGTTTCATCAGACCAGAGGACATTTCTCCGAAAAGTATGATCTTTGTCCCCATGTGCAGTTGCAAACCGTAGTCTTTTTATGGCGGTTTTGGAGCAGTGGCTTCTTCCTTGCTGAGCTGCCTTTCAGGTTATGTCGATATAGTACTCGTTTTACTGTGGATATAGACACTTTTGTACCTGTTTCCTCCAGCATATTCACCAAGGTCCTTTGCTGTTGTTCTGAGATTGATTTGCACTTTTCGCATCAAAGTACGTTAATCTCTAAGAGACAGAATGCGTCTCCTTCCTGAGCGGTATGACGGCTGCGTGGTCACATGGTGTTTATACTTGCGTTTGGAAATTGGTCCCAAGGATGAACCAGACTTGTGGAGGTCTACAATTTTTTTCTGAGGTGTTGGCTGATTTCTTTTGATTTTCCCATGATGTTAAGCAAAGAGGCACTGAGTTTGAAGGTAGGCCTTGAAATACATCCACAGGTGCACCTCCAATTGACTCAAATTATGTCAATTAGCCTATCAGAAGCTTCTAAAGCCATGAATCATTTTCTGGAAATTTCCAAGCTGTTTAAAGGCACAGTCAACTTAGTGTATGTAAACTTCTGACCCATTGGAATTGTGATACAGTGAATTATAAGTGAAATAATCTGTCTGTAAACAATTGTTGGAAAAATTACTTGTGTCATGCACCAAGTAGATTTCCAAACCGACTTGCCAAAACTATAGTTTGTTAACAAGAAGTTTGTGGAGTCGTTGAAAAACGAGTTTTAATGACTCCAACCTAAGTGTATGTTTTTTGTATTTTTTTTATTTCACCTTTATTTAACCAGGTAGGCTAGTTGAGAACAACTTCTCATTTGCAACTGCGACCTGGCCAAGATAAAGCATAGCAGTGTGAACAGACAACACAGAGTTACACATGGAGTAAACAATAAACAAGTCAATAACATGGTAGAAAAAAGAGAATCTATATACAATGTGTGCAAAAGGCATGAGGTAGGCAATAAATCGAATAATTACAATTTAGCAGATTAACACTGGAGTGATAAATCATCAGATGATCATGTGCAAGAAGAGATACTGGTGTGCAAAAGAGCAGAAAAGTAAATAAATAAAAGCAGTATGGGGGGTGAGGTAGGTAAATTGGGTGGGTAGTTTACAGATGGACTATGTACAGCTGCAGCGATCGGTTAGCTGCTCGGATAGCAGATTTTTAAAGTTGTTGAGGGAGATAAAAGTCTCCAACTTCAGAGATTTTTGCAATTCGTTCCAGTCGCAGGCAGCAGAGAACTGGAAGGAAAGGCGTCCAAATGAGGTTTTAGCTTTAGGGATGATCAGTGAGATACACCTGCTGGAGCGCGTGCTGCGGGTGGGTGTAGCCATCGTGACCAGTGAACTGAGATAAGGCGGCACTTTACCTAGCATAGCCTTGTAGATGACCTGGAGCCAGTGGGTCTGACGACGAACATGTAGCGAGGGCCAGCCGACTAGGGCATACAGGTCGCAGTGGTGGGTCGTATAAGGTGCTTTAGTAACAAAACGAATGGCACTGTGATAAACTGCATCCAGTTTGCTGAGTAGAGTATTGGAAGCTATTTTGTAGATGACATCGCCGAAGTCGAGGATCGGTAGGATAGTCAGTTTTACTAGGGTAAGTTTGGCGGCGTGAGTGAAGGAGGCTTTGTTGCGGAATAGAAAGCCGATTCTTGATTTGATTTTGGATTGGAGATGTTTGATATGAGTCTGGAAGGAGAGTTTGCAGTCTAGCCAGACACCTAGGTACTTATAGATGTCCACATATTCTAGGTCGGAACCGTCCAGGGTGGTGATGCTAGTCGGGCGTGCGGGTGCAGGCAGCGAACGGTTGAAAAGCATGCATTTGGCTTTACTAGCGTTTAAGAGCAGTTGGAGGCCACGGAAGGAGTGTTGTATGGCATTGAAGCTCGTTTGGAGGTTAGATAGCACAGTGTCCAAGGAAGGGCCGGAAGTATATAGAATGGTGTCGTCTGCGTAGAGGTGGATCAGGGAATCGCCCGCAGCAAGAGCAACATCATTGATGTATACAGAGAAAAGAGTCGGCCCGAGAATTGAACCCTGTGGTACCCCCATAGAGACTGCCAGAGGACCGGACAACATGCCCTCCGATTTGACACACTGAACTCTGTCTGCAAAGTAGTTGGTGAACCAGGCAAGGCAGTCATTAGAAAAACCGAGGCTACTGAGTCTGCCGATAAGAATATGGTGATTGACAGAGTCGAAAGCCTTGGCCAGGTCGATGAAGACGGCTGCACAGTAATGTCTTTTATCGATGGCGGTTATGATATCGTTTAGTACCTTGAGCGTGGCTGAGGTGCACCCGTGACCGGCTCGGAAACCGGATTGCACAGCGGAGAAGGTACGGTGGGATTCGAGATGGTCAGTGATCTGTTTGTTGACTTGGCTTTCGAAGACCTTAGATAGGCAGGGCAGGATGGATATAGGTCTGTAACAGTTTGGGTCCAGGGTGTCTCCCCCTTTGAAGAGGGGGATGACCGCGGCAGCTTTCCAATCCTTGGGGATCTCAGATGATACGAAGGAGAGGTTGAACAGGCTGGTAATAGGGGGTGCGACAATGGCGGCGGACAGTTTCAGAAATAGGGGGTCCAGATTGTCAAGCCCAGCTGATTTGTATGGGTCCAGGTTTTCCAGCTCTTTCAGAACATCTGCTATCTGGATTTGGGTAAAGGAGAAGCTGGGGAGGCTTGGGCGAGTAGCAGCGGGGGGGGCGGGGCTGTTGGCCAAGGTTGGAGTCGCCAGGAGGAAGGCATGGCCAGCCATTGAGAAATGCTTGTTGAAGTCTTCGATTATCACGGATTTATCGGTGGTGACCGTGTTACCTAGCCTCAGTGCAGTGGGCAGCTGGGAGGAGGTGCTCTTGTTCTCCATGGACTTTACAGTATCCCAGAACTTTTTGGAGTTAGAGCTACAGGATGCGAATTTCTGCTTGAAAAAGCTGGCCTTTGCTTTCCTGACTGACTGCGTGTATTGGTTCCTGACTTCCCTGAACAGTTGCATATCGCGGGGGCTCTTCGATGCTATTGCAGTTCGCCACAGGATGTTTTTGTGCTGGTCGAGGGCAGTCAGGTCTGGAGTGAACCAAGGGCTATATCTGTTCTTGGTTCTGCATTTTTTGAACGGAGCATGCTTGTCTAATATGGTGAGGAAGTAACATTTAAAGAATGACCAGGCATCCTCAACTGACGGGATGAGGTCAATATCCTTCCAGGGTACCCGGGCCAGGTCGATTAGAAAGGCCTGCTCGCAGAAGTGTTTTAGGGAGCGTTTGACAGTGATGAGGGGTGGTCGTTTGACCGCGGACCCATGGCGGATACAGGCAATGAGGCAGTGATCGCTGAGATCTTGATTGAAGACAGCAGAGGTGTATTTGGAGGGCAGGTTGGTCAGGATAATGTCTATTAGGGTGCCCATGTTTACGGATTTAGGGTTGTACCTGGTGGGTTCCTTGATGATTTGTGTGAGATTGAGGGCATCAAGCTTGGATTTTAGGACTGCCGGGGTGTTAAGCATATCCCAGTTTAGGTCACCTAACAGAACAAACTCTGAAGCTAGATGGGGAGCGATCAATTCACAGATGGTGTCCAGGGCACAGCTGGGAGCTGAGGGGGGTCGGTAGCAGGCGGCAACAGTGAGAGACTTATTTCTGGAGAGATTAATTTTTAAAATTAGAAGTTCGAACTGTTTGGGCATAGACCTGGAAAGTATGACAGAACTTTGCAGGCTATCTCTGCAGTAGATTGCAACTCCTCCCCCTTTGGCAGTTCTATCTTGACGGAAAGTGTTATAGTTGGGTATGGAAATCTCAGAATTTTTGGTGGCCTTCCTAAGCCAGGATTCGGACACGGCAAGGACATCAGGATTGGCAGAGTGTGCTAAAGCGGTGAGTAAGGCAAACTTAGGGAGGAGGCTTCTGATGTTGACATGCATGAGGCCAAGGCTTTTTCGATCACAGAAGTCAACAAATGAGGGTGACTGGGGACATGCAGGGCCTGGGTTTACCTCCACATCACCCGAGGAACAGAGGAGTAGTAGGATGAGGGTGCGGCTAAAGGCTATCAAAACTGGTCGCCTAGAGCGTTGGGGACAAAGAATAAAAGGAGCAGATTTATGGGCGTGGTAGAATAGATTCTGGGCATAATGTGCAGACAGGGGTATGGAGGGGCGCGGGTACAGCGGAGGCAAGCCCAGGCACTGGGTGATGATAAGAGAGGTTGTATCTCTGGACATGCTGGTCTCAATGGGTGAGGTCACCGCATGTGTGGGGGGTGGGACAAAGGGGGTATCAGAGGTACGGAGAGTGGAACTACAGGGTCCATTGCAAACCAAAACAATGATAATGAAAACTAGCCTGAACAACAGTATGCAAGGCATATTGATATTTGAGAGAGACATACAATAAGGCATAAAGTGATTGCAGGTCTTGATTGGGAGAGCTAGCTAAAACAACAGGTAAGATAACACAGCAACAACAGGTAAAAATGGCGACGCCTAGGCAGAGAGGGTCGGATTAACTACACACAGATCCTGAGTTAAAGCACAGAGCCGACAGATAAAACACAAATAAACAGAATGGAGTACCGTGAATTAATGGACAGTCAAGCATGCATCAGCTATGTAGCCAAGTGATCATAGTGTCCAGGGGGCAGCCGTAGATGGAGCAGGGAGGCCTCCACTAAGCTAGCACGCGGCGTTTAAAGTTAGTAGCCCGGGGGGTGGTCTGCTCAGACGGAGGGGGTCTGCTCAGACGTGGTCGTGTCGACAGAGAATCCAGAGAATCCAAGCCGAATGGCGAAAGAGAGGTTGTGAATTGTAGAATTGTGTTTGCTAACTGGTGCTAGCTTCGTGGCAGTGGCGCTAACTGCGCTAGCGGCAAGCTAGCTGTGAGGATCAGAAGTAGTGGCTCAGGGATTACGGCAGGAATCCGGCGTTGTTGTCGAGAGACAGTCCGATGCTGGTAAATTGGTGAGTAATATCCAGGCTAATAACAGGGCTGGTGTCTGTGCAGAAGGTAAAAGCTACTAGCAGCGGCAAAAAAATGGCTAAATTAGCTTGTAGCTGATTTAGACCAGTTGTGATGGATTGGCAGGGCTCTGTGTCGGCAAAAAAAGGTCCAGTCCAATTGGCAAAAGAGGTATTGTAGCCCAAGAATTCGCTGGTAGACCTCTTCGGCTAGCCGGCAGATGGGCCTAGCTCGAGGCTAGCTCAAGGCTAACTGGTGCTTGCTTCGGGACAGAGGTGTTAGCCAGTAGTAGCCACTCGGTTGCAGCTAGCTAGCTGTGATAATACGGTGTAATTGTCCAGAGCTTGCGTCAGGAATCCGGTGATGTGGTAGAGAAAAAGCAGTCCTATATGCTCTGGGTTGATATCGCGCTTGCAGACTGGCAGGTATTGGCCCGGTATTGAAGCTGGCTGTGTCCGAGTTAAGGGGGAAGACCGCAGCAGTGGCTAACTGACTACTAGCTAGTAGCTAGTTATCTGGCTAGCTTCTGATTGGGGTTACGGTTCTAAAGTATAAAAAAAAATAGCAGGTCCGTACCACATTGGGTGAGGCGGAATGTAGGAATGTATATTCAGTTCCTAGATGGAAAGTGAAATTAAAATATATACGAAATGTATACGAAAAATACGAATACTATTTACACGGGACAGACAGGACAAAGACACATCCGACTGCTACGCCATCTTGGATTCCACAAAAAAAATGTAAAGTTCCAACTTCAACTGTATATAGTGGGTGCAATTAAGCTTGGAATGTGTTGAGTGCAGGGAAGCAATTACATGTGGCAGGCATTGATGAAGGGAGAGCCATGGATTATTGATGGAGGGGGGGTCAGGTCAGGTCAGGTCACCTTAATGGAGAAATAAAAGTTTATGGCCCGTATCACTAGTGTCCTGCTGTCACGTTCGTCGTATTGAGGAGACCAAGGTACAGCGTGGTATACGTACATTCTATTTATTAAACGAATGAACACTGAACAAACTAAACAAAATAACAAAACGAACGTGAAGCTATAACAAAGAGTGCTGAAATAGGCAACTACACATAGACAAGAACCCACGAAACCAAAAGGGAAAATGGCAACCTAAATAGGATTCCCAATCAGAGACAACGGTAAACAGCTGCCTCTGATTGGGAACCAATTCAGGCCACCATAGACCTACAATATGCCTAGACTTACAAACATCCCTAGACATACAAAAACCCTAGACAATACAAAAACACACCCTCGTCACACCCTGACCTAACCAAAATAATACAGAAAACATAGATAACAAAGGTCAGGGCGTGACACCTGCCTAGCTGTTGTTAGGGTGATGGTTTTGTTTATTTGTGTGTGTATAGTTTAAAGTAACTCTCTGAAAAGTCAACAAGTTTATTTGATCAATTCATCACAAGACTTCTCCTATTTGAAATAGCTGTGCTGTAGTTACCTATATTTTCAGGAAGTTCAATGTAGGGTGGACCACATGGACAGTGGTCAATGAAAGTGGTCAATGAAAATAGGGTCATTTTCTTCAGCGTCACTAGTGATCTGTCACAACATCTCTCGTGAGTGTCCACATCCTCCTCTGTAGGTTTTTCTGTGTCCTACCAAACACACATCAGTTTTCTCACATCACAATTTATGTGTGGAGTTCACTTCACTGACGGAAGGAAGTGGAAAATATGTCTTTGTCTTATATTCTTCTCATTTGTGAGTATTCAATTATTTTGGTCTTTGGATCAATATCTCTTTACACCGATTTTAAGTTTTGGTAATATGTTACTTAATGTATGCTTTATAACTTGTTCTAAGTATGTATGACACTTTATTATGCTTTATAGTAAGGCTTGTAAAATGTCTCACTAAGTTGTTTTTACCTTGTTCGAAGATGTTGCCGGTGTTGCGGTAAAAGAAAGTTGTGCAGGTACATATTACCAAATGTCACTTCTTTAATTGTCCAGCTCAACAGCAATTGATTTATTTCAGGCAAAAAGTAATTTTTTTGATGACAGATTTGTACACTACTTTCCATAACTAATATAGAGTAGCACAATGCTTAAAGTGCCAAATCTTTGTTAAAAACAATATTTTTTAGTTGCAAAGAGAGAGACAAGGAAGTGATACTCCACATACAAATACGTTCTGAATCAAGATTCTTATTGTTCACAATTTCATAGATTCTCTCTATTTCTCTAAACAGATTCAGTTCCCACTCCCACTATTGTAATTTCCTCTGGGTACATCAATGTAGCTACACCTGTTACAGTACGCTGTGTGTCACCAGAAGGCACAGAGTGCAATTTCTACAGAGATCAGGACCCCAAACCTATAAGAAAAGTGGATTACAAGCAGGGTGCTTGCCAGTTCAAGTTGTTATGGAATGAGTTCAAAAAGTGGAACAAGACTGAAGTAGACCTCAGCTGTGTAATTCTACAGAACAGAGAAGGTGAAACGATCAAAACCTCTAAACCTAGTGACGCTCGAAGACTTAATGTGGGTGGTAAGTGACAGTATTAAAGTACTCCAAACCACATGTTTACCAGAGTACACTTCCCACTTGTTAAATTACTTCATAAATTACTTTCACAATTTACTGACAGATCCAATTGGAAAGCCCAGAGTTCATGTGGAGAAGATTGTGAATTACCTCAATCTTCGATGTGAGGCCAAGGCTGGCACCTCATGCTACTTTTATCTGAACAATGGTGATTCACACTTTAAAAAACAGCCCTACAAAGACAATGTCTGTGTGGGGAGAGTGGCAGAAGAAGAACTGCAGAGGAAGAGGAGCAGTGCTGGAGAGATCTTCATCACCTGTACTGTGGAGCTGGTGGTAGAGGGTGAAAATACTGTGACATCACAGCATAGTGAACCCCTCGGTATCACCATAGATGGTGAGGAAGACTAGAGCCCATCATTTTCTGTGATTTCAAATGTGTCAATCTTCTGTCTTTCTATTGTTGTATTGCAAGACTAATATATTATTATTGTACACATATCAATTTTTTATTTATTTCAGTTGTAAATCCTCCATTAGCTACTAGTTCCCCATCAGTGTTCAGTGTAATCAAACCTGTTCAGGAGAAGACAAGCAGCAATGTCACAGCCGAAGGAAGAGGTCAGTAACATTGGTTTGGTTTTAGATTAACTGTGAAAATATTATCATGACATTCCTCTGTCTGTCTAGTACTGTATTGCAAGACTAATACTGTATATAATTATTGTACATACTGTGTATATCATTGTTTTATTTATTTTGGTTGTAAATCCTCCTGGAGCCACCAGTTCCATCTCACTTGGAGAAGATAGGTCAGTCAGTAGTATAACTGCCCAAGGAGAAGGTGTATTAAATAAACATGGTTATTGTATCGCGCCGTCCCAACATTCGCTCTCTCTCCCCCGCTACTCTCTCCTCTTCCATCCTATCATCTCTTCCCTCTGCTCAAACCTTCTCCAACCTATCTCCTGATTCTGCCTCCTCAACCCTCCTCTCCTCCCTTTCTGCATCCTTTGACTCTCTATGTCCCCTATCCTCCAGGCCGGCTCGGTCCTCCCCTCCTGCTCCGTGGCTCGACGACTCATTGCGAGCTCACAGAACAGGGCTCCGGGCAGCCGAGCGGAAATGGAGGAAAACTCGCCTCCCTGCGGACCTGGCATCCTTTCACTCCCTCCTCTCTACATTCTCCTCTTCTGTCTCTGCTGCTAAAGCCAATTTCTACCACTCTAAATTCCAAGCATCTGCCTCTAACCCTAGGAAGCTCTTTGCCACCTTCTCCTCCCTCCTGAATCCTCCTCCCCCTCCTCCCCCCTCCTCCCTCTCTGCTGATGACTTCGTCAACCATTTTGAAAAGAAGGTCGACGACATCCGATCCTCGTTTGCTAAGTCAAACGACACCGCTGGTTCTGCTCACACTGCCCTACCCTGTGCTTTGACCTCTTTCTCCCCTCTCTCTCCAGATGAAATCTCGCGTCTTGTGACGGCCGGCCGCCCAACAACCTGCCCGCTTGACCCTATCCCCTCCTCTCTTCTCCAGACCATTTCCGGAGACCTTCTCCCTTACCTCACCTCGCTCATCAACTCATCCTTGACCGCTGGCTACGTCCCTTCCGTCTTCAAGAGAGCGAGAGTTGCACCCCTTCTGAAAAAACCTACACTCGATCCCTCCGATGTCAACAACTACAGACCAGTATCCCTTCTTTCTTTTCTCTCCAAAACTCTTGAACGTGCCGTCCTTGGCCAGCTCTCCTGCTATCTCTCTCAGAATGACCTTCTTGATCCAAATCAGTCAGGTTTCAAGACTAGTCATTCAACTGAGACTGCTCTTCTCTGTGTCACGGAGGCGCTCCGCACTGCTAAAGCTAACTCTCTCTCCTCTGCTCTCATCCTTCTAGACCTATCGGCTGCCTTTGATACTGTGAACCATCAGATCCTCCTCTCCACCCTCTCCGAGCTGGGCATCTCCGGCGCGGCCCACGCTTGGATTGCGTCCTACCTGACAGGTCGCTCCTACCAGGTGGCGTGGCGAGAATCTGTCTCCGCACCACGTGGTCTCACCACTGGTGTCCCCCAGGGCTCTGTTCTAGGCCCTCTCCTATTCTCGCTATACACCAAGTCACTTGGCTCTGTCATATCCTCACATGGTCTCTCCTATCATTGCTATGCAGACGACACACAATTAATCTTATCCTTTCCCCCCTCTGATAACCAGGTGGTGAATCGCATCTCTGCATGTCTGGCAGACATATCAGTGTGGATGACGGATCACCACCTCAAGCTGAACCTCGGCAAGACGGAGCTGCTCTTCCTCCCGGGGAAGGACTGCCCGTTCCATGATCTCGCCATCACGGTTGACAACTCCATTGTGTCCTCCTCCCAGAGTGCTAAGAACCTTGGCGTGATCCTGGACAACACCCTGTCGTTCTCAACTAACATCAAGGCGGTGACCCGTTCCTGTAGGTTCATGCTCTACAACATTCGCAGAGTACGACCCTGCCTCACGCAGGAAGCGGCGCAGGTCCTAATCCAGGCACTTGTCATCTCCCGTCTGGATTACTGCAACTCGCTGTTGGCTGGGCTCCCTGCCTGTGCCATTAAACCCCTACAACTCATCCAGAACGCCGCAGCCCGTCTGGTGTTCAACTTTCCCAAGTTCTCTCACGTCACCCCGCTCCTCCGCTCTCTCCACTGGCTTCCAGTTGAAGCTCGCATCCGCTACAAGACCATGGTGCTTGCCTACGGAGCTGTGAGGGGAACGGCACCTCCGTACCTTCAGGCTCTGATCAGGCCCTACACCCAAACAAGGGCACTGCGTTCATCCACCTCTGGCCTGCTCGCCTCCCTATCTCTGAGGAAGTACAGTTCCCGCTCAGCCCAGTCAAAACTGTTCGCTGCTCTGGCACCCCAATGGTGGAACAAACTCCCTCACGACGCCAGGTCAGCGGAGTCAATCACCACCTTCCGGGGAGACACCTGAAACCCCACCTCTTTAAGGAATACCTAGGATAGGATAAAGTAATCCTTCTAACCCCCCCCCCCCCTTAAAAGAGTTAGATGCACTATTGTAAAGTGGTTGTTCCACTGGATATCATAAGGTGAATGCACCAATTTGTAAGTCGCTCTGGATAAGAGCGTCTGCTAAATGACTTAAATGTAAATGTAAATTGTGAGCTCAGTTTGTTGAAATACATCAGCAAGTGCCTATTCAGATCCTGTTTTTGATAGTGATGTCCCTTTCCCTTCCAGAATCTGTCTCAGAAATCCCCTTCTACCAGTATACCAGTCTTCGTGCTGTTGTCTATGTTATCATTCTGCTGATGGAATTTGTTCTGTGTCTTCTCAAATCAAATCAAATCAAATGATATTAGTCACATGCGCCGAATAGAACAGGTGTAGGTAGACCTTTCAGTGAAATGCTTACTTCCGAGCCCCTAACCGACAGTGCAGTTTAAAAAAATACGGATAAGAATAAGGGATAAAAGTAACAAGTAATTAAAGAGGAGCAATAAAAAATAGCAATATATAGAGGGGGGTGCCTGTACAGAGTCAATGTGCGGGGGCAACGGTTAGTTGAGGTAGTATGTCCATGTAGGTAGAGTTAATTGAAGTGACTGTGCATAGATGACAACAGAGAGTGGCAGTATAGACGTGGTGCATGCCTTCTCATACTCACACAAATTGTAACTGATGTAGGAACTTCATTTGATTACTCTTTTGTTTCTGAGAATGTACCTGCACAGCAGGAAATGCCTACTTGCAGTGCATTTGAGATTTAAAAATGCTTCTAAAGTTTGTAATTTCCGCTTTGAAATTTTCAAACTTGATTTGCCCTAAAAGAAATCTATCAACCCCAACAAAAATATCCATTCATTTTCATCCACATAATAATTCACATTTCCTGTTGCTGCCGGATTATTTTCCTGCTGTAGCAAACTGGCTCAAATTAAGATCCTACATCTGTTTGTTGTTCCAAAGGCTTTTGTCATGTCTTTTAATAGCTATACAACCTGCCCGTATGATTTGTTTTCATCATACTTGTATCTCTGAAGTTGATCCGCAAGGCAATGTCAAACGGAGGTAAGAGTGGTCTATATATTCAACAAAATGTACTCATGCATGTTTTTATATTATCTGTTTGAATGTGCTGGTGAATTGTCGTGTCTTGACCAAAACCCATCTAAGCTGCAATATGTGTGTGTAGAACAATGCTCTTTACTCCCCACTGCTTGTTAATGTATTTTGTATTATGCAAAGTGTTTCATGTGTAATGAGTTCATATGTCTGAAATACAGCAATTTTATCAGCAATTCCTTTTTTTCTGCTCATGGATGTTGTGTATTCCAGTGGAAATAAAGCTTGTACAGTATATTGTAAATCTTGTTGAAAATGTTTATTTTCTTTGGAAGTTGAGGAGCCACTCTGAGAGGAGACAGCATTGTGTTTAGATTACACAGCAGTTGAGTTTCAAAGGTCTTCAACGATCTTCAACGGTCCGATGTCTCATGATGTTCACTGTTGTACCTGAGCTTTAGCAGAGTGTGTTGAGTCTGTTTGTCACGTAGATGTGACCACAGTGAGAGTACTGATCATACAGGTACACTTCTATTTCTAGAGACGAGGAGAAGGCACCAACATCACCCCAGCAAACAACACCGCAAACGGCTTGCTATGCATATCTTCATACTGTATGTCTATATCCATCAATAGAAATGACTTGTCAGAGAACATGAAGAGGTGTGGAAAGACACAGTAATGGAATTGTGGTCATGATCTAAGCTAAGATGTGCTACAATAAGCCATTGTGCTGCAACTGGTAACCTAACACTCTGTCCCTAGCCCTCAAACCCAGATGGATGAGAATAAGATCTATCATACTACAATTTAAATAAATAACATGCCTGTTGTATAATTTTTGGATATATTGCAAGATTCACATAAAAAATATGTCCAACCTTTAAAAAGAAACTGGTGCGTCCTACAAGGAGTTGACGTCAATGTTATCCAGTACTATAACCGAAATCTTAATTATTTGAGGAACAATCCATAACCTTTCCTCCTGTGGTTTACCAAAAAATGTGAAACAATTTATTGGTGGTGATGAAATAAAAAACAACTGAAATATATTTGGATTCCTGTTTTCCATTTCTTCAATGCTTGGATTTGCTTCCAAAAAACTAAGTTTGCCAAAAATACACAAAAGTAATGTGAACTATGGATGCAATCCAAGCCATGACTTAGTTGGCACAGACTGGTTACTCTGACTGGAAATATGTATTATGTAAACTAAACAGACATGGATCAAGGTATCTGCCATTTCCTCATTTGAAGAAGCATTAGTCACCTCCATTACAAAGCTGTGAAAGTCGTGGGGTGAAAAAGCTCAAACAAGAAACTTTCCATCAAATTCTCCATCTTCAAATAAACCCAATAGATCAGTAACTGAACTAATTTGATCATGTCAATATGTGTGTTGTGTTGGGTTCTGAGAATATAAAAATATACTTATTCATGTCACTGATGGAGTGCTGAGGTTTAGAGGGTCTACAGCAGAAGTTATTGGTTTTAGGTGGAAGGTATATAGTGTGTGCAATTAAGCTTGGAATGTGTTGAGTGCAGGGAAGTGATTGCATGCGGCAGACATTGATGAAGGGAGAGAGCCATTGATTAGTGATGGAGGGGGGTTGAGGTCAGGTCAGGTCACCTTAAGGGAGAAGTAAAAGTTCATGGCCCGTATCACTAGTGTCCTGCCTAGCAGTAAAGAACAATGTTTGACAGATATGTAGAAGGAGACTCAGCCTATGAGGAACAGTTACATATCAGTGCTTGTGTGAAAATGTTTTTTGTCTAATTGGGAAGAATAAACATGGTTAAGCTTTTATAATGTCTGTTGAGTTTTTATACTCTGAGAAATAGAACCTAACAGTTGTTAGGGTGATGTTGCTGTTAAGCTACTGCATATCTAGTTTTGGTTTTGTTTATTTGTGTTTGTATAGTTTAAAGTAACTCTTTGAAAAGTCAACTAGTTTATTTTATCAATTAATCACAAGAGTTCTCATATTTGAAATATCTGTGCTGTAGTTACCTATATTTTCAGTAAGTTCAATGTAGGGTGGACCACATGCACAGCCCTTTAGTGGTCAATGAAAATAAGGTCATTTTCTTCAGTGTCACTAGTGATCTGTCACAACATCACACGTGAGTCTCCATATCCTCCTCTGTAGGTTTTTCTGTGTCCTACCAAACACACATCAGTTTTCTCACATCACAATCTATGTGTGGAGTTCACTTCACTGACGGAAGGAAGGAAGGAAGTGGAAAATATGTCTTTGTCTTATATTCTTCTCATTTGTGAGTATTCAATTATTTTGGTCTTTGGATCAATATCTCTTTACACGGATTTTAAGTTTTGGTAATATGTTACTTAATGTATGCTTCATAACTTGTTCTAAGTATGTATGACACTTTATTATGCTTTATAGTAAGGCTTGTAAAATGTCTCACTAAGTTGTTTTTTACCTTGTTCGAAGATGTTGCCGGTGTTGCGGTAAAAGAAAGTTGTGCAGGTACATATTAACAAATGTCACTTATTTAATTGTCCAGCTCAACAGCTATTGATTTATTTCAGGCAAAAAACTATTTTTTTGATGACAGATTTGTACATTACTTTTCATAACTAATATAGAGTAGCACAATGCTTAAAGTGCCATATCTTTGTTAAAAACTATATATTTTTAGTTGCAAAGAGAGAGACAAGGAAGTGATACTCCACATGCAAACACATTCTGAATCAAGATTCTTACTGCTCACAATTTCATATATTCTCTCTATTTCTCTAAACAGATTCAGTTCCCACTCCCACTATTGTAATTTCCCCTGCGTACATCAATGTAGCTACACCTGTTACAGTACGCTGTGAGTCACCAGAAGGCACAGAGTGCAATTTCTACAGAGATCAGGAAACCAAACCTATAAGAAAAGTGGATTACAAGCAGGGTGCTTGCCAGTTCAAGTTGTTATGGAATGAGTTCAAAAAGTGGAACAAGACTGAAGTAGACCTCAGCTGTGTAATTCTACAGAACAAAGAAGGTAAAACGATCAAAACCTCTAAACCTAGTGACGCTCGAAGACTTAATGTGGGTGGTAAGTGACAGATTTACAGTACTCCAAAGCACATGTTTACCAGAGTACACTTCCCACTTGTTAAATTACTTCATAAATTACTTTCACAATTTACTGACAGATCCAATTGGAAAGCCCAGAGTTCATGTGGAGAAGATTGTGAATTACCTCAATCTTCGATGTGAGGCCAAGGCTGGCACCTCATGCTACTTTTATCTGAACAATGGTGATTCACACTTTAAAAAACAGCCCTACAAAGACAATGTCTGTGTGGGGAGAGTGGCAGAAGAAGAACTGCAGAGGAAGAGGAGCAGTGCTGGAGAGATCTTCATCACCTGTACTGTGGAGCTGGTGGTAGAGGGTGAAAATACTGTGACATCACAGCATAGTGAACCCCTCGGTATCACCATAGATGGTGAGGAAGACTAGAGCCCATCATTTTCTGTGATTTCAAATGTGTCAATCTTCTGTCTTTCTATTGTTGTATTGCAAGACTAATATATTATTATTGTACACATATCAATTTTTTATTTATTTCAGTTGTAAATCCTCCATTAGCTACTAGTTCCCCATCAGTGTTCAGTGTAATCAAACCTGTTCAGGAGAAGACAAGCAGCAATGTCACAGCCGAAGGAAGAGGTCAGTAACATTGGTTTGGTTTTAGATTAACTGTGAAAATATTATCATGACATTCCTCTGTCTGTCTAGTACTGTATTGCAAGACTAATACTGTATATAATTATTGTACATACTGTGTATATCATTGTTTTATTTATTTTGGTTGTAAATCCTCCTGGAGCCACCAGTTCCATCTCACTTGGAGAAGATAGGTCAGTCAGTAGTATAACTGCCCAAGGAGAAGGTGTATTAAATAAACATGGTTATTGTGAGCTCAGTTTGTTGAAATACATCAGCAAGTGCCTATTCAGATCCTGTTTTTGATAGTGATGTCCCTTTCCCTTCCAGAATCTGTCTCAGAAATCCCCTTCTACCAGTATACCAGTCTTCGTGCTGTTGTCTATGTTATCATTCTGCTGATGGAATTTGTTCTGTGTCTTCTCAAATCAAATCAAATCAAATGATATTAGTCACATGCGCCGAATAGAACAGGTGTAGGTAGACCTTTCAGTGAAATGCTTACTTCCGAGCCCCTAACCGACAGTGCAGTTTAAAAAAATACGGATAAGAATAAGGGATAAAAGTAACAAGTAATTAAAGAGGAGCAATAAAAAATAGCAATATATAGAGGGGGGTGCCTGTACAGAGTCAATGTGCGGGGGCAACGGTTAGTTGAGGTAGTATGTCCATGTAGGTAGAGTTAATTGAAGTGACTGTGCATAGATGACAACAGAGAGTGGCAGTATAGACGTGGTGCATGCCTTCTCATACTCACACAAATTGTAACTGATGTAGGAACTTCATTTGATTACTCTTTTGTTTCTGAGAATGTACCTGCACAGCAGGAAATGCCTACTTGCAGTGCATTTGAGATTTAAAAATGCTTCTAAAGTTTGTAATTTCCGCTTTGAAATTTTCAAACTTGATTTGCCCTAAAAGAAATCTATCAACCCCAACAAAAATATCCATTCATTTTCATCCACATAATAATTCACATTTCCTGTTGCTGCCGGATTATTTTCCTGCTGTAGCAAACTGGCTCAAATTAAGATCCTACATCTGTTTGTTGTTCCAAAGGCTTTTGTCATGTCTTTTAATAGCTATACAACCTGCCCGTATGATTTGTTTTCATCATACTTGTATCTCTGAAGTTGATCCGCAAGGCAATGTCAAACGGAGGTAAGAGTGGTCTATATATTCAACAAAATGTACTCATGCATGTTTTTATATTATCTGTTTGAATGTGCTGGTGAATTGTCGTGTCTTGACCAAAACCCATCTAAGCTGCAATATGTGTGTGTAGAACAATGCTCTTTACTCCCCACTGCTTGTTAATGTATTTTGTATTATGCAAAGTGTTTCATGTGTAATGAGTTCATATGTCTGAAATACAGCAATTTTATCAGCAATTCCTTTTTTTCTGCTCATGGATGTTGTGTATTCCAGTTGAAATAAAGCTTGTACAGTATATTGTAAATCTTGTTGAAAATGTTTATTTTCTTTGGAAGTTGAGGAGCCACTCTGAGAGGAGACAGCATTGTGTTTAGATTACACAGCAGTTGAGTTTCAAAGGTCTTCAACGATCTTCAACGGTCCGATGTCTCATGATGTTCACTGTTGTACCTGAGCTTTAGCAGAGTGTGTTGAGTCTGTTTGTCACGTAGATGTGACCACAGTGAGAGTACTGATCATACAGGTACACTTCTATTTCTAGAGACGAGGAGAAGGCACCAACATCACCCCAGCAAACAACACCGCAAACGGCTTGCTATGCATATTTTCATATTCATACTGTATGTCTATATCCATCAATAGAAATGACTTGTCAGAGAACATGAAGAGGTGTGGAAAGACACAGTAATGGAATTGTGGTCATGATCTAAGCTAAGATGTGCTACAATAAGCCATTGTGCTGCAACTGGTAACCTAACACTCTGTCCCTAGCCCTCAAACCCAGATGGATGAGAATAAGATCTATCATACTACAATTTAAATAAATAACATGCCTGTTGTATAATTTTTGGATATATTGCAAGATTCACATAAAAAATATGTCCAACCTTTAAAAAGAAACTGGTGCGTCCTACAAGGAGTTGACGTCAATGTTATCCAGTACTATAACCGAAATCTTAATTATTTGAGGAACAATCCATAACCTTTCCTCCTGTGGTTTACCAAAAAATGTGAAACAATTTATTGGTGGTGATGAAATAAAAAACAACTGAAATATATTTGGATTCCTGTTTTCCATTTCTTCAATGCTTGGATTTGCTTCCAAAAAACTAAGTTTGCCAAAAATACACAAAAGTAATGTGAACTATGGATGCAATCCAAGCCATGACTTAGTTGGCACAGACTGGTTACTCTGACTGGAAATATGTATTATGTAAACTAAACAGACATGGATCAAGGTATCTGCCATTTCCTCATTTGAAGAAGCATTAGTCACCTCCATTACAAAGCTGTGAAAGTCGTGGGGTGAAAAAGCTCAAACAAGAAACTTTCCATCAAATTCTCCATCTTCAAATAAACCCAATAGATCAGTAACTGAACTAATTTGATCATGTCAATATGTGTGTTGTGTTGGGTTCTGAGAATATAAAAATATACTTATTCATGTCACTGATGGAGTGCTGAGGTTTAGAGGGTCTACAGCAGAAGTTATTGGTTTTAGGTGGAAGGTATATAGTGTGTGCAATTAAGCTTGGAATGTGTTGAGTGCAGGGAAGTGATTGCATGCGGCAGACATTGATGAAGGGAGAGAGCCATTGATTAGTGATGGAGGGGGGTTGAGGTCAGGTCAGGTCACCTTAAGGGAGAAGTAAAAGTTCATGGCCCGTATCACTAGTGTCCTGCCTAGCAGTAAAGAACAATGTTTGACAGATATGTAGAAGGAGACTCAGCCTATGAGGAACAGTTACATATCAGTGCTTGTGTGAAAATGTTTTTTGTCTAATTGGGAAGAATAAACATGGTTAAGCTTTTATAATGTCTGTTGAGTTTTTATACTCTGAGAAATAGAACCTAACAGTTGTTAGGGTGATGTTGCTGTTAAGCTACTGCATATCTAGTTTTGGTTTTGTTTATTTGTGTTTGTATAGTTTAAAGTAACTCTTTGAAAAGTCAACTAGTTTATTTTATCAATTAATCACAAGAGTTCTCATATTTGAAATATCTGTGCTGTAGTTACCTATATTTTCAGTAAGTTCAATGTAGGGTGGACCACATGCACAGCCCTTTAGTGGTCAATGAAAATAAGGTCATTTTCTTCAGTGTCACTAATGATCAGTCACAACATCACACGTGAGTCTCCATATCCTCCTCTGTAGGTTTTTCTGTGTCCTACCAAACACACATCAGTTTTCTCACATCACAATCTATGTGTGGAGTTCACTTCACTGACGGAAGGAAGGAAGGAAGTGGAAAATATGTCTTTGTCTTATATTCTTCTCATTTGTGAGTATTCAATTATTTTGGTCTTTGGATCAATATCTCTTTACACGGATTTTAAGTTTTGGTAATATGTTACTTAATGTATGCTTCATAACTTGTTCTAAGTATGTATGACACTTTATTATGCTTTATAGTAAGGCTTGTAAAATGTCTCACTAAGTTGTTTTTTACCTTGTTCGAAGATGTTGCCGGTGTTGCGGTAAAAGAAAGTTGTGCAGGTACATATTAACAAATGTCACTTATTTAATTGTCCAGCTCAACAGCTATTGATTTATTTCAGGCAAAAAACTATTTTTTTGATGACAGATTTGTACATTACTTTTCATAACTAATATAGAGTAGCACAATGCTTAAAGTGCCATATCTTTGTTAAAAACTATATATTTTTAGTTGCAAAGAGAGAGACAAGGAAGTGATACTCCACATGCAAACACATTCTGAATCAAGATTCTTACTGCTCACAATTTCATATATTCTCTCTATTTCTCTAAACAGATTCAGTTCCCACTCCCACTATTGTAATTTCCCCTGCGTACATCAATGTAGCTACACCTGTTACAGTACGCTGTGAGTCACCAGAAGGCACAGAGTGCAATTTCTACAGAGATCAGGAAACCAAACCTATAAGAAAAGTGGATTACAAGCAGGGTGCTTGCCAGTTCAAGTTGTTATGGAATGAGTTCAAAAAGTGGAACAAGACTGAAGTAGACCTCAGCTGTGTAATTCTACAGAACAAAGAAGGTAAAACGATCAAAACCTCTAAACCTAGTGACGCTCGAAGACTTAATGTGGGTGGTAAGTGACAGATTTACAGTACTCCAAAGCACATGTTTACCAGAGTACACTTCCCACTTGTTAAATGACTTCATAAATTACTTTCACAATTTACTGACAGATCCAATTGGAAAGCCCAGAGTTAATGTGGAGAAGATTGTGAATTACCTCAATCTTCGATGTGAGGCCAAGGCTGGCACCTCATGCTACTTTTATCTGAACAATGGTGACTCACACTTTAAAAAACAGCTCTACAAAGACAATGTCTGTGTGGGGAGAGTGGCAGCGGAGGAACTGCATAGGAAGAGAAGCAGTGCTGGAGAGATTTTCATCACCTGTGCTGTGGAGCTGGTGGTAGAGGGTGAAGATACTGTGACATCACAGCATAGTGAACCCCTCGGTATCACCATAGATGGTGAGGAAGACTAGAGCCCATCATTTTCTGTGATTTCAAATGTGTCAATCTTCTCTCTTTCTATTGTTGTATTGCAAGACTAATATATTATTTATTTACACATATCAATGTTTTAATTATTTCAGTATTAAATCCTCCAGGAGCAACTAGTTCCCCATCAGCGTCCGGTTTAAACACAACTGATCAGGAGAAGACAAGCAGCAATGTCACAGCCCAAGGAAGAGGTGAGTAACATTGGTTTGGTTTTAGATTAACTGATAATAGTCCTATGAACTTCAAATTGCAAGTTTATTGAATGACTCCACTTCTAAATGTACAGGTATTGATACATTTCCAACATCTATAAACTGTTAAGTGTCTCGATAGTCGCTATTAGTAAGACTTATTTGCACTAACATTCTAGTCATTGTAAGGTCAGGTTATACTGTATAGATGACTCACTGTCAGTGATCCTTCATTCAGTTTCTTCACTTCCAGTGTTCCTCATCATCATCATTCTGGGTGCTGGTTCCCTTTTCCTGGTTCTGCTAGCTGGGTCTGTGCTGTGTGTTCTCCAACGCAAGTGTGGTGCGTGCTTTCACATAGGTCTTCTCATATCCCATTCTTATTTTGTTCCAAAGGCTACTTTGAGTTATTTTCAAAATTGCTAAATTTTCTCTCTGTATCTTTTGAAGGGGTTCAAGGCAGGCCTGTAAATACTGGGTAAGACTGGTGTATTCATTTTAGATTCAAAGAATTTTTTCTTTATTCATGCACTACTATATCTTTCTGACTGTACTGCATTGTCTCGACAGAAGCCCACCTGAGCAGCAAGACCAAACCCCACCTTGTGTCTGTGAGTATGAGAGTTAACTAAACCACCAACTTTATCTTCTTTTGTTCAATGTTTTATTTTCCCTCATTCTCTCATTTTAAACAGATTCTGTCATCACAAAGCCGTCTAGGGATGAGGTGAGTTGGTTTGAACCAGTGCAGTGTGAAGTAGCCTAATATGCACTTTACTTCCACGATATCAAGCAATATTGCCAAACGCAACAATGACAACCCTACCGTGCACACAGCTCAAAGTGACTTGAGCTCTCTCTTACAGGAAGAGGACACTAGTCTGCAATACGCTACAGTGACATCTACTGGTGACCGAGCTAGTATTCAATATGCAACAGTGAAATCTACCGGTAACCAAGATGGACCTGGGCGCACCAAGATCAAGTTTGAAATAGCTGGAGAGTACGCCCTCTTAGCAGAATCATAGAAGAAGAAACATTTACTGATAACATTTTTTGCCTTAGTTTACAGTTATAATCCTATCTTTCTTTCTTCATATTGGATCATAATTTACTCATAGTGCAAAAAATACTGCCACAACAACAAAGACTAAAGATATCTACTCCTTTCTGAAAACAAGCAGCTTCAACTATTTGCATTTTAGGTTCGATTAAATAAATGAAAAATAAACTTTGTCTGAAACGTAAAATAAATATTTTCCTAAATTGAGTTACCCAATCTAGTCAGCAGTCACCAATCAGTAGTCACCAATCTATTTCCCTCCTTGACAAGAGTCAATAGAGACTCAAAGCCACAAGAAGGTGGAACAAATGTTAAACTTTGCTTGTTAAATCTCTACATCTCTCTCTCCTTTTCTGATCTCTTGCTCTCTACATCTCTCTCTTTAACCATGTCTGGTGTATATTAGTATTCAGTGGTGGAAAAAGTACCCAACTGTAAAACTTGAGTAAAAGTAAAGATACCTCAATAAAAAATGACTAAAGTAAAAGTTAAAATCACCCAGTAAAATTTTACTTGAGGAAAAGTCTATACGTTTTTGGTTAAAAATATACTTAAGTATAAAAAGTAAAAGTATAAATCATTTCAAATTCCTTATATTAAGCAAACCAGTATGCACCATTTATTTTCTTTTTCACGGAAGGCCAGGAGCACACTCCAACACTCAGCCATCATTTACAAACAAATCATGTCAGTTTAGTGAGTCCGCCAGATCAGAGGCAGTAGGGATGACCAGGAATGTTCGGTTGATAAGTGCGTGAATTTGACTATTTTCCTGTCCTGCTAAGCATTCAAAATGTAACGAGAACTTTTGGGCGTCAAGAAAAATGTATGGAGTAAAAAGTACAATATTTTCTTAAGGAATGTAGTTAACTAAAAGTAGAAGTAGTCATTAATATGAATAGTAAAGTATAGATACCCCCAAAAAACTACTTAAGTATTACTTTAAAGTGCTTTTAGTTAAGATATAATCAAGGTATACTTACAGTATGTGCCTTTACTTCCACCTGTTGATACACTACCTCCACATTTCCTCTCTCAGCTTCCTGATTTACATATGTGCTACTCTGTGGACCCCACCTCCTCCTGTAGTCTGTCAACATCTGTTCCACTCAGACCAATTACATTCTCATACTGGCCTATAAATATATGTGCAAAGGTTTAAAGATGTGATTCATTTGAACAAGTATACTTGATGCATATGTAAATGAACAGCTTTCTTGATTTATAAGTAAATTATTCATGTGCAAAGCTTCAACTAGAGACAAATGAAACCCACATGATAATTGCAGCAATTCAATAATATTTTAAATATATTTTTTGCAATTACAAGCGGTTCCTGCCAGTTAGGCCTGGTTAGGCCCAACCTAATCTCAAAAACCCAGAACAAAATCTTGCATGAACATAACTCTCAAAACGCCTGTGCTCCCGACAGAGGTAACATGTTTGTTACGGATCGTAGGACGGAATATGCCCACCCAGATAAGTCTTATCTATACCTGCAATTGGAGCACATTACAAACCTATGACAGCTATAGTTATGAGAGTGCATTGAAAATTATGCACCATCACAAAAGGGAGCTTTTGTTTCACCATAAAAGTAGAGAGGAGAGACACAAAATACAGTGTGTCACTCTCACACTCACTACTGTGGCATTGCCTGAGTCATTATCTACAGCCAACAGCTTCTGTGTATATTTCTAAAAACATTTTTGAGGACATGGGAAAATAGTCGACCCCGTAAGCAAATCTCATTTCCATATATCCTGTTTCACTTCTCTCTCTGCATTATAATAATAACAGGTGGCAGGTTTGGGACCTTCAAAGAACTCTTAACCATGATCCAATGAATGTGCTGCTGGTGCCTTATGTGTTAGTTATGTATTATTAATAATATCATTATTGTACTGTATAATAAAATGTTAAATAATTTACTTTCATAACAATATCCCTAATTGTACTTTTGTTGGAATGACAATGAACTACATTTCTTGTAGTCTCTCTTGACCTACAGTTAACAGATGCAGGTACGTTTCTCCCCTTCTCTTGCTTGTTCAGTCATTCAACATTAGGGATGCACTTTTGTGATTTGCATGGTTATCAATGGCTGGGAAATAAATGTTGAGCTCTTTAAGAAGGGAATAATCTTGCATTTTGAATTAGTTTTAGAACGGACACAAATCGTTGTTTTTTCACTATGATGTTATCATACCTATCTTTCCTCAACTATCTCTCTCTTTCCTCAACTATCTCTCTCATTCCTCATCCGTCAAGGGGACAAGGAGAATCAGACAAACACTTGGATTACCCAGGAGAAGAAGCACCAGATCTCAGTAAGCCTGAGGTTTGTGACCCTGACTGAAGTGGTTGAGCTGAGCTGCGAGTCCTCTGCCCTTGTAGAGGGTCAGCAGTGTTTGTTCTATGTGGATTCTAAACTCAAGGAGCTTGGTCGCTCAAATGCCAGCCACAACCAATGCTCCCTCTCAGTAATGGGGTCAGAGCTGCTTGGGTGGAAGCCCAGAGGGCTGTGGTCAAAGGTCACCGTCCAGTGTCATTATTAAGAGGAGGAGGGCGTCCACTCACCTCCCAGCAAAAATGTCACAGTGGTGGTGTGGAACACAAGTAAGAAAGATTACATGAGAAATGTAATGCATAGATTCCTGATTTAGGTCATTCATCCATTTGGTCAAAAATAAAGCATTTCTCTGTTACAGACATGCTGACTAAATACATCATCGGATGTATGGCCCTGATAGGATTCATAATTCTACTTGCAGTATTCATATTCTGCATCACCTGTCTCCTCTCACTGAAAGCAAAGAGTATGTGAACCTGGGATCTAACAGCCTTTTAAACGTATTAGCAAAACCGATCAGACAGAATCACTCATGTATTCCATTGTTTTACTCTCATAGGGAACGGACGCCTCGTCATAACAAGGTGAATATTGTTGGTTGTGTGTTGAACAGTATGATTATGACAGCATACAGAACATACAGTTCAAATGTGAATGCCTTTCTCACCTATCCATGTCTTTCAGATCGTCCAGTGTCCAGACATTGCAAGGAGACCCTACCCTAACAAGTATGTATGATGATGCCACAGTGAAGTGTACGTGTGTAGGCCTATTATTATGGAGATATTTACCACAGTCCCGTTTTAACATCACATTTCTGTGATTCTGTTTACACAGCAAGTGACACAACAAATCCTGCAGAATCTCCACAGGAAAAGAAGGCAATACCATGACATAATTATGTTTTTATGTAGCTGCCTCATGCTCTTCCTCTACTTTGCCACCATAGTGCTTTTTTGGTTTTCTGTGCATAAACAGTACAGTGGGCTGGCACACAACATATAAGCATGTTATAAATGAAAAACAGTTGGAATTGTGATGTATTGTAAGGATTTGATGATTTGATGTTTTCTTTCAAATAGTGATTTGTCCTCATCCCTTTGTTGCAATCACAGGAAGGTGAAGATGATTTGTGATATGCCCCCGTGTCCCATGCTGGTGCTCCTCCATCCTACTCAGTCATGTTTGAGCAAGGCCATGACTATGCCACAGTGGTCATATACTGACCAGCATGTGCCGACCTGAATGGACATGAAAGGACTTCCACATGGATAGATTGTTTGACTTCAACACCCCCATTTCAATTTCCTTTCCAAAAAATCAATTGCATAAATTTATTTGCAATGTAGTTTTGATCATCCAATTTTTCACTTTAAGAGAACAATAACGTTTTTGTATTCCACCATAATTTCTGTTTGTCTTGTGTGCACCTGTCAGTCCCAGTCGCGAGAAACAGTAACATAGCGCACGCTACTTTTCGCTGACCAGGCACTCATCTTTGCTTACCTGCTGAATGCTTCTAAATGTAAGCCATTTACTTAAAGTAATAATGACTTCTTAGGCTACTCTCTCATTTCTCAATTAAATTGAAATCATATGTTAAGTCAGCTGCTTTTATAAATTCAACGAGGGTTAAGTCTACTCCAAATGTGCACGGTCCGTTGGTAAATTGGCATGTTTTCTAACCGTTATCTCACGGTTACAAACTACTCTACTACTACCCCACCGTAGCAATACAAGACACGTTTATACCACTAGGTGGCAATGTTGAATCGTGTTTTGCAACAATTTTAAGAGCTCCTTGTAGGCAGGGAAAACCCTTTTTGGACATTTCTGTTATTGGAATAGGCTATCATCAAAATAAATAATTCGTACAATACCATTGGAAATTAATGTTGAAAGTTACATTTATGTTCCTAAAATTTAAATTGAAAATGTATTGTCGCTGCTTCCTGTTGACAAGCCATTTTGATAAATAGCCCAATGTCAAAACACAGTCTAGAGATGAGATTAGAGAGTTTAATAGTCACATAATGCACATGGTTGCAGATGTAATTACAGGGCACGAACTCCAACAATGTAGGACAAAGTGAAGTAAAAGAACACAAATAGATAAAAGTACAATGATAAATGTCCATGGGGGGGGGGGGGGGGGGGGCAGGGTTAACGTCCATTAGAGGGGATGGGAAATGTCCAAAGGAGGAGCAGCAGGGGGAGTAGGTGACTAGTCACGACTATTCAGCATAATACATGTATATTGGGGTGAGGGCAGGGTAAAAAATGACCTTTGAGGTGGGGTGTAGAAGCCTGATGGTCTGGGGGTAGAAGCTATTGGCCAGTCTTACAGTTTTTACCATGATGCTCCTATGCTGCCTGCGTCTGAGTGATAGAAACGGGGAGAACAGTCCATGGCTCGGGTGGCAGTGGTCCCTGAGGATCGTCTTGGCCTTCCTGCGAGACCTGGTGCAGTAGGTGTCCAAATCAATAAGCAATATGCAGAAACAGTTCGTTATATATTTATAACCTAAACCTAAAATCTACTATCTTCACAAGTGCAACAACAGTAATCATCTTACTTGTATTTTTTTAAACGAGCACCTTATAAACTGCACACACATCAAAACCCTGGTGTTTGGACAAGTGGCAAGAAATCACTGATTTCGATTAGGTGGGGGGGATCAGGTTGTAGCGCTGTTGAAACTAACACAACTAAAAAACATATGGAAACTGTAGATATTTTTTACATCACTGGTTAGAGAACAACCTGCAGAAGACAGTCAGCTACATTTTGGAGTGAGGCAATTTGGTTTGGGGGTCGCCAAAACAGAAAGAGAAACGTAACACTTATTTTCCAATCACTCATATTGATATCACATTAAAATCAATTGCGTGAGGGGGAGATAAGGTTGTAAGTCCTGTTAAAACTAACACAGATCAAAAACTACACGAAATCTGGTAATAATGTGTTGCCTACAATTTGTAGAAGACAGCTAGCTACATTTTGAAGTGTCGTATTTTGATTCAAGTGGGTTGCCAATGCGGTAAGTGTAATGTAACACTAATTATTTTTACCACTGATAATGGAATTTATATGTTTAAATTAATGATTAGAATATTCAACCCTGAAACCATATAATTGTATGAAATTGATTAGAATCATAAAATTATATTCTGATGATGTGTGTAGTTTTAGTCAGAATTAGGTTAAAACAATGTATCTGTATAGTGGAAAAACCCAGACTGTCTGAGCAAGGCGTAGCTCAGGATTTGAACTTGTGTGTGTGTCTAGTAAAATACAGAAGAACAATTAAAACTGTGTTTGAACCGACCTGGCTAGGCCTTTGAGAGACTTGGGAGAGGACAGGGAGTACTTCTCAAGGTCCCCCTAATCTCGGAGGAATGGAACTGTCGGCTGGGGAGGGACACAGAGTGGTGCGAACTGTGGAGAAGGACTGTTTGTGTGTATGTATGTGCGTAGGATACCTACTGTTTGTGTGGAAGTATGTGCGCAGCTATAAAATGGATGTTTTTGTATTCTTGACTTCAGAACGTTCTCTGAATAAACTGTACTAGCCTTTTGCATAAGCTGAGTCTTTGACAAATTATTATTAAACCCATGGTCTTACAAACCTCGGGGATTGGTCAGAGCTATTGATTGACTGTTATTATCATTGGGATTGAAAATTCTCATGACAGCTTGGTCCTTCGAGCCAGATTTCAATACCTGTTTTCTGTCGTCCCATGGGAGCGCCGAAAACCGTGCACGGACGGATCGGAGATCTGTAAGTTAAAGACCTGACCTCTGGAAATTGAGGTTCCATTTCAGGCCGGTGGCAAACTGGTACACAACAGAAAACGGTGACGAAATCCAACCAACATTGAATTCTCAGCTGCAAGGTAAGGTCAGTGATCTTTATTCAGTAGTTTGGGGTTAAATTTTAAACTTACTAAAAATTAAAGCATTGATCAAGATAAATGTGAGGGAGGATTTTATCTGTAAAACTAACAGTAAGTAAGATTTGTATCGGGTATACCGTCCATATAATCTAATGTAGAGAAAGTTTAAGACAAATGTATCTATGTTAGTGTTGGCGGCACTGGGTCACAGATCTAATTAAGAAATTTCGAAGTACAGTATCTAACAGTAAGACTTAAAAGTAAAACTGGTTGAAGTACGGTATCTAACAGTAAGACCTAAAAGTAAAACTGGTTGAAGTACAGTGTCTAACAGTAAGACCTAAAAGTAAAACTGGTTGAAGTACGGTATCTAACAGTAAGACCTAAAAGTGAAACTGGTTGAAGTACAAAACGTAATATAGAAGGCGAAATAAAGTAAAGTAAGTTACGTTAGTCTAGGACTAACGGGAGTAAGTGAGATTTAAGTATAATAACATATTATAGAAACACACACATAGATTGTGAGAATTGGAGCTAATATTGAGACCTAAACAATAACTGGTCAATAAAATATTAGGCGGAAAACGTAATGTAGGAGGCGAAATATAATAATAAAAATGACAAGAAAGTAGGTCGGGGACATAATTTGTATGAATATAGATCCCCTGTCGAAATACATTTTGGAGAGGATAGTCGAGATCTACCGGAGGCGCGCAAAATAGGTCTGATTATTCCAAACAGGAGGAAGGAGGTTACACCCATAGAAAGTGAGAATACATATTACAAAATAAATGTAGTAATTGAGTGAGTACACACATAGATTGTGAGAATAAGCATAATAGTAATTGAATAAACATGGGTAGTAAATCCTCTAAGGGAATCCCGGAATTAATGGGAGATGAGAAATATATGCAGGGAAAAGCTAAGAGGAACATCTATTTTGGCCCGAAATGGAGGAAAAATAACAAATTTGACGGACGTTTAAATATAGAAAAACTGGAATCCATGATTAAACAACTATATAGAGTTTGTGGGGACAAGGTAGAGGAGCAATGGACAGAAGGGCACGACACCGCTCGTATTTGGCTGGCTGAAGCTAGAAAAAGACCGGAGGGGGCCAAGAAAAAGGGAGCTACTAAGGAGTTAGGTAGCCAGGAGCAGACAGGAGCAGACAGAAAGGACTCCCACATCTCCCACAGAGACATCACCTAAACCCAAATTATACCCCTCCCTGGCAGACCAGGGGGAGAGGGAAAATCCAGACGACGAAGTGGTGTTAATGAAACGGAGGCAGCCGCATCAGGTGCCGCCCGTCCCGTTACCCCCTCTCCCATATGCTGGTCCTCAGGGAGCTGAGGGAGGAAGAGAGGAAGAGGCACAGAAAGGAGGACAGGATTTAGCAAACTTATTGAAAAAGTGGATAGAGGTAGAGAAAGGGAGAAAGGGAGAAAGTCGAGAAAAGTGGATAGAGACAGTCAAAAGAAAGGGGGAGATAGATGCTTTAACTGTCACAAACTGGGTCATTATGCTAGAGATTGTAAGGCACCGTGTAAACACTGCAATAAAGTAGGCCATAATCACAGAGACTGTAAAAAGAGAGACCAGGTTGAGTCAGAGCATCTGACAGTAACTATCGGGGTAATTGTAGACAAACATAAAGGAGGCCTTAAGGGGAAGGGACCTAAGAGAGAAGGAAAAAAAATGGACAGGATCAGACGATAGAAAATGTTTCAATTGCGATGAGACAGGACATTTCGCCCGGGAGTGTAAGGCTCCCTGTAAACATTGTGACCGAGTAGGACACAACCACCGTGATAGTTGTGATAGTTTCTGGTTATTGATTTTTGGTTTGATTTTTTTTAGGTAACAGCAGTGAATTTGTACAGGAAGTTAATGTATTCTAACATTATAATCTGTTTCCATTACGTGGAACAATGTCAGGTCAGTAAAGTGGATTGCAGGTGGAGTTAATTTTATTTTACAGGGACAGTGCACATTAATCACAGTTGTGTGTGTCTAATGGCAGGGTATTCATATCAAGCACTTCGAGAGACTGTTTGCAGACAGACTGAATGGGTTTTAATGTTGCAAAGCAAGCTTGGGCCAAACTAGTCAAGTAGTATGTTAAGTAGGGGAATTTTATAGATTTGAAGTACAGTATTGTATCCAAGGGTAGCGCATGTTCAATTAAGTACATATAACCATTGAGGAAATTTAAAACTAAGGATTGGAGGGAGTACAATGGAATTATCATTATTATTAGGTTTTGTTTGTAGTCGACGTTTGGGTTTCTGAATCAGGGGAGTATAATGAATGCTGAACAACTGTTTTTTTCTGGGAAAAGGAGTGCTTCATTGTCTCTCTTTGGAAATGTTTTCTGGGGGCTGTAATCTTGAAGGGAGCGAGTGAGATAGAGGACTATTTCTACCAAATTGAAAAGGTCTGGAAATGTTTTGTTTGTTTATAACCTAGGGGTTTGAGGAGATTTCCATTTTTCCTAGAGACACAATATCTTAAAGGGGTACACACACATATGGAATTTTAGAAGTTTTATTTTCTGAGTTTAATTAAACACGTGAATTATTTTGATAAAGGAATGTTCTGGGAACCTAGGATACAACATGTAGAAAATGTTTGATGGTTTTTCTTTAATTTGTCTAATATAGTAAGAAACACTACTGTGAAAGGGTGGTATGACTTTTGACCTCTATCATGGCTTTCCTTTGTGGCCTGATCAACCTCATGGGAAGGCCATTTGGTGAATGAATTTAAGGTCATTTGTAATATTGATTTCAAGGTAATTTGTGTAATTGATCATTATGAACGCGTTTATAGTTCTTTGACATATTTGTAATTTGAACCAATGAGAAGAAAGAAATGGCATAGCCTTGGACTAATGGTATACTTATGTTAAGTATTTAGAACATATTCTAAGCCAACAGGACAGGGGTATATGACATCTGTGGTGATTCAGGATCATTGAGAGCATTGAGATAACCTTAATCTGTTACGCCCTGACCTTAGAGAGCTTTTTATGTCTCTATTTTGGGTGTGGTTAGGGTGTGATTTGGGTGGGCATTCTATGTTCTATTTTCTATGTTTTTGTATTTCTTAATTTTGGCCAGGTATGGTTCTCAATCAGGGACAGCTGTCTATCGTTGTCTCTGATTGGGAACCATACTTAGGAAGCCCTTTTCCCTCCTTTCTGTGTGGAAAGTTGTCTTTGTTTGTGGCACTATAGCCCTTAAGCTTCACGGTCGTTTTGTATGGTTTATTGTTTGTTGGCGTCATTTTAAATAAAGGAAAAATGTACGCTCACCACGCTGCGCTTTGGTCCAATTCATTCGACGGCCGTGACATAATCAAACTATGTAATAACCTTAGAGATTACTACCATAGACATGTGATTTTTCTAAAATCCATGAGTTCAGACAGGGAGACAGTGAGACATTTAGTCAATATTTGGAAACAACCTATATTTGATACTGACAGTTGTGGGAAGGAACGACAGACAGATAGTAGAAAAGGCAGACGGAGAAGGGCTCCCTAAGGTGACCTTGATGGTTTGGGAGTATTAGGAGAAGGAGGGGGGGGGGGGGGGGGCAGGAAGTGAGTAAGCTAGAGAGAGAGCAGAAGGAAGTTGAGGAGAATGAGAGGGAGAGACTGGGAGTGAGGAGCAGGAGACCTGGAGCGTTACGATGGTTAGAATCTCATAATAAGCCAGGATTGAGAGAAGATAGAAGTGATACAGAATAGTTAGATGACGATGAGAAGATACCCCAATTCCCACTCATAACCTTACCCAACCCCAGAGCTGGGGACGGAGCATAACCAGACACGATAGAAGTCTATAGGGCATAGACACAGAGGGATGTAGCAAGGGCATTAGAAGGAGTCGCACACCCTTAGACAGGAATAGAGAGATTCAGATGAGTTTTGGTACAAGGATAAGTTGCCCATACTACCTAAGTCATTGTTTAGGTATGCAGCAATATTGATACATGGGCAGAGCCATGTATCAACCGGAGGGATGGTACAGGTAATTAGACAACACTTTGTAGCATAAGGATGGTAGAGCAGGTTAGGAAAGACGTTGTGGCCTATGTGATAACGAACTACTTAAAACATTTTTTTAATATAATAGATAAATATAGCAAATGGGTAGAAGAGTTCCCAACTTACTTGGCGGACACGATTATGGTAACTAAAAAATTTGGTTCTAAATAGGGGGCGCTATTTTCACTTTGGGAAAAAATAGTGCCCAAATTAAACTGCCTCATACTCTATTCTAGCTCGTACAATATGCATATTATTATTACTATTGGATAGAAAACACTCTCAAGTTTCTAAAACCGTTTGAATTATATCTGTGAGTAAAACAGAACTCATTTTGCAGCAAACTTCCTGACAGGAAGTGAAAAATCTGAAATCGAAGCTCTGTTCCAGGGCTTTCCTATTCAATTGCTTGAAATCTATGGATATACATGCACTTTATACGCCTTCCACTAGATGTCACCAGGCATTGGAAGGTGGAATGGGGTGTCTAGCTTGATCTGAGGTCGAACAAGAGCTCTTGGAATGACGTGACCCCAATTTCCTTTGTCTAGCAAGGCGTGGGAAGGAACCCTAGATTGACTTCTGAAAAGCTTTCGGTATAGACGGCTAATATCTCCGGCTTTGATTTTATTTGATACATGTGATAATATCATCGTAAAGTATGTTTTTTCAATATAGTTTTATCAGATTATTGAACGTTTATCTGGAGTTTTGGCGTTTTCCGTTCTCCGCGTTTGGTGAAGATGGACATCTTCACGCCACTTGGCTAGCTTTGGTTGCTAATTCGACAGGAGAAGAGGACATTCTAAAACCAAACAACGATTTATTCTGGACAAAGGACTCCTTGTACAAGATTCTGATGGAAGCTCAGCAAAAGTAGGAACCATTTATGATGTTATTTCGTATTTCTGTGGAAAATGTTTAGTCCTATTTTCCGCCCTCATTGCGGGCGCTGTCTCGCTATAACGTAAGCTGTATGTCGTACTAAAGTTATTTTTAAAAATGTAACACAGCGGTTGCATTAAGAACTAGTGTATCTTTCATTTGCTGTACAACATGTATTTTTTAGTAAAGTTTATGATGAGTTATTTGGTCAGATTAGGTGAGCGTCAGAAATATATCCGGAGATTCTGGGAAAAAGTTGCTACGTTTTCACAATGTATAACCACGGATTTCAGCTTTAAATATGCACATTTTCGAACAAAACATAAGTGTATTGTATAACCTGATGTTATAGGACTGTCATCTGATGAAGTTTGTCAAGGTTAGTGAATAATTTTATATATTTTGCTGTTTTTTTGCGATTGCTAACTTTTGCTGCTAATAAATGGGTTGTGTGTTTGGCTATTGTGGTAAGCTAATATAATGCTATATTGTGTTTTCGCTGTAAAACACTTTAAAAATCTGAAATATTGGCTGGATTCACAAGATGTTTATCTTTGATTTGCTGTACACCATGTATTTTTCATAAATGTTTTATCATGAGTATTTAGGTATTTCACGTTGCTCTCTGTAATTATTCTTGCTGCTTCGGTGGTATTTGTGATTGTAGCTGCAATGTAAAACTATGATTTTATACCTCAAATATGCACATTTTTCGAACAAAACATAGATTTATTGTATAACATGTTATAAGACTGTCATCTGATGAAGTTGTTTCTTGGTTAGTGACTAATTATATCTCTATTTGGTCGGTTTTGTGATAGCTACCTATGTGGTAGAAAAATTGTGAAAATATGCGGTTAAGTCTTTTGCTATTGTGGTTAGCTAATAGAAATACATATTGTGTTTTCGCTGTAAAACATTTTAAAAATCGGAAATGATGGCTGGATTCACAAGATGTTTATCTTTCATTTGCTGTATTGGACTTGTGATTTCATGAAATTATATTATATGATATCCCTGTGGCGTTAGGCTAGGCTATGCTAGTCAGCTTTTTTGATGGGGGGGGATCCCGGATCCGGGAGAGAGAAGCAGTAGAGGTTTTAAATAATGGATGACAGTTTAGCTAATCAGGTAGAACAAATAGAAGGCCAGAGTTAGGGACCAGAACAGGTAGACATAGAAGTTGAAGATATACTAGCAGAACACATGAGGAGACTGTTGGTTAACCAAACCCATATGTCCAAGATTTTGTGTCCAACAGGTGAATTACAGGAGAAGGTTTTCACTCAATCCAACCAGGAGACTGGGTGTGGATCCAGTCCCTGAGGAGAATAGACTGGAAGAAACCCCGTTGGGAAGGCCCATACCAGGTTCTGTTAAAAGCTTATCTTCTTCTTAATCCAACCGTGGTGTCAGATTTCAAAAATGCTTTTCGGCGAAAGCATACCTTACGATAATCTGACGACAGCACGCCGCACACACAAGTATAACTAGCATTTTCCAACCAAGCAGTAGCGTCACAAAAGTCAGAAATAGCAATAAAATAATCAATTACCTTTGATGATTTTCTTCTTTTGGCAATACAAAAGGTCCAATCTTCACAATAAATGGTCGTTTTGTTCGATTAAATCCATTTCTATAGCATAACACAACACATCTTGTAAACGGCTTGTGTCATGAGTTCCGACTCCTTCAACTTTCGACGAAACAGTCGATGTAATTACTCACACTAAATGTACGTTTATCTAGTCATGGTTGGTTTCATTGCAATCCTCTGTTTGTTAGTAACACAACCATACCTGATGGTTATTTTTACGGGACGTATTGACCGAAAGGAACTGATTTGAACACACCAAACAATGACCTCATTGCGAGCCAATGATATGACCAATGCTTCTTTGATTGACTGTATTTTGGCCCAATGACCACTGATCGTCTTGAAATCTAGCTTGGTAGAGAGCCAATGAGCTGAGGTAAACGGCAATATCTAATGGTTATATCCGGGAAGACCAGCTCTTGAACGAAAGTCGAGCGTTACGCAGCCATTCGCCATTGAAATTTCTACCCGAAGGAGCCACTTTGTTTGCGCGTAGCAGTATTGAGTCGAGATAATTTTCCATTATTTTATTGAAAGAATTATGGCGAGTAAATCTGGAAAATCAAAGGCAAAGTCCAGCTATACAGATCTACATGCTATTATTGACGAAATTGATAGAGAAAGTGACACATATTTACAAGAAGATGTATCAGATTGTGGGTCAAGTTTGGACTCCCAATTTGAAGAAATATTTTTGTATGGAGAAGACGCAATTCTCGATTGGTAAGTAACTCTCATGCCGTTGTTTGAAAATTATACCAAAATGATTTCGTTTCCCTACTCTATATATAATCTGTGTGTCTGTATATATGAGATATCTTTTACATGTATTTTATCTAAACATGGAATAGAACCACAGATCACCAAAATGATTTCGTTTCCCTACTCTATATATAATCTGTGTGTCTGTATATATGAGATATTTTTTACATGTATTTTATCTAAACATGGAATAGAACCACAGATCACCAAAATGATTTCGTTTCCCTACTCTATATAAAATCTGTGTGTCTGTGTCTTTATTTCACAGTCCCTCCGATTGGGAGCCCCCACTGCCAAGGTGCCAATCACCCACAGGAGCTCGTTCATCTAGCCGGACCCCTGCTGTCTCCGGCTCCACACCTACCCCCGCCCTGCCAGGTGTGAAGTCTGTGACAAAGAAGCGGAGATGGGGAAGAGATAAACCTGCAAGAGGAGAGGAGGAGGGTCATTGGCACTCTGTGCTGGAGGAGGATGTGGCGCATCCACCTCCATTATTCAGACCAAAAAGGCCATCAGGACCTCAGCTGGACATGACATCCAAGTACAGCCCCATGCAACTTTTTCAGCTGTTTTTCACCTCATCTGTTGTTGATTTCCTGGTGTTGAACACTAATAAGTATGGTGCTAAGAAGCAGGCAGGCAAGAAAGAGGGATGGAAGCCCATTTCCATGTCAGATCTTTTTTGTTACCTGTCAATGGTCATTTACATCGGTCTTGTGAAGCTGAAAACCCTGAAAGACTACTGGAAAACTGCTCCCCTCCCATCAACTGCCTTTCCCCTCCACTGTCATGTCATGCAAAAGGTTTCTGACAATCTCACGGGCACTTCATATCAGTGATCCAGAAGTTGATGAGAACAACGAGAAGGCGAGGCACAGCAAGGTTTGATAAGCTTTGCAAAATAAAACCTCTCTACCCCAGCATCGTTGAGACCTGCAAGACTTATTTTCAGCCTGCCCGGAACCTGTCCGATGAGAGGATGGTAGCCTCAAAGGCCAGAATTGGCCTAAAACAATACATGCGTAACAAACCAACTAAGTGGGGTTACAAGCTGTTTGTTTTGGCTGATTCTGTATGTGCATACATGTGCAATTTTTTTGTCTATGAGGGGAAGAGCAGTTTTGCGACCGGTAAGGGACTCAGTTATGATTCCGTTATGCAGTTATTAGATATTCAGCTGCTAGGGAAGGGCTACAAACCTTTTGTGGACAACTTCTACACAAGCCCTACCCTGTCTGCAGACCTGAGGAAGCTGGAGGTGTGGGCTTGTGGAACCATTCGGACCAACAGAGTGGGCTTTCCGAAGACAAAGGTGAACGACATGCCTAAGCGTGCTGAGCGGGGGACCATGAGATGGATTCGCCAAGATGGCCTGCTGTATGTGAAGTGGATGGATACCAGAGAGGTGGTCATGTGCTCCACTATCCACAAGTCCTTCAGTGGGGATCACGTCATCAGGCGTGTGAAGGGCGCTACTGGGGCATGGACCACCAAAAATGTCCCCATTCCTTTAGCTATCAAGGACTACAACAAGAGAATGGGAGGTGTGGACCTGTCAGATGCACTGATTGGCTACTACAATGTGCTCCACAAGACAATGAAATGGTACCAGACATTTTTCTATCATTTCATTGACATTGCTGTGGTGAATTCCTTCATCCTCCAGAAGGAAATGGCTAAGAGCTGTGGACAGCCCCACATCTCACAGCTAGCCTTCCGAGAGCTGCTCATCCAGGAGCTTGCTTGCTACAGCAAGTCTACTGGAGCACCTTCTGTCCCCTCTACCTCTGCCCCCTCTACCTCTGCCCCCTCTACCTCTGCCCCCTCTACCTCTGCCCCTTCTGCTCCAACCAGTGCTGTTCACCTGCCCAGATTCATCTCTGCAGGCATGAATGTGCCTCAGGGCAAAAAGGGCACAGTGGAGAGGCGTCGATGTGTGCTTTGTCACAGGAAATGCCCCATCACCTGCACCACTTGTTCAGTAACCCTCTGCTTTACAGCAGAAAAAGACTGCTATTGGGCATGGCATCAGCAGAACAATATTATGCAGAGGACTGAGGGTCTTCACAATATTGTATATTATACATTGAATGTGTGTAAATAGTTACCCTTGTTATTTTAAATTTATTCAAATTTTCATATTTTTTTCATATTTTTTTGTTGTTGGGGTGTGTGTTAGTATAGCATTTTAGTATTTTGTATATAGTCATTTACTTCAAAATGTATCACTGTACCAATTTGGCCACTTGGGTACATTTGGGCAACTTGTGTGGGACAACTGGGTGACTACATGCTCAATGTCATGTAGCTCACTCGTTCCTGAAGATATCTTTTTGAAACTTTTTTCAAATACTGTTGCCCTCTTATGTTCTGCATCAAAATTATCCCCAGCATCATATCTGAATGTTTGCCTGTTCTTGTTCAGTTGAAAGATGATGCAACAACAATAAAAACAGAAAACGTATGTTTATTTCCTTGTATTTTCTTCTACCAGATCTATGGTGTTATATTCTCCTACATTCAATTCACATTTCCACAAATTTCAGAGTGTTTCCTTTCAAATGATACCAAGAATACGCCTATCCTTGCTTCTGGGCCTGAGCTACAGACAGTTAGATTTGGGTATGTCTTCAGGCGGAAATTGAGAGAAGTGGGGGGGTATCCCAAAGAAGTTTTAACATCGTCCACTCTCAGATTTTTCACTTCCTGTTTGGATTTTTTCTCAGGTTTTTGCCTGCCATATGAGTTCTGTTATACTCACAGACATCATTCAAACAGTTTTAGAAACGTCAGAGTGTTTTCTATCAAATAGTAATAATAATATGCATATATTAGCATGTGGGACAGAGTAGGAGGCAGTTCCCTATGGGCACGAAATTCATCCAAAAGTGAAAATGCTGCCCCCTATACCAAAGAAGTTAACGAAGATTTACTATCCCGACCGTTCATCACTGTGTGCCCCTAGAGGTGTGAGTATGGGGTGGTACCTAGCAGATCAACTAAGGGCAGGAGAGGGTTGGCGGTTTTTGGGAAGAGTAGGGACTCTGAGCTGCATCATAGTCTTGGTAACCTTTCTGATACATCCAGATCCACCACCTGCCGGTACTAATTATATGACGCCATTGTCATTGATAAGAAGTAAAAGATAAACTATATAATACACTGATAAGTGACTTACAGAATAAGGAGTCAAAGAAGATCAAGATGTAGGATTTAAGGTAAACATTAAACAATTCCCTAGGAAAGCAAATAACTTTACAGGGATTGGGTTGGCCAGATTGAAGTACTCGGCCAACCCACCTTGGTTCACTTTAACTCCTGATGAGTACCAGTGTTATAGATACAAGAATGGCACCGAGAACTCAGAGGATTTTAATGGCTGAAAGGTAATCGTTAATGTGACCGACTTAGGTTTGGAAGTACAGGAGACAATTCTTAACCTCACAGCACCTATAACTGATGTAGGGTGGGCTCGTCCCAGCAAAGGACGCATACGACAGAAACTACCAAAAAGGGTGGTTAGGATCTTGCGCCCCGGGGTTATTGGTCAAACCAGTTCGAGTTAGTCATCAGAGGCCAGTTATAGGAGGCTAAAGTAGGTACAGGAGGAGTTTTGACCAGGATGGGAGTAGCTTTGTCTAAATGGATGCTATTGGCATCCTCAGGGAAGTTACCGATTAATACAAAGCTATGAATCAAATAGGTGAAGACCATACCACTACGTTCTTTTGGTGGTTGACAATAAATAAAAATGTGGATTGGATTAATGACCTCTATTATAATAAACAGAGATTCGTGAATGATACTGGGGATGCAGTAAAGGTGTTCTCTGACCAATTATCCGCCACCTCCCTCATGACCTGGTAAAATAGACTGACTCTCGATATGTTATTGGCAGAAAAGGGCGGGGCATGTAGAATGATTGGGGTTCATTGCTGTAAGTTTATTTTTTAAATAACACAGATCCAGACGGATCAGTGACCAAGGCCCTGGTTGGGTTAACCACATTAGCTCACCGATTAGCAGAGAAGTATGTTTGGGAAACGGAAAAATGTCATAATCATTGTGTTGTTGGCAACTTTCACCTGTATGAGTGTTTTGGTTCTGTGTGGATGTTGCTTGGTCCCATGTGTGAGAGGTTTGATCACCAGAACTCTGGAGATGTCAATGACGTAACAGATGGTGAGATACGGACCGATTCCGTGCTCCGGCCAGTGGGATGGCGAATACAGGCCTCCAGGCCTAGAAGATGGCTCTGTTTCTTTTAACTACGAGGAGCCAATGTTAGATGAGACAATGTTTAATGTTTAGACTGTTTTTTATGAAGATTGTAATACAAATCTTAACAGGAAGAGTTAAAATTGGAAATAGGCCTAGAACAGTCATTGATGAATTTACATACATGTATTGGTTTGGATTATTCCTGTATAACATTTATGTTTCCATATAGTGTTTGATGTATCAGTGTGTATTATTTAGTCATTAAGGGTGGCTTGATAATGGAATTTATATGTTTAAATTAATGATTAGAATATTCAACCCTGAAACCATATAATTGTATGAAATTGATTAGAATCATAAAATTATATTCCAATGATGTGTGTAGTTTTAGTCAGAATTAGGTTAAAACAATGTATTTGTATAGTGGAAAAACCCAGACTGTCTGAGCAAGGCGTAGCTCAGGATTTGAACTTGTGTGTGTAAGTCTAGTAAAATACCAAAGGCCAACTAAAACTGTGTTTGAACTGACCTGGCTAGGCCTCTGAGAGACTTGGGAGAGGACAGGGAGGACTTCTCAAGGTCACCCTAATCTCGGCGGAATGGAACTGTCGGCTGGGGAGGGACACAGAGTGGTGCGAACTGTGGAGAAGGACTGTTTGTGTGTATGTATGTGCGTAGGTGTCACGACTTCAACCGAGGCAGGCTCTCCTTCCCGTTCGGGTGGCGCTCGGCGGTCGTCGTCACCGGCCTACTAGCTGCTACTGACTCTTTTTCCTCCCCCTCCTTATGTGTTTATGGTTATCACCTGGTTTGAGGGAATTAGCAATCAGGGTGGCTTTATTAGTCAGCCAGCCTGTCTGCTTCTTTGTGCGGGATTGTTCGTCTGTTTCTTTGGATTTCGGGAGTGGTTCGTGTGTGTGTACTGGTTTTGTCTTCATGTTGGAAGACAGGTGTTTATTTGACACCCAGTAGTCCGGTTTGGACATTGTTTGTGTACGAGTTGGGAATTAAACTCAACCTATTGAAGCTCTGCTGTTCCTGCGTCTGATTCCACAAACACCCCGACACCTAGAGCGTTACAGAATCCCGCACCTCATGGAGTCAGCAGGAGCAGCAGCTAACCCTCTCCCATCGATGGAGGAACGGGTTCTCCACCACACCACCGTCCTCCATCGGATCGGATCCGCCATGGATCAAATGATGGAGAGAATGGAGCGATGGGAGAGGAGTGGGCTCCTCTCTCCACCTTCGGCTCCCCCTCCCCAGGATTCTCCATCCCCCGGCTCCAGCGCGCTCCGTCTTACGCTCCCGAGGGATTATGATGGAACAGCGGCAGGTTGTCAGGGGTTTTTACTCCAACTGGAGCTATACCTGGCCACTGTTCGCCCCACTCCCTCGGGAGCGGAGAGGGTGAGTGTCCTCGTCTCCTGCCTAACGGGTCGTGCTCTGGAGTGGGCCAACGCAGTCTGGAATGGCCCGGACTCCGTGAAGGAGCACTACCCGGAGTTTACCCGTCGTTTTCGTGCCGTGTTCGACCACCCCACAGACGGCCGAGCGGCGGGTGAGAGACTATTTCATCTAAGGCAGGAGAGGAGGAGCGCACAGGATTTCGCGCTGGAGTTCCGGACCTTGGCCGCGGGATCAGGGTGGAACGACAGGGCCCTTATTGACCACTACCGGTGTAGTCTCCGGGAGGACGTCCGTAGGGAGCTAGCGTGTCGGGACATCGCTCTGTCGTTGGATGAGCTCATCGACATGTCCATCCGACTGGACAATCTGCTGGCTGCCCGCGGGCGTTCGGAGAGGGTCCTGTGCGTTCCACCACCCAGCGCCCCGGCTCCCATCCCGATGGAGTTGGGAGGGGCCGCGCCTAGGGGTATCGGAGGACGAGGCCTCCCCTGCACCAACTGTGGTCGGAGAGGACACACGGCCGATCGGTGCTGGGGGGGTCTGTCTGGGAGTCGAGATGTCAGGCGGGACGCTTCTCGATCACCCCAGGTGAGTCAGCACCAAACTCACTCAGAACCTCCTGTCGGTCACATGTTTGTCTCAATTTTTTTCCTTGATTTTTCCCCCTCTTCTCAGCATAGGGCACTAGTCGATTCAGGTGCAGCTGGGAACTTTATGGATCGCGGACTCGCTCAAGAGTTGGGCGTTCCGCTTGTGCCGATAGATTCTCCCTTTCCCGTGCACTCCCTAGATAGCCGGCCATTAGGGTCAGGGGTGGTCAGGGAGGCCACAGTTCCCCTGGACATGGTGACGCAGGGGAATCATAGGGAACGTATCAGTCTATACATTATCGATTCGCCTGCGTTTCCAGTGGTGCTGGGTATTCCCTGGCTGGCCCGGCACAATCCCAATATTTCGTGGAGACAGGGGGTTCTCCAGGGGTGGTCAGAGGAGTGTTCTGGAAGGTGTCTGGGAGTTTCCATTGGTGCCACGTCGGTGGAGAGTCCAGACCAGGGTTCCACGGTGCGCATTCCCCCCGAGTATGCCGATTTGGCAATCGCTTTCTGTAAAAAGAAAGCGACGAAATTACCACCACATCGACCGGGTAGGGATTGTGCGATAGATCTCCAGGTTAACGCTGCGCTTCCTAAGAGTCACGTGTACCCTTTGTCCCAAGAGGAGACGTTGGCTATGGAGACATATGTCACGGAATCTCTGGGACAGGGGTACATTCGGCCCTCCATCTCACCCGTCTCCTCGAGTTTCTTTTTTGTGAAGAAAAAGGAGGGAGGTTTGCGTCCGTGTATTGATTATAGAGGTCTAAATGCCATCACGGTGGGGTTTAGTTACCCACTACCTCTCATCGCTTCGGCGGTGGAATCATTTCACGGAGCGCAGTTCTTTACAAAACTGGACCTCAGGAGCGCGTACAGCCTGGTGCGTATTCGGGAGGGAGACGAGTGGAAAACCGCATTTAGTACCACATCGGGCCACTATGAGTACTGCGTCATGCCGTATGGGTTAAAGAATGCTCCAGCCGTGTTCCAATCCTTTGTAGACGACATTCTCAGGGACCTGCACGGGCAGGGGGTAGTTGTGTATATCGATGACATTCTGATCTACTCAACTACTCACGCCGCGCATGTATCTCTAGTGCGCAAAGTGCTTGGCAGACTGCTGGAGCATGACTTATACGTCAAGGCTGAGAAGTGTGTGTTTTCCAAACAAGCCGTCTCCTTCCTGGGTTATCGCATTTCCACCTCGGGGGTGGTGGTGGAGAGTGACCGCATAAAGGCCGTGCGTAATTGGCCGACTCCGACCACGGTAAAAGAGGTGCAGCGGTTTTTGGGTTTTGCCAACTACTACCGGAGATTTATCCGGGGTTTTGGCCAGGTAGCGGCTCCCATTACCTCACTGCTGAGGGGGGGTCCGGTGAGGTTGCGGTGGTCAGCGCCGGCGGACGGAGCTTTCAACAGGTTGAAGGTTCTGTTCACGGAGGCTCCCGTGTTGGCGCATCCGGATCCCTCTTTAGCATTCATAGTGGAGGTGGACGCTTCCGAGGCTGGGGTGGGTGCCGTGCTATCACAGCGCTCGGGTGCGCCACCAAAACTCCGCCCCTGCGCTTTCTTCTCTAGTAAGCTCAGTGCAGCGGAGCGTAACTATGATGTGGGGGATCGGGAGTTGTTAGCGGTGGTCAGGGCTCTGAAGGTGTGGAGACACTGGCTTGAGGGGGCTAAGCACCCTTTTCTCATCTGGACCGACCACCAGAATCTGGAGTATATTCGGGCAGCTAGGAGACTGAACCCACGTCAGGCAAGGTGGGCCATGTTTTTCACCCGGTTTAGGTACACGTTGTCCTATAGACCCGGTTCAAAAAACGTAAAGGCAGACGCACTGTCCCGTCTTTACGACACGGAGGAGAGGACCACTGAACCCACTCCCATCATCCCCGCCTCGAGGCTGATCGCGCCAGTGGTATGGGAGGTGGACTCGGACATCGAGCGGGCGCTACGGGCGGAACCCGCGCCTCCTCAGTGTCCGGCGGGCCGTAAGTACGTACCGCTTGGTGTTCGGGACCGCCTTATTCGGTGGGCTCATGTCCTACCCTCCTCGGGTCACCCTGGGGTGACAAGGACAGTGGGGAGCCTTCGGGGGAGGTATTGGTGGCCTACCTTAGCTCGAGACGTTAGGGTTTATGTCTCCTCCTGTTCGGTATGCGCTCAGAGTAAGGCTCCTAGGCACCTTCCTCGAGGGAAGTTGCAACCCCTCCCCGTTCCACAACGGCCATGGTCTCATCTGTCTGTAGACTTCCTGACCGATCTGCCTCCCTCTCAGGGAAACACTACGGTTCTGGTAATTGTGGATCGGTTTTCTAAGTCCTGCCGTCTCCTCCCGTTGCCCGGTATCCCTACTGCCCTACAGACTGCGGAGGCCTTATTCACTCACGTCTTCCGGCACTACGGGGTGCCGGAGGATATTGTTTCTGATCGGGGCCCCCAGTTCACGTCCCGAGTGTGGAGGGCGTTCATGGAGCGTCTGGGGGTCACGGTCAGCCTGACTTCCGGGTATCACCCCGAGAGTAATGGGCAGGGGGAGAGAGTGAACCAGGAGGTGGGTAGGTTTCTGCGGTCGTATTGTCAGGACCGGCCAGGGGAGTGGGCGAGATACATTCCCTGGGCTGAGATGGCCCAGAACTCACTACGCCACTCCTCTACTAATGTGTCCCCCTTTCAGTGTGTGTTGGGGTACCAGCCGGTCCTGGCACCATGGCATCCGAGCCAGACCGAGGCTCCTGCGGTGGAGGAGTGGGTACAGCGCTCCAAGGAGACCTGGAGGGCCGTCCGGGAGTCCCTTCAACAAGCTACTGGAAGGCAGAAGAGGAGCGCTGACCGCCACCGCAGTGAGGCCCCCGTGTTTGTACCGGGGGAAAGGGTCTGGCTCTCGACCCGAAACCTACCCCTCCGCTTGCCCTGCCGGAAGCTGAGGCCGCAGTGTGTAGGGCCATTCAAAGTCCTGAGGAGAATAAACGAGGTGTGTTATCGATTAAAACTCCCTTCCTATTATCGTATTAACCCCTCGTTTCATGTGTCTCTCCTCAGGCCGGTGGTAGCTGGTCCCCTGCAGGACGGTGAGGTACCGGAGGTCCCTCCTCCCCCTCTGGACATCGAGGGGTCCCCGGCGTACACGATACGGGCCATTCTGGACTCGAGACGCCGGGCGAGGGGCCTACAGTACCTCGTGGACTGGGAGGGGTACGGTCCGGAGGAGAGGTGCTGGGTACCGGTGGAGGACATGTTGGATCCATCTATGGTAAAGGATTTCCATCGCCTCCATCCGGAGCGCCCTGCGCCTCGTCCTCCGGGTCGACCTCGAGGCCGGTGTCGGCGCGCTGCGGGAGCCGCGCGTCAGAGGGGGGGTACTGTCACGACTTCAACCGAGGCAGGCTCTCCTTCCCGTTCGGGTGGCGCTCGGCGGTCGTCGTCACCGGCCTACTAGCTGCTACTGACTCTTTTTCCTCCCCCTCCTTATGTGTTTATGGTTATCACCTGGTTTGAGGGAATTAGCAATCAGGGTGGCTTTATTAGTCAGCCAGCCTGTCTGCTTCTTTGTGCGGGATTGTTCGTCTGTTTCTTTGGATTTCGGGAGTGGTTCGTGTGTGTGTACTGGTTTTGTCTTCATGTTGGAAGACAGGTGTTTATTTGACACCCAGTAGTCCGGTTTGGACATTGTTTGTGTACGAGTTGGGAATTAAACTCAACCTATTGAAGCTCTGCTGTTCCTGCGTCTGATTCCACAAACACCCCGACACCTAGAGCGTTACAGTAGGATACCTACTGTTTGTGTGGAAGTATGTGCGCAGCTATAAAATGGATGTTTTTGTATTCTTGACTTCAGAACGTTCTCTGAATAAACTGTACTAGCTTTTGCATAAATTGAGTCTTTGACAAATTATTATTAAACCCATGGTCTTACAAACCTCGGGATTGGTCAAAGCTATTGATTGATTGTTATTATCATTGCGATTGAAAATTCTCATGACAACCACTTGCATCGATATCATGCTTAAATCAATAGAACAGGGTCAAACGTTTGAGCTGTAGCGTTGTTGGTTAGATGAGAACTTATAGAATGCACACAGTATTGGCCTATCTATATTTTGGAATGTCTGAAGTTGATTTTCGGCAAGCAACTTTTATAGAGACCAGGGCCTCCCTAGTGGCGCAGCACAATTGGCCAAGCATCGTCCGGGTTAGGGGAGGGTTTGGCTGGCCCGATTTACTTGACCCATTGCGTTCTAGAGACTCCTTGTGGCGGCCAGGCACCTCCAAGCTGACTTGGTCGCCAGCTGGATGGTGTTTCCTCCGACACATTGGTGCGGCTGGCTTCCGGGTTAAGAGAGCAGTGCGGCTTGTCAGGGTCGTGTTTCGCATGGCTCTCGACCTTCGCCTCTCCCTAGTCCATAACATGGCTGGAGAGGGTTGGGTGCTTAAACAGAAAATATCTATAACATCCGCCTACTAATTAAACCCAATAAATCAGTTACTGAACTCATTTTGATGATGTCTCTGTTAAGTGGCTCAGTTGGTAAAATCAAATCAAATTTTATTTGTCACATACACATGTTTAGCAGATGTTAATGCGAGTGTAGCGAAATGCTTGTGCTTCTAGTTCCGACAATGCAGTAATAACCAACGAGTAATCTAACCTAACAATTCCACAACTACTACCTTATACACACAAGTGTAAAGGGATAAAGAATATGTACATAAAGATATATGAATGAGTGATGGTACAGAACGGCATAGGCAAGATGCAGTAGATGGTATAGAGTACAGGAGTAGTACAGGAGAGGGCTCAGAACGCACCCTTGTGGGGCCCCAGTGTTGAGGATCAGCGGGGTGGAGATGTTGTTACCTACCCTCACCACCTGGGGGCGGCCCGTCAGGAAGTCCAGGACCCAGTTGCACAGGGCGGGGTCGAGACCCAGGGTCTCGAGCTTGATGGGGAGTTTGGAGGGTACTATGGTGTTAAATGCTGAGCTGTAGTCGATGAACAGCATTCTCACATAGGTATTCCTCTTGTCCAGATGGGTTAGGGCAGTGTGCAGTGTGGTTGCGATTGCGTCGTCTGTGGACCTATTGGGTCGGTAAGCAAATTGGAGTGGGTCTAGGGTGTCAGGTAGGGTGGAGATGATATGGTCCTTGACTAGTCTCTCAAAGCACTTCATGATGACGGAAGTGAGTGCTACGGGGCGGTAGTCGTTTAGCTCAGTTACCTTAGCTTTCTTGGGAACAGGAACAATGGTGGCCCTCTTGAAGCATGTGGGAACAGCAGACTGGGATAAGGATTGATTGAATATGTCCTTAAACACACCAGCCAGCTGGTCTGCGCATGCTCTGAGGACGCGGCTGGGAATGCCGTCTGGGCCTGCAGCCTTGCGAGGGTTAACACGTTTAAATGTTTTACTCACCTCGGCTGCGGTGAAGGAGAGCCCGCAGGTTTTCATAGCGGGCCGTGTCAGTGGCACTGTATTGTCCTCAAAGCGTGCAAAAAAGTTATTTAGTCTGTCTGGGAGCAAGACATCCTGGTCCGCGACGGGGCTGGTTTTCTTTTTGTAATCCGCATACCTCTTGTGTCTGAGCTGTTGAATTGCGACTCTACTTTGTCTCTATACTGGCACTTAGCTTGTTTGATTGCCTTGCGGAGGGAATAGCTACACTGTTTGTATTCGGTCATGTTTCCGGTCACCTTGCCCTGGTTAAAAGCAGTGGTTCGCGCTTTCAGTTTCACGTGAATGCTGCCATCAATCCACGGTTTCTGGTTTGGGAATGTTTTAATCGTTGCTGTGGGTACGACATCGTCAATGCACTTTCTAATGAACTCGCTCACCGAATCAGCGTATCCGTCAATGTTGTTGTTGGACGCAATGCGGAACATATCCCAATCCACGTGATCGAAGCAGTCTTGAAGCGTGAAATCAGATTGTTCGGACCAGCGTTGAACAGACCTGAGCGCGGGAGCTTGCTGTTTTAGTTTCTGTTTGTAGGCTGGAAGCAACAAAATGGAGTCGTGGTCAGCTTTTCCGAAAGGAGGGCGGGGGAGGGCCTTATATGCGTCGCGGAAGTTAGTATAACAATGATCCAAGGTTTTACCAGCCCTGGTAGCACAATCGATATGCTGATAGAATTTAGGGAGTTTTGTTTTCAGATTAGCCTTGTTAAAATCCCCAGCTACGATGAATGCAGCCTCAGGGTGTGTGGTTTCCAGTTTACATAGAGTCAGATAAAGTTAGTTCAGGCCCATCGATGTGTCTGCTTGGGGGGGAATATGTACGGCTGTGATTATAATCGAAGAGAATTCCCTTGGTAGATAATGCGGTCGACATTTGATTGTGAGGAATTCTAAATCAGGTGAACAGAATGACTTGAGTTCCTGTATGTTGTTATGATCACACCACGTCTCGTTAATCATAAGGCATACACCCCCGCCCCTCTTCTTACCAGAAAGATGTTTGTTTCTGTCGTCGCGATGCGTGAAGAAACCAGCTGGCTGCACTGACTCCGTTAGCGTCTCTCGAGTGAGCCATGTTTCCGTGAAGCAAAGAACGTTACAGTCTCTGATGTCTCTCTGGAATGTTACCCTTGCTCGGATTTCATCAACCTTGTTGTCAAGAGACTGGACATTGGCGAGTAGTATGCTAGGGAGTGGAGCGCGATGTGCCCGTCTCCGAAGCCTGACCAGAAGACGGCTTCGTTTGCCCCTTTTACGGCGTCGTTGTTTAGGGTCGCCGGCTGGGATCAGATCCATTGTACTGGGTGGAAGGCAAAACACAGGATCCGCTTCGGGAGAGTCATATTCCTGGTTGTAATGATGGTGAGTTGACGTTGCTCTTATATTCAGTAGTTCCTCCCGACTGTATGTAATGAAACCTAAGATTACCTGGGGTACCAATGTAAGAAATAACACATAAAAAAACAAAATACTGCATAGTTTCCTAGGAACGCGAAGCGATCTCTGTCGGCGCCGGAAGTCTAGTAGAGCATGGCACTTGCAACACCAGGGTTGTGGGTTTGATTCCCACAGGGTACCAATGTGAATGAATATGTATGCACTCACTAAGTTGCTCTGTATAAGAGTGTATGATGACAATGTATATTTAGGTAAAAAAAATTGTTTGTGTATGTTTACTGTATGTGCAAGGTGTACACAGTTGATGTCTTGTTTGAAAAGTAACCTTTAAATGGCAAGCAATGAACTCTTAATCACAAGGGTTCTCACATTTGAAATAGTTGTGCTCTAGTTACCTATATTTTCACTAAATTAAATTAATGTGCACATCAGGGACAGTCCTTTAGTGGTCAGTAAAATAAGGTGCATTATTCAACGTCACTAGTGATCTGTCACAACATCACTTATGAGTCCCCATATCCTGCTTTCTAGGTTGCTCTGTGTCCACATACTTTTTTACACATTGTAACCTATCTGTTCACCTTTTTATTGACGGAAGAAAGTGGAAAATATGATCTTATCTTCTATTAATTTGTGAATTTTCAATTATTACTTATATTTTCTATCAATGATCTATTTACACAGATATTTTAAGTAGCCCATATGTTAGACTGGAACACTTTTTGGTTTTACAGATGTGGCTAGTGCTGCAGAAATTAGAAGGTTGTCCAGGTATGTATGTATGAATTATAGAATGCCACTCCTTATGATTGTCCAGCTCAATGTCAGCCATTAAATATAATTATAATCATTGTCTTTGAGGCACAAAAGCCTTTCTTGTCGACAGACGTTTTGTAAAACTATGGAGTCATTTAAGAATTTTGACTTAACATTTATAGTTGCAAATAGAGAAATATGGAAGTGATACTCCAAAATACCTTCTAAATCAGGGCACAATTCAAATTTTCATAGATACTCTTTCGCTCTAAACAGATTCTGTTCCCACTCCAGCCATGGTATTATCCACTGGGTACATCAATGTAGCTACTCCGCCTGTTACAGTACGCTGTGAGTTACCAGAAGGCATTATTTGAGGAACAATCCATAACCTTTCCACCTGTGGTCTACCAAAAAATGTGAGACAATTTATTGGTGGTAATGAAATAAAAAACTCTAAAATATATTTTAATTCCTGTTTTGTATTTCTTCAATGCTTGGATTTGCTTCCAAAACACTAAGTTTGCCAAAAATCCATAAAAGTAATGTGATCTATGGACGCAATCCAAGCCATAACTTAGTTGGCACAGACTGGTTACTCTGACTGGAAATATGTATTATGTAAGCTAAACAGACATGGATCAAGGTATCTGCCATTTCCTCATTTGGAGAAGCATTAGTCACCTCCATTACAAAGCTGTGAAAGTCGTGGGGTGAAAAATATCAAACAAGAAACTATTCATCAAATTGTCCAACTACAAATAAACCCAATAGATCAGTAACTGAACTCATTTGATCATGTCAATGTGTGTGTTGTGTTGGGTTCTGAGAATATAAAAATATACTTATTCATGTCACTGATGGAGTGCTGAGGTTTAGAGGGTCTACAGCAGAAGTTAATGGTTATAGGAGGAAGCTATATAGTGTGTGCAATTAAGCTTGGAATGTGTTGAGTGCAGGGAAGCAATTACATGTGGCAGGCATTGATGAAGGGAGAGAGCCATTGATTACTGATGGAGGGGGGTTGAGGTCAGGTCAGGTCACCTTAATGGAGAAATATATGTTTATGGCCTGTATCACTAGTGTCCTGCCTTGTAGTTGTTAGGGTGATGTTGCTGTTAAGCTACTGCGTCTTTAGCTTTGGTTTTGTTTATTTGTGTGTGTATAGTTTAAAGTAACTCTTTAAAAAGTCAACAAGTTTATTTGATAAATTAATCATTAGAGTTCTCATATTTGAAATTGCTGTGCTGTAGTTACCTTTATTTTCAGTAAGTTCAATGTAGGGTGGACCACATGCACAGCCCCTTAGTTGTCAATATATATAAGGTCATTTTCTTCAGCGTCACTAGTGATCTGTCACAACATCACACGTGAGTCTCCATATCCTCCTCTGTAGGTTTTTATGTGTCCTACCAAACACACATCAGTTTTCTCACATCACAATCTGTGTGTGGAGTTCACTTCACTTCACTGACGGAAGGAAGTGGAAAATATGTCTTTGTCTTATATTCTTCTCATTTGTGAGTATTCAAATATTTTGGTCTTTGGATCAATATCTCTTTACACCGATTTTAAGTTTTGGTAATATGTTACTTAATGTATGCTTTATAACTTGTTCTAAGTATGTATGACACTTTATTATGCTTTATAGTAAGGCTTGTAAAATGTCTCACTAAGTTGTTTTTACCTTGTTCGAAGATGTTGCCGGTGTTGCGGTAAAAGAAAGTTGTGCAGGTACATATTACCAAATGTCACTTCTTTAATTGTCCAGCTCAACAGCTATTGACTTATTTCAGGCATAAAACTATTTTTTTGATGACAAATTTGTACACTACTTTTCATAATAGAGTAGCACAATGCTTGAAGTGCCATATCTTTATTAAGAAATGTATTTAGTTGCAAATAGAGAGACAAGGAAGTGATACTCCACATACAAACACATTCTGAATCAAGATTCTAATTGCTCACAATTTCATAGATTCTCTCTATTTCTCTAAACAGATTCAGTTCCCACTCCCACTATTGTAATTTCCTCTGGGTACATCAATGTAGCTACACCTGTTACAGTACGCTGTGAGTCACCAGAAGGCACCGAGTGCCATTTCAACAGAGATCATGACCCCAAACCTATAAGAAAAGTGGATTACAAGCAGGGTGCTTGCCAGTTCAAGTTGTTATGGAATGAGTTCAAAAAGTGGAACAAGACTGAAGTAGACCTCAGCTGTGTAATTCTACAGAACAGAGAAGGAGAAACGATCAAAACCTCAAATCCTAGTGATGCTCGAAGACTTTATGTGTGTGGTAAGTGACAGTATTAAAGTACTCCAAACCACATGTTTACCAGAGTACACTTCCCACTTGTTAAATGACTTCATAAATTACTTTCACAATTTACTGACAGATCCAATTGGAAAGCCCAGAGTTAATGTGGAGAAGATTGTGAATTACCTCAATCTTCGATGTGAGGCCAAGGCTGGCACCTCATGCTACTTTTATCTGAACAATGGTGATTCACACTTTAAAAAACAGCCCTACAAAGACAATGTCTGTGTGGGGAGAGTGGCAGAAGAAGAACTGCAGAGGAAGAGGAGCAGTGCTGGAGAGATCTTCATCACCTGTACTGTGGAGCTGGTGGTAGAGGGTGAAGATACTGTGACATCACAGCATAGTGAACCCCTCGGTATCACCATAGATGGTGAGGAAGACTAGAGCCCATCATTTTCTGTGATTTCAAATGTGTCAATCTTCTGTCGGTCTATTGTTGTATTGCAAGACTAATATATTATTATTGTAATATTTTATTTATTTCAGTTGTAAATCCTCCAGGAGCTACTAGTTCCCCATCAGTGTTCAGTGTAATCATAACTGGTCAGGAGAAGACAAGCAGCAATGGCACAGACCAAGGAAGAGGTGAGTAACATTGGTTTGGTTTTAGATTAACTGTTAGTAGTCCTAAGAACTTCAAATTGCAAGTTTAGTGAATGACTCTGCTTCTAAATGTACAGGTATTGATACATTTCCAACATCTATAAACTGTTAAGTGTCTCGATAGTCGCTATTAATAAGGCTTATTTGCACTAACATTCTAGTCATTGTAAGGTCAGGTTATACTGTATAGATTACTCACTGTCAGTGAGCCTTCATTCAGTTTCTTCAGGTCCAGGGTTCCTCATCATCATCAGTCTGGGTGCTGGTTCCCTTTTCCTGGTTTTGCTAGCTGGGTCTGTGCTGTGTGTTCTCCAACGCAAGTGTGGTGCGTGTTTTCAGATAGGTCTTCTCATATCCCATTCTTATTTTGTTCCAAAGGAAACTTTGAGTTATTTTAAAAATTGCTAAATTCTCTCTATGTGTGTTTTGAAGGGGTTCAAGGCAGGCCTGTAAATACTGGGTAAGACTGGTGTATTCATTTTAGATTCAAATAATTATTTCTTTATTCATGCACGGCTATATCTTTCTGACTGGCATTGTCTCGACAGAAGGCCACCTGAACAGCAAGACCAAACCCCACCTTGTGTCTGTGAGTATGAGAGTTAACTAAACCACCAACTTTATCTTCTTTTGTTCAGTGTTTTATTTTCCCTCATTCTCTCATTTCAAACAGATTCTGTCATCACAAAGCCGTCTAGGGATGAGGTGAGTTGGTTTGAACCAGTGCAGTGTGAAGTAGCCTAATATGCGCTTTACTTTCACAATATCAAGCAATTTTGCCAATAGCACCAATGACAACCCTACCGTGCACACAGCTCAAAGTGACTTGAGCTCTCTCTTACAGGAAGAGGACACTAGTCTGCAATACGCTACAGTGGCATCTACTGGTGACCAAGCTAGTATTCAATATGCAACAGTGAAATCTACCGGTAACCAAGATGGACCTGGGCGCACCAAGATCAAGTTTGAAATAGCTGGAGAGTACGCCCTCTTAGCAGAATCATAGAAGAAGAAACATTTACTGGATAACATTTTTTGACATAGTTTACAGTTATAATCCTATCTTTCTTTCTTTCTTCATATTGGATCATAATTTACTCATAGTACAAAAAAATACTGCCACAACAACAAAGACTAAAGATATCTAGTCCTTTCTGAAAACAAGCAGCTTCAACTATTTGCATTTTAGGTTCGATTAAATAAATGAAAAATAAACTTTGTCTGAAACGTAAAATAAATATTTTCCTAAATTGAGTTACCCAATCTAGTCAGCAGTCAACAATCAGTAGTCACCAATCTATTTCCCTCCTTGACAAGAGTCAATAGAGACTCAAAGCCACAAGAAGGTAGAACAAATGTCAAACTTTGCTTGTTAAATCTCTACATCTCTCTCTCCTTTTCTGATCTCTCGCTCTCTACATCTCTCTCTTTAACCATGTCTGGTGTATATTAGTTTTCAGTGGTGGAAAAAGTAGTCAACTGTCATACTTGAGTAAAAATAAAGATACCTTCATAGAAAATGACTCAAGTAAAAGTAAAAGTTACCCAGTAAAATTCTACTCGAGAAAAAGTCTTTAAGTATTTGGTGTAAAATATACTTAAGTATCAAAAGTAAAAGTATAAATCATTTCAAATGCCTTATCTTAAGCAAACCAGAATGCACCATTTAAAAAATAAAAAAAATTCACGGAAGGCTAGGAGCACATTCCAACACTCAGCCATCAGTTACAAACAAATTATGTCAGTTTAGTGAGTCCGCCAGATCAGAGGCAGTAGGGATGACCAGGGATGTTCGGTTGATAAGTGCGTGAATTTGACTATTTTCCTGTCCTGCTAATCATTCAAAATGTAACGAGTACTTTTCGGTGTCAAGGAAAATGTATGGAGTAAAAAGTACAATATTTTCTTAACTTCTCTAGGGTAGGGGGCAGCATTCGGAATTTTGGATGAAATGCATGCCCAAATCAAACTGCCTGCTTCTCGGGCCCAGAAGATATGATATGCATATAACTAGTAGATTTGGATAGAAAACACTCTAAAGTTTCAAAAACTGTTAAAATAGTGTCTGTGAGTATAACAGAACTGATTTGGCAGGCGAAAACCTGAGAAAAATCCATTCAGGAAGTAGTTTTTTTGTTTGTTGTAGTTTTCTATTCAATGCCATTACAGTATCCATTGACTTAGGACACAAATTGCAGTTTCTATGCCTTCCACTAGATGTCAACAGTCTTTAGAAATTGTTTCAGGCTTGTATTCTGAAAAATGAGGAAGTAAGAGCAGTTTGAATGAGTGGACCCTAAAGTGTCACAGAGCTTTTTCATGCCCGCGACCGAGAGAGTGCGTTTCTTGTTTACCTTTTAAATTGACGACGTTATTGTCCGGTTGAAATATGATCGATTATTTAGGCTAAAAACAACCTGAAGATTGAATATAAACATCGTTTGACATGTTTCTATGAACTTTACGGATACAATTTGGATTTTTTTGTCTTCCTGTTTTGACTGCGTTTGAGCCTGTGGATTACTGAAGAAAACGCGCGAACAAAACAGAGGTTTTTGGATATAAAGAGACTTTATCGAACAAAAGGAACATTTATTGAGTAAATGAATGTCTGCTGAGTGTAACCATATGAAGATCATCAAAGGTAAGGGATTAATTTTATCTCTATTTCTGACTTGTGTAACTGTTCTACTTGGCTGGTTACTGTTTGTAATGATTTGTCTATTGGGCTATGTTCTCAAATAATCGTAAGGTATGCTTTCGCCGTAAAGCATTTTTTAAATCTGACACCGTGGTTGGATTCACAAGAAGTTAATCTTTAAACCTATGTAAAATATGTTTTGTTTTCTGAATTTTTATAATGAGTATTTCTGTATTTAAATTTGGCGACCAGCAGTTTCACTGGCTGTTGAAGAGGTGGGACGCTACCGTCGTAAGTTTTAAGATTGTAGTGAACTAAATGTAAAAGTAGTCAAAAATGTAAATAGTAAAGTATAGATACCCCCAAAAGGTACTTAAGTATTACTTTAAAGTATTTTTACTTAACTTTACACCACTTTTAGTTAAAAAAATATGTTTTGTTATTATCACGGTTTACTTACAGTATGTGACTTTACTTCCACATGTTGATACACTACCTCTATATTTCCTCTATCTGCTTCCTGTATTACATATCAAATAAAATTAAATGTTCTTGGTCATATACACATGGTTAGCAGATGTTAATGTGAGTGTAGCAAAATTCTTGTGCTTCTAATTCCAACCATGCAGTAACATCTAACAAGTAATCTAACAATTTCACAAGATCTACCTTTTACACACAAGTGTAAAGGAATGAATAAGAATATGTACATATAAATATATGGATTAGCGATGGCCGAACGGCATAGGCAAGAAGCAGTAGATGGTATAGAGTACAGTATATACCCATGAGACGAGTAATGTATGGTATGTAAACATTATATAAAGCGGCATTGTTTAAAGTGACTAGTGATACATTTATTACATCCAGTTTTTTATTATTAAAGTGGCTGACCCATATTTGGGTCAGTATGTTGGCAGCAGCTACTCAATGTTAGTGGTGGCTGTTTAACAGTCTGATGGCCTTGAGATAGAAGCTGTTTTTCAGTCTCTCGGTCCCAGCTTTGATGCACCTGTACTGACCTCACCTTCTGTATGATAGCGGGGTGAACAGGCAGTGGCTCGGGTGGTTGTTGTCCTTGATGATCTTTTTGGCCTTCCTGTGACATCGGGTGGTGTAGGTGTCCTGGAGGGCAGGTAGTTTGCCACCGGTGATGCGTTGTGCAGACCTCACTACCCTCTGGAGAGCCTTGCGGTTGTGGGTGGAGCAGTTGCCGTACTAGGCGGTGATACAGCCCGACAGGATGCTCTCGATTGTGCATCTGTAGAAGTTTGTGAGTGTTTTTGGTGACAAGCCAAATTTCTTCAGCCTCCTGAGGGTTAAGAGGAGCTGTTGCGCCTTCATCACCTTGCGTTCTTTGTGGGTGGACCATTTCAGTTTGTCCGTGATGTGTACGCTGAGAAACTTAAAACTTTCCACCTTCTCCATACTGTCCCATCGATATGGATAAGGGAGTGCTCCCTCTGCTGTTTCCTGAAGTCCACGATCATCTCCTTTGTTTTGTTGATGTTGAGTGTGAGGTTGTTTTCCTGACACCACACTCTAAGGGCTCTCACCTCTTCCTGTAGTCTGTCAGTATCTGTTCCTCTCAGACCAATTGCATTCTTATACTGGGCTATAAATAGATGTGCAAAGGTTTTAAGATGTGATTCATTTGAACAAGTATACTTGATGCATGTGTAAATGAACAGCTTTCTTGATTTATAAGTAAACTATTAATGTGCAAAGCTTCATCTGGAGACAATTGCAACCCACATGATAATTGCAGCAATTCAATAATATTTTAAATATATTTTTTGCAATTACAAGCGGTTCCTGCCAGTTAGGCCTGGTTAGGCCCAACCTAATCTCGAAAACCCAGAACAAAATCTTGCATGAACATAACTCTCAAAACGCCTGTGCTCCCGACAGAGGTAACATGTTTGTTTTTGGATCTTAGGACAGAATATGCCCACCCAGATCAGTCTTATCTACACCTACAATTGGAGCACATTACAAACCTATGACAGCTATAGGTATGAGAGTGTATATGAAAATTATGCACCATCACAAAAGGGAGCTTTTGTTTCACCATAAAAGTAGAGAGGAGAGACACAAAATACAGTGTGTCACTCTCACACTCACTACTGTGGCATTGCCTGAGTCATTATCTACAGCCAACAGCTCCTGTGTATATTTCTAAAAACATTTTTGAGGACATGGGAAAATAGTCGACCCCGTAAGCAAATCTCATTTCCATATATCCTGTTTCACTTCTCTCTCTGCATTATAATAATAACAGGTGGCAGGTTTGGGACCTTCAAAGAACTCTTAACCATGATCCAATGAATGTGCTGCTGGTGCCTTATGTGTTAGTTATGTATTATTAATAATATCATTATTGTACTGTATAATAAAATGTTAAATAATTTACTTTCATAACAATATCCCTAATTGTACTTCTGTTGGAATGACAATGAACTACATTTCTTGTAGTCTCTCTTGACCTACAGTTAACAGATGCAGGTATGTTTCTCCCCTTCTCTTGCTTGTTCAGTCATTCAACATTAGGGATGCACTTTTGTGATTTGCATGGTTATCAATGGCTGGGAAATAAATGTTGAGTTCTAAAGAAGGGAATAATCTTGCATTTTGAATTAGTTTTAGAACGGACACAAATCGTTGTTTTTTCACTATGATGTTATCATACCTATCTTTCCTCAACTATCTCTCTCATTCCTCATCCGTCAAGAGGACAAGGAATCAAGGGGACAAAGAATCAGACAAACACTTGGATTACCCAGAAGAAGCACCAGATCGCAGTAAGCCGGAAGTTTGTGACCCTGACTGAAGTGGTTGAGCTGAGCTGCGAGTCCTCTGCCCTTGTAGAGGGTCAGCAGTGTTTGTTCTATGTGGATTCTAAACTCAAGGAGCTGGGTCGCTCAAATGCCAGCCACAACCAATGCCTCCTCCCAGTAAAGGGGTCAGAGCTGCTTGGGTGGAAGCCCAGAGGGCTGTGGTCAAAGGTCACCGTCCAGTGTCATTATTAAGAGGAGGAGGGCGTCCACTCACCTCCCAGCAAAAATGTCACAGTGGTGGTGTGGAACACAAGTAAGAAAGATTACATGAGAAATGTAATGCATAGATTCCTGATTTAGGTCATTCATCCATTTGGTCAAAAATAAAATTTTCTCTGTTACAGACATGCTGACTAAGTACATCATCGGATGTATGGCCCTGATAGGATTCATAATTCTACTTGCAGTATTCATATTCTGCATCACCTGTCTCCTCTCACCTCTCACTGAAAGCAAAGAGTGTGTGAACCTGGTATCTAACAGCCTTATAAAAGTATTAGCAAACCGATCAGACAGAATCACTCATGTATTCCATTGTTTTACTGCCATAGGGAACGGACGCCTCAAAACAAGGTGAATAGTGTTGGTTGTGTGTTGAACAGTATGATTATGACAGCATACAGAACATACAGTTCAAATGTGAATGCCTTTCTCACCTATCCATGTCTTTCAGATCGTCCAGTGTCCAGACATTGCAAGGAGACCCTACCCTAACAAGTATGTATGATGATGCCACAGTGAAGTGTACGTGTGTAGGCCTATTATTATGGAGATATTTACCACAGTCCCGTTTTAACATCACATTTCTGTGATTCTGTTTACACAGCAAGTGACACAACAAATCCTGCAGAATCTCCACAGGAAAAGAAGGCAATACCATGACATAATTATGTTTTTATGTAGCTGCCTCATGCTCTTCCTCTACTTTGCCACCATAGTGCTTTTTTGGTTTTCTGTGCATAAACAGTACAGTGGGCTGGCACACAACATATAAGCATGTTATAAATGAAAAACAGTTGGAATTGTGATGTATTGTAAGGATTTGATGATTTGATGTTTTCTTTCAAATAGTGATTTGTCCTCATCCCTTTGTTGCAATCACAGGAAGGTGAAGATGATTTGTGATATGCCCCCGTGTCCCATGCTGGTGCTCCTCCATCCTACTCAGTCATGTTTGAGCAAGGCCATGACTATGCCACAGTGGTCATATACTGACCAGCATGTGCCGACCTGAATGGACATGAAAGGACTTCCACATGGATAGATTGTTTGACTTCAACACCCCCATTTCAATTTCCTTTCCAAAAAATCAATTGCATAAATTTATTTGCAATGTAGTTTTGATCATCCAATTTTTCACTTTAAGAGAACAATAAAGTTTTTGTATTCCACCATAATTTCTGTTTGTCTTGTGTGCACCTGTCAGTCCCAGTCGCGAGAAACAGTAACATAGCGCACGCTACTTTTCGCTGACCAGGCACTCATCTTTGCTTACCTGCTGTCACGTTCGTTGTAGTGAGGAGACCAAAGCGCAGCATGATGTGAATACATATTTTTAATAGAAGACGACTGAACACGAAGAACACTAAACAAACTAACAAAATAACGTGAACGCTATAAACAATGAGTGCAGACATGCAACTTCACATAGACAATAACCCACAAACAAAACTGGAAAATGGCAACCTAAATAGGATCCCCAATCAGAGACAACGATAAACAGCTGCCTCTGATTGGGAACCAATCTAGGCCACCATAGATCTACATATGTCTAGACTAGGCTAGACACACACACCTAGACATACAAAAAACCCTAGACAAGACAAAAACACACATACCACCCTCGTCACACCCTGACCTAACCAAAATAATAAAGAAAACAAAGAATAATAAAGTCAGGGCGTGACAGGGGGTTAGCGTCCATTAGAGGGGAAGGGAAATGTCCAAAGGAGGAGCAGCAGGGGGAGTAGGTGACTAGTCGCGACTATTCAGCATAATACATGTATATTGGGGTGAGGGCAGGGTAAAAAATGACCTTTGAGGTGGGGGGTAGTAGCCTGATGGTCTGGGGGTAGAAGCTATTGGCCAGTCTTACAGTTTTTACCATGATGCTCCTATGCTGCCTGCGTCTGAGTGATAGAAACGGGGAGAACAGTCCATGGCTCGGGTGGCTGGGGTCCCTGAGGATAGTCTTGGCCTTCCTGCGACACCTGGTGCAGTAGGTGTCCAAATCAATAAGCAATATGCAGAAACAGTTCGTTATATATTGAAAACCTAAACCTAAAATCTACTATCTACACATGTGCAACAATAGTATTTTTTTTAAACGAGCACCTTATAAACTGCACACGCACCAAAACCCTGGTGTTTGGACAAATGACAATAAATCACTGATATCGATTAGGTGGGGGGGATCAGGTTGTAGCGCTGTTGAAACTAACACAACTAAAAAACACATGGAAACTGTAGATACTTTTTACATCACTGGTTAGAGAACAACCTGCAGAAGACAGTCAGCTACATTTTGGAGTGAGGCAATTTGGTTTGGGGGTCGCCAAAACAGAAAGAGAAACGTAACACTTATTTTTCAATCACTCATATTGATATCACATTAAAATCAATTGCGTGAGGGGGAGATAAGGTTGCAAGTTCTGTTTAAACTAACACAGATCAAAAACTACACGGAATCTGGTAATAATGTGTTGCCTACAATTTGTAGAAGACAGCTAGCTAAATTTTGAAGTGTTGTATTTTGATTCAAGTGGGTGGCCAACGCAGTAGGTTTAATGCAACACTTTTTTTTACCACTTCCATCGATATCATGCTGAAATCAATAGAGCAGGTCCAAACGTTTGGGCTGTAGCGTTGTTGGTTAGATGAGAACTTATAGCTTACAGTATTGGCCTATCTATATTTTGGAATGTCGGATGTTGATTTCCGGTGATCTGACAACATTAGTCTGCACTATTGAGGTATGAGTACAGGTTCAGTAGTCTTATTGTTGTAGATTAAAATGCATTATGTCATTATTAAAAAATATATTTTTAGGATATCATTCACCAACATTTCAGTAGGTGGCAGTATTATACATATTTTTGTATTCCAGACTATTTGCAAGTATAACATCTATTCTCATAGTGGTATTGACATTTTTGACACATGGGAAAAAACTTAATTGGAACCTGCCCCATCAGTTAGAGTGGAATACTGCCTAGCCTACATTGATGTGCCTAGTATGTCATTTCCCATTTGACCTTTGTGCTGAACACAGAATAAACCCCCATTCTATTCCTGGGGCTATTGAACCATATTTTGGAGTGTTTATTGCCTCCAGTTGATTGGGGACCATTGCCATCAGTCAAAATAAAGTCCAAAGCTGTCAATCACACAAATGGAATTTCCCTCCCTGCTTGGTGTCAGTAGTGGTAGTTGGAGTTTGTACCCTATTGAATGACACATGAAGAAGTGATGAATGGAAAGACCCCAAATCAATGCAGGTTTTATTGACATACTGTACACACACACACACAGACACACACACACACACACACACACACACACACACACTCAATAAATAAATTACTTGGTCACCAGGGAGACATCCCCTATTCATCTATGAGTCCTTAATGGGAAACATTTTTTATTATTTAATTACTTGTTTAAATAAAAATGCTTGGCTGAGGAATGCACAGTTTATATATTTCAATATGTGTTCCCTATGCACAGTATTGATTTAATGCTTCATTTTGCGGGTAGGCTAACTGGAATGAGCAAATCATTTCAGTTGCATTCTCAAGCCAGGCAGTTGAATGCAGGTGTGCTGATATATTGGCTCATGGCAACCACAAATAAATATGACTAATGTGTTTCTGGTCAGGTGGCTGCTGTCTTAAGACTATGCAGAGAGCGTGATACCCCCACCATGATGTCAGTGTAATTCCTTTGTTTCTATGTCTCCGGCGTTGAGAAGGATTCCACATATAGCGCTGAGATTACATTTAGTGTGACTGGAATATAAATGAATGGAGCGACTAGAATATGCCTTTTACTTCCATTTCCATGTTTGCCCTTGCTCTCTTTTCCCTCGATCAATGATTGTGTGAGGTCCTTATTGGTTCTGGAATGATTCATTATTTGTTCTACAGTGAAAAGGAGAGGGAGAAGACAGGGCGGCAATTTTTATGAAACACACATGTTTTTGATGTTTATTCCTTGTCTGTTGCTGACTGTAAAACATAACAGAACCTGATTAGCTAGGGTGAACACAGCCCCATCTTACTGCTTGTGTACTACTCCATGTCAATAAATCACACAGAGAAATACATACCAACAATTGTCTATACATCTTTGAAAACCCAAAGATATATAGAATAAACTTTAGAGCAGAGCAAGAAAAGGCTGTATATTTAAGCAATAATGCCCAAGGGGGTGTGGTATATAGCCAATATGCCACTGCTAAGGGCTCGGAGTGCCTGGACACAGCCCTTAGCTGTGGTATATTAGCCATATACCACAAACCCCCGAGGTGCCTTATTGCAATTATAAACTACTAATCAACGTAATTAGAGCAGTAGAAATAAATGGTTTGTCATACCCGTGGTATATGACCTGATATACCACGGCTGTCAGCCAATCAGCATTCAGGGCTCGCGCCACCCAGTTTATACATTTGATTGAAGAATAACAACATTTCTGCTATACTGCAGGATTGGCGTCCTTTTCCTTTGAGGGAATTGTGGAACCTTGGAAGAGGCAAGAAGAAGCAAGGGGTGACAATTTTTTTTTGAAGGAATCTGCAGTTCGTGTGCCCTTACAATTGTATTTTACACACACAGTTCTCAGCAGCTTGGTCAGTGAAGTGGAGGATAGAGAGAAGCAGAGGAGGACATAACAGAGGGAGAAAGAGAGAGGGAGCTCTGCAGCAGGATCCCCACCGTGCTGAGCCCAGGACTGCGTGACTGGTCTGTGCTGGGTGAGGGGGAGGGGAGGCATATCAGTGCAACACAGCCTTACTGGATGAGTAGCAGCAGCAGCAGTAACACTAGCAGCATCTCATTTGTGGCTGCTGGGGGCTCGGTCGCTAGAGCACCGCGCTCCCGCTCACACACACACAGGCGCTCCCAGCGCCACCGTCACACACACGCAGTGGCAGCCACAGCCGTCGTTAGAGCCTGGGCTGGGGCAGGGACGGGGACCGCTACTGTGACGACTGGAGCTACGGCGATAGCAGCTGCGGCACCATGGCGCAAGCCGCCAAGCAGCTACGCAAGAACAAGGACCTAGCGGAGCTCGCAGCTCAGGAGCTGAAGGATAAGGAGGAGGAGAAGAACAAGAAGAGGAATCGATCGAGGGACCGCAGACGCAAGGTATGGCTGACTGAGGATGGTGTCAATTTCTCTGTCTTTGTTCTCTCTCTCTCTCTCTCTCCCTGTCTCCCTCCCTCCATTGTACAGGACGGGTTAGGAATACTTAACAATATAATTACACACACAGTCACGCGCACACATCTGCCATGTGTTAACCAGTTATGCACAGATGCTCATGCACAGGTTGTGTTTGTTCAGTCAGACATGCCCTGCCCGCTTCTCCCCGGAGGGTGTCATGCTCTTTACTCTGGTGTTTTCCCCATATGTCATTTCTCTTGGAGGGTGGAGTCACAGAGGGTCGGGGGCGGTGTGGGGAGACAGGCAGGGATCCTCTCTGTCTCCCTCCACTCTTCCCCTCTCCTAATCTCCTAGCTGAGTCGTTATGTCCTGCTTGCTGGGTTTAATGTGCCTTTCAGGTTCTATTGTTTTCCCCTCCTGTGGACCTGCTGTAGTATGTGCCACATATCTCTGATAGGCTGGCTTTTATAGTCACTTTCCTAGATGAGTGTGTGAGAGAGACTGTTCATCCATCCTCGGCTGAGAGGGAAAGAGTGATCTCTTCTCTCCTTCCCCTATTTGCTAAGCTTAATATTCCTACTATAAAGAACAGCCGGTTTTAATGTAAACCTCCCAGCTCTACCTGTGAGATTAAGGGTTAAAAGGATGTTCTCCAATAGGGTGCACTGCAGTTGCCTCCAACTCTTGAGTCAGTGTTCTTTGCTGTAGGCTACAGTGATATCTCCACCTGCTCCTTCAATTATCATGGCTCATTTGCTCATTACCTGGGTATTGATGGTGACATGACACCTCATTGTTGATGTCTTGTGTGTGTATTATCATCACTGTAAGACAACGTGAGGTCAGTGTGTAGAGTGGTGGGATCTTGGAGAAGTCTGAGGATGGTGGGAGAAAGGGAGAGAACAGAGAGAGAGATATAGATGGAATAGGAGAGAGAGAGAGAGAGAGAGAGAGAGAGAGAGAGAGAGAGAGAGAGAGAGAGAGAGAGAGAGAGAGAGAGAGTAAGGAGAGCAGAGGCAGAGGAGGGAGCCTGTAGCTCCACGTGACGGTTGTTCATACCATGGCAAACAGTCTCAGCAATGTCAGAGGCGTCTTACAGGGAGGATATCCTGTTCAGAACATCTGTCACAGGCCAGCTTTTATCTCTGACCTCCACATCAACACCATCCAAATGAGAGACGGCGAAAGAGAGGGAGGAGAGAAGGAGAGGATACCTCTGCAATACCAATTAATAGCAATTGTTGGCTGCAATCATTTCAATTCAACACACACATTTGAAAACATCATATTGCTTGCTGTATGCCAAGGTTGGCATTGGAATAAGGTTGAGACAGCGGCATAATGAATTATTGATAACCCTTCCATAATGTGATGATCTACCCTGTCAGTAGTCGGTATGTGTAAAAGGAAAGGTGTCTACACTACAATATCTTCATGCATACAGTGCATTCAGAAAGTATTCAGACCCCTTGACTTTTTCCAAATTTTGTTACGTTACAGCCTTATTCTAAAATGGATTTAAAAAAAAATCCTCATCAGTTTACACACAATACCCCATAATGACAAAGCAAAAACACGTTTAATTTTTTTTGTGTGCAAATTTATACAAATAAATAAATGAAATAACATATTTACATAAGTATTAAGACCCTTTACTCAGTACTTTGTTGAAGCACCTTTGGCAGCGATTACAGCCTCAAGTCTTCTTGGGTATGACGCTACAAGCTTGGCACACCTGTATTTGGGGAGTTTCTCTCATTAGTCTTTGCAGATCTTCTCAAGCTCTGTCAGGTTGGATGGGGAGCGTCGCTGAACAGCTATTTTCAGGTCTCTCCAGAGATGTTCGATCGGGTTCATGTCCAGGCTCTGGCTGGGCCACTCAAGGACATTCAGAGACTCCCAGTCCCTGCCCCTGAAAAAACATCCCGACAGCATGATTCTGCCACCACATTGCTTCACCGTAGGGATGGTGCCAGGTTTCCTCCAGACGTGACGCTTGGTACTCAGGTCAAATAGTTCAATCTTGGTTTCATCAGACCAGAGAATCTTTTTTCCCATGGTCTGAGAGTCCTTTAGGTGCCTTTTGGAAAACTCCAAGCGGGCTGTCTTGTGCCTTTTACTGAGGATTAGCTTCCGTCTGACCACTCTACCATAAAGGCCTGATTGGTGGAGTGCTGCAGAGATGGTTGTCCTTATGGAAGGTTCTCCCATCTCCACAGAGGAACTCTGGAGCTCTATCAGAGTGACCATCGGGTTCTTGGTCACCTCCATGACCGTGGTCCTTCTCCCCTGATTGCTCAGTTTGGCCGGACGGCCAGCTCTAGGAAGAGTCTTGGTGGTTCCAAACTTCTTCCGTTTAAGAATGATGGAGGCCACTGTGTTCTTGGGGACCTTCAATGCTGCAGAAATATTTTGGTACCCTTCCCCAGATCTGTGCTTCAACACAATCCTGTCTCAGAGCTCTACGGACAATTCATTTGACCTCATGGCTTGGATTTTGCTCTGACATGCACTGTCAACTGTGGGACCTTATATAGACAGGTGTGTGCCTTTCCAAATAATGTCCAATCAATTGAATTTACAACAGGTGGACTTCAATCAAGTTGTAGAAACATCTCAAGGATGTTCAATGGAAACAGGATGTACCAGAGCTCAACTTCGAGTCTCGTAGCAAAAGGTCTGAATACTTGTGTAAATAATGTATTTCTGTTAGTTTTTTTAATACATTTGCAAACATTTCTAAAAACCAGTTTACGCTTTGTCATTGTGGGGTATTGTGCGTAGATTGATGAGGGAAAAAAAAATACTTAATCCATTTTAAAATAAGGCTGTAACGTAGCAAAATGTGGAAAAAGTCAAGGGGTCTGAATACTTTCCGAATGCACCGTATCTTCTCAATCATCACAATTTATAGATCAGTTAGGGTTTTAGGTTGGCTGAGAAAAGTGGAGAAAGTATTATCAAATATAGGGATGCTGTAGAATGTTTTGTGTGTTTTCATTGCAATGCATTGGGCTGTAGTACATTTTCCTATTTCCACAGGGTGTGGACTTAATACAATACTAGACTCAAGACCTGCTAATGTGTTGTGTGTGTGAGCGCGTGTCCATTTGTATGTGCAATCGCGCATGTGTGTGTGAGATGATATGGCTTTAGGGTACCTCATTCCTCTTTTATATAACCTCCTGGATGCAGTCCTCTAATGATAAAACCATTACAGTGTGAGCTCAGAGGCATTCACTCTCTCTAGTATTGCTTTGGCCTTGAGGATGATCTCCTCCTTCATAGGTGGAGGCACAGAGATGACTAAAAATGACAAAATAAATGTTTCAATGACCAGAGATGTGCACTGTCTTAGACCTTCTGTTAGTGGAATTCCAAGCTGTTAACATTTTGCATTAACATTTTTAGAAGCCTTGCTGAAACTGCTATGTACTGCTTGCATAATGATTGTGCTATATCTGTGTGTGCCAATTGACCCTTCGCTAAGCCCTGCCTCAACCAATTACAGCGCTCCGATGGATTGCAATTGTCGTCAAATCTGACACCTCGGACAGGCTTGCTCACGTTTCAAACCTTTGGAAACCAAGAAGGGCTATGGCAAAAACTGAGAGTTTTTATCAAATAATAAATATTTTAAATTAGGGATGCACGATATATCGGTAGATATATATCGGTATCGGACGATATTAGCTAAAAATGCCAACATCGGCATCGGCCCGATGTCTAGTTTAACGCCGATGTGCAAAACCGATGTCGAAGCTGACGTGCATACCTACAGTGGGGAGAACAAGTATTTGATACACTGCCGATTTTGCAGGTTTTCCTACTTACAAAGCATGTAGAGGTCTGTAATTTTTATCATAGGTACACTTCAACGGTGAGAGACGGAATCTAAAACAAAAATCCTGAATATCACATTGTATGATTTTTAAGTAATTAATTAGCATTTTATTGCATGACATAAGTATTTGATCACCTACCAACCAGTAAGAATTCCGGCTCTCACAGACCTGTTCGTTTTTCTTTAAGAAGCCCTCCTGTTCTCCACTCATTACCTGTATTAACTGCACCTGTTTGAACTTGTTACCTGTATAAAAGACACCTGTCCACACACTCAATCAAACAGACTCCAACCTCTCCACAATGGCCAAGACCAGAGAGCTGTGTAAGGACATCAGGGATAAAATTGTAGACCTGCACAAGGCTGGGATGGGCTACAGGACAATAGGCAAGCAGCTTGGTGAGAAGGCAACAACTGTTGGCGCAATTATTAGAAAATGGAAGAAGTTCAAGATGACGGTCAATCACCCTCGGTCTGGGGCTCCATGCAAGATCTCACCTCGTGGGGCATCAATGATCATGAGGAAGGTGAGGGATCAGCCCAGAACTACATGGCAGGACCTGGTCAATGACCTGAAGAGAGCTGGGACCACAGTCTCAAAGAAAATCATTAGTAACACACTACGCCGTCATGGATTAAAATCCTGCAGCGCACACAAGGTCCCCCTGCTCAAGCCAGCGCATGTCCAGGCCCGTCTGAAGTTTGCCAATGACCATCTGGATGATCCAGAGGAGGAATGGGAGAAGGTCATGTGGTCTGATGAGACAAAAATAGAGCTTTTTGGTCTAAACTCCACTCGCCGTGTTTGGAGGAAGAAGAAGGATGAGTACAACCCCAAGAACACCATCCCAACCGTGAAGCACGGAGGTGGAAACATCATTCTTTGGGGATGCTTTTCTGCAAAGGGGACAGGACGACTGCACCGTATTGAGGGGAGGATGGATGGGGCCATGTATCGTGAGATCTTGGCCAACAACCTCCTTCCCTCAGTAAGAGCATTGAAGATGGGTCGTGGCTGGGTCTTCCAGCATGACAACGACCCAAAACACACAGCCATGGCAACTAAGGAGTGGCTCCGTAAGAAGCATCTCAAGGTCCTGGAGTGGCCTAGCCAGTCTCCAGACCTGAACCCAATAGAAAATCTTTGGAGGGAGCTGAACGTCCGTATTGCCCAGCGACAGCCCCGAAACCTGAAGGATCTGGAGAAGATCTGTAGGGAGGAGTGGGCCAAAATCCCTTCTGCAGTGTGTGCAAACCTAGTCAAGAACTACAGGAAACGTATGATCTCTGTAATTGCAAACAAAGGTTTCTGTACCAAATATTAAGTTCTGCTTTTCTGATGTATCAAATACTTATGTCATGCAATAAAATGCAAATTAATTATTTAAAAATCATACAATGTGATTTTCTGGATTTTTGTTTTAGATTCCGTCTCTCACAGTTGAAGTGTACCTATGATAAAAATTACAGACCTCTACATGCTTTGTAAGTAGGAAAACCTGCAAAATCGGCAGTGTATCAAATACTTGTTCTCCCCACTGTATATAACGTAGGTAGATGACGTAATGACGCCACGGAAAATACAGCGCCAATACTAAGCGCCAACTTCCAACAAGTAAACAAGTTCAAGTTGAGCAGTCATTTGAAAGAGTAAGAACACAGAGGAAGAGTAAGCGCACCGAGGGAGAGAGGCCACGGACAGACAGAGCTGAAACTTCACTGCTTGACATGTATGATGAAATCCTGGTTGAGACTGAACAAATAAACAACGAAACATCACAGCAAGTAAGTGAAAGAAATAGGTTTTGATTATACTGGTAATGGGGACATACGTAAATGCCAACAAAACAACTTTTTGGTCAGTGTGTGTGTGTGTGTGTGTGTGTGTGTGTGTGTGTGTGTGTGTGTGTGTGTGTGTGTGTGTGTGTGTGTGTGTGTGTGTGTGTGTGTGTGTGTGTGTGTGTGTGTGTGTGTGTGTGTGTTTCAACTATTTAAATGTACTAGAATGCTTTAAAGGTCGCACATGTCTTTTTATATCGGTTATGGGTATCATTTATTTTGGCAAGGAAAATATTGGATATCGGTATCGGCCAAAAATACCATATCGGTGTATCCCTAGTTTAAATGACTAAATAATTGAACAGTGCGCTAGGGGTACTTGAAACTATGAAACATGAAACAGAGCCTGTTGAAGTGTTTTTCGAATTACGAAATTATACTGTTTTCATTGTTTGCTAGCTAGCTAGCCATAGTGAATATAACTTGTATTCTCCAGATGTATGTTAGCTAGCTAAATTGGCTTTATTAGGAATATAATTGTCATCTGTGTTCAACATCAGCACACGATTTGAGAGCACTTGTTCGCTCCAAAAGTGGTCCAGGTTCCCAGGAAGCAATTGTAATGACAGTTCACCACAACACACCCTAAAGTCTCCTGATCAGCAAGGGGTAGTCTGTGTTTAGTCTCATTGTGAATTATAAACACAGTTTGAGATCATTGTGATGAGTCTTCTCCAGTGGTTTTACAGGGGAATTGGGCATTCTGGGAAAATGTTGACTGAGGTTGCAACAGTAACCAAGAGGGGTGGGGCTTAGCAAAGGGTCAATTAACTTTTGGGCTATAGTGTGGAGCGCTGATTACAGAAGTCTATCACTCACACCACAGAGCTGGTAGATGTAATCCAGAAAGCTCACTCACTAATAACCATGCATTGGGATATTTAATTAATTTATACTTGTGGGAATTGGCCTGTATGGATAGAGCTAAATTGAAATGTTTCTTACAGAAGAAATGCAGAAATCATATACATAACCATGGTAACAATTAAAAGGGAACAGTTTGGAGATTATGGGGAAATGATTAGACTAAAGGTGAAGAGACAACAGTTTACCTGACAAGACTGAATCCAAACATTACACTGTTGATTTCATGTGCATTTTACATTTACTGTACTTTTCGCTGCATTTGTTGATAACAAAATCTGAAAATACTCTGGATACATTCAGTAACACGATGAGAAAATTCTTGGAATATTTGGGGTAGGTGCAACATAAGAAAAACAATTAAAAGGATTTGAGTGAGAGATCGAACTGTTTTTTCCAAGTGGTCACACACCTCCACAGTTCCTGATGAATTTAAATACACTTTTAACTCAAAGAAGAGTCTTCAAATATAAGGTGTTTTTTTTATCTCTCCTAGCTGTGCCGTTGAGGAACTAGAGCAAGCACACTTGTAGTTGTTTCCTTTGGAACACAACCCTGCATCCCACCATTACACAATTACTGTTGTTGTTTATGCAATCCAAAAACGTTCCATTATAAATCACAATCTGGGTCAGGTGGGCATAATTTGAAAGCTTGTTCTATTGCCAACATGACTAGCTAAATTATAAAATAGGATCTTACAGTGTTAGGCTTTCAGTAGGCAATTCAGAGAAGCAGATCGTTATTTTGGTGCGCATATGTCATGAGTGAATTCAAATGTATGGTCTGCTACAAATTTTCTTCACAATACCATAAACATGAGCTAATTCTGTTCAGGACAACCCAGGTTATAATGCCATGTCTTATTTTAACTGTACATCAAACAGAGTGATCATACACTGAGTGTACAAAACATTAGGAACACCTTCCTAATATTGAGTTGCACCCCCTTTTGCCCTCAGAACGGCCTCAAAGTTTTGAAAGCGTTCCACAGAGATGCTGACCCATTTTGATTCCAATGCTTCCCACAGTTGTGTCAAGTTGGCTGGATACACAATCTGTGTCTCAATTGCTAAAAATCCTTCAATAACCTGTCTCCTCCCATTCATCTACACTGATTTGAAGTGGATAAATCCTCTTAATGTAAAGTTCCCATATTTGGGGACCCTATTACATTTTTTTATTCAATTCAGTCTTGTATGAGAATGGTAGCTCCTATTGTCACGTTCGTCTTAAGGAGTAGACCAAGATGCAGCGTGGTATGTTTCCATCCTTTATTTTGGAATAGAACATTTCAAAGAACAAAAACAACAAAACAAACTGTAACGATAGTCATTTTCCTCCTCCTCGGACGAGGAGAGGCGAGAAGGATCGGACCAATACGCAGAGTGGTTCGTTTCCATAGTGATTTAATATACAACAAAACAATATGCGATACAAAATAACAAAATAACTACCGTGACAGTCCCGTGTGGCAAAAACACTGACACAGGAACACAAACACCCACAAAACACACGTGAAACCCCGGCTGCCTAAGTATGATTCTCAATCAGGGACAACGATTGACAGCTGCCTCTGATTGAGAATCATACCAGGCCGAACACACAAAATCCCAACATAAAAATCACACATTGACAACCCACCCAACTCACGCCCTGACCATACTAAATAAATACAAAAACAAGGGAAAACAGGTCAGGAACGTGACACAAACAAACAAACCGCTATAAATAAGCTCACAAGCAACTATACACAGACAAGATCCCACAAAGCACAAAGGGGAAATGGCTGCCTAAATATGATCCCCAATCAGAGACAACGATAAACAGCTGCCTCTGATTGGGAATCATACCAAGCCAACATAGATATATAATTACCTAGATGACCCACCCTAGTCACACCCCGACCTAACCAACATAGAGAATAACAGGCTCTCTATGGTCAGGGCGTGACACCTATCTGCAAAAGTAGGGTGTCTGCGGAAAGCTGAGTATCTTGGCTATTGATCTGTGCCTTAAAATCTTTGGTGTGACCTACTACCATATATGGGCATACACATGTATAAGTGCAGGCCGAGCCGATAACCTCATTTCAAGAAGATGGCTGCTACCTACGTTCCGGTTAACATTGTGAAGCACAAACAAAATAAACACGGAATATGTTGATTCACACCGAAAGCCGGGACTCCATAGATTATGAGAATATCTTATGTGTCTGCCTGTGACCTACCATTATTTATCACCAGCCCCGAGAGTCAAAATATTTATTATACACAACGTTTTCATCTCACAAGGTTCGTCTCACAAAGGTTATTTTACACAGCAAACATCTCACAAGGTAAGCTTCGATTGGGTGGGTATAATTTGTGGAACGTTCCAACACGAGTCTGTTCCAAAAACTTCGTAAAGTACAAGGTTGCCAACAAACAACGCATACAAAGTAGCATGATCAATTCACCTATCTAACTAGCTGCCGAATAGGCGTCAACTCACCACGTAGCTTATTCATAATGTTTGTCCATAGGCTAGTGAGGACAGACATTTTTCGGAATAAACGTGGTGAGTGAAAAATTCATGAAATAACCCACTCCCTACCCGTTATCTTATTTGGCCGCTATTCAACTTTGTATGCGTTGTTTGTTGGCATCCTTGTTATTTATGAAGTTTTTTGGAACGGATTCCTGTTGGAACGTTACACAAATTATACCCACACGCTTCGATGCGGTCTGTGTTTGAGCTATAGCTACATGGGGGGTATGAAATTCATCCTTAGGATGTTATGAACAAATCTAGCCTATTGCCAATGTTATCTGATGATGTATGACTTAATGGCAACATCAGATGTCTACCGAGTGACTATCTTTGCACATGAAAAATATGATGAAAACACATGGATATCCCCCGACACCTCAACCGTGTTTGTGGAGAGGTTGGTAGAAATTGTGATTTAATACTTAACAAATAGCTTTTAGGGATTGCAAATATGTAATAGCACTGGAACTATCTCATTTGCAGACATATGCCACTTTGGAGAGGTTTAGGGACACATAGAAACATCCCGAGACCACACCTGACACCACTTACTAAACATCTGCCAATTTCTAGCTGTTAGGTCTATCAATTTTTTTCTGATATATTTCCCATGTTGTGGAAGCCATCTGATGTGTTTCCAATAATTCACTTATATTTTGTCAATGAAAGATGATTTTCAAAATAAAAAACTAAAAAACAGTTATTTTGTGTGTGCTTGATCTTGTTTATTCTGAACTAACTCCTATCTTCTGATCATTTCGTCATAATCTCCCAGGTGTATTTTTTCCAAATATACCACGTTTTGGAATTTCAGAATTGTGTAATTACACATGAATACCAGTTACTTTTGGGTTTGTCTATTTAGGCGGAAATCTCCATTTTGCCATTACATCTAAGGGTGACATCAATAAGGGATCATAGCTTTCACCTGGCCAGTCTATGTCATGGAAAGAGGAGGTATTCCTGATGTTTTGTACACTCAGTGTAAATGTTGACATATATTACATGAGTTTTATGATATGGAAATGTGAAGTGCACATTTAGACTCACGGGTGTTTGCTTGCTTGTATGACAGCAAAGCGTCAAAGCAAAAAAATATAAACGCAACATCTAATAGCTACAGTTCATGTAAGGAAATGTGTCAATTTAAATAAATTCATTAGGCCCTAATGAATGGATTTCACATCACTGGGAATACAGATATGCATCTGTTGGTCACAGATACCTTAAAAAGTAGGGGCATGGATCTGAAAACCAGTTAGTATCTGGTGTGACTACCATTTGCCTCGTGCTGCGCGACATATCTCCTTTGCGTAGAGTTGATCAGACTGTTGATTGTGGCCTGTGGAATGTTGTCCCACTCCTATTCAATGGCTGTGCGAAGTTGCTGGATATTGGCGGAACTGGAACACGCTGTCGTATACGTCAATCCAGAGCATCCCAAACATGCCTAATGGGTGACCTGTCTGACCTGTCTGGTGAGTATGCAGGCCATGGAAGAACTGGGACATTTTTGGCTTCAATGCATTATCATGTTGAAACATGTGCGAAGTGAATGGCACGGTGGATGAAAGGCATGGCAATGGGCCTGAGGATCTCGTCAAGTTATCTCTGTGCATTAAAATTCAAATAAAATGCAATTATGTTCGTTGTCCGTAGCTTATACCTGCCCATACCATAACCCCACCAGCACCATGGGGCACTCCGTTCACAACATTGACATCAGCATACCACCCACCCGCCATCTGCCCGGTACAGTTGAAACCGGGATTCATCCGTGAAGAGCACACTTCTCTAGTGTGACAGTGGCCATTGAAGGTGAGCATTTGCCCACTGAAGTCTGTTATGACGCCGAACTGCAGTCGGGTCAAGAACCTGGTGAGGACGACGAGCACACAGATGAGCTTCCCTGAGACGGTTTCTGACAGTTTGTGCAAAAATTATTTGTTTGTGCAAACCCACAGTTTCATCAGCTGTCCGGGTGGCTGGTCTCAGACGATCCCGCAGGTGAAGAAGCTGGATGTGGAGGTCCTGGGCTGGCGTGGTTACACATGGTCTGCGATTGTGAGACAGGTTGGACGTACTGTCAAATTCTCTAAAACAACGTTGGAGGCGGCTTATGGTAGAGAAATGAACATAGAATTCTCTGGCAACAGCTCTGGTGGACATTCTTGCAGTCAGCATGCCAATTGCACACTCCCTCAAAACTTTAGACATCTGTGGCATTGTGTTGTCGCGCACTAGCGACTCCTGTGGCGGGTCGGGTGCAGTGCACGCTGACATGGTCACCAGGTGTACAATGTTTCCTCCAATACATTGGTGCAGCTGGCTTCTGGGTTAAGCGGGCATTGTGTCAAGAAGCAGTGTGGCTTGGCTGGGTTGTGTTTCGGAGGACGCATGGCTCTCGACCTTCGCCTCTCTCGAGTCCGTACGGGAGTTGCAGCGATGGGACAAGACTGTGACAACCAATTGGATACCACGAAATTGTGGAGAAAAAGGGGTAAAAAAAATGTTTTAATAAAACATTTAAATAAAATAACAATAGTGCAAAAAATGTGTGAGAAATAAGATTTATCTGAGTATGGAACATTTCTGGGATCTTGTCGTGCGGTTCTCAGAATGGATCTCAGTCAAAACCCATCCATATCTGTGAGGTGGAGACCCTGAGCTCTGACGTCATGTATAGCATCTTACTGTGCAGCCATTGCGTTCTAATTTAGGCACTTCTCAGTGTCCAAATCTGCCATTTTCAACCCGTATATGGTATGAGTGTAAAGGTCTACCCTAGCCCAGTCGGCCGGAACTGCACAGACCATGGTGTTTATTGTGAGTAAGAATTCTGCCCTACATTCAGTCTTCCTGCTAAGCTGATATATGAAAAGAACAGCAATGTATGTGCGTGAGCATATTTACGTGTGTGTGGGGCGCAAACAGAAGTGTCCCAGATTCCGAGGGACCTGTGTGTGTGTGTGTGTGTGTGTGTGTGTGTGTGTGTGTGTGTGTGTGTGTGTGTGTGTGTGTGTGGTGTGTGTGTGTGTGTGTGTGTGTGTGTGTGTGTGTGTGTGTGTGTGTGTGTGTGTGTGTGTGTGTGTGTGTGTGTGTGTGTGTGTGTGTGTGTGTGTGTGTGTGTGTGTGTGTGTGTGTGTGTGTGTGTTTGTATGCATCTCAGAGGAGTAGGCAGGATGAGGCAAGGTCGGGCTGATGTGTAAGCACCCTTCATCCCAGCCACCGCCATGCTGGAAGAACATTCTGAAACAGGAACATACAGTCTGCTGTCTTTATGACAGGTACCTGCAGTGTAAAACAGGTGCCAAGTAGAGGCAGCAGTAACAGAGAGACAGATAGGGATGAAATTGCAGTTTATAGGATTGTATGAAATATTACAGTAAGAGGTTAGAGGTGGAGGTTATCCTCAGTGTAGGGTTTAGCCAGGTTTCAGCAGGGCTATTACCTCATCACAAGATGGCCATCCCATCTGCCATGCTTGCCTTTATTACCCAAAATCACCTGACTTTAATGACTAGAAATATCGATCCGCTAGACGCCCATCTCGTTTAGTGCCAGCCATGTTATGTTGCTTCAAATTCAATTAATATCTTAAGTACCAGCCTATTAAAAGGCACCTTGTCTTTAACATGTCACTGAACATAGACTATGGTTGTCAATGTGGATTAAGGACCTTGTTCATCTCATCTATCAAATTTACCTGCAACCCTCATGATTGTGGAAGATGATGTTTGCTGGGATCTGGTGACAAATGTATCAAACACAACAGATCAATGAGACTTGTGTCAGGTTTTGGCCAGGACTGTTCTGTTTTTTTGTCACTAGATGTCCCCATTGCACCTTTTTTGTACCTTTTGTTTTTCCCTTGCTCTATTATTGTTTGCACCTGTATGTCGTTCCCTTGTTAGTATTTAATCCCTGTGTGTTCCTTAGTTCCTTGCTCAGTGTTTGTATGTTAGCACCCAGCCCCAGCCCAAGCCTTGTTGTGAACATATATTTTTCTCTTGTTGGATTTTCCAGAGGTTCTCTGGTTTTGTTCTTTTGTATTTTGGATTAGTCTTTTAGGTTTCTATTTTCCCTTGCTGTTTTTACCACTTTGTGGATTTTCTTTGTATTTTGGAAGTTTTTTTATTTTTTATTAAACCACCATCTCTAGTACTGCTGTGTCTGCCTCATCTTCTGGGTTCTGCCGATTTAGTGACTGTTTCTCGCACCGGGTCCTGACAGAAACACTGAGCCATTAAAATGAACCCAGAGGCAGCCAGTACCCAGGACTTTTTTCCCATGCTGTCCCACCACGAGGGGACTGTCCAACGTCACGAAGCTGCTCTGGTTCAGCAAGAGGCCTTAATGGCTGGACATTCTCAACTTCTGTCGGAGATGATGACTTCCATAAAGCAGATTTCTGATCAACTTTCTCCTGCAACCGCTTCTGCTCCAGTTCATCAGATTCAAGTGCCCGTGGCAGTTAACCCCCTGGCTGAACCTCGTCTGCCGCCTCCCCAACGGTTCTCAGGTGATCCGAGTGGTTGTAAGGGGTTTTTCACCCAATGTTCTCTCTCCTTCGAGCTGCAACCCTCGTCATTTCCCACCGACCGGTCCAAGATAGCATATATCATCACCCTGCTGTCCACCGGACAACCTCGAGTCCCTGATCAAGTTGGCTTCACGCATAGACCAGCGTCTGAGAGAGAGAGAGCTCAACCGTAGATCTCTCACCCTAGCTCCTATCGGTCCCAGCTCCGAGTCTCCACCTTTATCCCCGCTGACTCCACCGGAACCCATGCAGGTTGGACGCATCTCCCAGGCTGAGAGAGACCGCCGGATGAGGGAGCGATGCTGTCTATATTGCGGCAAACCGGGCCATTTCCTCTCCACGTGTCCCGGGCTCCAGGGAAAACGCACTCTCCCGTGCAGGCCTGGGAGGACTGTAACGGGAAACATAACCTCCTCCCATCCATCCAACTCCCGCCTGCTCATTCCAGTTACCCTTTCCTGGGACAACCACGAGCTTCCCCTTCAAGCCTTGGTAGACTCTGGAGCCGCAGGTAACTTCATGGATGGTGTCTGGGCGAAGGAGAATGGCGTTCCCTCTGAACCTCTAAGTGACCCCATAAGGGTTACTACGTTGGATGGAAGCCCTTTGGGATCTGGACTTGTCACTCGTGTCACTACCCCCTTGCGTCTTTCAGTTTCCCAACACCAGGAAGTGATGAACTTTCATCTGACCTCGTGTTCCGAGTTCCCTCTCGTCCTTGGATACCCCTGGCTTCACAGCCATAACCCTCACATCGACTGGTCTGTGGGCACTATCAAGCAGTGGGGTCCTACGTGCCAAGCCACTTGTATCTTCCCAAGTTCCCCGAGTTCCCCTCCCGAGTCTCTAGAATCCATCGACCTGTCCCGAGTTCCCGAGTGTTACCATGACCTCAAACCGGTATTTAGCAAACAGAGGGCCACCAAACTACCACCCCATAGACCTTACGATTGCCCCATCGACCTGTTTCCGGGCACCTGCCCCCCCAGGGGTCGGATCTTTTCCCTATCTCCTCCCGAACGAGCTGCTATGGATACCTACATCAAGGACGCTCTGGCAGCAGGCCTCATGCGTCCATCCACCTCGCCAGCGGGAGCAGGGTTTTTCTTTGTGGCCAAAAAAGACGGGGGATTACGTCCTTGCATCGACTACCGGGGACTTAATGCCATAACCGTCCGTAACCGCTACCCACTACCCCTTATGGCCACAGCCTTTGAGCTGCTCCAGGAAGCAGTGGTCTTCACTAAGCTTGACCTGCGGAACGCATACCATCTTGTGCGGATCAAACCCGGTGACGAGTGGAAGACCGCTTTCAACACGCCTACTGGTCACTACGAATACTTGGTGATGCCCTTCGGCCTGACCAACGCCCCGGCTGTGTTCCAAGCGCTCATAAACGATGTGCTTAGGGATATGCTTAACATTTTCGTGTTTGTTTACTTGGATGACATCCTCATCTTTTCGAGCTCCCTTCAAGAACACACTAAGCATGTCAGACAAGTGCTCAAACGCCTCCTAGACAGCCATTTGTACGTTAAGCCGGAAAAGTGTGAATTCCATTCCTCTCGAGTACAGTTCCTGGGATTTGTAGTGGAACCCGGTCGAGTCCAGATGGACCCCAAGAAGGTAGGGGCGGTAGCAGATTGGCCCACCCCCAAGTCCGTTAAGGAAGTTCAGCGTTTCCTGGGCTTCACTAACTTCTACCGCAAGTTCATCAAGAACTTCAGCTCGGTGGCAGCCCCTCTCTCAGCTTTAACCAAGGGTGGCAACACAAGGTTTCTGTGGGGAAGAGAAGCTGAGACGGCCTTCCAAGGACTCAAGCAGCGCATCCTCTCTGCTCCCATCCTGACACTACCGACGGCGGATGAACTTTTGTGGTGGAGGTAGACGCATCAGAGGTTGGTGTTGGAGCTGTCCTGTCTCAGAGGGGTGAAGACAAGAGGCTTCATCCTTGCGCCTTCTTCTCTCACCGGCTTACCCCGGCCGAGAGGAATTACGATGTGGGGGATCGTGAACTCCTAGCGGTTAAGATGGCATTGAAGGAATGGAGACACTGGCTCGAGGGGGCTTCTCAACCGTTTCAAGTGCTTACGGACCACAAAAATCTGGAGTATATCCAGCAGGCGAAGCGGTTGAACTCCAGACAAGCTCGATGGTCTCTTTTCTTCAGCCGATTCCAGTTTATTCTCACCTATAGACCCGGGTCGAAGAATCTCAAACCGGATGCCTTGTCACGAGTCTACTCTCCTGCCATTCGAGAAGATACTGACATGACTGTTCTTCCTGCCGCTAAGATCGTGGCTCCGATCTCGTGGCAAGTGGAGGATACCGTGAAACAAGCTCAAGCCATCGAACCGGGCCCTGGAGGAGGTCCTGCTAATCGGTTGTTTGTTCCCAAGGCAGCAAGGTCCCAAGTCCTTCTGTGGGGGCACTCCTCTCGCCTCACCTGTCACCCGGGCGTAGGTCGCACCTTGGAGTTCATCCAGCGTAAGTTCTGGTGGCCCACCATAAAAGAAGACGTTGCCACTTTCGTCAAGGCCTGTTCCGTGTGCTGCCAGGGCAAATCTTCTCACCTCCGCCCTCAAGGACTCCTTCACCCTTTATCTATTCCCCACCGACCCTGGTCCCATATCTCGCTGGACTTTATTACTGGCCTTCCTCCGTCCCATGGTAATACTACGATCCTAGTCATCATCGACAGGTTTTCTAAGGCGGCCAGGTTTGTTCCCTTGACCAAATTACCTTCTGCCAAGGAAACAGCTGAGTTGGTGATTAACCATGTGTTCCGAGTCTTTGGCATCCCGCAAGATATGGTTTCCGACAGAGGTCCCCAGTTCGCCTCAAGGTTTTGGAAGGCCTTCTGCCAACTCATAGGGGCCACGGCCAGTTTATCTTCAGGGTACCATCCGGAGTCCAACGGCCAAACTGAGAGGATGAATCAGGAGCTGGAAACCACCCTCAGATGTATGGTTTCCAACAACCCATCCACATGGTCATCCTTCATTGTTTGGGCTGAGTACGCGCACAACACCTTGTGCTCCTCCTCCACTGGTATATCCCCGCACGAGTGTCAGTTTGGCTATGCTCCTCTATTGTTCCCGGACCAGGAGGCAGAAGTCAGAGTGCCTTCAGCCTCGAGGTTCATCAGACGCTGTCGGCTTACGTGGAAGAAGGCCCGTCTTAATCTTCTGCGTTCCTCTCAGCAGTACCAACGACAAGCCAACAGACGTCGCCGTCCCGGTCCTACCCTGTACCCCGGCCAGAGAGTATGGCTCTCAACAAAAAACTTACCGCTACGGGTGGAGTCTCGCAAGCTGTCCCAGAGATTCATCGGACCCTTTAAGATTGCCAGGAGAGTCAATCCCGTTACTTTTCGCCTGCACTTAAAATCAATCCCACATTTCACATTTCTTTATTAAAACCTGTTGTTTTTTCTCCCCTTATTCCGGCAGGCAGACCACCCCCTCCGCCCCGTGTCATCGGAGGCCAGTCGGCTTATACCGTCCACCGGATACTGGACTCCCGCCGGGTGCAGCGGTCCTGGCAGTATCTGGTGGACTGGGAAGGCTACGGTCCCGAGGAGCGCTCCTGGGTTCCTGCCAAGGACATACTGGACCCTGACCTCATTCGTCAGTTCAGGGCCCTCCACCCTGAGAAGGCTGGTAGGAACGTCAGGAGCCGTTCCTAGGAGGGGGATTCTGTCAGGTTTTGGCCAGGACTGTTCTGGTTTTTTGTCACTAGATGTACCCATTGCACCTTTTTTGTACCTTTTGTTTTTCCCTTGCTCTATTATTGTTTGCACCTGTATGTCGTTCCCTTGTTAGTATTTAATCCCTGTGTGTTCCTTGCTCAGTGTTTGTATGTTAGCACCCAGCCCCAGCCCAAGCCTTGTTGTGAACATATATTTTTCTCTTGTTGGATTTTCCAGAGGTTCTCTGGTTTTGTTCTTTTGTATTTTGGATTAGTCTTTTAGGTTTGTTTTTTCCCTTGCTGTTTTTACTACTTTGTGGATTTTCTTTGTATTTTGGAAGTTATCTATTTTTTATTAAACCACCATCTCTAGTACTGCTGTGTCTGCCTCATCTTCTGGGTTCTGCCGATTTAGTGACTGTTTCTCGCACCGGGTCCTGACAACTTGTTCTGCTGACGGGGGTTATTTGCCAACTGCAGTCAGAATTATTTTGCTATAATTGCCGTTGTGAAAAGTGACATTATAAGTGCTTAGAATAAGTAATGAAGCATAGCTGACTTAAAGAAAAATACCAGATTTCACTGTTTTGTCACTGTGAATGGGGCCGTGTGTTGGTGTGTACTGTATGTCCGTACTGCGTGAGTGTGTGCATACACACATGCATGTTGTGTGTCCTTGCACACAAACAGTAGCTGGCCTAGCATCACTGCTGTCAAACCTTGGATGTGGTTCCCCATGGCAACTGAAGGTGTGAAGGACAGGTAGGAGCAGAGGTTGGATCTGCGAGGTTTTGACGTGCAGGTTGTAGTGCCATTGGCATCTGAAACCATCACGTGTGTGTAAATGAATGGAATGGAATATAAACTACTAGTCCAGTAGCAGATCAATTAGCAATTTAGCCAAATCCCCTGTTGTGTTTGTTGTCATGCCAAACATTATGTACGACTTGACAACGGGCGGAAAAACAATTGGCTAAAGGCACGCACATACAGATCTGCGAACATGCTAATAAACTAAATGTCAAATTAAACAATTAACTGGGTTGTTTAATTCAGTGTTACAAAATGCCTTCACCTAAATTGGTTATGGAAAGGTGTTTTGGCCACTGTAAAGTCAAGTACCAGTATAAGATATTTTCCCGGCACATCCGGTAGTTTTGGGTGGATTACATCTCCTACTTACCACAGCACTTCAACTGGAGATCCATTATTAGAAGCTCTTAGAGAGGCCTCTGGGAAGGACTGTTACCACCATGTTAAGAGCTTAACCGACTGAATTAGTAATAAAGTAATGGAGAGGGGGCCTTTTATGAATAGTACTTTTGAGACATTAGCAAGAAAACTTAAGCTATAGCCTACTTCTGATTATGGCACCGTGACTCAGTATGAAAACTAGGTTGACTTGACTGCTATATCTGTTCTGTAGTGTCTCATACTGTATGTGGCGTAGTTAATAATACCAAATCTACTGATTAATGCAAGTTGCTGTGGAGAGGGAGGAATAGAGAGAGAAAAAGGGGAGTGGTGTGGAGGGCAGATAAGAGGTGAGAAGGGTGGATGCCCAGCCTAGGGACCTCTTCCACATGTTTTGATCTGCAGCTGGACTCACAGCTGTCTCAACCCCAGGGTTCTCACTGCATAGCGTGAGTGTTTCTTTCTGTATATGTGTGTGTGTGTGTGTGTGTGTGTGTGTGTATGTGTGTGTGTGTGTGTGTGTGTGTGTGTGTGTGTGTGTGTGTGTGTGTGTGTGTGTGTGTGTGTGTGTGTGTGTGTGGGTGCACATCTCATCACATGTCTACAGGATGTGTGTCTACTTTGCTAGCTGACGGTGACATGACATGGTGTGTCTGCATGTATTGTGTGGAATGGTTCCTCGATGTGTCTTGGACCAATCCTGTTTTGGTTTGAGGTTTTGTCTCTGGCTTGTCTCAGGGCTGGGTAATATGATGCAGTGAAGTCACGAAAAGAGATCCACTGACAGCTCCTAAAGACAAAAGCGCTCTGTTTTGGCTCATCAAAAATCAATAGCTTCATTAGAAGCGTGTAACCTCTGAATCTTTGTCTGAGCTAATTTTATACCTCAGCCCAAACTCTGTCCTGTTGCCAACAGACACCCTGCCAACCTAAGGCACAGAATGGGGGGGGGGGGTTAGGCCGGGGAAGGGGTATGGCGTCCTCCACAGCATCTGTTTGTTCCTGAGTTATCCTCTCCCCAATCACTTCCACCTCACTGTAGTATTTTAGGGACTATGGGCAAGCCTGTTTTTGGTGGAGAGTTGACCCCTCTCTGGCCATCTCTCTCCAGCCCACTGGTCTGAAAGGGACTGAATGGAGTGAGAGCTCTGGGACGGAAGATATCCACCTCGAGGCGGGATAGAGAGGAGAACACCAGTGACTATTTAAGACTGTTGGGACCTGATACCTACCTCTTGTGTGTTCCCTGTTTGAAATGAGGGAGCCAGTCTGCCAATGCCATTCAGATCGATATATTGTCTCACCAATCAAACAGCTCATCTATCAGCCTGCCCGTTAATCAGAACATCGCCTCTAGAGGAACTAGCCAATCAGAGCCCTTCTAGTGCAGGGGATAGGTAATGGCAGTAAATCGCATCTGCAAAGTTTATTTTGACCTTGGGTCAAGAGGCAGGCATCTGAAGTGACAGATTTTTGCCATGGTGATTACAGTGTGACATATTGACGCTGCACACCAACCATACAGTGATTGAGTCCTGAGAGTAAGCCCAGAAACACACATCAGCTGCAACTGGATTCCATAGTCTTTTAATTGACCTTAATTATAACTAACATGCTGCTAATACAAGAGAAATCGTCTCCTCACAGATTGGCGCTGTTTTCATCTGATCTCGATTACCATTCCCCCAGATCCGCTGCAGGGGCTGTCCATTAGACCTCTGCTACACAGCCCTCTCATTATCAGACCGAGACAGCGAGCCAGGTTATGTAATGGAAAGAGCTCCTCAAGGTCTGTGTGGATCATGTGGCCTTGCCAACACCCTACATCCCATCAGTGACACTCCATGTACCACTCATACTGGACCACTCATACAGTTGAGAACAATTGTCCTTGGGATGTAAACAAAGGGAAATTCAATTGGTATCCCTAGAAAGGGCAGATACCTCGTGGAAGATCGTTGAGAGGAGATGGATGATCTAGCAAGGGCAGAGGAAATATTGTTGAGAGGAAAAACATACTGTAGCAAAGGTATATGGGAGATTTTGTATAAGGTTGATACACTAGCAATGTTAAAATGGAGATAATAGTTGAGGGATAGTTGGCTAGGCTGGGGCAGAGAGGTGTATACAGTTATGCCCTTGTAGTGGTAGTAGAGGGTATGTGTGCAGTGCACTTTAAGTAATCATGTCTGTGTCGCTGTGCTCCTCTGTAGTGTTGATGCTGTGTTATTGATTGATGTGTTTGATCAGGGAGGGGTAGATCCATCAGCTGGCTCCCTGACAGAACAAGGCCCAGGGAGTTTTACACACACGCACACACACACAAACAGCTCTGTCTGTCCTCATCTCCCATCGGTCATTCGCTCCTTTCATTCCCTCTCCTCCTCATTTTTCCAACCCTCTTCCCTTACCCTCCTCTGCCAACGAGCTCCCATCCCTCACTCCTTCGCCCTCAACCTCTTCCCCTCTCCAGCCCCTTTGCCTGAATCCCTTCTCCCCTATCCCTCTCTCCTCCCCCTGACCCTAGCCCTGCTCTCTGGCTAGCCTCTAATGGTGTAGCATGGAGCACATTACTGAGGAAGAGAGAGAGAGAGCGAGGAGAGGGGGAGTGGGAGAAAGGAGCAGCTTACACCCATTCCCACTAGGGGGGGAGGAGAAGAGCACAAGGAAAAGGAGAGAGAAGGTAGATAAAAGGATGCAGAGAGATGGGTTGCAGGAAGGAGATAGAGGGGAGTGGTATAGAGGTAGAGAGAGATGGGTGGGAAAGAAGCAAAGAGCAGAGGAAAATGTCCTCTACACTTAGAAAAGAGAGAGACTATTATATCTGGGATGTAGCACAGTTGGTTGCTCTCTTGATTATTCTCTGTTTATTTGCTACAGGCGCAATAGCACACACAGACTGGAAACACTTACAGGCACAGGGCGAGAAAGAGGGGAAGGGAGAGCGAAAGGAGTGAAACTATGGACAGACTGATAGGCGGTTTGTCGCCCCAGCCGTGTACCTCAATCCTCCCTGTTTAGATACCTGTGGTGAATGCTGATGAACATTCTCCCGTGCCATTCAATGGGAAGTGAGATGATGAATATAGAATAACTGCCACGCTTGGTGGAACCAATATGTAAATGAAGTTGGGAATCCTCTGGCAGGAAGCTGGGTCTACTCCATTTGCTTGGCTTGGCATTCAACAAATATTTCTGAATGATTCCCAATGCAAGTTTAGGAAGGCAGTCTGACCATGGACGTTGATATTGATACCAATTTACATATTATGTTAATTTGTTTGCCAGGGGTCGCTGTGTGTGTGCGTGTGTGTGTGCGTGTGTGTGTGTGTGTGTGTGTGTGTGTGTGTGTGTGTGTGTGTGTGTGTGTGTGTTTGTGTTTGTTTGTAGGCTACTGGAATTGTGTGTGAGTCTGACTGAGATTGAGGCAATGTGTTGTTATCAACTGGTTAAGATTCCTGTGTGGTGTCCACATTCTGCCTAATGAACTGACATGGGGATGTTCCTCAGTGGAAAGGCTAAGTACGCTGCCTTTTCCCTGCCTCTGCTGATGGAGTTAATAATGATTATCGACCGTGATCCATTGAACCAAGCTTAATGTTTACCCCATTTCCTGCTCATTCTGCATATTCAGGAACAGCATATTTTGAATGATGTACATTTGATTTGAACCAAAGGGACTCGAAGCCAGTGAGTCAAGCGACCTTCCCATACACTGTGAGTGTATCCCCATTGCTCAGTATCTCCCATGCATATCTGTAATCTGAGAGAGATACAGCGTCTGGAGAAGGAGAGAGAAAGTAGGAGAGGCAGAGCGAAGGAGACCGATGGGTTTTGTTTGGTAAGGTTGATAAGGAATAAGATGTATCCTTTTATGACTCACGTCTACAGAAGCGTCTGGATCTCTGAGGAGATTGAAAATGAGGGAGTCAGACGGCTAGAGGGGGTTGAATTGAGGGGTGGTGAAATACAAATCTAAACTTGGTAGTGTGAGGTGTAGGAGAGGTTGGTTCAGGAAATAGACAGTGTGAAGGAGTGGGGAAGGTACCAGGGTGTTTATTTGATTTAACCTTTATTTTGACAGGGAGTCATGCTGAGGGCAAGGTATATTTTACAGATGAGCCCTATAATATAAACAAATATACACATCAATAAAATATGAAAAGCAAAACAGATACAAAAAACAATCATAGAAAACAAACACATTCTTCAGTCAAAAGGTCATCAATCAGCCGTCTGAATCCTAGAGGCACCAAACCATACAGTTTAAGAGAGTTTGGGAGATTATTCTACAAGTAAGGTGTAAAAAAACACAAGCAGATTTACTTAATTTAGTGGAGATTGAAGGGATCTCCAGAGGTAGCCGTTGAAGATGGAGGAGTTGTATATCACAAGTTGTGAGCATTGATGTGCCCTCCTTCTCACCAAGGTCAACGTCTCCTCTTTTCTGTGACTGTGATTTTAACCTTCTCAGCTCCTCACCATCTCCCTCCTCTCTATTTCCCTCTCGCTCTCCCCTCCTCTCTCTTCCTCGCTCCCTCTCTCTCTCTCTCTCTGCATGCTGGGAGTGTTTGGTGCATGCTGGGAATCGTGTGAGTGAGTGCGAGTGTTGTGTAGAGTTAGATATCTTGGTTTTTCTTTTACGTTTCCTTTTCTTGTTGCTATCTTTTTTTTTCTTCCTACGGATGATTAAGGTTATCATTATTTTTATTTAGTTGTTGTGGTAGAATTAAGTATATTGTTTTTCGTGTCGAAATTACCCTGGTTTTGGCGGGGATGGCGACCCACATGGGGACGCCGTCCCTGTCACTTCGGCACGGCTTTAGATGTGTTACTGAAGCTACTGTCACTGTGGAGGAGTTTCTGGTCGCCGTAGGAGAGAAGGTAGGATATGAGAATGTTGCTTATGCGTCATGGATGAATAAAGCGGTTGTGGTTTTCCTTAAAGAAGAGCGTCTTGTTGGAATGTTTGAGCAAGGCGTACTTCTTAAAGGGATGTTTTTTCAAGTTACGCCGCTTTTCTCTCCGTCAACAAGGGTAACGATTTCGAATGTACCGCCGTTTATTCCAAATGAGCTATTGGAGCGCGAGTTATTGCGGTTTGGGAAGTTCGCAAGTTCAATTAAGTTTGTCCCGTTGGGTTGCAAACACCTGGCTTTGAAACAGGTTATGTCGTTTCGGCGACAGGTGTTTATGTTTTTGGACTCACCGGAGCAGACTTTGGAGTTATCATTTAAAGTCAAGTATGACAACAGACTGTATATGGCTTATGCTAGTACGGGTAGTCAATGGTGTTTTGAGTGTGGGGATGTTGGCCATAAGCGACATGCTTGCCCGAAAAGGGAGAAGGCAGAGGGAGAGGCGCAGGTGGTCATCGTAACGCCTGGGCCCACTGATGTAGGGAGAGGTGGGCCGACAGCGGTAGAGCAGCCACAAGCACCTGTTGCTGAGGAACAAGTTGTCCGTGTTGAGGGCACGGAGTTGCAACTTGTACCAGAGGGAAATGTTATGCAGCAGAAAAATATTGTTGTAGAAGGTAAGGATGGATCTGAAGAGCCATTTCCTCAGACTGGTGAGGAGGTGCCCAGTACAAGTGCTGGGGTACAGGAGGGGGTTCATGTGGAGCTAATCTCCCAGGTAGTGGAGGAGATGCCCACTATGAGTAATGGGGTACAGGAGGGGGTTCAGGTGGGGCTAGTGTCCCAGGTAGTGGAGGAGATGCCTGTTACGAGTGATTGGGTGCAAGTGGGGAGTGTTGAGAGGGATGTGGTAAAAGGGAGTCGGGTCTGTGGCCTCAGTTGAGGAGGATCAGGAGAAGGATATGGATATCTCTATTGATAAGATAGCAGTTGGTGATGACTCAATTTACAATCTAGAGGAGGTAAATGGGTTCCTGGATCAGACTTTTGGGAAATCTGTCAAATTGGCAGATTTATTTGATGTTGATAAGTTTGTGAGGTCAGCTGTGATGTTACAGAAGACGGTGGGGTTAGACCAGTTGAGTGAGAAGAAGCGTTTTCGCTTGAGGAAATTTGTTACTGCTGTCACAGCAGCAAAAGGTAGTGGGAAACGTGGTCAGGTTAAGAGAACATTTAAATAATGATGATGATCATGCTTCATAGGGTGTCTTTTTTCTCTTTGGTTTCTCTGTGGTTTCTTCTGCTTTTCTTTTCTCTTTTCTATATGGAGATACTAAGGGTAGGTTCTCTCAATATTAATGGGGGAAGGGACAGGAGTAAGAGGGCTTGGGTATTAGAAGTAATAAAACAGAAAAGGCTTAATGTAGTTTTTCTACAGGAGACACATAGTGATGAGGCTAATGAGGTTGACTGGGGTATGTGGTGGGAGGGGCAGCATATACTCAGTCATGGTACTAATTTCAGTGCTGGGGTGGTGATTTTGTTTTCCTCAGGCTTAGGGGTGATAGTGGTATCTACAACAGAGATTGTTAAGGGTCAGGTTTTATTGGTCAATGTGGATGTTATGGGTTTTTTATTTGTTTTTTTGAGTGTTTATGCTCCTAATGAGGGTACAGAGCGTATTGCTGTTTTTGATAAAATAAAGGAAACCTTAAGACAGTGTGACCAAGAGGGGTGTATGGTTTTAGGGGGGGACTGGAATTGTACAGTAGATTTTACTGTTGACCGCACTGCTGAAGAACCTCATCTGCGGTCAGCCACTTGCCTGTCTGGTCTATTACCTGAGTTTGAGCTTTCTGATGTGTGGAGAGTAAGGAATGCAAAAGTTAGGCAGTACACATGGCTAAAAGTTAATGAAGGTTGTGTCAGTGCAGCAAGGTTAGACAGGTTGTATGTATCTGAGCAATACTGTAGTAGGGTTGGAAGTTGTGATATTACTCCTGTGGGTTTCTCTGATCACCATAATGTGTCTGTTGATATTCACTTGTCCTGTCCATGAAGGTCATCACCTTACTGGTATTTTAATGTTAAGTTGTTACATGATGTCATGTTTAGAGGTCGACCGATTAATCGGAATGGCCGATTAATTAGGGCCGATTTCAAGTTTTCCTAACAATCGAAAATCGGTATTTTTGGACACCGATTTGGCCGATTTTTATTTATTATTATTTTATTTTTTTACACCTTTATTTAACTTCTCTGGGATATGTGGGAAGCTAACGTCCCACTTGGCCAAAAGCCAGTAAAAATGCAGAGCGCCAAATTCAAATAAATTACTATAAAAATCCAACTTTCATGAAATCACACATGAAAGACACCATATTAAAGCTACACTTGTTGTGAATCCAGCCAACATGTCTGATTTCAAAAAGGATTTATGGCGAAAGCACACCAAACGATTATGTTAGGTCAGTACATAGCCACAGAAAAACACAGCCATTTTTCCAGCCAAAGAGAGGAGTAACAAAAAGCAGAAATAGAGATAAAATGAATCACTAACCTTTGATGATCTTCATCAGATGACACTCATAGGACTTCATGTTACACAATACATGTATGTTTTGTTTGGTAAAGTTCATATTTATATCCAAAAATCTGAGTTTAGGCGGGACGCTACTGTCTCACTTGGCCAAAAGCCAGAGAAAATGCAGAGCGCCATATTCAAATAAATTACTATAAAAATCTAACTTTCATTAAATCACACATGAAAGCTACCAAATTAAAGCTACACTGGTTGTGAATCCAGCCAACATGTCAGATGTCAAATAGGCTTTTCAGCGAAAGCAAATTATGCTATTATCTGAGTTAGCACCATTGTAAACAAAGAGAGATAAGCATATTTCAACCCTGCAGGCGCGACACAAAACGCAGAAATAAAATATATAATTCATGCCTTACCTTTGACGAGCTTCTGTTGTTGGCACTCCAATATGTCCCATAAACATCACAAATGGTCCTTTTGTTCGATTAATTCCGTCGATATATATCCAAAATGTCCATTTATTTGGCGCATTTGATCCAGAAAAACACCGGTTCCCACTCGTGTTCAATACAGGATTAAAACAATCTGTAGCATGCTTTCTGGTCACGCGCCTCTATCTAACAGTACACCTCAAGTGACCCTCATTCAAAATGGCCGTACTTCTTCATTACACAAAGGAAAAACCCTCAACTAATTTCTAAAGACTGTTGACATCCAGTGGAAGCGGTAGGAACTGCAAGAAGGTATATTAGAAATCTGTATTCCCAATAAAATTCCATTGAAAAGAGAGTGACCTAAAAAAAATAAAAAAAATGAATGGTTTGTCCTCGGGGTTTCGCCTGCTAAATAAGTTCTGTTATACTCACAGACATGATTCAAACAGTTTTAGAAACTTCAGAGTGTTTTCTATCCAAATCTACTAACACTATGCATATTTTATCTTCTGGGGATGAGTAGCTGGCAGTTGAATTTGGGTATGCTTTTCATCCAAACGTGAAAATGCTGCCCCCTATCCTAGAGAAGTTAAATAGGCAAGTCAGTTAAGAACACATTCTTATTTTCAATGATGGCCTAGGAACGGTGCCTTGTTCAGGGGCAGAACGACAGATTTTTACCTTGTCAGCTCCGGGATTCAATCTTGCAACCTTACAGTTAACTAGTCCAAAGCTTTAACCACCTGCCTCTCATTGCACTCCACGAGGATCCTGCCTGTTACGCGAATTCAGTAAGAAGCCAAGGTAACTTGCTAGCTAGCATTAAACTTATCTTATAAAAAACAATCAATCAATCAGAATCACTAGTTTAACCTTTCACGAGCCTCTACCCCGGGTCCGGGATCACCCCCCACCCCCCCACACACTGATTAGCATAGCTAGCATAGCTTCACAAGTAGATAGTAGCATCTAAATATCATTAAATCACAAGTCCAAGACACCAGATGAAAGATACAGATCTTGTGAATAAAGCCACCATTTCAGATTTTTAAAATGTTTTACAGGGAAGACACAATATGTAAATCTATTAGCTAAACACGTTAGCAAAATACACCACTTTTCTAACTCCATCAGTTTCTTACTCCTTCAGGTGCTATCACCAATTCGGCTAAACTAAGATATTGATAGCCAATAACCTATAAAAAACCTCTTCAGATGACAGTCTGATAACATATTTATGGTATAGGATAGGTGTTGTTAGAAAAAAGTGCATATTTCAGGTAGAAATCACAGTTTACAATTGCACCGACCATCACAAATCGACTAGAATTACTAGATAGAGCAACGTGTATGACCAATTTACTCATCATAAAACATTTCATAAAAATAGACAAAGCATAGCAATGGAAAGACCCAGTTCTTGTGATTTCAGACCATATTTCAGATTTTCTAAGCGTTTTTCAGCGAAAACACAATAAATCGATAAGTTAGCATACCACATGTGCAAACGTTACCAGAGCATCGATTCCAGCCAAAGAGCGCTATAACGTAATCACCGCCAAAATATATTAATTTTTTCACTAACCTTCTCAGAATTCTTCCGATGACACTCCTGTAACATCATTTTACAACATACATATACAGTTTGTTCGAAAAGGTGCATATTTAGCCATACAAAACCGTGGTTACACAATAAAAATACTAGGAAATCAAGGCTCAATATGTCTGACGTCATCTATCAGAGTGATCTAGTTTAATTGAAAGCTAATCATATACTTGACTAAAAAATACAGGGTTGACAGGAATCGAAAGACAAATTAGTTCTTAATGCAACCGCTGACTTACATTTTTTAAATTATCCTTACTTTTCAATACAGGGTTCGCCAAGTGACGCGATAACAAACAAAATGGCGAAATATGCGTTTAAAATATTTCGACAGAACAACGATTTATCATATTAAATATTGCTTACTTTGAGCTGTTCTTCCATCAGATTCTTGGGCAATGTATCCTTTCTATGTTATAAACGTCTTTTGGTCGATAGATGTCCTCTGTCCTTCGAAATGTCCACCACCAACGACCGACACCCCGAAACGTTTCCAAAGCTAAAAAGGGCACGACAAAGAAATTCCTCAAAATCGCACTAAACGGATATAAATTGCTATAAAACGGTTCAAATTAACTACATTATGATGTTTTTAACAACTATAACGACTGAAAACATGACCGGAGAAATCTAACTAGTTAAACAACGATTTGGAATGAGGCAGGTCCGATGTCCATCTTGCTTGTGGCGCGTGGAGAGAGAGAAAGGTAGTCCCACGTTTTGTGGTTTTATATGGGCTGGGATTGTGCAATAGACTCCATTCAAAACGTGATGACGTACAGACACCCAGAGGAAGACGTAGGCAGTGTCGGTTTCTTCATAGCATTCACTGTCGCCTTAAAAACAGACTCCAGATCAGGGGTAAAAATTTCTGAAATCTGACCCCTGTCATGAAAAGTGCTGTAGATATTGTTCTGTACCACTCAGAGACAAAATTCCAACTTCTATAGAAACTAGAAGGTGTTTTCTATCCAATAATAACAATAATATGCATATTGTACGATCAAGAATTTAGCACGAGGCAGTTTAATTTGGAGACCCAAATATGCTAATGCGGAACAGCACCCCCTATAGTTGCAAGAAGTTAACTACACATGGTTGATGATATTACTAGTTTATCTAGCGTGTCCTGCGTTGCATATAATCAATGCAACGCAGGGGGATGATTTAACAAAGCGCATTTGCGAAAAAAGCACAATCGTTGCACGACTGTACCTAACCATAAACACCCATGCCTTTCTTAAAATCAATACTCAGAAGTATATTTTTTAAACCTGCATATTTAGGTAAAATAAATCCAGGTTAGCAGGCAATATTATCCAGATGAAATTGTGTCACTTCTCTTGCGTTCATTGTACGCAGAGTCAGGGTATATGCAACAGTTTGGGCAGCCTGGCTCGTTGCGAACTAATTTGCCAGAATTTTACGTAATTATGACTTAACATTGAAGGTTGTACAATGTAACAGGAATATTTAGACTTAGGGATGCCACCCGTTAGATGAAATACCGAACAGTTCCGTATTTCACTGAAATAATAAACGTTTGGTTTCGAAATGATAGTTTCCGGATTCGACCATATTAATGACCAAAGGCTCGTATTTCTGTGTGTTATTATGTTATAATTAAGTCTATGATTTGATATTTGATAGAGCAGTCTGACTGAGCGATGGTAGGCAGCAGCAGGCTCGTAAGCATTCATTCAAACAGCACTTTCGTGCGTTTTGCCAGCAGCTCTTCCCTGTGCTTCAAGCATTGCGCTGTTTATGACTTCAAGCCTATCAACTCCCGAGATTAGGCTGGTGTAACCAATGTGAAATGGCTAGCTAGTTAGCGGGGTGCGCGCTAATAGCATTTCAATCGGTGACGTCACTCGCTCTGAGACTTGGAGTAGTTGTTCCCCTTGCTCTGCGAGGGCTGCGGATTTTGTGGAGCGATGGTAACGATGCTTCGAGGGTGGCTGTTGTCGATGTGTTCCTGGTTCGAGCCCAGGTAGGGGCGAGGAGAGGGACGGAAGCTATACTGTTACACTGGTAATACTAAAGTGCCTATAAGAACATCCAATAGTCAAAGGTATATGAAATACAAATCGTACAGAGAGAAATAGTCCTTTAAATACTATATTAACTACAACCTTAAACCTCTTACCTTGGAATATTGGAGTCTCATGTTAAAAGGAACCACCAACTTTCATATGTTCTCATGTTCTGAGCAAGGAACTTAAACGTTAGCTTTTTTACATGGCACATATTGCACTTTTACTTTCTTCTCCAACACTTTTATTTTTGCATTATTTAAACCAAATTGAACATGTTTCATTATTTATTTGTGGCTAAATTGATTTTTATTGATGTATTATATTAAGTTAAAATAAGTGTTCATTCAGTATTGTTGTAATTGTCATTATTACAAATAAATTAAAAAAATAGGCCGATTAATCTGCTTTTTGGTCCTGCAATAATCGGTATCGGTATCGGCGTTGAAAAATCATAATCGGTCGACCTCTAGTCATATTTTGGGAGGGTGTAGTGGAGAAGGTGTGTGCCAGACTGTCAAGGTGGAAATGGGTGCTGCCCCAGCTGTCTTATAGGGGAAGGGTACTGGTAGCTAATAATCTTGCTGCCTCTACCCTGTGGCACAAACTAATGATTTTACAGCCACCGGGGGGTCTGATACAAGAGATTCAGAGGACCCTTGTCAATTTCTTCCAGTCTGGACAACACTGGATTAAAGCTGCACCTGTACCTGCCACTGCACGAGGGTGGGCAAGGCCTGGTAGACATTTCTTCCAGGATCATGGCTTTCCGGCTTCAAGCAGCCCAGAGACTGTTGTACAGTGACGGTTCTAGCTGGGTCGACACAGCCTACACATTGATGAGGAGAGCGGGCTGTTTGGGCTTAGACAAGCACCTTTTCCTCTTAAAGCTGGAGGGGGGTGATTTGCCTGGCCTGACTCCATTTTATGAGTCTGTTATGCAGGCTTGGAGATTTCATGTCAAGTCCTGTAAGGCCGGCACGCCACCAGGGATGTGTCTTTTTGAAGAGCCTCTTTTTCACAAACTGCCTATTGAAAAGAGGACAGCTGACCTCCAATGGAGGATAATACATGGAGCCATAGCCACCAACATGCATCTGGTACACCTGGATCCGACAGTTGGGGAAGGGTGTCCATTCTTTGCTGAGTCTGAAACTCTGGCACATCTGTTTTTACAGTGTCCCAGGTTGGTCGGGATGATTGACACTTCACTTCTTGGTTCTCAGCTTTGGGGGAAGTTTTCTCTTTTCAACTGTTTATATTTGGGCCAAAGTACAGGTTATTCGGGGACAGCCTATTACAAACTGGTTAACAATATTGATCTGTTTATGAGTATGTGGGCTATTCAGAGTCTGTTGTGTTTAGTTACTGTGGAGGAGGTTTTGGTGTTGTGTTTAGTTACTGTGGAGGAGGATTTGGTGTTGCGTTTTTAATTGATGTGTAACTATGGTTTTGTATGAGTTTTTATTGTGTTGTGGGTTCCCAGACCCAATAAAGATTATTTATCTCTCTCTCTCTCTTTCTCCCCCCCCCCCCTGTCTCTGTTCTGTGTGTATTAATCATTGTTTATGTGTGTGGCAGACTGTCACTGAGTGTGACTAACAGTGGGCCCACACTCCCTGTCCCAATCAGTCCCCCTTTCCCAGCTGCCCCAGCCCTCTCTCAGCTCTTATCTCCCTCAATTGGCTATTTACTGATGAAACCTGGGTTAGCCACCCTGTTCCAGGCCACAGAGGACCAACAGTCACCACACTGAGTCACCACACAGCCCACACAGCTCATAGGGCAGCATCACAGACCAGCTAAGTGCCTCCAGATCCTCTATCTCTCTATGTAAACATCACGGTTGCTTAACCCCAGAAGGACCTTAGGTCTCGTTAGAGTTAATTCATTATGACGAACAACTGGCAGATCCTCTCTTTCTCACAAAATGTCCATGTTATTCACACAATGTCCATGTTATTCACACATTGGACACACATTTCTTTATTTTCGAAGATGGACACATACTGTAATAGTGAATCATGGAGTCTGACTCAGCTGGTTTGGGACAGTGACAGGGTGACAGTTCAGTGCTGGCTCGACACAACAGCCCTTGGGTCGGGGTAGCAAGGTTAGAGGAACATACACAGGGAAGGACAAACACCACCTGACCACTGACTGACTGTCCTAAAGCCCACCGGCCAGCAGTGTGTGAGAGTGAACGAAAATCATGATTTCTACACTTTTTAAGTAAAGCGTCTGGAAATCCTATAAATCAGTTTAAATCTGTGCTGTATATCAGCATCAGTAGCTGGTTAATGTGGATGTATTAAATTATTTATGATGGGCTCAATGAGAACGCTATATTTTGGGGGCATAATATGTCAACATGTCTGTCTGGGCTATGTTCTTAGGACTCCTTGTGTATCCAATGTATAACAGCATGTGTCATGGAGGATCGGGGTGCTGAGTTCTCAACATACCACCATCATATGATAAATGTCACAACAATGTTGCCACACCACTGTTTGTTTGTTATATGGGCTGTATGATTTTGTCATGCACACATATTACCAATGTCTTGGCTGTGATTATGTGTTAGCTATGCTACAGACAACAGCGAGAGAGTGGATCACTATAAAACGTTTTGGCCTGATTATGGTAATCTCACGGTGTCTATGTGTGTGTCACTGTGATTGTCTCAGTAGCTGGTTAGGCCTGGGGGTGTTTGGCTGCTTTAAACACTAGTTTAATGAGTTTAGATCAGAACCTTATTTAGTATTCCACTCTGCCTCTCTGACTCACTGCTGCTAGATCACGTTTCTAGAAAATAGCCCCAGCCCTAGGCATCAGTTTAGAAAGCAACGCAGAATGTGTTAACCCCTTGGACCTTAAGGCTTATCGTTGACCCTGGCACCAACAATCTATCTGATGAATGGGACCTGAGGATAATGCTGATTCAGAACGGCTATCGACGGTCACATGGAGTGGTCATAATCATATTAAAAGTCTGCTGGAGTCCCATAGAGCAAGAGGGATTTGGGCTGTAGATATGACATAATTCTATGAGGAAAGTAAAGTGACGTATAGTTTACTTACTGGTTTGTATGCTATTGTAGTCTCCTTTGGGAGGGGTTGCAGACTATGCGTGTGGGGGTGGCTTGATGTACTGATCTTGTCCTCTGCCCCACCTTGCAACCTCCTCGTGTCCCCCCTCCACTCCCCTCACCTCCCCTCTCTCTCCCCCTCTCTCCCATCTCTCAGCATGGCCCTGAGTCGTAAGACAACACCCACTGAGTGATTAGTGATAACCTGCTGTCACAAACACAAACAGACGTAGTGGGATCAGCTACACACGCCACGCACACAAGTACATGCACACAAACCACAGGCATATTCCTTTTTTGAAATATTGTCCTTTTTTAAATGTATTTTTTTTTTTACAATAAACAAAAAGATACATACAGTAGACAAAAACAATAGACAACTTAGCATTTACATACATACATTTCCACAAACATGAATAATATCCCACTTGCTCAGACCCACGTTACCACCATATCCACACCCAATGTTGTTTCCAATGCTTGTAAGACTCTACCTCATATGACTTTAAATGGTGTTATGTTGTTTCTGTCTGTAGCCAGAGTTTTTTTCAATATTTAAATCATTAAGCATTTTGATTCTTCCATTCTCTTTACATTGGGGTATCATTTGACTTCCAGTATGTAAGTAATAGCTTCTTCAATATAATTGACAAAAATAATATTGTCCAACCCATTGGGTATCTCACCGCACTTCCATATGCCATGTCTTGAAATATGCAGATAGACAGATTAAAAATACATTTACATTGTAAAACTTCTGACAGACATCTTTTTAATTCTGCCCGTAACCTTTGGGTTTTATAGCACTCCCAGAAGGCATGAATTATTGAGTCCTTGTTAGATTTACACTTAAGACATGACTCTGCCGTTGTGCTGTAGAATTTGTAAATTTTGTGTCATGTATACATTACTTTATACTGGATTAAGTGTACATTTTCGTTTACTATAATTTAGTTCAATATCTTCCAACACTCCCTCCATCTTGAGCCAATATCTGTTTTTTTTTATTCTTCGTTCCAATAGTTTATATATTTTTTAAGAGATTGTTAGCTGGATAGCCTCTCTGCAAGGTTTTGTATATCTTACTTATCATATGAGTATCTGTTTCTGACTCAAATAGGATTCCCTCAACATTGCTGTGATGTCCAAAACCTTTCAGGTGGAAATTTGGTGATATACAACTTTTAAGTTACATATATTTGAAAATGTCTACATTGAGCAGTCCAAATGTCTTTTTAATTCTGTCATGGAAAAAATTGTATTTCCTATTACCACATCATTTACAGTTTCTATGCCTTTAGTTTTCCATGTGAGCCAATGTATCGGTGAATTCTGAAAAGCTATCCAAGGATTGTTCCATAGGGGTGTAGTTTTAGGGAGTGATATTGGTTCTTGTAGAATCCGTTTCATTTTCTTCCATGTTGTTCTAGTGTTCTTAACTATGAAGTTGTTAATATTCTTATCTCCATCCTTTGAAAACAGACATGTGAAAGTATTCTGGGCATGAGCATACACATCTTCAATATGTACCTGTTTGAGTTTTCAACATTAGTCAGGTATATCAGGAGATGTTCCCAGGAGTGCTCCTGTCTCTAGCTGTCATATGTGATCAAAGATTGCAGAGCCTTGGTTTCAGTGAGTGAAGATTCACTTTGCAGGGTGTCACGACTTCATCCGAAGTCGGCTCCTCTCCTTGTTCGGGCGGTGTTCGGCGATCGCCGCTCCATTTTTCATATTTTTATTTGTTTTGTCTTGTTTCCATACACACCTGGTTTTCATTATCTAATCACACTGCATGTATTTAGTCATCTGTTCCCCTCCATGTCTTTGTGTGTAATTGTTTATTGTTATGTGACTCTTCCTAGAGCTGGCCGTCCGGCCAAACTGAGCAATCGGCGGACCCTCGTCGCCGACCCCGGACTGGGGACCCTCGTTGCGGCCCCCGGACTGGGCATCCTCGCTGCGGGCCCCGGACTGGGCCCCGAACTGGGCACCCTTGTTCTGGCAGTAGGCACAGGACTCACCAGGGTGGGAAGACATACAGGAGGCCTGGTTCTGGGAGCGGGCACTGGATACACTGGGCCGTGGAGGCGCACTGGAGGTCTCAAGCGTAGAGCCTGCACAACCCGTCCTGGCTGGATGGTTACTTTGGCCCGGCACGTGCGGGGTGCAGGCACAGGACGCACTGGGCCCTGCAGACGCACCGGAGACACAGTGCGCAGAGCCGGCGCAGGATATCCTGGGCCGTAGAGACGTACTGGCGGCCAGATGCGCTGAGCCGGCACCCTCCGACCTGGCTGGATGCCCACTTTAGCCCGGCCGATTCCGGGAGCTGGAAGGTAGCGCACCGGGCTGTGAACGCGCACTGGAGACACCGTGCGCTCCACCGCATAACACGGTGCCTGACCAGTACGACGCTCGCCACGGTAAGCATGGGGAGTTGGCTCAGGTCTATAACCCGACTCCGCCAATCTCCCCGTGTGCCCCACCCAAATCTTTTGGGGGGGCTGCCTCTTGGGCTTCCTTGCTAGCCGTGTTCCCTTGTAACGATGGGCCCCTTTACCAGCTGCCTCCGCCTTCCTGGCTGCTTCCACCTGTTCCCATGGAAGGCGATCCCTTCCGGCAAGGATCTCCTCCCATGTCCAGGATCCTTTGCCGTCCAGGATGTCATCTCATGTCCAGTCCTCCTTTTTACCACGCTGCTTGGTCCTTTTGTGGTGGGTAGTTCTGTCACGGCCATTGCTGGAAGAAGACCAAGGTGCAGCTTGGTGAGCGTGCATTTCTCTTTTTAATTAAATGTCGCCAACAAAACAAGAAACGAAAGAACAACCGTGAAGCTTACAGGGCATAATTGCCACTAACAAAAGTCCACTACCCACACTGAAAGGAGGGAAAAGGGCTACCTAAGTATGGTTCCCAATCAGAGACAACGATAGACAGCTGTCCCTGATTGAGAACCATACCCGGCCAAAACATAGAAATAAAGAAACATAGAAAAACACAACATAGAATGCACACCCCAAATCACACCCTGACCAAACCAAATAGAGACATAAAAAGGTTCTCTAAGGTCAGGACGTGACAATCTTGTCTAAGGAATTCCAGCATTAGGGTTTTTTTCAGCTCAAGCTATCACTAGCAAAACCCATTTCCTTGACCATAAGCCGAGACTAACTGCAGGAAGAGACCATGGAGACCATAAAGACACAGCATTAGCAGAACATAAATATCTTACTATTAGTTAAATAGTTGTTGTTAACCATTAATATCAAATAAATCAGCTAAATACTTAATTTTTCTATTACACACCTTAATAAGGTCTCTCAGACCATGAGAAACAAGATACTCTGGTCTGTTGAAACCAAGATTGAACTCTTTAACCTGAACGCCAAGCGTCACGTCTGGAGGAAACCTGGCACCATCCCTACGGTGAAGCATGATGGTGGCAGCATCATGCTGTGAGGATGCTTTTCAGCGACAGTGACTGGGAGACTAGACAGAGCAAACTACAGAGAGATCCTTGATGAAAACCTGCTCCAGAGCTCTCGGGACCTCAAACTGGGGCAAAGGTTCACCTTCCAACAGGACAACAACCCTAAGCACACAGCCAAAACAACGCAGGAGTGGCTTCTGAATGTCCTTGAGTGTCCCAGCCAGAGCCCGGACTTGAACCAGATCGAACATCTCTGGAGAGACCTGAAAATAGCTATGCAACAACGCTCCCCATCCAACCTGACAGAGCTTTAGAGGATCTGCAGAGAAGAATGGAAGAAACTCCCCAAATACAGGTGTGCCAAGCTTGTAGCATCATACCCAAGAAGGCTTGAGGCTGCAATCACTTCCAAAGGTGCTTCGAGAAAGTACTTAGTAAAGGGTCTGAATAATTATGTAAATGCGATATTTCAGTTTTTATTTTTTATACATTTGGAAGATATTCTAAAAACCAGTTTTTGCTTTGTCATTATGGGGTATTGTGTGTAGATTGATGAGGACAAAACAATTTGATATATTTTAGAATAATGGGTCTGAATACTTTCCGAATGCACTGTATGTGTAGCATGGTGTGTGTATTGTAGCCTATGTGTTATGTGGGTGGTGGGATGGCGTGTGCATGTGTGTGATTAGAAGTGAAGAACACATGTCCTGGGAGTGGCTGTTGGCAGCAGGGCTAGGTTGATGTAGTGTGTCCTGACTGTATGATACTTTACGTGTGCCTGCTCGCATAGAACGGTTTGTTGTGTCCGTCTTTGAATAATGTGTGTGTGTGTGTGCATGTGTACGTGTATGTGGATGCATGTGTGTGTGCTTGTGTGGGTATTTTGTGGGTATGTGTGTGTGTCTGTGTCAGCTTTAGAGCACTCTGCGGTGACAGAGATGTGACAGGGATAATTTGGTAGTCAGTCAATCAATGTCAATACAGAACAGGACAGGAGCGCGTACCCCACTTCTATCTCTTTCTACAAGAAGCCACAGCGACATGTTACATCCCACAATGACCTTACCAAAGTCATCCAATACTAGGGTTGGGACGATAGATGAATAAATAGAATATCGTGAATTTTTGACATTGACGGTATATGGTGGTGTGCAAGAAGATATATTGTGATGTGCAAGACTATACTCTATTTGAACTTTACAAATCAAAACTGTGCAGTTGTATCAGTTAAGCTGTATCTATATGTCAAATGAAGTCTAAATGAATTAACTAAGATACATTTTTTCGGCACACAAAGATTATTTAATGAGAATGTGACTCTAATTTTGTAAATAAGCAAAAAAAAAACATTTTGTCATTAATGGCGCAAAACAATTATATCGGATATCGCAATATTTGGTGTAGAAAAGCTGTCCCCAAATATCACCCAACCCTATAGAGTACTGAAGCATGTTTCTGCCAAGTTGACTTCCTGTCCTGAGTTTTCATTATAGAGGACCAGGATGACTCCGCAACTACATGTCTTACAACTGACCTTCCCCTGGTACACGCTGGCTGCTATACAGTAATAGAGATTAACTATCTTTCTCCTCTGGCCTCTAACAGTATGGCAACTTACCGCTATGACCATGTTGTAGGTCACTGCCATGTTGTAGCTTGATAACAACCATGTTGTAGGTCACTGCCATGTTGTAGCTTGATAACAACCATGTTGTAGGTCACTGCCATGTTGTAGCTTGATAACAACCATGTTGTAGGTCACTGCCATGTTGTAGCTTGATAACAACCATGTTGTAGGTCACTGCCATGTTGTAGCTTGATAACAACCATGTTGTAGGTCACTGCCATGTTGTAGCTTGATAACAACCATGTTGTAGGTCACTGCCATGTTGTAGCTTGATAACAACCATGTTGTAGGTCACTGCCATGTTGTAGCTTGATAACAACCATGTTGTAGGTCACTGCCATGTTGTAGCTTGATAACAACCATGTTGTAGCTTGATAACAACCATGTTGTAGGTCACTGCCATGTTGTAGCTTGATAACAACCATGTTGTAGGTCACTGCCATGTTGTAGCTTGATAACAACCATGTTGTAGGTCACTGCCATGTTGTAGCTTGATAACAACCATGTTGTAGGTCACTGCCATGTTGTAGCTTGATAACAACCATGTTGTAGGTCACTGCCATGTTGTAGCTTGATAACAACCATGTTGTAGGTCACTGCCATGTTGTAGCTTGATAACAACCATGTTGTAGGTCACTGCCATGTTGTAGCTTGATAACAACCATGTTGTAGGTCACTGCCATGTTGTAGCTTGATAACAACCATGTTGTAGGTCACTGCCATGTTGTAGCTTGATAACAACCATGTTGTAGGTCACTGCCATGTTGTAGCTTGATAACAACCATGTTGTAGGTCACTGCCATGTTGTAGCTTGATAACAACCATGTTGTAGGTCACTGCCATGTTGTAGCTTGATAACAACCATGTTGTAGGTCACTGCCATGTTGTAGCTTGATAACAACCATGTTGTAGGTCACTGCCATGTTGTAGCTTGATAACAACCATGTTGTAGGTCACTGCCATGTTGTAGCTTGATAACAACCATGTTGTAGGTCACTGCCATGTTGTAGCTTGATAACAACCATGTTGTAGTAGTTAATCATCTAGTAAGCACTGCGGCTGCTAAAGGAGGCTGCTCTGGATGGGAGCATGTGCTGCTACACTACTGAAAGTGTAAATGATGTACACATTTTGACATACAATTGTGATATTTAAATCAAAATCAAATCAAATTGTATTTGTCGCATGCACCGACTACAACAGGTGTAGACCTTACAGTTAAATGCTTACTTACAAGCCCTTAACTAACAATGCATTTTTAAGAAAAATAAGTGTTAAAGTATTTACATAAAACAATGAAATAACAATAATTAAAGACCAACAATAAAATAACAGTAACGAGGTTATATACTGGGGGTACCGGTACAGAGTCAATGTGCGGGGGCACAGGTTAGTCGAGGTAATTGAGGTAATATGTATATGTAGGTAGAGGTATTTTGACTATCCATAGTTAATAAACAGAGTTACAGCAGCGTAAAAATGTGAGGGGGGGGGGGGGGGGGTGTTCCAAGCAAATAGTCTGGGTAGCCATTTGATTAGCTGTTCAGGAGTCTTATGGCTTGGGGGTAGAAGCTGTTAAGAAGCCTTTTGGACTTAGACTTGGCGCTCCTGTACCGCTTGCTGTGCGGTAGCAGAGAGAACAGTCTATGACTAGGGTAGCTGGAGTCTTTGGTAGTTTTTAGGGCCTTCTTCTGACACTGCCTGGTATAGAGGTTCTGGATGGCAGGAAGCTTGATGTACTGTGCCGTACGCACTACCCTCTGTAGTGCCTTGAGGATCTGAGGACCATAGTGTTCATAGTTTTTCTTTAGGTGCCTTTTGACAAACTTCAAGGGGGCTGTCATGTGCCTTTTACTGAGGAGTGGATTCCGTCTGGCCATTCTATCATAAAGGCCTGATTGGTAGAGTGCTGCACTTCCCTAACCAAGGCCCTTCTTCCCAGATTGCTCAGTTTGGCCAGGTGGCAAAAGTCTTGGTGGTTTCAAAGAGTCTTGGTGGTTCCAAACTTCTTCCATTTAAGAATTATGGAGGCCACTGTGTTCTTGGGGACCTTCAATGCTGCAGAAATGTTTTGGTACCCTTCCCCATATCTGTGCCTCGACACAATCTTGTCTCGGAGATCTACGGACAATTCCTTCGACCTCATGGCTTGGTTTTTGCTCTGACATGCACTGTCAACTGTGGACCTTATGTAGACAGGTGTGTGCCCTTCCAAATCATGTCCAATCAATTTAATTTACAACAGGTGGACTCCAATCACGTTGTAGAAACATCTCAAGGAAGATCAATGGAAACAGGATGCACCTGAGCTCAATTTTGAGTCTCATAGCAAGGGGTCTGAATACTTATGTAAATAAGGTATTTCTGTTTTTTATTTTTATACATTTGCAAAAATGTCTATAAACCTGTTTTCACTTTCTCATTCAAATCAAATCAAATGTATTGGTCAACATACACATGTTTAGCAGATGTTATTGCGGCTGTAGCGAAATGCTTGTGCTTCTAGCTCCGACAGTGCAGTAATATCAAACAAGTAATATCTAACAGTTTCACAACAAATACCAAAAACACACGTAAATCTAAGTAAGGAATGGATTAAGAATATATACAGTTGAATTCGGAAGTTTACATACACCTTCGCCAAATACATTTAAACATAGTTTTCACAATTCCTGACATTTAATCCTAGTAAAAATTCCCTGTCTTAGGTCAGTTAGGATCACCACTTTATTTTAAGAATGTGAAATGTCAGAATAATAGTAGCGGGATGTCACGCCCTGACCTTAGAGATCCTTTTTATTTCTCTATTTTGGTTTGGTCAGGGCGTGAGTTGGAGTGGGCATTCTATGTTTTGTGTTCTATGTTTTCTTTTCTGTGTGTTTGGCCGGGTGTGGTTCTCAATCAGAGACAGCTGTCTATCGTTGTCTCTGATTGAGAACCATACTTAGGTAGCCTTTTCCCACCTGTGTTTTGTGGGTAGTTGTTTTCTGTTTTGTGTTGCTGCACCTGACAGGACTGTTTTGTTTCGTTCATTCTCTTTGTTATTTTGTTCAGTGTTCTGTTTTAATAAATTAACATGAACACTACGCTGCGCTTTGGTCCGATGATTCCTCATCTTCAGACGACGAACGTTACACGGGAATGATTTATTTCAGCTTTTATTTCTTTCATCACATTCCCAGTGGGTCAGAAGTTTACATACACTCAATTACTATTTGGTAGCGTTGCCTTTAAATTGTTTAACTTGGGTCAAGTGTTTTGGGTAGCCTTCCACAAGCTTCCCACAATAAGTTGGGAATTTTCTTTGCCCCTTCCTCCAGACAGAGCTGGTGTAACTGAGTCAGGATTGTAGGCCTCCTTGCTCGCACATGCTTTTTCAGTTCTGCCCACACATTTTCTATTGGATTGAGGTCAGGGCTTTGTGATGGCTCTCCAATACCTTGACTTTGTTGTCCTTTAGCCATTTTAACACAACTTTGGAAGTATGCTTGGGGTCATTGTCCATTTAAAGACCCATTTGCGACCAGGCTTTAACTTCTTGACTGATGTCTTGAGATGTTGCTTCAATATATCCACATCATTTTCCTACCTCATTATGCCATCTATTTTGTGAAGTGCACCAGTCCCTCCTGCTGCAAAGCACCCCCACAACATGATGCTGCCACCCCCGTGCTTCACGGTTGGGATGGTGTTCTTCGGCGTGCAAGCCTCCCCCTTTTTCCTCCGAACATAACGATGGTCATTATGGCCAAACAGTTCTATTTTTGTTTCATCAGACCAGAGGACATTTCTCCAAAAAGTATGATCTTTGTCCCCATGTGCAGTTGCAAACCGTAGTCTGGCTTTTTTATGGCGGTTTTGGAGCAGCGGCTTCTTCCTTGCTGAGAGGACTTTCAGGTTATGTCGATATAGGACTCGTTTTAATGTGGATATAGATACTTTTGTACCTGTTTCCTCCAACATCTTCACAAGGTCCTTTGCTGTTGTTCTGGGATTGATTTTCACTTCTCGCACCAAAGTACGTTCATCTCTAGGAGACAGAATGCATCTCCTTCCTGAGCGGAATGATGCCTGCGTGGTCCCATGGTGTTTATACTTGCATACTATTGTTTGTACAGATGAACGTGGTACCTTCAGGCGTTTGGAAATTGCTCCCAAAGATGAACCAGACTTGTGGAGGTCTACAATTTGTTGTTCTGGGGTCTTGGCTGATTTCTTTTGATTTTCCCATGATGTCAAGCAAAGAGGCACTGAGTTTGAAGGTAGGCCTTGAATTACATCCACAGGTACACCTCCAATTGACTCAAGTTATGTCAATTAGCCTATCAGAAGCTTCTATAGCCATGACATCATTTTCTGGAATTTTCCAAACTATTTAAAGGCATAGTTAACTTAGTGTATGTTAACTTCTGACCCACTAGAATTGTGATACAGTGAATTATAAGTCTGAAAACAATTGTTGGAAAAATGACTTGTGTCATGCACAAAGTAGATGTCCTAACCGACTTGCTAAAACTATAGTTTGTTAACAAGACATTTGTGGAGTGGTTGAAAACAAGTTTTTATGACTCCAACCTAAGTGTATGTAAACTTCCGACTTCAACTGTACATATGTCAGAGCGGCATTGGATAGTGGCATAGTATAGAATACAGTATATACATATGAGATGGGTGATGCAATATGTAAACACAATTTAAAAGTGACGAAGATACCGTAGAATTATGTGGAATGCAGTTTATACATATGAGATGACTAACGCTGATACGGAAACATTATTCAAGTGGCTAGTGATCCATTTCTAAGCCGCCTCTGATGTGCTAGTGATGGCTGTTTAGTAGTCTGATGGCCTTGAGATAGAAGCTGTTTTTCAGTCTCTCGGTCCCAGCTTTGATGCACCTGTACTGGATGATAGCGGGGTGAACAGGCAGTGGCTCGGGTGGTTGATGTCCTTGATGATCTTTTTGACCTTCCTATGGCATCGGGGGCTTTAGGTGTCCATTAGGGCGGGAAGTTTGCCCCCGGTAATGCGTTGGGCAGACCGTACCACCCTCTGAGCATTTTGGGGTATTGTGTGTAGATTGATGAGGATTTTTTTTAAATACATTTTAGAATAAGGCTGTAATGGAACAAAATGTGGAAAAAGTCGAGGGGTCTGAATACTTTCCGAATGCACTGTATATATATTCAAAATGGAGACTGCCTCCAGCTCACATTGTGAAGCGGTGGTGACGCGCTGTTAGCCTGTTGCCTGCACTGGAACGGGGAATGGTAGGCGGGCTTTAATTACCAGTTGATAAATTGTCACGCCCTGACCATAGAGAGCTTTTTATTCTCTATGTTGGTTAGGTCTAGGGTGACTAGGGTGGGTCATCTAGGTAATTTTATTTCTATGTTGGCCTGGTATGGTTCCCAATCAGAGGCAGCTGTTTATCGTTGTCTCTGATTGGGGATCATATTTAGGCAGCCATTTCCCTTTGTGCTTTGTGGGATCTTGATTTTGTGTAGTGCCTGTGAGCACTGCATTTTTCTTCACGTTTCGTTTATTCGTTTATTGTTTTGTTTTGCTTTGAGTTTCACATAGAAATAAAAGATGTGGAACCCAGATCACGCTGCGCTTTGGTCCCGTTATTATGACGATCGTGACAGAAATAAAGGTAATGGCTATTTTTTATCGTGCACTAAACTGTTTTTATCATACAATTTGCATAAAAAATTGTTGCTCAATGAATGGGCTTATGAAAGCATGTTTTAGTCCAGCAGCAATCCTCTGAGGAGCTGCAGGTGAAATCCTGCTCCAAATCGGCTCTGTATGCATGATGATTAATGAGTATACACACACACCAATTTAATTCCATTATATTATGAAAATGTACCTATAGACCGATAAGCATGGTGGTCAAATGTATTTACATCGACTGGTATTTCTATCAATGAATAGAAAGCATTATTTCGCAATGGGATTTTTTTTCTTTCTGTCATTTCGGCCAGCAACATTTTTATTTATCAGCTTAAAAAAAAAATGCGGCCAACAGCCGCAAATGCCAACAGGCGAATGCCGGCTAATGGAAAACCTTGTCAGAGCTGAATAATTCAGTGTTGTGACAGTGATCAGGTTGAGACAGTACCTGGCCTTGGCCCCGGACTGAGGTCACCTGCACATGAACAGATGATGAATCTACAATCACATAGAGGAGAGGATTATGGAGGGATGATGACCTCACACCTCTCAAAAGAGGAGTGTGACAGAATCGTCTGTGGGGAGACGGCGCAGAACAGCTGCAGACGAGAGTGTGTGTGTGTGAGTGTGTCAGTGTGTATGAAGGGAACAGACTCGGTAGGACAGGAGAGAGAAAGGAGGGCTCATATGTTACCATGACAAATTCATTATTGATGGCATGTCAGGCAAAGGGCTGTTACCGCCCCCCTCACTAGCTCAAACTGTCAGAAATAAGTGAGTGGAGTTATTCCCACTCCCAACGATGGAAAAGAAACCTTATTATAACTTGTCCCAATTTCATTGATGTAAGGGATGTAAAAATTAGCCCTGGCTGTCCTCTAGTTTGTTTCAGAGAGACAAGCCATGATAGTAATGTATTTAAGGATTTACCTTGCCCTTGCCTTGTGTCCTCTGACACAACAAAATATCCTCACTTTGTCCCTCTCTATCTCTTTCCTTTCCCCTCTCTCTCTTATGTTCCTCTCCTTTAGTTTCCTTCTCCAAAACATCAGCACTTTCACTTGACCCCTCTCTCTCCCTTTATCCCAGATTCCAACTGTTTAGCTCCCCATCTCCATATCTTGTCTATTTACCTCCCCTCTCACTCCCTCTTGCTATTTACCTCCCCTCTCACTCCCTCTTGTCTATTTACCTCCCCTCTCACTCCCTCTTGTCTATTTACCTCCCCTCTCACTCCCTCTTGTCTATTTACCTCCCCTCTCACTCCCTCTTGCTATTTACCTCCCCTCTCACTCCCTCTTGTCTATTTACCTCCCCTCTCACTCCCTCTTGCTATTTACCTCCCCTCTCACTCCCTCTTGCTATTTACCTCCCCTCTCACTCCCTCTTGCTAGCTCTGCTTCTTCCTTCTATAAGAATATTTAGAAGAGGCAAAGACAGAGGACGAGAGGTCAATACAGAACTAAAGACAGAGGACGAAAGTCAATAGAGTACTAACGATCAATGGAAATAGTGTTCTTTCTGTAATAGAGAAATATTGATCAATGGGAGACATGGGAAGAATTTGTCTAGGCATTGAGCCTGGATTAGGATACTTGTTATTTGGCCATTGGCCCCGTTTTATTGCAAGGAATTCTAATGGTCAACCACAGGCTAGGGCTGGGTTATAAACTACATCCTGTCCCTTTGTTCTGTGGATAGATTCACGGGAGAGAATCACTGAGGGAAGAATCACCGAGGACAGAGAAGGAACGACCATCTACCATCTACCTCTCAGCATAACATCTATGATTTATCCTCTATGAATAAACCTATTTTCCTCCACCTGATTTGCTTTGGGGTCTGTGTTATTAAAGAATAACTTCAACTTCTAACATTTGGTGCCGTGACCCGGATGAATTGGTCTGAACAACAACAAGAAAAAACGTATCAACTGTGTGTTGCTCCAGAAGAAAGAGAGAAGGCTGAGCACAACCCACTTTGGGGAGTCAACTCTTAATCTCCTGATTGATGGCATAATTGCTGGGTGAGTCTAGACCAATATCATTTTACAAGAACCAAATCAGGTTAAAATTAGTGCATGCAATGAGTGATATGTATCTGTGATGTATAAGGTTCAAGTCCTTTGTTCTCTGTTATAGAGTTTAGTCCTTTGTTTGCTCAGTTAGTGGTTTGAGTCCTCTTACAGCGTTGTTCTCTATTATAGGGGTTCAAGTCCTCTATTACAAGATTAGAGTCCTTTCTTTTTGTGAAACCTTCTTGTTTCATAGAAGTGAGTTGCTAGTTGAGTAGCAATTTTTACACGTGTGGTTAATGTAAGCCTCGATAATGTCCGTTATTTATGTCCAATTAGCTACTTTGGTTAGCGCGTTTGGTAAACAATTCCAAAGTCACAAAGCGCGTCCACTCTAACGTGACGAAATGTCCAAAAGTTCCATAACAGTCAGTAGAAACATGTCAAACGATGTACTGAATCAATCTTTAGAATGTTGTTAATGTTGTTAACATACATCTTGAATAACGTTCCAACCGGAGAATTAGATTGACTTCAGTTGAGCGATGGAACGGAGCTGCCTATCACGTGAACGCGCGTGGTCAAAGCATGGTCAGCTCGTGGCAGTGGTGACTAATTCCTGTCTCCTTCGGCCCCCCTTCACATTAGAGTCATCAGACAAAGTTCTATTGACTGTTGACATCTAGTGGAAGCCGTAGGAAGTGAAAACTCATCAATATATCGCTGTAATTTCAATGAGAGCTTGGTTGAAAATCTGCCACCTCAGAAAAAATCCAAACAGGAAGTGGAACTTCTCAGGTTTTTGCCTGCCATATGAGTTCTGTTATACTCACAGACATAATTCAAACAGTTTTAGAAACTTCAGAGTGTTTCCTATCCAATACTAATAATAATATGCAAATATTAGCAACTATGACTGAGGAGCAGGCCGTTTACTCTGGGCACCTCTGTGCACCTTTCATCCAAGCTACTCAATACTGCCCCTGCAGCCATAAGAAGTTAAGTGAGAACCACTCTGGAAAAGGGCAGAACAGCTCCTCCGGATGTGAGCATGAAGCAGATTTTAAATTCACTGTCTAGTGATATGAAGAACCATTTCAAAGTAGAGAAGTGTAGGCAAGAGATAATAAATAAATATTCCGTCATTGTTGACAACGATGGAATCTGTCTGATATACAAAAAGCTTGGGGAAAAATACAGAGAATGTCTAATTCCTTGACAAAGACACAATGGTCTTTAACTGTTTTTAGCCAAAGTAAGGAAACAAGAGAATCATGACAGGACATTGCAGAGAGATGAGGATAGTTTGAAAGCTCTTGGTGAACAGATCAAAACCTTGAAAGAAGAAATGCAACAATTACAGGCAAGGGTCGTAAAAACAGACTTGACCCCCACCTGTGGACTCTTTGTTCCCTCAATCTATCCTCAGGCTAAGTTGCGCAAGGCAGCTCAGGTTTCAAGCATCTGGTCAGCACTGCCTGACTTTGAGTCAACAGATTCTGACAGCAGTGACGAATGATGTCTTAGGCCAACCAGAACACAGTCTGTAAAAGGTAGTAAAGACAAACCTCCGTTGACAGTAATCACACAAATCAGCATCTCCAAAACAGTTAGATGAATGGTCAAAGACGTTGAAACATCCCCTAGAAGTGGGTATGAAAACGTGAGACCATTTGAAGCGTTATAAGAAACTCTACAATCAACATCGTTATGATGGGTTGCAGTTATTAGCCTTTGTTTTGAACAACCGTGAACATGGTGTACTTGAAGAAAAGGTTTATAGAGCTGTGGGTGGTGAAGAGCAAGATGTGGCTGATGGATGGAGAGCCATACATGTTTTCCTTAAGGGTCTGATCAATGCAACCACCAATTGGGGAGAGAGAACCAAATGTGTTCAAAAACCGAAATAACCGTTTGTTGAATTGAAGAAAGGTTTAGAGCAGTGGTTAGACACAGTGGGTTACCCGTCATGGAAGATGAAGATACACTCAATTCCTCCAGAAATGGGGCAATCACTCATCAGCTGATGCAATCCATACATGATGATTTGCAAAAAACCTTTGTTTCCACAACTAATGACTGGGAGAGACAAAACTATGGCGACTTCATTGACAGGTTGTCACGACTGGACAGAGACATCAATCAACATAATAAACCGGCTGTTATCAGAGTTGTGCAGGTTTCGAATGAAACCAACAACATTATTTGTTCAGCAGAAGATACTGGCAAGAAGAATGTCGGAAAAGAAAATGTGTTCTTATAAGGAATGGCCAGGAGAAGCAGGGTCCGTCTAAGGGAAAATGGAAACAGGACAACAGCCCCAATGATACAATGCTGATGCAGAAATGTAAGAAGCTCTCTCTGGCTCAGCAGCAGAGTTTGCTGGATGCTGTGGAGGGAAACTAATAGACCCCCTCTTTCGTCCCATCTCAGCTTGTGTACATATGAAATCGGATGGAATATATGTGAACATGATGGTTAACAACTTTGCAGTAGATTATTTAGTAGATACGGGTGATGAAGTCACTGTATTGCCCATATCTTATGCAAAACATATATGTCCTCAGTACAAGGGCAAGAAGATAAGAGCAACAGGAGTGGAGGGGAAGACAGAAATGAAACAGACTTAACCATTATCAGTTTCTATTGGTCCAATGAAGATTGATGCAGGGGTGTGGATAGGCTCATTTGAACAACCTATTTTAGGCCTTGATGTTATTACGCAACTTGACTCTACACTGAACATTTCTGAAGGGAAGGTGAGAATTAGGCAACTGCAGGAATCTACAGTTCAGAACCATCCTATTTGGACTACGAAGAGAAATGAGTGTGGAACTTTGGATATGGAACCAGTGTGCTAGCAAAGAAGCTATGGACGCTACTAAAGTAGTGTAGGCTCCTAACATCATCATACAACGTGACACACCATGTAATCCAGCTACTCTGATGCTTCCTCCAGATACCACATTACTTGAACATGACTGTTGTGAGTTGGTTTTGGATCAGCTTTCTGATGGGTTTATTAAGAGTCATCTGTTTGAAAACCCTGAGTTTATCTTATACACAGACGGTTCAAGCATTGTGGAGGGGGGTGTGAGGAAGGCAGGCTGGGAAGTTACTACAATAGACAATGTGATAGTACCAGGCACGTTAGATTTGAGAAAAGCAGACGTTCTCTTTGAGGGACACAATGCTTAATTATTGCATACATCTCTCTAATGCAGTAGGGGAAGCAGACAGACAAGTAAAAGAGGCGTGGGGAATAACTTCCGAGGGGGGACATGACATAGTACCAGTGGGTGATGGTACAAAAAAATATGTAACAGAGACATTAGGGCCAAAATGGAAAAGTCCTTATCAAGTTTTGCTCATAACGAGGTCAGCAGTAAAAGTCCAGGGAAAATCACGATGGTTACATGTCACTCATTGCAAGGTTGTCTATTTTGATGAACCTGGAGAATAAAGAACTGATTGATTAGCAATCGGGGCCCAATCTCGGTTGAAGAAGCATAGTAAGATGATCAGAAGCTGATAAGCTTCTATGTTGTACACCGCAGTCATCATATTAGGGATATCTAGGTGAAATGTCCCACTTTTTCCTGAAAATCGGGACATGCTTAATTAGCGAAATCTATGTGAAATATGAATTTATCTTGAAACCAGGACATGTTACTTTCACTTTTTTGTTTCCTTCGTTACAGGTTATGAGAATCTACAGTCTGAAGCTGAAGCAATATCCCTTGAACCAAGGACTCTACCTGAAATGATACAAGATCACCGGTAAAGTGTTCAGTAGAAAAGTCCTTAACCTGTGGAACGGAAGAAGAATTCCTCATTACCGGCAGACTGCCAGAACATAATTTCTAATAGTTATCTATGTGGGACTGACCAGTGTGGAAGAGCTGGTCACTTTTAAAGGACTTGGTGAATGATTACCTTGCCATTAGGACGATTGAATATTATTTTCTTGTAGACATTTTTTTTTGTGTGTGTGAGTTTCCTCCTAATACAGGATGTGGTGGGAATTGTAAGAGACACCTGTTAATACTTATTTTCTATGACTTTGTTTTAAATCTATTTATTATTGTAACAGTAAGAACAATATGCCCTTTGTGTTTTATGCTTACAGCTAATGTTTTTTATACTGTCTATTTTTTCATGTTTTCTATTGTTTTCTAAAAATACATTTTTAAGTATATTTATTTTTAAAATGGTCTAGGGGGAAGTATAAGAATATTTAGAAGATAAATACACAACGCAGAGACAGAGGATGAGAGGTTAATACAGAACTAAAGACAGAGACGAAAGTCAATAGTGTACTAACAAACAAATGGAAATTGTGTTTTTTTCTGTAAAAGGGAATCATTGATCAATGGGTCAGAGACATGGGAGGAATTTGTCTAGGCATTGAGCCTGAATTAGGATACGTGTTATTTGGCCATTGGCCCCGTTTTATTGCAAGGAATTCTAATTGGTCAACCACAGGCTAGGGCTGGGTTATAAACTACATCCTGTCCCTTTGTTCTGTGGATAGAATCACAGGAGAGAATCACTGAGGACAGAGAAGGAACGACTGTCACACCCTTTTTATTTCTCTATTTGGTTAGGTCAGGGTGTGATTTGGGTGGGCATTCTAGTTTGTCTATTTCTTTGTTGGCCGGGTATGGTTCCCAATCAGAGGCAGCTGCCTATCGTTGCCTCTGATTGGAGATCATACTTAGGCGGCCCTTTTTCCTACCTTCAGTTGTGGGATCTTGTCTTTGTATAGTTGCTGTTTAGCGCTACAGAGCTTTACGTTCGTTTCGTGTTATTTTTTTAAATATATATATATTTTTTTTTCCCATTTGAAAATAAAGTAAAATGTACGCCTACCACGCTACACCTTGGTCTCATTCTAACGACGGACGTAACAACGACCATCTACCTATCAGCATAACATCTATGACCTATCCTCTTTGAATAAACCTATTTTCCTCCCCCTGATTTGATTTGGGGTCTGTGTTATTGAAGAATATCAACTGCTAACACCTCCCTCTCTCCCCTCCTCCTGCCACTACCTTTCTGTGCTCTTCCGTCCTCCTCCCCTCTACCTTCTGCCTCTCTTCTCCTCGCCCTCCCCCCTCCCTCTCTCACTCCCTCTCTCCTCCTCTACCTGTCACAGTGATGGTGTATTGGGCCTGTGGGAGCTGGTGGAGTCATTGACCGTGTGGTGCTGAGTGCTCTTTATAGGACCTGCTGCCACATGACTCTCAGACACACAGACTTCCTCTCCTCATAGCACCTGCTGGAGCACCGCTTAACCAACCTGACTTTAGAGCTGACAGAGACAGACTACATACACATCTAGTGTTGTATTATTCCAGAGTATATTTATAAGTGGTCCAGAGTCTATATTTAAGTGGTCAAGAGTCTATATATAAGCTGTACACAATATATAAATATTTGATGGCCTCGTTGTTAAACCCTCTGTTGATATGTTTTATTTACCTTTGCATATAAACAGAGAAGGATTCTTAAGATATTTTTTTATTTGCCAGAATTGCACATGTAGCCAATATAAAGGATAGAACCCAGTGAACATAAGCTGTGTACTGAAATGCTGGATCATGCCCTGCGCTAGTCACCAGAGAGGTGAGGGAGCCAAGCGTCAGCATAGAGTGATGATGTCATAAAGAGACTCAGGAGCTCTACCCAGCATGCTCAGGGTACGGAGCTCCTGCAGTACTCATGAATAAAGAAAGGAAACGAATAGAGAGGGAGTGGGGAACTGCGGCGGGTCAGGGAGAGAAAGAGGGAGATCGGGGAGGGTCATAGAGGGAGATAGGGAGGGTCATAGAGGGAGTTAGGGGAGGGTCATAGAAGGAGATAGGGAGGGTCATAGAGGGAGATAAGGAGGGTCATAGAGGGAGATAAGGGAGGGTCATAGAGGGAGATAGGGGAGGGTCATAGAGGGAGATAAGGGAGGATCATAGAGGGAGATAGGGGAGGGTCATAGAGGGAGATAGGGGAGGGTCATAGAGGGAGATAGGGAGGGTCATAGAGGGAGATAAGGGAGGGTCATAGAGGGAGATAGGGAGGTCATAGAGCGTCAGGGAAAGGGAGAAACGATAGGGAAGAGGATGGGGGGAAATGGGGAGACGGAACAACGCCATATAGAGAGTGAAATAGAGACAGGGAGTTGTAGAGATTTAGGTAGAGGGAGAGAATGAGGGAGGAAATAAAGGAATGTTGAAGGGGAACGCAGTGGGCTGCAATGTGATGAGATTGAGAAGTGCTAGTGAAGAGTAGAGGAGTAGAGAGATGGAGAGAAACAGAGATAAAGAGAGAGATGGAATGTGATCTGCAGGTTTCTTCCATGAAGCAGTTAGGTGAATATGGCATGGTTAATAAAGAGGGAGAATCAGATGCAGTCTAATTGGAGGTTATGGGAAGTGAGAGAATACTGTACAATGGTTCTGATGTATACAGTGCACGGTAGCTAGACATGGGTATGCAGTACTTGCTGTGTTTCATTGTTGTCCATTATGCATCTTATGAAAGATGGTTTAGACTGGAGCTGAGTCACGATCAGGTGTCTGTGTATTTGTGTGCGTCTATTGACTTATTTGTCTGTATCTGTGTTGTATACGCACAGTGGATTGTGTGCCGTAGTATGTATGTGACTGTGTTAAGACAGAGAGAGAAGGGGAGAGAGATAAACGTAAAATAGAGTATGCTTTGATTGTAATGGAGCGCAGAGGCAATGGCCTGACAGAGACTATAATTATTTCAGGGCCTCTGTTTTAGCACAGGAGGGAGAGGAGACAACATGAAGCTCCTTATTTTGATGTCTCATTACTTATTCATGAGGAGGGAGGAATTTTGTGGCTTTTTGGCATGCTCCTCTTCATCTTCAAATAGTTGGTTATATGTGTCTTAACTGTGCTTTTACTGCATGTTGCTCCTAGGTTAACATATGGGAATCTGTGTGTGTGAGTGTGTCTGTCCGTGTAAGTGTGTATGACTGTGTAATGTATATATACCTGCATGTCTGTGTGTTTGTGTTTGAGTGCCTCATTCCAACACACATGTCCTCCATCAATATTTGATGAACTCCCACTCTTGAGCGCCTCCTGGGCTAGTTATTGATTTCTCATTCTCTAGGCCACGACTCCATCTTGCCAGTCATGCAGATGGGATGCAATGCTTTCTGGGAAATGATCTCCTAAAACAAAAGTGTAAGAAGTAACAAATCCAAGGTTAATTATTTGTACACAGCACACCATTTGCAGAAAATACCCATCTCCATGCCATTTACCAGCATAGGAATAGAGAGAGATGCAGAGAGGACACTAGTAGGTGATGTTTTTCAATTAGACGTCTCATGATGAAAGGAAATAGAAATGTGAATGGAATGAGTAAAGAATCAATCAATCAATCAAGTTTATTTTATATAGCCCTTCGTACATCAGCTAATATCTCGAAGTGCTGTACAGAAACCCAGCCTAAAACCCCAAACAGCAAGCAATGCAGGTGTAGAAGCACGGTGGCTAGGAAAAACTCCCTAGAAAGGCCAAAACCTAGGAAGAAACCTAGAGAGGAACCAGGCTATGAGGGGTGGCCAGTCCTCTTCTGGCTGTGCCGGGTGGAGATTATAACAGAACATGTTCAAAATGTTCATAAATGGTCAAATAATAACAAGCATGGTCAAATAATAATCAGGAATAAATGTCAGTTGGCTTTTCATAGCCGATAATTAAGAGTTGAAAACAGCAGGTCTGGGACAGGTAGGGGTTCCATAACCGCAGGCAGAACAGTTGAAACTGGGACAGCAGCAAGGCCAGGTGGACTGGGGACAGCAAGAAGTCATCATGCCCGGTAGTCCTGACGTATGGTCCTAGGGCTCAGTTCCTCCGAGAGAGAGAAAGAAAGAGAGAAGGAGAGAATTAGAGAGAGCCAAGATGTTCAAAATGTTCATAAATGACAAGCATGGTCAAATAATAATCAGGAATAAATGTCAGTTGGCTTTTCATAGCCGATCATTAAGAGTTGAAAACAGCAGGTCTGGGACAGGTAGGGGTTCCATAACTGCAGGCAGAACAGTTGAAACTGGAACAGCAGCAAGGCCAGGTGGACTGGGGACAGCAAGGAGTCATCATGCCCAGTAGTCCTGACGTATGGTCCTAGGGCTCAGGTCCTCCGAGAGAGAGAAAGAAAGAGAGAAGGAGAGAATTAGAGAGAGCATACTTAAATTCACACAGGACACTGGATAAGACAGGAGAAGAACTCCAGATATAACCAACTGGCCCTAGCCCCCCGACACAAACTACTGCAGCATAAATACTGGAGGCTGAGACAGGAGGGGTCAGGAGACACTGTGGCCCCATCCGATGATACCCCCGGACAGGGCCAAACAGGAAGGATATAACCCCACCCACTTTGCCAAAGCACAGCCCCCGCACCACTAGAGGGATATCTTCAACCACCAACTTACAATCCTGAGACAAGGCCGAGTATAGCCCACAAAGATCTCCACCACAGCACAAACCAAGGGGGGGCGCCAACCCAGACAGGAAGATCACGTCAGTAACTCAACCCACTCAAGTGACGCACCCCTCCTAGGGACGGCATGAAAGAGCACCAGTAAGCCAGTGACTCAGCCCCTGTAATAGGGTTAGAGGTAGAGAATCCCAGTGGAGGGGAACCGGCCAGGCAGAGACAGCAAGGGCGGTTCGTTGCTCCAGAGCCTTTCCGTTCACCTTCACACTCCTGGGCCAGACTACACTCAATCATATGACCTACTGAAGAGATAAGTCTTCAGTAAAGACTTAAAGGTTGAGACCGAGTCTGCGTCTCTCACATGGGTAGGCAGACCATTCCATAAAAATGGAGATCTATAGGAGAAAGCCCTGCCTCCAGCTGTTTGCTTAGAAATTCTAGGGACAATTAGGAGGCCTGCGTCTTGTGACCGTAGCGTACGTGTAGGTATGTACGGCAGGACCAACTCGGAAAGATAGGTAGGAGCAAGCCCATGTAACGCTTTATAGGTTAACAGTAAAACCTTGAAATCAGCCCTTGCCTTAACAGGAAGCCAGTGTAGGGAAGCTAGCACTGGAGTAATATGATCAAATTTCTTGGTTCTAGTCAGGATTCTAGCAGCCGTATTTAGCACTAACTGAAGTTTATTTAGTGCTTTATCCGGGTAGCCGGAAAGTAGAGCATTGCAGTAGTCTAACCTAGAAGTAACAAATGCATGGATTAATTTTTCTGCATCATTTTTGGACAGAAAATTTCTGATTTTTGCAATGTTACGTAGATGGAAAAAAGCTGTCCTTGAAACAGTCTTGATATGTTCGTCAAAAGAGAGATCAGGGTCAAGAGTAACGCCGAGGTCCTTCACAGAGTAACGCCGAGGTCCTTCAAGAATGACAGGAGGAGCCAGACCAGATAAGAACAGTGGTGATAATTATAGAGTCTAGTATATTTATAGCTGAGCAGAACACAATGACCTTCCAGATCCAACAATTGTTTTCACAGGATGTGTTTCTCAGTTTCCTTCTTCTACTGCTGAGCTCCCATAGGCTTCTGTGCTGTAGCTAAGCCTGACTGTCCAGGGACCGATGAGACTGCCACCATTCAAAACCTCATCGCCCCGTCTACTGCTAACAACTGAGCCTCATCATAATGTGTGTGCGTGTGTGTCTTGCTCATGGAAGTGGGTCTTTGAGTAAACCCAGGAGGGTTACGTTAACACTGCATGAGGTCTGTGCAGCTATTTTTGGTGTGGGTATGGGTATGTGTTGTGTGTGTCTTCAGGGGAAATATTTGTGTGTGAATTTATGCATGCATGCTACTACATGGCAGAACATTCACAGCTTTCACAGATTAAGAAAACGTGCCAGACCTGGGTTGGAACAGGGACAACGTACTACTACATCAATCATATAACAAATCCCAGTCAACAACCTACAGTACCTCCAACCTCATCCTGGAATCATTATGGTTTGGCTGATTCCCATTGAATGGCCTTCTCCACTATGCCTCGTCGGTGGAGATTAAGGTGGAGTGGCGTCTGCCTTAAGAGTTTTGTCTGTCTGCATGTCCCCCTCTCTCTGCTGCCTAAGTGGAACTGAGCTGAGAGAAGCTGGAGCATGTCCATCTATTTTAAAGCATCCAAATTCTTGACCTGAGAACCAGTTACCTCTGTGTTACTGAATTCCAAAGACATGTTCACTGCTGTCTGTGTTCTTCTCTAATCCATTTTATCCTAGCAGGCTGCTCTCAGGTTCCTGTTGAAGATGTATTGCTGATAATAGGCTAGATGTGAGAGGAATACATGTAAACGGTCTGTCTCAGATGTTGAAAATCAATCTACTTATCTCAATTGTACCTTTTCTGAACTAACTCTATAGTACCTGAAGTTTAAATATAAAGTGGAACTCTTAATTGAATTTGGTGAGGAAGTCTTCGTAAGTGAAGTGAGGACACGTTTCTGAATCTAAATCACCAGTGACAGGTGCTGTCGCTACAGTAATGACTTCTGACCGCTCTTCTGTCATTGTGTTTTGACATGCCAGACCGAGACAGTGTTTATAGATTTGTTTTGGCAACCACATTGCTGAACTTTTCCTATAATTTAGAATTTTATGATTAGTAGGTTAAACTTGCTGAATGGACAGTTTTGACTCCCCCATGGGAGATTGTATAGCAGTGGGGGATGCTCCACGCTGGCATGGCTCCAGCGACTGACCAAGGAAACACATGCCTCTTACCTTTAGAAAAATAAATAATGACTCTAACATTCTAGAAACAGCTACAATGACCAAATTTATTTACAGTATACGAAATCATTTTCCAGTTTCTGTAACATATCAGTTTCCAACTCCTCTTCTTCGGTTACCCTGCTGTGATTTGTATGTCATGGAGCTTGTTCCTAATAATGTCTATTTTCACATATTGTGGAATATTTAGTCTTTGAATGCAATGTGTTTAAATAAGGGTGTAATTGTAGTCATCTTTTTTTGCCAAGCGGCATTTCTGTAGATTTATTGTGGCATAACTTTTATTTGGATATAGCACTATGTTTTTGTGTTTTGGCTAAAATGTGTCTGTGTTTGTGTAGTGAGGTCTTTAGTTGAAATGAGTGTTAGCGTGCCGTCACCCTGTGTGTTTGGCTCTGTAGTCACTCGGTTGGCTGTAGCTTAGTGGAGCAGAACTCCAGTCCTCATGGGCTGTGATATCTGCTGCCTGTCTTTGTCACGTTAGATCCGGCCTCCATGTTGGAGCTGCTGCTGCCATTTTTTTATTATTAGTAACCGTCCTGTTTTGATGGTGTGTGTCATTCCTGCATGCCAGTGGTTCCCAAAATTTTTATAGTCCCGTACCCCTTCAAACATTCAATCTCCAGCTGCGTACCCCCTCTAGCACCAGGGTCAGCGCACTTTCAAATGTTGTTTTTTGCCATCATTGTAAGCCTGCCACACACACACTATAAGATACATTTGTTAAACATAAGAATGAGTGTGAATTATTGTCACAAGCCGACTCGTGGGAAGTGACAAAGAGCTCTTATAGGACCAGGGCACAAATAATAATATAATAATAATCAATAATTTTGCTCATTGTGTAGCCATCTTACATATAAAACCTTATTTGTTCATAAAACAATTGTGAATAACTCACCACAGGTTAATGAGAAGGGTGTGCTTGAAAGGATGCACATAACTCTGCAATGTTGGGTTGTATTGGAGAGATTCTCAGTCTTAAATCATTTTCCACACACGATCTGTGCCTGTATTTAGTTTTCATGCTAGTGAGGGCCAAGAATCCACTCTCACATAGGTATGTGGTTGCAAAGGGCATCAGTGCCTTAACAGCGTCATTTGCCAAGGCAAAAAACTCTGAGCGTAGCCTAATCCATAAATATTGCAGTGGCTTCTGATTAAATTACATTTTCACAGAACCGCTTGTTGCAATTTCGATGAGGCTTTCTTGTTCAGATATTGGTAAGTGGACTGGAGGCAGGGCATGAAAGGGATAACGAATCCAGTTGTTTGTGTCGTCCGTTTCGGGAAAGTACCTGCATAATTGCGCACCCAGCTTACTCAGGTGCTTCGCTATATCATATTTGACATTGTCCGTAAGCTTGAGTTAATTTGCACACAAAAAAATCATACAATGATGGAAAGACCTGTGTGTTGTCCTTGTTAATTAATGCAGACAGAAAAGAACTCCAACTTCTTAATCATAGCCTAAATTTTGTCCCGCATATTGAATATAGTTGCGGAGAATCCCTGTAATCCTAGATTCAGATCATTCAGGTGAGAAAAAGCATCACCCAGATAGGCCAGTCATGTGAGAAACTCATCATCATGCAAGCGGTCAGGCAAGTGTAAATTATGGTCAGTAAAGAAAACTTTAAGCTCGTCTCTCAATTAAAAAAAACGTGTCAATACTTTGCCCATTGATAACCAGCACACTTCTTCTGTATGTTGTAAAAGCGTTACATGGTCGCTGCCCATATCATTGCATAATGCAGAAAATACACGAGAGTTCAGGGGCCTTGCTTTAACAAAGTTAACCATTTTCACTGTAGCGTCCAAAACGTCTTTCAAGCTGTCAGGCATTCCCTTGGCAGCAAGAGCCTCTCGGTGGATGGCATTCTCTTGGCATTTAAAAATTAGCCTCCAACACTCTACTCAGCAAATTGGATGCGGTCTATCACAGTGCCATCCGTTTTGTCACCTAAGCCCCATATACTACCCACAATTGCGACCTGTATGCTCTCGTTGGCTGGTCCTCGCTACATATTCGTCGCCAAACCCACTGGCTCCAGGTCGTCTATAAGTTTTTGCTAGGTAAAGCCCCGCCTTATCTCAGCTCACTGTTCACCATAGCAACACCAACCCGTAGCTCACGCTCCAGCAGGTATATTTCACTGGTCATCCCCAAAGCCAACACCTCCTTTGGCCACCTTTCCTTCGTTCTCTGCTGCCAATGACTGGAACGAATTGCAAAAATCACTGAAGTTGGAGACTTATATCTCCCTCACTAACTTCAAGCATCAGCTATCAGAGCAGTTTACCGATCGCTGCAGCTGTACACAGCCCATCTGTAAATAGCCCATCCAATCAACTACCTACCTCATCCCCATATTTATTTATTTTTATTATTATTTTTCTGCTCTTTTGCACACCAGTATTTCTAATTGCACATCCTCATCTGCACATCTATCACTCCGGTGTTAATTGTTAAATTGTAATTATTTTGCCACTATGGCCTATTTTTTGCCTTACCTCCTTACTTCATTTGCACACACTGTATACAGATTTTCTATTATGTTATTGACTGTACGTTTGTTTATCCCATGTGTAACTCTGTGATGTTGTTTTTGTCACACTGCTTTGCTTTATCTTGGCCAGGTCGCAGTTGTAATTGAGAACTTGTTCTCAACTGGCCTACCTGGTTAAATATACAGTAGGTGAAATAAAAAATAAATACAAATAAAGTGGCGTCGGGAGCAACTGCTTGCACGCACGTTATCACTCCACTATGTCTCCCTGTCATGCCTTTTGTGTCATCAGTACAGATACCAACACATCTTGACCACCAAAGTCCATTTGATGTCACAAAGCTGTCCAGTACTTTACAAATATCCTCTCACGTTTCCAGTGGTTTGCAGAAGAGGATGTCTTCCTTAGTTGACCCCCCATAAACGTAACGGACATATACCAGGAGCTGTGCCAGGCCCGCCACGTCTGTTGACTCATCCAACTGTAATGCACATAATTCACTGGCTTGTATGTGAGCAGTAATTGATTCAAAACATCTCCTGCCATGTCACTGATGCATCGTGAAACAGTGTTGTTTGATGAAGGCATTGTCTGTATAGTTTTTTGGGTCTTTTCCCGCAGCATTGTCCCAGCCATATCCGCGGCAGTAGGAAGAATTACGTCCTCCACAATAGTATGGGGCTTGCCTGTCCTAGCCACTCGGTAGCTCACCATTTAAGACTCTTCTAGTCCCTTCTTATTAATGGTATCTGTTGCTTTTATACATGTCTTAATATATATATTTAATATATATATATATATTAATATATATATAAAGTCATCTTTATTCTCGCAAAAAAATCTCCCGTGGCTTATTTTTCAAATTGTCATGTTTTGTTTCTAAATGTCTGCGCAAGAGTTGAAGGTTTCCCGCAAGAGAGTAACAGTTAATGTGATTGGATGTTAATTATTTGACTAGGCTACCTATATTTGACATTGTGTTGTGATTTTGCTGAACAGTAGATGGTTTCATTTTATTTTGGGCAGTGAAACGAGGCTACTCAGGTGAGAAAAAAATCTCACCCAAATGTATAGCCCTGTTGGAAAATATAAATGTACAGTTTGAAAATGTGAAGTTTATTTTTTCAACAAAATATATATATATATTCTTTTTCAATGTGAATCACATTTTTATTTGGCGACCCCCGACGGCATTGTGGTACCCGTGTTTGGGAATACCTGCTGTCTGCTGTTGTAGTCTTGGTTCATTAAATTGGCCGCATCAAGGGCCAGTGGAGTCCTGGAGACTCCTGGGCCCATATCCACAAAGTATCTCAGAGTAGGAGTGCTGATCTAGGATCAGGTCTCCACCTGTCCATATAATATTAGATCAGCACTCTCACTGGGCCCTGTTCCCGTGGTTGTATTTATATTTTCATGCTCATTTTAGTCTACTTGCCTTTGAGTGTGCATCAATTTCTTTCTAAAGCCACCCTACATTTGGCTGCATCTTGTACAGCGTGTGACTGTGTCTTCATGATTGCTTGGTGTGTTTTTTGGTGTGTTTTTTGGTTGTGTGGTTGTGTTATTTAGTTATTCTTTTGCCAAGGTGCATGGATTACATTAGCATGCTTTGTGTCTCTTGTAGGGAGTCTTCCAGGCGTATGGATGTCTATTGGTTTCTTTCTTTGTGTTACAAAATAGGTGGTCTTGTAGTAGGATTGTGTGTGTGTGTGTGTGTGTGTGTGTGTGTGTGTGTGTGTGTGTGTGTGTGTGTGTGTGTGTGTGTGTGTGTGTGTGTGTGTGTGTGTGTGTGTGTGTGTGTGTGTGTGTGTGTGTGTGTGTGTGTGTGTGTGTGTGTGTTACGTGTGTGTGTGTTACGTGTGTGTGTGTGTGTGTGTGTGTGTGTGTGTGTGTGTGTGTGTGTGTGTGTGTGTGTGTGTGTGTGTGTGTGTGTGTGTGTGTGTGTGTGTGTGTGTGTGTGTGCGTGTGTACTGTACACAGTATTTGGAAGTGTATTCCTTTTACATCATTTGAATATAAAAAATATATATATTATTTTCTCCTTTAGAGATTCCTTTAGATTTAGATGTGTTATGTACAAAGATGAATGTGTGCTTTATTTATATTTCCATGCAAGCTTCATCTCTGTGTCCTCAGACTCATTCTTGTGTCAGCTGGTATGGTGCATGTGTACTTTATTATTGTGTTTGAGTGTGTTAGTTCTTATTATGTGTGTTTTTACATGTCAGTGAATCACATTAAAGTAAAAGGCTTTGACTTCATCAAGAGTCTTCAAGACTAACATGTAGTCTATGTCATGCAGTCTGCATACCGTATCTGTTTGTATGTATGTGTGTACCTGTATGTGTGTCACATTAACAGGCCTTGTCTTTGTGTTGATGTGTCTTCTAGGCTCATGTGGTTCAGCGCTGGCTTGTCCATCAGGACAGTAGTGTGAGCTCTGAGAGGTCGGCCAATCGAGCCCGGGGAATATGGTACTATGATGACAGAGTAAATATCATCCGATACACACGCTGTATACTTCAACACTTTCTCTCTATATATCTCTATGGCAGCTCTATGTGGTCGTGGTTTGTGTCGTTGCTTCTTCTTTGGGATCTTCCTCTCGTGATCTCTTGTGGCTTCTTGAGCTCTCTGTACAACGTATGTGTTGTTGTTGTGATGTGGCTGGGCGGTATAGTTAGGTTTGGTGGTTCTTTGCAATACCATGTATCTATTTTCACCGCTTTCCTCTCTTTATCTCCTTTTATGTAGTACTTGTTTGTCTTTATGTGTGTTTGGTGGACAATTCTTTTCACTGTAGGTGTGCAAGAGTTTGTGGTGTTTATTTGGTGCACATTTGTGCATTCTTCACCGTACGTGGACACTCTTTATGTATGTCTGTTTTATAACTCTTTATGAGTGTGCCAAGCAAACCGGGAACATTCCCAGGAAATTAGCTAAGATTCCTATTAAGTTCTAGTTAGGGTTTTATCAGAGAATGTTTTTGATAACCACAATTTTTTTCTACATTTTTTTAAAATTAAATATTCTTGGATTATTCTCCTAACATTCACTATAATGTTGTACACAACATCTGTAACAACCACCACAGAACATTCCCCCAAAGTTCCCCCAAAGTTCTCCAAGTAATAAATGCTTTCCCAGGAAACCAAAATTGGTTTTGTAAAAGTTCATAGAATAATTGTTAGTTCGCAGCAATTGTTTTCATAACCCAAAAACTATCCAGTTGTGCTGATGATTATAATGTTTGTATAAAACATTCAGCTGATGTTGCAAGAACGTTCCTAGAACACATTTAATCTGTTCTTTAAAGGTTCCCAGAATGTTTCATTAGGTTGTGAGCCCTGGCTTGGAAACCAAACATTGCAGGTTCAAACCCAACATGTCAGCTTGAGGTCCTGAGGGTGGCGCGGTGCTCTAAAGCTTTCACTACATACCCTAGTTATATTCCAGACTGTATCCCAACCAGCCGTGGCACAATTGGCCTAGTGTCGTTAGGGTTTGGCCGGGGTAGGCTGTCATTGTAAATAATAATTTGTTCTTAATTGACTTACCTAGTTAAATAAAAAAATAAAAAAACATGTCAAATGTAAATACAGTGCCTTTGGAAAGTATGCAGACCCCTTTGGAAAGTATGCAGACCCCTTGGAAAGTATGCAGACCCCTTGGAAAGTTTTCAGACCCCTTGGAAAGTATGCAGACCCCTTGGAAAGTATTCAGACCCCTTGGAAAGTTTTCAGACCCCTTGGAAAGTATGCAGACCCCTTGGAAAGTTTTCAGACCCCTTGGAAAGTATGCAGACCCCTTGGAAAGTTTTCAGACCCCTTGGAAAGTATGCAGACCCCTTGGAAAGTATGCAGACCCCTTGGAAAGTTTTCAGACCCCTTGGAAAGTATGCAGACCCCTTGGAAAGTATGCAGACCCCTTGGAAAGTTTTCAGACCCCTTGGAAAGTATGCAGACCCCTTGGAAAGTTTTCAGACCCCTTGGAAAGTATTCAGACCCTTTGCCTTTTTCCACATTTTGTTACGTTACAGCTTTATTCTAAAATTGATTCAATAGTTTTTTTTTCTTAATCAATCTATATACAATACCCCATAATGACAAAGCAAAAAGAACGATCTCAAGGATGATCAATGGAAACACGATGCACCTGAGCTCAATTTCAAGTCTCATAGCAAAGGTATTTTTGTTTTTTTATTTTAATACGTTTGCAACATTGTCTTAAAACCTGTTTTCACTTTGTCATTATGAGGTATTGCGTGTAGATTGCTGAGGATTTTTATTCATTTAATCCATTTTAGAATAAGGCTGTAACGTAACGAAATGTGGAAAATGTCATGGGGTCTAAATACTTTCCGAAGGCACTGTATATCAAATGAACATGTATTTTCTGATGTCCTCACAATGTTCTCACCAGACTGTTCCCACAACCTAATGAAACATTCTGGGAACCTTTAAAGAACAGATTAAATGTGTTCTAGGGACGTTCTTGCAACATCACGTAAATGTTTTTTACAAACATTCTATAACCATCACCACGACTGGACAGTGTTTGTCTTATTAGGACATTTCCGCGACCTAACAAATGTTCTGGGAACTTTCACAGAAACAATTTTTGTTTGCTGGGTGTGCTGTCCTGTCGACCACTCCTTTTATGAGTGTGTTTGAGTTAAAGTGAAGAATTTCTCAACATCTGACATTGACTTGACCCTTTAGGATATTTGTATTTATTTTAAGAGCCCACTCACTGCAGTGTACACATCTTTACATCCACTCACCTTGAATCACATACATTTTTTCTTCCAAATGGACATAATCCATTCAAATCCACTAGAGCCCTGTATATGCACACACCTTCTGGAAACAGATTTTCCTTCTAGAAGGAAAATAAATGGCCTTGGTAGGGCAGACAGATTTGTGTACTGCACAGGTAAAGACTACACATGCACACACAGCCTCACCCGTACACTACAGAGCATTGTGATAGCACTGGAGAGAAGCACACAGCTAAACACAGAGATATGATACAGTATTAGATTCCTCCACAGATATGAGATTAAAGGCTTTCATTGAATCTGCGTTAACACGGACATGTCCTCTCTCTGATCTCTCAACCCTCCTCTCTTCCACTGGCCGTCACTGTAGGAATGCTTGTGATATGTCACGCCATACTGCAGCATACCATGATTACACAGCATCACATCAATATGACACAAGAGGGACACAGTGATCTGAGGAAAAGCAGGGAAGTGGGGGGAGAAGGAGGGAGGGAAGAGAGATGGAGGGCGTGAGAGAATGAGGCGGGGAGCCTGCCATGCCAGGGAAGAAGAGAGAGTGCAAGAGGGAAAATGAGATAAAGAGAGAGAGGGCTGGGGGCACGTGAGCGATGGGAAGGCGGCGTGCTGAGTGTAAATCACCATGTTTGGCTTGAGGATCTAATTACTGAGTAAAATTGACGCACCGACTGCATATGACAATTACAAATGAATAGACAGGGCTGGGATGCATTGATTTAAACTGACCGCATATCACAGACAGCGGGAGAGGGGGATGAAAATGAGGATGGAGAAAGGGATGGCGGGGAAGGTGGAGAGAGGGATGGAGGGGAAGGTGGAGAGAGGGACATGAGAAGGAAAATCGATTTGTGCCTCACAGCGTAAGCACAAGCACCAGTTGACAGAATGTGATTGCAAAGCAGTTCTGCAGTCATTTCCATTTCTAGGAATATATGAAAACACGCACACACACACACACACACACACACACACACACACACACACACACACACACACACACACACACACACACACACACACACACACACACACACACACACACACACACACACACACACTTTCAAGGACAATCATGCTCAAACACGAGCGTTTATTGACCCTTACCCCCCTCCTCCCTCAGACAATCGTGTGAAGAAACACACATTGAAGATCATAGATGCACTTATCAATCCATTCAGAGACTGATGGAGACTGGGGGAGGCGGTCGGCTGGAGACGTTATCCTCAGTATTCTGCTCACATATGGCCTACTTAGAAGGAGCAGAAACATCCATTGTATCAATCAATAGCTGTGAAATCCCATAAAAAAATGGCCGAAGGCCGCAGAATGAAAATTGGAGCATCCTACATGTAGTATAATAATGGTTTGTTACAGGGGAACCTTGACTCAGTGACTTAAGTCTTCTAAATGTCCTCCGTCAACTCACAGAACAGAGGGTGGGGTCTAAGATGACAAGGTGTTAAATACATACAGTTGAAGTCGGAAGTTTACATACACTTAGGTTGGAGTCATTAAAACTCGTTTTTCAACAAATCCACAATTGTCTTGTTAACAAACTATAGTTTTGGCAAGTCGGTTAGGACATCTACTTTGTGCATGACACAAGTAATTTTTCCAACAATTGTTTACAGACAGATTATTTCACTTATAATTCACTGTATCACAATTCCAGTGGGTCAGATATTTACATACACTAAGTTGACTGTGCCTTTAAACAGCTTGGAAAATTCCAGAAAATGATGTCATGGCTTTAGAAGCTTCTGATAGGCTAATTGACATAATTTGAGTCGATTGGAGGTGTACCTGTGGATGTATTTCAAGGCCTACCTTCAAACTCAGTGCCTCTTTGCTTGACATCATGGGAAAATCAAAAGAAATCAGTCAAGACCTCAGAACAACAAATTGTAGACCTGGTTCATCCTTGGGAGCAATTTCCAAACGCCTGAAGGTACCACGTTCATCTGTACAAACAATATTACGCAAGTATAAACACCATGGGACCATGCAGCCATCATTCCGCTCAGGAAGGAGACGCATTCTGTCTCTTAAAGATGAACGTACTTTGGTGCAAAAAGTGCAAATCAATCCCAGAACAACCGCAAAGGACCTTGTGAAGATGCTGGAGGAAACAGGTACAAAAGTATCTGTAGCCACAGTAAAACTAGTCCTATATCGACATAACCTGAAAGGCCGCTCAGCAAGGAAGAAGCCACTGCTCCAAAACCGCCATAAAAAAAGCCAGACTACAGTTTGCAACTGCACATGGGGACAAAGCTCGTACTTTTTGGAGAAATGTCCTCAAAAATGGAACTGTTTGGCCATAATGACCAACATTATGTTTGGAGGAAAAAGGGGGAGGCTTGCAAGCCGAAGAACATCTTCCCAACCGTGAAGCACGGGGGTGGCAGCATCATGTTGTGGGGGTGCTTTGCTGCAGGAGAGACTGGTGCACTTCACAAAACAGATGGCATAATGAGGGAGGAAAATGATGTGGATATATTGAAGCAACATCTCAAGACATCAGTCAGGAAGTGTCACGCCCTGACCATAGAGACCTCTCGAGTGTGTCATCAGTCCGGTGAAACCTGTGCCGGCTCCACGCACCAGGCCTCCAGTGCGCCTCCCCAGCCCGGTACGTCCTGTGCCGGCTCCCCGCACTCGCCCTGAAGAGCGTGTCATCAGTCCGGTGAAACCTGTGCCGACTCCACGCACCAGGCCTCCAGTGAGCCTCCCCAGCCCGGAACGTCCTGTGCCGGCTCCCCACGCTCACCCTGAAGAGCGTGTCATCAGTCCGGTGAAACCTGTGCCGGCTCCACACACCAGGCCTCCAGTGCGCCTTCCCATCCCGGTACGTCCTGTGCCGGCTTCCCGCACTCGCCCTGAAGAGTGTGTCACCAGGCCTGAGTCTCCAGCGACGGTCTACAGTCCAGAGCTTCCAGTGACGGTCCACGGGCCGGAGCTTCCTGCGCCGGTGCCATGGCTGGAGCCGTCATCTGCGCCGGTGCCCAGTCCAGGCACTGCGTCCAGTCCTGCTCCATGGCCGGAGCCTTCCTCTGCTCCGGTGCCCAGTCCGGGCACGGCGTTCAGCCCGGCTTCATGGCCGGATACGTGGTCTGAGCGGGTGCTACGTCCCGCACCGGAGCCGCCACCGACGCTAGTTGCCCACCCTAACCCTCCCCGTCTAGGTTCAGGTTTTGCGGTCGGAGTCCGCACCTTTGGGGGGGGGGGGGGGGGGGTTACTGTCACGCCCTGACCATAGAGAGCCCTCTGGGTTCTCTATGGTGTAATAAGTCAGAGCGTGACTAGGGGGTTTTCTAGTTATTTTAGTTCTATGTTGGTGTGTGAGTATGGTTCCCAATTAGAGGCAGCTGAATATCGTTGCCTATAATTGGGGATCATACTTAGTGTGTTCCTTTTCCCACCTGCGATGTGGGATATTGTTTAGAGTTTATGCCTATGTGCGCTACGTATTTGCGCGTTCGTTAATCTTTGTTGTTGTTTGGAAGTTCACTATAATAAATATGTGGAACTCTACTCACGCTGCGCCTTGGTCCACTTATTTAAACGACGGGCGTGACAGGAAGTTAAAGCTTGGTCGCAAATGGGTCTTCAAATGGACAATGACCCCAAGCATACTTCCAAAGTTGTGGCAAAATGGATTAAGGACAACAAAGTCAAGGTATTGGGGGCCAAAATGCACCCAACTTATTGTGGGAAGCTTGTGGAAGGCTACCCAAAACGTTTGACCCAAGTTTAAAAAAAAAAAGTTAAGTCAATGCTACCAAATACTAATTGAGTGTATGTAAACTTCTGACCCACTGAGAATGTGATGAAAGAAATAAAAGCTGAAATAAATCATTCTCTCTACTATTATTCTGACATTTCACATTCTTAAAATAAATTGGTGATCCTAACTGACCTAAGACAGGGAATTTTTACTAGGATTTAATGTCAGGAACTGTGAAAAACTGTGTTTAAATGTATTTGACTAAGGTGTATGTAAACTTCCGACTTCAACTGTAGATCATATTAACTCTCAGGCTACCCCTTAGCTACTGTAGGTCAGAATGAGATAACAGAAAAAGCCTTAAAATGGTGGAACTGATCATGCATATCAGATGTGAATGCAATATACGCTCATCGGCCAGTTTATTAGGTACACCTATTTAGTAACAGGTCGGACCCGCTCGTTGTTTCCAGAACATTCGGAATTATTTGAGGCATTCTAAAAGGTGTCGCAAATGTTTCTCAGGGATGTTTGTCCATGCTGACACGATGGCATCACGCAGTTGATGCACATTGGACGGCGGTACTTTCATGCTGTGAACAGCCCGTTCCAGGCGATGTTTTTCCACTCCTCAATTGTCCAGTGTTGGTGATCGCATGCCCACTGGAGATGCTTCTTCTTGTTTTTAGCTGATAGGAGTGGAACCTGTTGTGATCGTCTTCTGCAATAGCCCATCCATGACAAGGATCAACAAGTTGTGCGTTCAGAGATGCCGTTCTGCACACCACTGTTGTACTGCACCGTTTATTTGTCTGTTTGTGTCCCGCCTTTTCACTTGCACGATTCTTGCCATTCTCCTTCGAACTCTCTCTCTTTTCGCCCACAGCACTGCCACTGACTGGATGTTTTTTTGTTTGTCGCACCATTCTCGATAAACCCTAGACGTTGTCGTGCATAAAAAGCTCAGGAGGGAGGCCGTTTCTGAGATACTGGATTAGGTGCACCTGGCACCAACGATCATACCACGCTCCAAGTCTCTTTTTTCACTTGTTTTTCCCATTCTAATGTTAAATCAAACAGTAACTGAATGCTTCGATGGCTGTCTGCCTGCTTTATATAGCAAGCCATGGCCACGTGACTCACTGTCTGTAGGAGCGATCCATTTTCATGACCGGGGTGATTTACCTAATAAACTGTCCGGTGAGTTTATATTTCTACTTCCTGTTTGAAATATATCAGAAATATGTTCCAGTACCCATGTGTGCGCAATACATATTTATTGATTTTCAATTGTACAAATGAAGTGTGTATGAGGGAGGACACATTATATCTTGGTAATAGCAGCTTATCTAACACATTACCTGAGACTGAATGAAAATACACACACTGCATAGTGTTAGTTTTATGCTGGGAAGACCTCAGCCTGGATCCATCATCCATACATTACTGAGGAAGAGAGAGAGCGAGGAGAGGGGGAGTGAAAGAAAGGAGCAGCTTACACCCCCTCCCACTGGGATTGAACACAGTAGATAGAGAGCGAGAGAGAGAGAGAGAGAGAGAGAGAGAGAGAGAGAGAGAGAGAGAGAGAGAGAGAGAGAGAGAGAGAGAGAGAGAGAGAGAGAGAGAGAGAGAGAGAGAGAGAGAGAGAGAGAGAGAGAGAGAGAGAGAGAGAGAGAGAGAGAGAGAGAGAGAGAGAGAGAGAGAGAGAGAGTATGTTAAGGCCACAAGGAAAAGGAGAGATAAGGTGGATAAAGGGATGCAGAGAGATGGGTCACAGGGAGAAACAGGAAGGAGATAGAGGGGAGTGGCAGAGAGAAATGGGTGGGAAAGAGAAACAAAGAGCAGAGGAAAATGTCTTCTACACTCTTAGAAAAAAGGGTTCCTAAAGGGTTCCCATAGGAGAAACTTTTTTGGTTCCAGGTAGAAACCTTTTTGGTTCCATGTAAAACCCTCTGTAGCTGTGTGGCTGGAGGTGAGTAGGCACACTGTATAGAATCTATATAATACCTCGCCTCAAGACGGAGACTGAATTCTGGACTACAGTATTAGGCAGCCATGTTAGAATCTCCCTGTCTGGCTGATCATGGTGGCAGAGGTGAAACACATCACTTTCACAGAGGCTTTAGAAGTCAGACAGCATGTTCTCTGCTATGGATAGCTGCCAAACTCCTAGTGAGGGGCAGCCTCACCACTTTGGCTTGTCAGCCATTTTTAGACTCTAAGACAGCAGAATACTGAGTAGTTTCGAAGAATAGAATGATATTGAAGAATGTCTCTGACCTACTATTGTAGATCCTGGACGACCAAGCAGCTGTTATACTGTTATGCCTATGTTTTTCATTTTTTCAGAAAATGGAATTGGTTAATGTGAACTTTTTTGTCTCGTGTTAGCCCTGGAATGTACAACCAGACTAATTGTCTGTCTCTCACTTCTTCTCTCTCTCTCTTTATCTTTGTCATTGTCTATCTCTGATTGTGTTCTCTTCCTCTCCAGGCGGATGCTGCCACCAGTTTTCTCCGTGCGGCCCGTTCAGGGAACCTGGACAAGGCTTTGGACCACATCAAGAATGGAATAGACATCAACACATCCAATCAGGTACATCAGAGATCCCTCATGCTGCCCAAGGTCACTGTCTGGTACACAGGGGCTCTAGGCAAGAGAATAAATGTGTTGTCTCGTAAAACATTTATTTAATCAGACTTTATGAAGATGAAATTATAAATTGTGGTTTTTATAGATGACATTATTTGTTTTCGGCCAAACACAGTCATTAACAGTCAAGTCTAGCCTAGATAAACGTGTAGTTCATTGTCTCAGTGTGTGTGTGTGTGTGTGTGTGTGTGTGTGTGTGTGTGTGTGTGTGTGTGTGTGTGTGTGTGTGTGTGTGTGTGTGTGTGTGTGCGTGCGTGCGTGCGTGCGTGCGTGCGTGCGTGCGTGCGTGTGTGTGTGCACGCACGCATGTATAACCATGTCACCACATTGCCCCCTGTGTTCCTGTGTCATGCTACTCCAGCCGTGTTTACTGTGGCACTAATGCCAGTCATTCACAACCTTAATGAAAAAATATATAGAATTAGCAATATATCCAGTGTTTAAATAACATCACATGTAAAGAATAGCTAAGCATGTAGTTTTAGTTTCTGTTTTGAACATACAGTTGTGTTACATTTGTGAGTGAACGCTAGCTCAAGTGGAAGTGAATCTGTTATGTATTTTTCATCAGTACTTTGGTGAATGGAAGGGAGTTCAGTTTGTACACATAACCACTTAGGGCAGCTTGGGGAATGCACACCCACTCTGTAAGCCTACAGCCTGCAGCCTGCTACTGCAACCCCTCAGCACCATTCACAGAAACAACCATGGCACCAAGCCGTCAATAAAACGAATACCACAATCTCTACACCAGATAATACTGCCACTCTAATAATACCACTCCTGGCTAAGGCTAGGATCAGAGGTAGAGCTATCATACAAATGAGAATGTGTGCTTTAGTGTGCATTCTTTGCAGCATGTGTGTCTACACTGCCTTCAGAAAGTATTCAGACCCCTTCCCTTTTTCCACATTCTGTTATGTTACAGCCTTATTTATTCTAAAATCATTTTTTTTAAATTCCCCTCATCAATCTACACACAAAACCCCATAATGACAAAGCAAAAAAAAGTAGAAATGTTTTGCAATTTATTAAAGATAAAAATCAGATACCTGATTTACATAAGTATTCAGACCCTTTGCTATGAGAATCAAAATTGAGCTCAGGTGCATTCATCATCCTTGATGTTTCTACAACTCCATTGGAGTCCACCTGTGGTAAATTCAATTGATTGGACATGATTTGGAAAGGCACACACCTGTCTATATAAGGTCCCAGTTCACAGTGCATGTCCGAGCAAAAACCAAGCCATGAGGTCGAAGGAATTGTCCATAGAGCTCCAAGACAGGATTGTGTCGAGGCACAGGTCTGGGGAAATGTACCAAAACATTTCTGCAGCATTGAAGGTCCCCAAGAACACCGTAGCCTCCATCATTCTTAAATGGAAGAAGTTTGGAACCACCAAGACTCTTTCTAGAGCAATTGGCGGAGAAGGGCCTTGGTCAGGGAGGTGACCAAGAACCCGATAGTCACTCTGACCGAGCTCCAGACTTCCTCTGTGGAGATGGGAGAACCTTCCAGAAGGACAACCATCTCCGCAGCACCCCAACAATCAGGCCTTTATGGTAGAGTGGCCAGAAGGAAGCCACTCCTCAGTAAAAAGCACGTGACGGCCTGCTTGGAGTTTGCCAAAAGGCACCTAAAGGACTCTCAGACCATGAGAAACAAGCTTGTCTGGTCTCATGAGACCAAGATTGAACTCTTTGGCCTGAATGCCAAGCGTTACGTCTGGAAGAAACTTGGCACCATCCCGACGGTGAAGCATGGTGGTGGTAGCATCATGCTGTGGGGATGTTTTTCAGCGGCAGGGACTGGGAGACTAGTCAGGATCGAGGGACAGATGAACTGATCAAAATACAGAGAGATCCTTGATGAAAGCCTACCTCAGACTGGGGCGAAGGTTTACTTTCCAACAGGACAACGACCCTAAGCACACAGCCAAGACAACGCTGGAGTAGCTTCAGGACAAGTCTCTGTATGTCATTGAGTGGCTCAGCCAGAGCCCGGACATGAACCCGATCTACAATAACATCTCTGGAGAGACCTGAAAATAGCTGTGCAGCAATGCTCCCCATCCAACCTGACAGAGCTTGAGAGGATCTGCAGAGAAGAATGGGAGAATTCCCCAAATACAGGTGTGCCAAGCTTGTAGTGTCATACCAAAGAAGACTCAAAGCAAGAAGACTCAAAGCTGTAATCACTGCCAAAGGTGCTTCGACAAAGTACTGAGTAAAGGGTCTGAATACTTATCTAAATGTGATATTTCGTTTTTTTATTTTTAATACATTTGCAAAAATGTCTAAAAACCCGTTTTTGCTTTGTCATTACGGGGTTTTGTGTGTAGATTGATGAGGGGGGAAAAACTATCAATTTTAGAATAAGGCTGTAACATAACAAAATGTGGAAAAAGTCAAGGGGTCTGAATACTTTCCAAATGCACTGTACGTGGGTATGTGATGTGTGTATGTCAACATACACATTTTCTATGTTTTGTATATGTGTTAAAATTAGGATTGGAGTTGAAGTAGAGCATATAGCTATGCTAAAAGTTGGTGCTACTGCTGCTGTTCTAGAAAATCCTAGGATTCAGGGTTTTACATGTCAGCCTGCCAACCTGCCCCTGCCCTATCTACAATCCAGCAGACTCCAGCCAGCTCACAGAAACACACCGGTGATTTGTGTGTGCGTTTGCGCTTGCGTGCATGTGTGTTTGTCTCCCCCGTGCGTGTGTTATCCACGTGAATTGAGTGACACTGCAGTTTGAGGGCAGTAAGGGCAGTAGAGGGACCAGTGTGCTTTGCAAACTGTGGCCAGTCACGGTACTGCAGGCTGTCAGAGCAGAGACAGGCACAGACTGTTAGACTGTCTGATTCTGCAGCTGTACACCCAGACAAGCCTGAAATAAATCCATGCTCTCTGCTTCCTTTGAGACCCGACTGAAACAATCTTAAGGTTGTTTATCTTCTGAAATATTTTCGTGCTGCTTCTAACCACTGTGGGTTTTGAGTTTCTCTGCTTGTTATTCTTAGTACTGTATATCTACTGCTCAGAAATCCATGTTATAGATGCTCGCTCTGTAGGCTGACGATTTGTTCTGATGGTTCTGTGTGGTCACTGCTGATTTCCACTGCTGTCACTGCAGAATGGGCTCAACGGTTTGCATCTGGCCTCTAAAGAAGGCCACGTCAAGATGGTCCTGGGGCTACTACACGCTGGCATTGTCCTGGAGACCACAACTAAGGTACTACTCACACACTGCTCACTGCTTACCATGACTCCACTCACATACTGTACCACAGATGCATAGCACCTAACTCTGACTTCTGATTGAGATATTCACCAGCTAGCTATATAACAGGCTGTTTACAGACAGGATCAACCACATGTATTATAAGCTTATACACATGCTTATGACTTATTCCGCTCATTTGATTGGCCTGTAAACATATATCTAGTTTAATCTAACACATATCTATCTAATGATAACTCATTATTTCTGAGCTGTGTTTCGTTAATGAAGCTTTTTAAATAGAGATTTTGGTCATTAGGCTGCTCTCTGCTCCCTCTGTGTGTGTGTGTGTGTGTGTGTGTGTGTGTGTGTGTGTGTGTGTGTGTGTGTGTGTGTGTGTGTGTGTGTGTGTGTGTGTGTGTGTGTGTGTGTGGGTGGGTGGGTGGGTGGGTGGGTGGGTGGGTGGGTGGGAGGGTTGGTGGGTGGGTGTGTGTGTGTGTGTGTGCGCGTGTGTGTGTGTACGCGCGAATACATAACCATGTCACAACATAGCTCCCTGTGTTCCTGTGTCATGCTACTCCAGCCGTGTTTAATGTGGCACTAATGCCAGTCATTCACAACCTTAATGAAACAATGTTTGTGTATGTGTGTCTGTCACCTCCAGAAAGGGAACACTGCCCTCCATATCGCTGCGTTGGCAGGCCAGGAGAGAGTGGTGGCTGAGCTCGTCAACTATGGAGCCAACGTCAATTCCCAGTCACAGGTGAGTCATCTGGGACATTATACTGCACATTACCGTTACCTGGGGGGGGGGGGGGGGGGGTTTATGTGCATGTATATTTGTGTGTGTTGCTGGTAACCATGCGCCATGTTCCTCTTCCTTACAGAAAGGCTTCAGTCCCCTATACATGGCTGCTCAAGAGAACCACTTAGATGTAGTAAAGTTTCTGCTAGAGAACGGAGCCAATCAGAGCCTTCCAACAGAGGTGAGTGAAAGCCCACAAAGCAAACAGACATTTAGCTGTTTCTCAGATGTGTATTGGATTCAGTCCAATAGACAATGCTACATTAACTTTCTCTCATCTTTCTATTACAGTAATCTCAATGTACATTGTCTCAAATTTGCTACTATCTTTATTTTCTTTCTCTCTCTCTTCCTCTCCCTCTACTTACCCGTCTCTCACCCCCTCCATTATCATTTGGCTTGTCTCCCTTTCCACCTCACCCTCTTTTCCTCCTACTCCCTTGTTGTCTCTCGTTGACCTTGCTTACCTTCTCCCTCCCCTCCTCCTCTTTACCCCTTCTTACTTTACTGCCTCGCTACCTCTCCCTCTGTCCTCCCCTCTCCCCCTTCCTCCCTTTTTACCCCGACCACCCATCCCTTCTGCTCCCTCCCCTCTCTCACCCTGTCTGCCAGGATGGGTTCACGCCGCTGGCGGTGGCTCTTCAGCAGGGTCATGAGAACGTGGTGGCCCTGCTCATCAACTACGGCACCAAGGGCAAGGTCCGTCTGCCTGCCCTGCACATCGCTGCACGCAACGACGACACACGCACTGCCGCAGTGCTGCTGCAGAACGACCCTAACCCTGACGTCCTCAGCAAGGTACTATTCACTGTGTGTGTGTGTGTGTGTGTGTGTGTGTGTGTGTGTGTGTGTGTGTGTGTGTGTGTGTGTGTGTGTGTGTGTGTGTGTGTGTGTGTGTGTGTGTGTGTGTGTGTGTGTGTGTGTGTGTGTGTGTGTGTGTGTGACTGTGATGACTCATTAAGCCTTAATATGCTGATGTCGTTAGCTGAAATAATCAGTCATAACACTGTTGTGTTGACTTGGAGAAAAACAATAGCAACAAAAGTGATTACATGAATAAACAAAAAAGCTGCCATCAAAAGCTGCCTGCAAACATGGATTATGAAAATAAGATAAAAAAATATCTTTCTCTCTCTCTGTCTCTATCTGTATCTCTCTCTCTGTCTCTTTTTCTGTCTCTTCATTTCTCTCTCTGTCTCTCTCTCTCTTTCTGTCTCTATCTCTTTTATCTCTCTCTCTTTCTTTCTCTGTTTCTCACTCTGTCTCTCTGTTTCTCTCTCTATCTTTGTCTGTCTGTAGACTGGCTTCACTCCTCTCCACATTGCGGCTCACTATGAGAACCTGAGTGTGGCCCAACTGCTAATAAACAGAGGCGCCAATGTAAACTTTACTCCCAAGGTCAGTTCATTAACCCTCACCGCTACTGCCTTAACCATGACATTGATAACATAGTCCCTCAAAGACCCCATTTCCTAACAGGAGAGTCTTTGATTAAATTGATTTAGAAATTGTTCTTTCCCCTTTCTCAGAATGGTATCACCCCCCTACACATAGCCTCCAGGAGGGGTAATGCGATCATGGTTCGACTTTTGCTGGACAGAGGGGCCCAGATAGATGCCATGACCAAGGTACTGTAACCCTACACTTGCTCCTCCTCTTCTTCCTCCTCCTCCTCTTCTTTCTGCCATTTGACTTGAATACTTTTGAACCCTACCTGGCTCCTTCCATCTATTTAGGATGAGCTGACCCCTCTGCACTGTGCGGCCAGGAACGGTCATGTCAGGATCATCGATCTCCTGCTGGACCTGGGGGCTCCCATCCAGGCCAAGACCAAGGTCAGCCAGAGGCCTCTCGTGGCCACTCTAGGGAAAATAAAGGGCCATACTTTATGGCCACTTTGGCACGATATCACACTCACTTGCAATTTTAGCAGTAAACAATGCCAAATGATCCTCTGCCAACTACGCTGATGCGTCACTTATTTCAGTATTATGAATTTATAGATGCTTTCTTCTCTCAAAGGTCTTACACTGCTCTTCTCTTTGTTTCCCTTTCATTCCTTTTATATCTTTCCCGGTCCTCCCTCTCTCCCCTCCAGAATGGCCTGTCCCCCATCCACATGGCGGCCCAGGGAGACCACATGGACTGTGTGAGGCAGCTCCTCCAGTACAACGCTGAGATCGATGACATCACGCTGGACCACCTGACCCCTCTACACGTGGCGGCCCACTGTGGTCACCACCGCATGGCCAAAGTGCTGCTGGACAAGGGGGCCAAGGCCAACGCACGTGCACTGGTCAGCAGCTCTTCTAAGTGTCCTTCTATTTCTGTATACTGGTGCTTAGTGTGTGAGGTGTACTGGAGATGTCCATTGGTCAGGCTTACTGAACCTTTATAACTGGGTTGCGTACAGCAGGCACAAAGAGTAGAAAACATTATGAGATACGAATAAGCATTATTGGACAAGTACAGGCAGTACCATTTCTGAATGTGTTCTCCCATTTTGTGCATACTAAACACAACCCTATGCTGAATTTGTTACATTTTCGGTCTGTGTTTTTATATTGTGTTCAGAATGGGTTCACTCCCCTCCACATTGCCTGTAAGAAGAACCACATGCGCTCCATGGACCTTCTGCTGAAACACTCTGCCTCCCTGGAGGCCGTCACAGAGGTGAGATAACACTCTTTTGAAGAGCAATGGGACTTGTTGGGGTTCTCAGGACAAGCTGTACTTTTTGTTATTGTTGAAATTGTTGGGTGTCAATTCTGTCATTACAAAATATCTGGAGGTGTAAATGTAAGCGTAATGGTAATGAATTGTTATTACCCTTAACCCTTAACTCTCCTCTCTCTTCATATGCCCCCTGTTTCTCTCTCCCATTAGTCTGGTCTGACCCCTCTTCATGTAGCAGCCTTCATGGGGCACCTGAACATTGTGAAGAACCTGCTCCATAGAGGAGCTTCACCCAACGCCTCCAATGTGGTGAGAGAACCCCCTTCATAACCTTTATTCCTGACACGGGGGGGACATTTCCATCACACTCTGATTGACTAGTAGTAACTTGTTGAAATGTTGAAATGAACACCAGCAAAGGTTATGGTAGATGGATTGGTATCTGGTCCATAAATTAATAATAATTTGATGACTAAGGCCTGGTCTCTGTGTGTATAGTGATATTTTATGTGTGTTATTGATATTACATAGCATAGTCATGTGTTTAATGGCAGAGTGGTTGTGACAGGCTATGTGACCTCTGAACTGGGTTTGTGTAACAGAAAGTGGAGACACCCCTCCACATGGCATCCAGGGCAGGCCACTGTGAGGTGGCTCTGTTCCTGTTGCAGAACACAGCACAGGTGGATGCAAAGGCTAAGGTACTGCACACACTGTCATGCAACCATACATACTGCACACATCTACTGTATGTACGTCCTAATGTTTTACAACAATCTTTGTCCTGGCTGGAATACACATTTTCTTCAACTACAGTCTACAACACCAGTCTACAACACCATACACTGCACAAATACCTCACTGTTACTGCTCGCTAGATACAGTTATCATTCCAACCTCTGTTTCTCCTCACTCTCACTCTTTCTCTCCATCCCTGTCTCTCTAGGATGACCAGACCCCTCTCCACTGTGCAGCCCGTATGGGACATAAGGAGCTGGTCAAGCTGCTCCTGGAGCACAAGGCCAATCCCGACTCGGCTACCACAGCTGGCCACACCCCCTTACACATCGCCGCCCGCGAGGGACACACCCACACCACCCGCATCCTCCTGGATGGGGCGGCCCAACAAACCAAGATGACAAAGGTTCTCCTTTAATTTACTGACTTTTTCTCTCTCTCTCTCTGTCTCTGTCTCTGTATCTCTCTCTCTCTCTCTTTCTCTCTTTGTCTCTCTCTCTCTCTCTTTCTCTCTTTATGTCTCTCTCTCTCTCTCTCGCTCTCTCTCTATGTCTCTCTCACTCTCTCTCTCTTTCTCTCTTTCTCGTTCTCTCTAACCCCATTTCTCTCTCAAACTCATTCAATCTCAATCCTAATCCCTTCACACCTGACCTCTTTTAGTTCTCCTGCTCATGCTGAATGTGTGTTTGTGTGTCCAAGCAGAAAGGCTTCACTCCTCTCCATGTGGCCTGTAAGTACGGCAAGGTGGATGTGGTTGAGCTGCTGCTGGAGAGAGGAGCCAATCCCAACACGGCTGGAAAGGTATGAAGAACACACTGCAACACAGCATGGACTGTCTTGTGCTTTTTATCAGTGTTAGGCATACTTATCAATGCTGTGACCCCCCATAAAGCTTATGGAACTTTCCTGTGACCCAAGTAACAAATAAACCTTCTATTCTTAGCACTGACCGTCTTTAATCACAGCCCAAAAGGAATCACTGTGTCCCACCATTTTAGAAACGTTATGCGCCCACAAAGGCAGGCTGATATTCTGTTATTTCAATAGCTAGTGACAGTAGATGTGTGTATGTGTGTCCAAGCAGAATGGCCTGACTCCTCTACATGTGGCCGTCCATCACAACAATCTGGACGTGGCCAAGCTGCTGGTTAGCAAGGGAGGCAACGCACACAGCACTGCCCGGGTAAGAGGAACAATGTAACACACACACCACACGCATTACTATACTGTATACCCCCCCCCCTTTTCAGGATCATTGTACAATATGATAATATGACACACCCATTGATGATCCATTGCATTTCCCCTGCTGACTCCTGTGTCTGTCTACAGAATGGCTACACTCCCCTGCACATTGCAGCCAAGCAGAACCAGGTGGAGGTGGCCGGCTGCCTGCTGCAGTACGGAGCCTCTGCCAACGCTGAGTCCCTCCAGGGGGTCACGCCCCTCCACCTGGCCTCCCAGGAGGGCCGGCCGGACATGGTGGCCCTGCTCATCTCCAAACAGGCTAACGTCAACCTGGGGAACAAGGTACTGGACCAGAGAGAGGAACAATTCATCTCTGACCTTAGCAGGGTTTGAGGCAAACTTTCAGGGATAGCTAGCTAAGTTACACAGGGTTTGATAGACATATGGTAAGATAAAGTGTTGAGGGCCTACAGGGCATGATGTTTTCATCACTGTGTCAAACCGGTTACTGTAATTACCTACTAGTATAGCATGCATGCTGTGGTACATATTTGACGGTCCACTGTGACTCAGACTGACTCAGAGCTGGTTAGTGAACAGACTGACCAACAGCCTCCTGTTCCCACTGTGTCTATCAGAATGGACTGACCCCTCTGCACCTGGTGGCCCAGGAAGGTCACGTAGGGATAGCAGATACCCTGGTCAAACAGGGGGCATCAGTCTACGCAGCCTCACGGGTAAGGCATACATATGATATTAACCACACACCTCATAATAGAGTATAAAACCAGAACAGTTTTGTAATGTAGTGTAATGTAGTCCTTTTGTTACATTCAGTAGAGTGGGGTTCATTATAAGCAGTATAATGTACCACACACTATGATGGCATGTCATATCCAATACTTTCATACAGCATCCACACTCTCAAATATGTTTTACTGCTAGGACTGGTACAACAAAGCCACCAAGCTGTTTATAATGAGGCAGTAATGAGGCCATTGAAACACTGCCAACTCTCACTATTTTCTCTCTGTCTCTCTCTCCCTCCCTCTCTCTCTCGCTCTCCATCTCTCTTTCAGATGGGCTACACAGCGCTTCACGTGGCCTGTCACTATGGCAACATCAAGATGGTGAAGTTCCTCCTGCAGCAGCAGGCTCATGTGAACAGCAAGACCAGAGTGAGACGCTGCTGCTACACTCCTCCTTACACATGGCACCTGTTAGTGTGGCTCTGCCCTGCCTCACGTCACTTCCGCCTTCACTCCAATTACATTAGATTGGACATGGAATTTATATTGAATAACGTTTTGTCAATGTCAGCAATCTTGCATTTACCGTAGCACTCAAACTCTCTCTCTCTCTCTATGCTCCCCCTCTCCACCCCTCCTCTAGGTGGGCTACACTCCCCTGCACCAGGCCGCCCAGCAGGGTCATACTGACATCGTTACCCTGCTGCTCAAACACGGAGCCCAGCCCAACGACATCACCACTGTAAACACACCCTTCTTCCTTTTCCTCATCCCTCCATTCCACCCTTCTCCTCTAGATCTGCTTTTCCTTTACTATATATTCTCTTCTTCACTTCTTCACATTATCCCCTCATTGCTTTCCTCTACTCTCCTTCCATCATGCTTCCATCTACAGGCTTCTTCTGGTGTCTGATCTGTGTGTCTCCTGTCTGTCTCTGTTCTCTGTGGTAGAATGGGACTTCTCCTCTGGGCATCGCCAAGCGTCTGGGTTACATCTCTGTCATTGATGTGCTGAAGTTGGTCACAGAGGAGGCCGTTTCCGTGGTGAGCAGCACTTCACGTGGTTACTAGTGGGTTTGTGTATTCTGTGAATCTCTGACCTACAGTACAATAACATTTTAACTGGAATGATGTATTTGAGCATGTCAGATGATAGCACTCATTTCTCTCTCCTTCTCTTCACTTTTCCCAGATCACCACAGAGAAACATCGGATGAGTTTCCCTGAGACAGTGGATGAGATATTGGACGTTTCAGAGGATGAGGGTAGGTTGGTGCACTCCCGAGACACGTTTATTCTTAGCTCGTAAGGCTTTCTGTCAGAAATAGTACTTCTGTGTGTCTTGTGATTGTCAGCCCCGGTTCAGTGTCATGGCAGAGGACCGAAGACTAGAGAAAAAGGTCAAGCACTGCCATGAGACTGAAACTTTTATTTATTTAACTAGGCAAGTCAGTTAAGAACAAATTCTTATTTTCAATGACGGCCTAGGAACAGTGGATTAACTGCCTTGTTCAGGGGCAGAACGACAGATTTTTAGCTTGTCAGCGCAGGGATTCGATCTTGCAACCTTTCGTTACTAGTCCAACACTAACCACTAGGCTACCTGCCTAGTGGTTAGATGACAAGCCTAAACAATGCCTTTTTCCATTTGTTTTGTAGGCATTGCAGCGCTAACATTAGGTAGGACTGTGTCCGTCTCTTTGTTTTGTCCGGTCATCTGTTGGCTCGTGCAATTGTGCCTTCATTGCAAGCACTTTCTCATTCTCTATTCTCTATCAATCTCTCTTTATAACTCTCTCACTTTCTCTTATATTCTTCCTGCTATCCTCTTCTCTTTCTCTCTCTCTCTCTTTCCCCTCTCTTTTCTCTCTCTCTTCCTCTATGCTCAATGTAACAACAATGTCAGTGTTTTATTGGCATGTGATGTGGTCATGACATTTTCCTTTACCGTTCTGCCACTGACGGGTCCAGTCCGGCAGTGTTTAATTGATCAACAGACTAATTACACAGATACAACTCCAGCTGAGAAGCACTCAAGGAACAGCAAAAACACGTTGACTGTGTGTATACCTCTCTGTAACGGCTTGTAGTTATATGAACATTTTCCAGTAATCAAGGCTTTCCCTCCCATACAGAAATCCAATCTCTAATGGGCCTGCTCACTAAAGCTGTAACCAACCAGGTGCCATGCTGGGGACCATGCAGTGTGTGTTCTATTCTGTGTTGTCAATCGTCTTGTTTTTCCATTGGTCTCCATGGGCTCTGGTTGTTGTCGGTTTGACTCCATTGCTTTGATCGATCTGAAACTGCTTGGTGATGTTACTATATGTGGAAATGGATGGACGGTGGGCGGCAGTGGGTAGTGGTATTGTGGCTAATATGACAGTGTAGACTCTCTATTGACTTGTCTCTGTCTGTCTGTCTGTCTGTCTGTCTGTCTGTCTGTCTGTCTGTCTGTCTGTCTGTCTGTCTGTCTGTCTGTCTGTCTGTCTGTCTGTCTGTCTGTCTGTCTGCCTGCCTGCCTGCCTGCCTGTGCTCTGTAGGTGATGAGTTGCTGGGGATGGATGGTGCTCGCTACCTGAAGCTTGACGACCTCAAGGACCAGGATGATGATTTCCTGTCCCCTAAGAAGACCCTGAGAGACTTTGAGGGTGGACTGGGTACCACGTAAGTGACAGCGCCAGGGTCGGTCTGAACACGTTGTGCATCAGAGTCCAGTCATCTGAGGAAATGTCCTGAAATGTGAGGGAAAGGATTTTCTACCATATTCCTCTTTGGCCCACTCACTTCTTTTATCTCTTTCTTTTTTTTGGTGTAGGCCATACTCTCCTGCTATTCCCAGAATCCCATGCGTGTCCCCAGAGACCGTCCTGCTGGAGGGGGTAATGTTTAAAAGAGTTATTCATTTGATTGGAAACAGGTGGTAGATTTATCTCATCAAACGCAGTTGCTAATGCTGATGATTAGAAAGTGCTCTCTCTCTCTCCCTCCCTCGGTCTCCACAGCACACCCCTGTCCCCCTGCCTAAGGACTATGATGAGGACTCTCTGATCCCCAGCAGTCCTGCTACAGAGACCTCCGACAACGTCAGCCCAGTGGCCAGCCCTATACACACAGGGTCAGTTTACTCCATCTACAGTGCTTATGCACTACAAAACCTGTACACCCTATTACACACAATACTAACACATTACAAGTATAACGAATCTGCAGCTTTCTTCATATTTCTTCCATTCAGTGTGATTGCATCCCTTTTACGGGGTCATTATGACTGTTTTGTGATTTAGTGTTGAATGGATGATGATGTTGAATGAAGCACGGTTGGATAGTTATTCTCTCAATAATGGTGGTTCTCATTGGTTGCTGTTCAGGTTCCTGGTCAGTTTCATGGTGGATGCCCGGGGGGGCTCCATGCGTGGCAGCAGACACCACGGGCTGCGTGTCATCATCCCCCCTCGGACCTGTGCAGCCCCTACCCGTATCACCTGTCGTCTGGTCAAACCCCAGAAACTCACCACCCCTCCCCCGCTAGTGGAGGGAGAGGGCCTGGCCAGCCGTATCATCTCCCTGGGGCCCTCCAGTATGCAGTTCTTAGAGTAAGTGTGTGTGCAAATGTGTGCATATGTATATATGTCAGTCAATCACCCTGTATTTGATGGGACAGTGGGAATCTTGCATTTCAATGTCCAGTGGAGAGTGATAGTGACGATTGTTTTATAGGGGGGGAAAAACTTTTTAGGAGCATTAATCACAATAGATTCAAATACATTAATCACACAAAAATCACAATGTCAAACAATTACTCTGTTCATAATTGGATCAGAGAGGCATACATTGGAATAATTTTCAAATAAATGTTTCATATACATAAATAAAAAAGCCTACATGTCAAAGTGTAGGTGATATGCATATTGACCACAGCCTCATGTCAAAACCGATGCTGACATGAGGGGACAGAAAATTTAGCCAAACTTTAATGAGACTTTTAATTACATATATATAGGCTAGTGTCATGTTTGAAAAACATAATGAAGGATAATTAACGTCTAAAGGCTTGATAGTGCCTGTTGTGCACTGCACATCACCCACCTGGAATCTGAGCAATCAATCAATCAAATGTATTTATAAAGCCCTTCTTACATCAGCTAATGTCACAAAGTGCTGTACAGAAATCCAGCCTAAAACCCCAAACAGCAAGCAATGTAGAAGCACGGTGGCTAGGAAAAACTCCCTTGAAAGGCCAGAACCTAGGAAAAAACCGAGAGAGTAACCAGGCTATGAGGTGTGGCCAGTCCTCTTCTGGATGTGCCGGGTGGAGATTATAACAGAACATGGCCAAGATGTTCAAATGTTCATAGATGACCAGCAGGGTCAAATAATAATAATCACAGTGGTTGTCAAGGGTGCAACAGGTCAGCACCTCAGGAGTAAATGTCAGTTGGCTTTTCATAGCCGATCATAGTATCTCTACCGCTCCTGCTGTCTCTAGAGAGTTGAAAACAGCAGGTCTGGGACAGGTAGCACGTCCGGTGAACAGGTCAGGGTTCCATAGCCACAGGCAGAACAGTTGAAATTGAAGCAGAAGCACGGCCAGGTGGACTGGGGACAGCAAGGTGTCATCAGGCCAGGTAGTCCTGAGGCATGGTCCTAGTGCTCAGGTCCTCCGAGAGAGGGAAAGAAAGAAAGAAAGAAAGAAAGAAAGAAAGAAAGAAAGAAAGAAAGAAAGAAAGAAAGAAAGAAAGAAAGAAAGAAAGAAAGAAAGAAAGAAAGAAAAGAGAAAGAGAGAGAGAAAGTGAGAGAGAATTAGAGAAAGCACACTTAAATTCACACATGACACCGGATAATACAGGAGAAATCCTCCAGATATAACAGACTGACCCTAGTGCCCGACACATAAACTACTGCCACATAAATACTGGAGGCTGAGACAGGAGGGGTCGGGAGACACTGAGGCCCCATCCGACAATACCCCCGGACAGGGCCAAACAGGCAGGATATAAACCCACCCACTTTGCGAAAGCACAGCCCCCACACCACTTGAGGGATACCTTCAACCACCAACTTACCATCCTGAGACAAGGCCCACAAAGATCCACAAAGCGTATAGCCCACAAAGATCTCCGCCACGGCACAACCCAAGGGGGGTGCGCCAACCCGGACAGGAAGATCACGTCAGGGACTCAACCCACTCAAGTGACTCACCCCTCCTAGGAACGGCAGAGGCGATCAGCATGTTGAAACAATTTAAAACTATAAACTTAATTGTTTAAAACTAAAAACTGTCATTTTTGGAAGCATGTCTTACCTTGTTTCAAAGTACCCTTGACAAAATGCGACTATAGAAATGTTGAGGGAGTTACTTTAAACACTTAATATGCCTTTGAAAACAGCATTTTTCCATGTTCTATTGGTTTTCAAATCAACTTTCCTTTACTTTCATAATCCTAGTAACCCATGCTAGTTGATGCATCTTGAGACTGGAGACCCCTCTTTATTCATTTCGAAAAGGATATTTTCATCTGTCACATGAAACCGCTCGCGCATGTGGTAATTGCATTTTGGAACGTTTGCGCATAGCCTACAGCCATGTGTGCGTTGTTGAGCTTATAATATGAACAAATACAACTGTATCAAAATGTTAAGCTAAACGGTCTGATTTGTTGCATCAGCCTCATTGCTTTTCTAAATGTTTTAATTTGCAGTGGTTTTATGATTTTTGGATCTGTCATCGCAGAGCTGTCCCAGAAGACTGTTTTGAACTGTATACATATTTTTCTATCATCCCAGGGATGACGGGATGCCCTTAATTTCGAGCCCTGGAGGGATTTATTTTATAAAGACATTACAAGTATTTGTGACCGACCTGAATTCGGTCATATGTTGCAAAATTTGATATTGTGTTTTTTTCCAGTAAATAAAAGTACAGACTCAGACCTACAAAATGGTATATCATATAATGCAGTTGAGGAACAATGGGAAAGTAATTCTGCTTTGAAAGTTGATAAGCTTTTAACCCCACTTTTGAGAAAACGGCTCTTGAATGTTCTGGTACACCTACTGGAGACCTCTTCTTTGTCTACACCTATTCAGCATCGTTCACACCCTGTTAAGCCTTAGCCCCACCCATCTCTTTAAGTATCCACATGTGAGGCCATGTGGTAAACAGAGTGGGTAAGGTAGTGCAGCAAACAACCAAAGATGTCAAGACTAAAATTGGTGAAAGTAGTAGCTAACAATATGGAAAAACTCCAGGTAAAAATACACTTGATCTGGTCCTTGGCCTATATCCTAATCTGACTTTGGTGCAGGTCATGTTGTTTTTCACATGACAGTCTCTGGTAAACACACACTATATCAAATAAAATCTAAGTGTAATTGTCATATGCAAAGTATACAGAAGGTGTAAATGGTACAGTGAAATGGTTACTTGCATAGTAGCAATATAAAAAATAGAAAGTGTCCAGATAAGAATATCTTATCATTATTAGATGATGCTTACCCAGGCACACTTGTCTAAATTGATAGGTCATGTAATAGAAAGTCTATAACCACCCTCCAGCCACATCTAGCTAAGTGGATGTGTCACTATAGTCTAGACATATACACAAGTCCATGTATTTAAATAGATGGCCATAATCACCCCCAGATACACCTGGCTAACTTGATGGGTCATATAATCATCTGGAGTCTTTTATTTAGACATGTAGCTAGCTAGCTAGCTAGCTAAACAATTAACCATAATCCCAACCCATACTACTAGCAATACAAAATTATTTGTCATAGCTAGCCACCATGCATGAAATGATGTAATATGAATCTGCAGGTAGCTAAAACTTACCAACTAGCTAGCTAGCTAGCTAATATTAGGCTATAACTAGCAATGCAAATGGATTTCTGAGATACGAATAATATTACTACACATATCATACATGTAACGTCAGCTAGCTAGCCTGCAAGTTAGTACATTTTAACCTGTAATGAAAACTACTTTCTGTCACGTTCGTCGTAACATTGAAGAGAGGACCAAAGCCCAGCGTGATATAAATACATTCTTCTAATTTATTATAACGTAACAAAGAATACTTAACAGACTTACAAAACAACAAACGAACGTGAAGCTATAATTTAAACAAGTGCAGACACAGGCAACTTACACATAGACATAGACAATCACCCACGAACTACCTAATGAATATGGCTGCCTAAATATGGTTCCCAATCAGAGACAACAATAGACAGCTGTCTCTAATTGAGAACCAATCTAGGCAACCATAGACATACATACACCTAGACTAGACACTGCCCCATAAACATACAAAACCCCTAGACAATACAAAACACATACATCCCCCATGTCACACCCTGACCTAACTAAAATAATAAAGAAAACAAAGATAACTAAGGCCGGGGCGTGACACTTTCTGACAAAATTAGAAACGTATAATATCTGAAAATGTAGCTAGACTCTTACACGTGTACATGGATGAACGCTTCGCGGCAGACTGTAACCCCTTTAACTCAGTTTTACATTTACATTACATTTAAGTCATTTAGCAGACGCTCTTATCCAGAGCGACTTACAAATTGGTGCATTCACCTTATGATATCCAGTGGAACAACCACTTTACAATAGTGCATCTAACTCTTTTAAGGGGGGGGGGGGGGGTTAGAAGGATTACTTTATCCTATCCTAGGTATTCCTTAAAGAGGTTTTGTTTGTACAGCTTGTTTGGTCCGAGTTGTGTCAAGTCACTCTGGTTCAAAGTGATTGTTTGCAGAAAGTAGTCCATCACAACTTTTTCCCACTGATGTCGGTAGCGCCTGCTAAATTCAGGGCAGCAATGTTGTTGAGAGCAGTGGCAACATTTTTGCAGTTCTCCATGGCTAACATATATCTTTCAGAAAAGCCGTGGTAGCAAGGATTATTTACACATACTAAGCAGCTCATGTTATAGACAGAAGCATGCTACATGACAGACCAATCCGATCTCATCTCTCGGCATGTCCAGCCCATCCATTTTCTCAGCCAATCCGTGGCTAAAACTCGTAATTTAACCATTTTATTTGTATTTACAGATGACATACACGTTTGTTATTAAGGCACATGAACATTCACATGTTCCAGAACGGATTTCTGACAAAAAACGTTCAAATGCCTTTCCTGTGAAGTAGTGACGTGCGACATATGACTAGCTTCCTGAAACGGGTCGCATTTGATTGTAATTATAATTTTATAGGCTATCAAGGGTGGCCAACCATCCTCCAGGAGAGCCTTAAAGGGGCAGTGTTGTATTTTGAGACAGGCTTGAATATGCAAAGAAGCCAATAGGCAGCCTACATTTTTGTCTGATTCTCTATGGTAAAAAAGGTAGTAATGTATTTTATTTTGTAAAGTGGTTCCTTGCATTATACAATTATGTAAAAATGGTGTTACAGACCAAGTGGCTTGAGCTTTTGGACAAGTACAAAATCAGTCCTACAAGTGGCTAAAAAAGTTAATATCAAGCCCTGTATAGTATAATAATAGTATGTTAATGTAGAGTGGTAATGTCTCTATAGGCCAGTGATAGTGGAGATTCCCCACTTTGCTGCTCTGGGTCGAGGGGACCGGGAGCTGGTGGTTCTGCGCAGTGAGAACGGCTCTGTCTGGAAGGAGCATCGCAATCGCTATGGCGACGAGGTGCTGGAGACCATTTTGAATGGCATGGATGAAGGTCAGTGTAACAATGATAAATGTCATCCCCCTAAAGCAGAGCCAGCTGCATCTTCATGCACTATCCTGTCTATCTAAGGACAGACTATTCACATGTACCACACATTTAAGTAGTCTACAGTATATCATTTGAACAACAATGTTATACACACAAAACATACTTATACACAAACCTAATCCATATGCCTCTCTCTCTGCCGCCCCTCCCTCAGACCTGGAGAGTCACGAGGAGTTGGAGAAGAAGAGAATCCGCCGAATTATCTCCACTGACTTCCCCCTCTACTTCGCTGTGGTGTCCCGCGTCCAGCAGGAGAGCGACCTGATTGGCCCAGAGGGAGGTCAGCTGACCAGTAACCTGGTCCCTCATGTCCAGGCCATCTTCCCTGAGACAGCGGTCACCAAGAGAGTGCGGCTGGGGCTGCAGGTGAGGAAGAGGATGAGGAAGATAAAGAGGAGGGGAGAGAGCAGCAGAGATATGTTCAGCAGTTTCAGACACCGAACATCCCTCCTCTGGATTCTGTCTTTTTAAAGAGGACTTTATGGAAATGCAGGTTTTCATGCAGGAGTGAATAATGCTTTCTGCACTGCTCTTACAAAGAGCTGTCCCAGGACTGTATTCAATCAAGTTTGATTGAATGGGACATCTTGGCAGGTAGCTGCTCTGTTTAGCTTACTTAATCAGTGCTGTCTGCCCTGCCAAACAAGCAAGGTTGGCACCACAGCAACAATGGAGCTGGCTAATGCATCAAACTGACTATGGAATATACACATAGAAACTGGCACTCAGGAATGCTGACTACCTCCAAATACTGAAGCTGGATTCGTTTTATTTTTCCATGACCACAGTTTGTTGTTATATTTCTTGCTGAATCTGTGTCCCATATCGCTTAATTTTTTGTACACTGTAGTTGTCATATAGCATTTTTGCATGTATGAATGTTGTCTTTTTCTTTTTTTCTTCACACTTCAGTTCCCTGAGCTAAATCCTGCTACGCTGACAAAGATGATGAACTGATATTCAAATGTGCATGTTACTTGGTTTTATGTGTGAGTATGATTGTGTGCACTTTTTGTCCATTGGTTAGATGTACAGTATGTTCAGGTAGGACTATGTATTATGTTGTCTGAATATGTGTGAGTTTGTCTTAATAATAGTTTGTTGACTGTGCTCCGGAGGGCGAGTAATGTGAGACAGAAAGTTCGAAACTAATTATGTTATATTTATTCCTATTTTTGTCTCCCATTTTAATGCATCACCTGTCCTTTCTCCTTTATCCCTTTCTCTTTTCTCTCACTCTTTCTCCTCTCCCTTCTTTCCTCTCCCTCTTCAGGCTCAGCCAATCCCAGACGAGCTGCTGACTCGACAGCTTGGTAACCAAGCGACCTTCAGTCCAGTGGTCACGGTAGAGCCACGACGACGCAAGTTCCACCGGCCAATCGGATTACGTATCCCACTGCCCCCTTCTTGGAGGGAGAGTCCACGTGACGCTGGGGATGGGGACACCACCAGCCTGCGCCTCCTCTGCAGTGTCATTGGTACGGTCCGGCGTTGAGTTTAATTATACCCTTAACAACTGATTCATGGCCAATAGCGTTCATTGCCAACATAAGTGAGTGTTAGGACAGGGGTGAAGGCGAGAGAACTAGTGCTGACCAACAAAAAGCATCACGACCCAAGCCAGTCAGTTTTATGAAAGCGGTACAGGGACAATAGCAGGTCTCTGAGGGGAAAGAGAGGGAAAGAGGAAGTGGAGGTGTATAAAAAGAGAGAGATGAAACAGTCCTTTGTCTCCCAGGTGGAACAGCACCTGCCCAATGGGAGGATATCACTGGCACCACCAAGCTGATGTACGCCAACAACTGCGCCAACTTCACCACCAACGTCTCCGCAAGGTGTGTCCTAATTCACACTCACAACAGTCAGCCATGCACTCTCCTTTAGAGGTTATACAAAATGTATGAAGCAGAACACCCTGATACTATTTACCCAATGCATATAGCCAGATGTAACCTCATCCTGTGCCAAACCACATTGAGTTCCACCCACTGACGATATGGAACACCTGACTTTCCATTACTTTTACTCTTTAACACAACACCCACTCTCTCTAACGACTATCCATCACCCTTCTCTGTGCGTCATCTCTCCTCTCATCCTCTGCCCAGGTTCTGGCTGGCAGACTGCCCTCGCACGGCCGAGGTGGTGACCTTCGCCAACCTGCTGTACCGGGAGCTGATGGCAGTGCCCTACATGGCCAAGTTTGTGATATTCGCAAAAATGAATGAGGCGCGCGAGGGCCGCCTACGCTGCTACTGCATGACCGACGACAAGATGGACAAAACCCTGGAGCTGCACGAGAACTTCAGCGAGGTGGCACGAAGCAGGGATATAGAGGTCAGCAAGGGGCAAGGGTCAGGGGAAAGGGTTTTAGTGTGTGTCAGTAGGTTCTACTATATTTAAATATGTTCACATAACTCAGACATTTGTGTAAATAATCCATTGAAGGCAATGGAGGATTTTTCTCCCCTGACTCTCTGTCGCCACCCTAAGGTGATGGAGGGCATGCCGCTGCACCTGGAGTGCTCTGGGAACCTGGTGCCTGTGAGGAAGGCCACTCAGCAGCCACGCAGCTTCAGCTTCCAAGCCTTCAGAGACAACAGACTGCCTGTCTCGGTCAAGGTCTGTCTCCCACTCATTCTCTATGTTTTCCCATAGGAATTGTGATCCAGTCAATTTAATTGAAATGTCCTTCTGTCAGTCAGTCTGTTTTATTCCTTCCAGGACATGTCAGTCTATCAACCTGTCTGTTTATGCATTTAACATGTTAGTCAGACAGGTTTTGTGTTGAAACAACAGTTGGTCGGTCGACAGTCAGTCGGTCTTTTTATCCAATCTACATGTCTGTGTGTACATCTGTCCCATCCATCTATCTCTTTATATTTTTACAATCATTGTGTACCTTCTCCCATCTCTATCACTCCATCTCTCCAACTGTTTCAATTCTATCTTTCTCTCCTTGTTTAACTGTGTTGAGTTCCAACCAACACTTTTCTATCACATACACCCTGTCCCTCTATCTGTGTGGCTGTCTGTGTTCCTCTCTGTTTGTGTGTCTATGGTATGTGTCTGCGTGTGCGGCCATATCTTTGTCTACCAATAAATCTGTCTGTGTCATCTGTATGTCTTTCTGTGTGGCTTTGAGTGTGACGTGCGCTTCCGTCTCAGCCGGTCTCAGACGAGTGTGTTGTGATGTATTCTCCACTGTGGTGTACCTACCGACTCTCTCCCTAGCTGTAACTGTGTGCACATCCTTTAGCTCTTTCACCTTCTTGCCTGCCTGCCAATCTTGTGGCCTGCCTGTCTGTATGTCTGTCTCACTGTCTCTCTTTCTCTCTCTCACGGTCTCTGTTACTGTCTGATCTGACAGACGCCCAGGTAAATGTGCAGGTAAATCTCTCTCTCTCGCCTGCCTATGGACTGCTTCCATCCCTTCCCTGCTGTGTTTCTGCTCGACAGACCCACTACACTGCAGGTTGTCTAATTCCCACCTTTGCTCTGTTCTTCTTCCCCCTCTCTTTTTTTCATTCTTTTTCACCCTATCCTCTTGTCCATCCTCTTCTTTATCCTTCATATCTGCTCCTCTTACCTCTGTCACTCTCTCTTGTCTCTCCTCCTCAAATCTACCTCTTCTGGTATTCCTGCTTCTCTCTCTGTCTCTCTGTCTCTCTGTCTCTCTGTCTCTCTCTCTCTCTCTCTCTGTCTCTCTGTCTCTCTCTCTCTCTCTCTCTCTCTCTGTCTCTCTGTCTCTCTGTCTCTCTCTCTCTCTCTCTCGCTCTGTCTCTGTCTCTCTCTCTCTCTCTCTCTCTCTCTGTCTCTCTGTCTCTCTGTCTCTCTCTCTCTCTGTCTCTCTCTCTCTCTCTCTCTCTCTCTCTCTCTCTCTCTCTCTCTCTCTCTCTCTCTCTCTCTCTCTCTCTCTCTCTCTCTCTCTCTCTGTGTATCTATCAGGTTAGAGACAGCAATAAGGAGGCCTCTGGGTTCCTTTCTTTCCTACGGAAGTCTACCAAGTATGAGGACTCCCAGCATGTGCTGTGTAACCTCAACATCACCATGCCACCCTGTGTCAAGGTACACACAGTCTCTCATACACCCACTAAACTACTCACATGCAACCCCTTTTAACCCTTCTAAACCACACTCCACGACCAACATTACACACTCACAACCCCTTTTAACCCTTCTAAACCACACTCCACGACCAACATTACACACTCACAACCCCTTTTAACCCTTCTAAACCACACTCCACGACCAACATTACACACTCACAACCCCTCTTAACCTTGCCAATACAAAAATATATTATTTCCGTTCTACATTAGCAGATATCATTACAGTCATTAATTGAATTGACATTTTGAATGGGGTGTTTTTTTGCTTTAATGTTGCTGTTGATTGATTGGTTCTCAGTCGTAACAAAAGATCTTTCTTAGGGAGCTCTGTCTGCACCTTCCTCGGGTGATGAATGATCAGTTGAGCTTTGAAGGCTTAAAAAAGACCTGAAATAAAGACCTGAAATACAGACTTTAAGAGATACCGTATCTAAAGAGACTAGTCAGTCTGTTGATTGGTGGTTTTAAAAGCAAAGATTCACCAAATATTTAGATGTCCTGCTATCATCCCAGTGCTATTTTAAGCATTTAAAAAAATCTCAAAATCAGTTTTATTTACACTAAGATAGTACAGTACAAAGTAATAGTCACAAAAGCAGCATAGATACAATAAACCACATTCAAACATATCATTAGACAACGTTGGGAGAAGTAGCTGGTATTTCAGAGGTAGCAGCCATATCTAGTCACTGATGTGTGTGTGCTTTGTGACTGTGTCCCTTGTGTGTGATCCAGGTTGTGGGGAGTGAGGAGCGCAGGCGAACTCTGACCCCACTGGCCCTGAGGGAGCGCTACAGCATGCTGAACGAGCCCGGTCTCGGTAAGTCATACCATGCCTGTCCAGAAGCCCTCTCCCCACTATACAGGAGGAGACAGGGCCTGAATGTTGCACCCCTTCTTCCCTGCTTCCCAGTCTACTACTCTCTCTATTTTATGCATGCATGAGCCTTGGATGCACTGCACTACTACGCCCCATAATACACAGCAGTGTGATGATGGCGCTATATTGATTATGTGCCAAAGATTAGCTAATACCTACACATCCAAACAGCTCCATTGAAAACTAGAACCCTTCCAGAGGGTTATGTTATGGTTTGCATGCCGCTGGTGCTGGTTGCTCCACTGCGAGTCCTGTTAGCATGGCGGATATTTAGCATTTAGCTTAGCGCTGGGAATGGGCGGGTCCTCACAGTGGAGCCAGACAGAGGAGCCCTCTGATTGGCCCATGGTAGATGAGCAGAGAAAGGAAGGAGTGCTAATTGGTTACATGGTGAAGCACAGCACTGGTACCTTGCACCTCAGTTCCTCATGGTTATGTTACGCTAACAGAATGGACTGGTGTCTGAATGAATGCCTCCAATACTCTACCTACCTCTAACCTACCCTGCCTATAGTCTGCTAACACACATGGATCGTATGGGCAAAAACACTATACTCTGTGGGTAATGTGTCAAGGTAAGTTTGCTATTATCTTTTTTAAAAGCAACTGATTTTAATGGGTTTGATTTGTTGGGAATTTTGGTGGTTAGTTTGGTCTCCTTTAATGAGTAACATGGAAAATTGTGTAAAAATGTTACAGTTGTTGTTCTATACTGTTTATACAGTTTACAGTGTTCAGTTGTAAAGTCGGGATTGAGTAATTCATTTGCAGTAGATGTTCAGAGTCAGACACAGTTGTGCTTGTAAAGTATATTTAGCTCTGAGACTGTTCTGTTTCTGAAGTTGTCTTTTTTTCCAGTGAATGCCATGGAGAGGACCGAGCTCAAGATCTCTCTCATATCTGAACAGCTGGGCTTGAGCTGGGCAGGTCAGTGCTCTTCTACATGGGTGACACTGTATACAGTCTACTATATGTGGTAAGATAAACTTACATACGTATTTGATTGACCTAATTATTTATTCTCCCTCTCAGAGTTGGCGCGGGAGCTGCATTTTGGTGTAGATGACATTAACAGAATCAGGGTGGAGAATCCTAACTCCCTCCTGGACCAGAGTTCAGCCCTGCTCAATCTGTGGGCCGGCCGGGAGGGCAAGAGGGCCAAGAGTGAGTCTCTATCTGTCTGTCTGGCTGTCTGTCTCTCAGTCTGTGTCTTACTACAGTCCCCCAACACAACTCTCTTCATTCCTTTCCCTATTTTCTGCCCTCTCTCTCTCCTTTACCTTCTCTTTCCCTCTGTCAGTGGAGAGTGTGTATGGGGCTCTCAAAAACATTGACCGTTCAGACATTGTGAGTTCAGTGGAGGGCCAGCCACAGGCAGAGGCCGGGGCCTCAGAGGAGGGTGCCTGCAGACTGGCCGACCGCGACTCCACCCTGCTCTCCCCCAGTGTTATCAATGGTAAGAGACACATGCACAGAGATGTGCACACACACACACACACACACACACACACACACACACACACACACACACACACACACACACACACACACACACACACACACACACACACACACACACACACACACACACACACACACACACACACACACACACACACACACATACAGTTGCGCTCACACACACACACATTCCACCAATGTGATCAGTAGTATGAATAGACCATACTTGCCCCTAGTAATGTCAATGGTGAAAACAAGATCAATGAGAAGCCCAATACTCTTCTCAACTGTATGGGTAACACAGATTGAACCTTATCTCTGTTGCTCCACAAGAGATCACGGACACAGGTCGGCCACCTGTAGTCTTCAAGCCACGAGTTATTAGGCACCCATTTTTCAGAAGGGGTAAGTGGGCTGCATGGTTGATTTCTTCTGATGATTCTCAAAGGATTTTGAGTCACGTCTGAGGAAGGGTGCGATTTCCACCATAACCCAGTGATATGTGAGCATGTAATGTGAGCATTTCCTTATTGCATTTTGGTGACAGCCGTCATTCCAGTTTCACTGTTCTGACACCTCATGCTTTAGGCCTGAACATGATGGTTCTCACATGACATCATAGGAGATGTGAGGATAAAACCTCAAATAAACACAACTTGAAGACATATGTCATTTGAAATGACAGTTCTACACATTGAGTTAGTAATTAGGAAAGACTAAAATATACATTTTACCACTGTGTGTTTATGTTTTAGTCAAGTATATGGATGAGTCGGATATGCGTGCGTGTGTGTGTGTGTGTGGGGGGGGGGGGGGGGGGGGGTGAACACTAAGTGGCACTAGTACACAGTTTGCACACAGTTTGTGTGCTCTGGGCCTCCATCCCTTGTTCCTTTGTTACTCCCCTCTGTCTCTCCTAAGTCTGTCCCTCGTTCTCTATGTGTCTGTGACATGTCATATCTGCCGCCCTCCTCTTCCTCCTCCTCAAAGCTCTTCCTCTCCGATCTCTGACCTCATATTGACCTCTGGGCCTCTCCTCTCTCCTGTCATCTTATTTTCTCGTGCTCACGTGTTCAGTCAAGCTAACCTCAAATCAGCTAACCTCCTCTCTCAGTGTAGCTCTGTGTCTATGCATGTGCATGCTGCCTGACTCACTGTACCTCTCTCTGTGTCTCGCATCAGGGAAAGGTGTGTTTCTATAGGTCTGGGAGGGTCAGTGTTGATGTGTTGTGGGGTGGAGGGGTGTCAAAATAAAGGTGGTCTTGCTATCAAAATAAACGTTTGCTGTTTTGGAATAAGAACTGTGTATTTGCATGGCATGCTTTCTGTATGACTATTTCCTTATGTGTATTTTACTTTTTCTTGTTTCTCTGCTTTTTGTCGAACTTGTTTTAAATGCTGTATTAACTCCTTAAATCTCAGTGGGGTTTCTGTGAATTCTATGGTGTTGGTTTAATGCTAGGCTGTAACACAAAGTTGACCGAACAGCACATAATGTTCTAAAAATAATGTAGCTGTGACATGACAGCTTTGTCATTAAAACAATGTTGTCATAATGTCACAGATACATTGTTAGAATGTTATGTGCCAGCTAATGTGTTCGATGGTGTGGAGGAGTGTGTGGGCCTGGGTGTGTGTGTTCCTGAGTACAGTGACCTGTGAACTGTGTGTGTGTTTTCATGTGTCTCTGTATGTTTGTGTGTGTGCTGTTTATAGGTGGACAGTGCTGTGCATTGTATTTGTGTGTTTGTAGATTGACAATCTATGTGGAGTTGTTGTGCTTCACTATGTGTTGTAATGTTATTTTTACACTTTTGTCTTTAAATTGGGAGGTACAGTAAGGATTAATCCAGATAAACCATCGTCATTCCAACTCATTTCTTCAACATCCGTTTAATTCAGAACATCTCTACCCCTCTTCATCCTCACCTCTACTGTCTCTGTACTGCATCTTCACCATAGCATCCCAAAAACAAACATGCACGCTCACATACACTAACACACTTTTACAGTTAAACTATTCTCCGTAGGCATCACCACTCTGAAAGAAATAAAGCCAGACTTCATTCATCAGTCCAGTGTCCATGAACACTTCAGTTCCTTCTCCACCTTACTATCACATTACATCATACTCATTACCACCTAGAACACAGACTGTCAAGATGTAAATATACAAAGAAGTCACACTGAAAGCCTTTTAAGATGGACAGAACAGAGAAAGACAACCATGATGATAGGAGACAGACAGAAAGACAGATATATTTGTATGTGTGCCTGTGTGTGTGTGCACTTGTGCATATGTGTGTGTGAGGGTGAGTGCAAGTGCAAGTAACTTGTCATTTTCCCAGCAGCTTCCTGACCCTCTCACTTGTGATTAGGTTTGGAACGATAATGGAATTTGTATCTCAATGATTATAGTATCACAATAAAAAGTTTTTATCACAATAATAGACATTGGAGCCTATCAGTTTCAATCTAAATCTTGTTGCCAATAACTAATTGAGAGCAATGAAAATGATATTGCGATAAACATGGACACAATTCAATTCAATATCACAGGTATCATTGAACATGCGTATCGTGATAATTTGGTAGTATTGATTATCGTGCCAACCCAACTTACCCCAAACACCCCACTCACCTGCTCTCTCTTAATATCTTGGATGACAGTGTCAACTGCCACTCCACATTCTTACTTATTAAGAAAACCTACCACTTCACCCCTTTCCCACAGACAATGGACAGACAATAAATAAGACTCCATGTCTAAGCCTGTATTCCCTATATAACACCTGCTGCTCTCAGGGTGAAAATCCTGTCACATGTCACAATACTGTAAAACTGCTTCCTTCCATGCAGCCTCCATTTGAACCACTGACATATCACCAGATCAGTGGTCTGCAAAATCACTGTTTTTCATGGAACGTGAGACACTTTTTTCACTACTACTGACTCCAAGAAGGTGCCAGTGAGTGTGTGTGCTTTCTTAGAACTGGAAGTAGTGAAAACAAATCTAGCCACTTTCTCTTACCCAGCATATTGTGACACAGGACTGAGCCCCACTGTGTCCTATAGGGCAGAGAAACAGACCCACTACTCCCACATCCCTGTCTAATCCTCCTCTCCCCTCCCCTCCTCTAACTCCCCCATCCCTGTGCCTGCGTGGTGTTAGTCTCCCTCTCTCTTTATCTCGCCTCCCTCCCAGGTTACGGGCTGGTGCAGGAGGAGCTGCTCTCCCCGGCCTCCTTGCAGTACAGCCTGCCCTCTCCACTGGGTGCTGAGCCCTACTGGCAGGAGGTGTCCAGTCTGGAGTGTGCCCCAATCGCCACCACCGAAGAAGACATCCTGATGGAAATGTCTGACGTGCAGGTGTGGCCCTCGGGGGTCAGCCCCTCTCTGGTCACAGTGGAGGACTCATCCCTGGATGGCAGCAGCCGGGCTGACGACTCAGAGGGGGCCACCCTGTCCCTTCCCTTCAGCCTGGGGCGCCCCAGCAGTGGGGCAAGCGGGGCCAGTGGCTCCATCATGGGGCTGGAGGAGGAAGAGGAAGGGGAGAGAGAGGAGGTGCGGCAGGAGCCGGCAGACAGGGACAGGGTGAGGGCCAGCGGTGCGGTGCCAAAGGTCAACCTGAATGGCCAGCTGGGAGGTCAGAGGTCGGAGGGCAGGAGGGTGGAGGTAGCAGCATCAGTGGCGGGCAGCAGTGTGACTGGAGGAGGAGGAGGAGGAGGAGTAGGGCAGAGTTCAGAGGAAGGGCTTTCTGTTGTTTCAGGACAGCAGGTCTATGCCCAGCTGTGTGAGATGTCAGGACTGAGCCGAACCATGGAGCACAACGGAGACAACAGGTGAGACTCAGTCAGGGGTTCAGACTGGTCTAGTCAGACAGTCCTGCTCTCAACCTTATGCTCTATGTGTGTACTGAGTCCATACTCAATACTCAATTCCATGAATACATTATGGCATTCTTTTTTCGTGTATTTTGTCTGTCTGTCTTGTTCTCTTTCCTACTCGCACCTCTGTCTCTGTCACTCTTACTTTCTGCTCCTCTGTCCACTCCGTCTCTCTGTCCCTGTCTCCCCCTCTCTCTCAGGGTGTTGGGAGGCAGTGCATTCCAGCCATACCTACCTGACAAGGACTCCCTGCATGGCTGGGCGGGGTTGCAGACACCCAGGCTGCCCCGGCAGAGTGTGGAGACGCTGATGATGTTACCAGGGTCACGCGAAGCCCAGGATGCTATCTTGACGCCGGTGTGTGACATGGGGCATGCTGTGCAGGCAACTGTTTGGCACGCAGCCCTTTGACAAGGGGCTGGGCTTCTTTCATCAGGAGGCGGGGCCTGGGAGCAGGAGCGGAGGCGGGGCCAGGTCAGGTTGTCACGCCGACTGACCACCTGCTGCTTCCTGTGCCTGGAGGAGGGACTTCCTGTCCATGCCTGCGATAGATAGGACAATCTTTTAATTTGGTTTCAATCATCAAAATTCCAACCATCAACATTTTTATGATGTTATGCTACATCATGACCTGAAATTGGGTTAATAGGATAAAGTTGTGTTGCGTGGTTTGTAAACCTGTGTCCTAATGTCATTTGGTAATTTAATGTGTTATATCCTGATGTTTTGACACAGATTAATGTTGATAAAGAGGACTATGCTGTTGAGTTTCTGGCTGAGGAGCAGTTTGTGGACGAACATGGAAAAGTCGTCACTAGAAATGTTGGTTTGTCTTCTTCTGCACAACTATTTCCAACAAGTAGACTCACACACTCACAAATAGACACATACAAACATACATACAGAAACACACATGCTTGCAAATACACATCACATAGATCAGTGTTAACTCCACTGTGTATTTTCTCCTACCCTGCAACCTCCCTCCCTGCTGTACTGTAGGTGGAGGTGGATGTGAGGAAGGGTGCTCAGTCAGTGAAGCGCACCAGTCTGCGTAGAGTATAACACTGAAACACACATACCCAGTCCTCAAGGTACGGAACACATAAGCTCTCGTGTATATATTCCAGTGCTTGGATAGATGCTTTTAGAAGTGTCTATCAGACCCTGGTCAACCAGAGTAGGTTGAAGTTAGACTGGCTAATGTAAATGACAACCCCTGCACACTACTCTTTTGAAATAATGTTACAAAGTGAAAGATTAAAGAATCTTTGTCTGACAGCTCTCATTAGAGCATGTATGTGTACATAATATTCCACCACTTCTGAATGAGAATACATCACTTGTTATCTTTAGGTGTTGTTCTTTTTTTGTCATCAGTTACTTGTGTGGATACCTCTGTCCATCTCTTTATATGTGACGAGATTGTAGTAGTTAAAAACAATTCCCTTTTTACTGAATTCTGTTTTTTTTTCTGTCCCCTAGGACCGGACATCCACTGCCAAACTATCCTCCACAAACACAAAGCCAGGTGACAGAGGGAAATGAGGAAAAGATTGAGAGGAGAGAAGAGGGAACGAAGACTGATAGAAAGACTAATATCTGCAAACAACAAATACAAACACAAAATCATCTGCAGAACGACCCTGGAGTTCCACAGCAAGAGGAAAAGAGACAGAGATCTACTTGTAGTTTTGTAACATTTTTTTAAAGAAAACGATACTAAACTAGAGTAGAGCATGATTTTTTTTCTATGAAAAACATGAGAAAATCCAACCCCCAAAAAATGCAACAAAAAAGTGCTTCCTGTCAACTGTAACCGCATGATTGACTGATGGTGCATGACCTTTGAACTGTCATTATCTACAAACTGAAGGGGTACAAGGTACACGGCCGACCCAGGACTGGGTCAGGGGTGAGTTTAAGGATACTTTTTCCCCCAAAAGGAAGTGGTGTGTGTAAGCAAGTTGATTCTGGCAACACTAAAGCCAAAAAAGCAAGTATTTTTTCCCCACAACTGATTGGTACGATACAGCGAAGCCAATGCTGAGCCTACCAATGCTTCATTCACTTGGACCCTATTTCCCTGTTATTCTATGTGATATATTCTCTATGCTTTGTGTCTGTGTGTGTACCTTTACTGCACGTGTTCTCTCGCTTCAGGCTTGGCACTGAGCCTTGTCCTGGTTGGTCGGTGCTCCTGTGATGTCACGGCGTGCTCAGTGTGGGAATGAGAAAGCCACTGTTCTCCCCTGCTCGTGAGCGTCTGTCTGCGTGTGCCGTCTTTCCTTTGTGAATGCGCTTCTTGTGTTTCTTGTGTTTCTTTAGCGTTGTCAACCCCAGTTCCATTTTGTCTAACTTTGATAGGGAATCACTTTCTCCCCCTGTTTTACTCAGACAAAGGTTTGATAGCATTGTGTGGCAGCCAGTGGACTCTAAGATTCTTACCCAACACATCCCTGATTTACAGTAGCATGATGTGCCCTTCCCCTCATACCACCCTCCCCTCCGATATGTTGACACCATACTCCTCTCCATCAACTCCTGTAGCTCCAACTTATGTCTCTAGCCTATCAGCTTCCCCCTTTGCTCTCTCTCTCTCTTTCTCTCCTCTCTGTTTGCTTTGGCTGTAGCACCTCATGGCTTCGTTCTTTTATGGTTCACATTAGATTGTGCTTTCGGTTTTAGGGGGTGAAGAAGATAGGGGCATAATAAACAGTGTGGATAATCATATTTATGGGAACGAGATGGAGGTATATGTGGAAGTTTAGATGAGATTTTAGAGACTAGCGTAGCTAATCAAGTAAGGACATACTGACAGATAGCACTGTGACCGCCCAACTTAACACTGACCCCTGAGCCCATGTACCTTGTACTGTGAACTTACACATACACACACCTCATACATGCATACATACAAACACACACATAACCATTATACACACTCGCACATATCACTAATACACACATGCACATACAGTAATTGATCTGTTGTGCCCTAGTTGTTATGAGAAGCCAGGTCAGGCTCAGATTATGTACTTTGGTGTCTGCCACAGCAATAATATCCGACAAGGAGAACACAGAGGGATATATACAGTTGAAGTCGGAAGTTTACATACACTTAGGTTGGAGTCATCCAACACTTAGGTTGGAGTTGTTTTTCAACCACTCCACAAATTTATTGTAGATTATTTCACTTATAATTAACTGTATCACAATTCCAGTGGGCCAGAAGTTTACATACATTAAGTTGACTGTGCCTTTAAACAGCTTGGAAAATTCCAGAAAATTATGTCATGGCTTTAGAAGCTTCTGATAGGCTAATTGACATAATTTGAGTCGATTGGAGGTGTACCTGTGGATGTATTTCAAGGCCTACCTTCAAACTCAGTGCCTCTTTGCTTGACATCATGGGAAAATCAAAAGAAATCAGCCAAAACCTCAGAAAAAAATTGTAGACCTCCACAAGTCTGGTTCATCCTTGGGAGCAATTTCCAAACATCTGAAGGTACCATGTTCATTTGTACAAACAATAGTACGCAAGTATAAACACCATGGAACCACGCAGCCGTCATACCGCTCAGGAAGGAGGCGCGTTCTGTCTCCTAGAGATGAACGTCCTTTGGTGCAAAAAGTGCAAATCAATCCCAGAACAACAGCAAAGGACCTTGTGAAGATGCTGGAGGAAACAGGTACAAAAGTATCTATATCCACAGTAAAACGAGTCCTATATCAACATAACCTGAAAGTCCGCTCAGCAAGGAAGAAGCCACTGCTCCAAAACCGCCATTAAAAAGCCAGACTACAGTTTGCAACTGCACATGGGGACAAAGATCGTACTTTTTGGAGAAATGTTCTCTGGTCTGATGAGACAAAAATAGAACAGACCATCGTTATGTTTGGAGGAAAAATGGGGAGGCTTGCAAGCCGAAGAACACCATCCCAACCGTGAAGCACGGGGGTGGCAGCATCGTGTTGTGGGGGTGCTTTGCTGCAGGAGGGACTGGTGCACTTCACAAAATAGATGGCATCAGGGGGGAGGAAAAAAATGTGGATACATTGAAGCAACATCTCAAGACATCAGTCAGGATGTTAAAGCTTGGCCGCAAATGGGTCTTCCAAATCGACATTGACCCCAAGCATACTTCCAAAGTTGTGGCAAAAGGGCTTAAGGACAACAAAGTCAAGGTATTGGAGTGGCCATCACAAAGCCCTGACCTCAATCTTATAGAACATTTGTGGGCAGAACTAAAAAAGCATGTGCGAGCAAGGAGGCCTACACACCTGACTCAGTTACACCCGCTCTGTCAAGAGGAATGGGCCAAAATTCACCCAACTTATTGTGGGAAGCTTGTGGAAGGCTACCCGAAACGTTTGACCAAAGTAAAAAAATGTAAAGGCAATGCTACCAAATACTAATTGAGTGTATGTAAACTTCTGACCCACTGAGAATGTGATGATAGAAATAAAAGCTGAAATAAATCATTCTCTCTACTAATATTCTGACATTTCACATTCTTAAAATAAAGTGGTGATCCTAACTGACCTAAGACAGGGTATTTTGATAGGATTAAATGTCAGGAATTGTGAAAAACTGAGTTTAATTGTATTTGGCTAAGGTGTATGTAAACTTCCAACTTCAACTGTATATACAGTGTGTGTGTGTGTGTGTGTGTGTGTGTGTGTGTGTGTGTGTGTGTGTGTGTGTGTGTGTGTGTGTGTGTGTGTGTGTGTGTGTGTGTGTGTGTGTGTGTGTGTGTGTGTGTGTGTGTGTGTGTGTGTGTGTGTGTGTGTGTGTGTGTGTATGTGTCTGTGTGTGTGTGTGTGTGTGTGTGTACCAGTCACAATTTTGAACACGCCTGCTCATTCAAGGGTTTTTCTTTATTTGTACTAGTTTTTACATTGTAGAATAATAATGAAGACATCAAAACTATGAAATAACACATATGGAATCATGTACAAACCAAAAGTGTTCAACAAATAAAAATATATTTTGGATTTTACATTCTTCAAAGTAGCCACCCTTTGCCTTGATGAAAGCTTTGCACACTCTTGGCATTCTCTCAACCTGCTTCACCTGGAATGCATTTTCCAACAGTCTTGAAGGAGTTCCCACATATGCTGAGCACTTGTTGGCTGATTTTCCTTCACACTGCGGTCCAACTCAACCCAAACCATCTCAATTGGGTTGAGTTCAGCTGATTGTGGAGGCCAGGTAATCTGATGCAGCACTCCATCCCTCTCCTTCTTGGAGGGTGGATACTTGTATTTTTTGGTTACTACATGATTCCATATGTGTTATTTCATAGTTTTGATGTCTTCACTATTATTCTACAATAAAGAGAAATTAAAAAATAAAGAAAAACCATTGAATGAGTAGGTGTGTCCAAATTTTTGACTGGTACTGTATATACAGTATGTGTATGTTGGTTGGGTGGGTGTTCTGTATCTGCACATTATGGTAGCATTAAAAGCATTTCTCTCTCTTGCATGTATACAAAGGGTACAATCCAAGGCTGTATGCAAATGGTTTTCCCCTCACAAATGTGATCCTTTCAATGTATTCACCAATGTCATTCAACAACGGCATCTCCTTAGTTGCATTGATGTATTAGTGTGGTGGCACTCCCACCTGGTGTCGTAAAGAGGTATCACAGACTACATAACGGTTGTATGGGGGGAAAGGGGGATACTTCAGGAAAAGTGAAAGGGGGATACCAAGTCAGTTGTACAACTGAATGCATTCAACAGAAATGTGTCTTCCGCATTTAACCCAACCCCTCTGAATCAGAAAATGGTTTGGTCCAGCACTTAACGTAGCAGATATTATCCAGGATATGCTAACTTCATCCATTGCATCTTGGGAATGAATCTCTCGTTGTAGCACTCATTTACTGAGAAAAATAGAATATGTATCATAACCACTGTAGCTGGAGTAAAAAAATACACTGAATTTGGTATTTGTATTTATTATGGATCCCCATTAGCTGCTGCCAAGGTAGCAGCTACTCTTCCTGGGGTCCAGCAAAATGAAGGCAGTTATATACAATTAAAATTATTACATTACATTTCACAACATATTTCTCAACACATTAAGTGTGTGCCCTCAGGCCACTACTGTACTACCACATATCTACAACACAAAATCAATGTGTACATGTGTGTATAGTGTATATGTTATGTGTGTGCGTGTGCCTGTGTGTGTGTGTGTCTCTTCACAGTCCCTGCTGTTCCAGTTTTCAGTTTTTTTATCAGATTTTACTGCATGCACGAGTTACTTGTAGAATAGAGTTCCATGTCGGACTGACTCTATGTAGTACTGTGCACCTCCCATAGTCTGTTCTGCCTCTGGTGGCATGTCCCTCTTTGTGACACCTGACCACACGACTGAACAGTGGTCCAGGTGCGACAAAACTGGAGCCTGTAGGACCTGCCTTGTTGATAGCGACATTTGTGTAAGTGTCGTACATGTTCAATGCCCTTATGCCCTTCTCTATAAGCATGCTGAAAATCTGTTGTTACTGTGAAATAGCATTGTATCTGGTCAAACACAATTTTTTTCAAAAGTTTACTAAGGGTTGGTAACAGGCTGATTGGTCGGCTATTTGAGCCATTAAAGGGTGCTTTGCTATTCTTGGGTAGCGGATTTACTTTTTCTTCACTTTCTTGTTGGCTTAGATTGAAGAGATGGCAAATAGGAGTAGCAATGTTGTCCACTATCATCCTCAGTAATTGTCCATCCAATTTTGTCAGACCCAGGTGGCTTGTCATTGTTGATAGACAACAATAATGTTTTCACCTCTTCCACATTCACTTTACGGAATTCAAAATTACAACGCTTGTCTTTCATAATTTGGTCAGTTATGCATGGATGTGTAGGTTCAGAATTTGTTGTTGGCATGTCAGGCTTAAGTTTGCTAATCTTGCCAATGAAAAAATAATTAAAGTAGTTGGCGATATCAGTGGCTTTTGTGATGCATGAGCCATCTGACTCAATGAATTATGTTGTCGAGTTCGCAATTTTGCCCAAAATTTCATTTAAGGTGCTCCAAAGCATTTTTCTATCATTATTTATATAATTGATCTTTGCTTCATAGTACAGTTCTTTTTTTTGTCACATGAATGACTGAGTGAATAGATTAGTAACACATCACAGACACATATTACCTGCCAATCAGTGTACATTAAAACCTCATCTGTTATGCCACATTTATCACATATAACTTATCGTTCACTCTTATTCAACTCAGGTTTCAGTTCTAGCAGGATCCCAGGTGTGTGTGTGTGTGTGTGTGTGTGTGTGTGTGTGTGTGTGTGTGTGTGTGTGTGTGTGTGTGTGTGTGTGTGTGTGTGTGTGTGTGTGTGTGTGTGTGTGTGTGTGTGTGTGTGTGTGTGTGTGTGTGTGTGTGTGTGTGTGTGTGAGAGAGATGTAATGGGTTACAGGTGAGCCTCCACTCTCCGGGTCATTTTTCTGTTTAAACAGCAGTGGAGATGATTGACTTATGTTGCTGCTTTGGGTCTGAATAGGCTGATGATGAAACTCTCAATCAGCAATGGATAAGTCAATCAATGTATCAATCAGATTTTCCACAACAACAAGACACTGAGACCGGATATGGATGAAATATAGAGACCACAGTCTGAAATGTATTTAAAATTGATGTTCAGCATGTTTGATGAGTCTCAGATTAAGGGTAACTGTGTGTTGGCTTAGAGGTTTTAGATTTTTTCATTTCCAAGATCAAACTGAGCCGGTCCACAACCCTTTGCACTGTGAGAACTGTAGACTCCACCTGTGTGTGTGCGTGTGTGTGTGTGTGTGTGTGTGTGTGTGTGTGTGTGTGTGTGTGTGTGTGTGTGTGTGTGTGTGTGTGTGTCTGCGTGTGCTTGCTGTGTTCAAGAGGTTGATGGGAGGGTTAACTGTTAACTGTTGCAAAGAATAGAGATCACCTATACTCCTTTAGAATGGATACATGACAATATTAACGCAATATCATAATACTCTCTACTAAGGAATGCAACTGTGCACATGCACAGAAAATGTTTTTATGAAAATATATGACAAAATATATTGAATTAGAATGCTATGCACCCTTATAGAGTTGTTATAGATGTTCTTTACGCATATTAACTAGACTATAGGCAAACGCCCACATCATGGGGACTGTAGAGGCTTTGTGGGTATTTCAACTTGTTTACTTTTCTTTTTTATTGTCATGGAGAGAGGGAAAAACAAACATGAATATGTATACAAACCTTTGTTTCAATCAGATTCATTCTGACACGAAGATATGTATAGATCAGGGTTCCCCAACTTGTGGACTGCGGGTGATTTTATTTGCTCCCCCCCCCCCCCCCCACACACACACACACACACACAGTTTTCTGAGCCGGAACACGGTTCATTTTTTTGTTGGACATAAAAGTGTGAAAACACCAGCAAATCAGCTCCAAGTGATTTTCATTTTGCAAATATGTTCCAAAGTATTCCCACACATAATAGAGAGACAGTACCAGTACAACCTTTGGACACAGCTACTCATTCAAGGGTTTTTCTTTATTTGTACTATGTTCTACATTGTAGAATAATAGTAAAAATAAAGAAAAACCCTGGAATGAGTAGCTGTGTCCAAACTTTGTACTAGTACTGTATATGTGATCATATACAAATGTAAGCAAGGTTTGAAATTATTATGTTTTAATCAAATGTTATATCTGTTTGGGCTTCTTGCGGTCAATTTGCAGTCTACAAATTATTTTTTAATATGTTCTGGCCCCTTGACCATCCGCTCAAGAACAGATTGACCCGCGGCTGAATCCTAGTTGATGATCCCTGGTGTAGATCATCTACCATGTACACCAGCTCCAACCATTTACAGAAATGAATAAAGATGTGAACATAACTGATGTGTTGTCTTACACACTTTGATGTGTTTGAGAATCAAATGTAAATTGATGTACGTTTGGAAATGTAACTCTATGGGCATGTGTACAGTATAAAGCAGTGGCAGTCAGTGCCGTTTAAGATGAGGGAGGACCATTTTTTTTTTCATGAGCATGGCCTTATTTCTATTACTGCATACTGGATGATTGTCATTCATATTCCATTCACCCAGTTCAATGTAACAACAATAGGTTTAGGCTACTACATGACACTCTAATTTTCCTTATACCCATCATGGGGTTGCTACAACCTAGCCTATGAATGAAAGTTTACAACGTAGGTGCACACCGGTCGAGAGAAAGATTTGAGGTGACAAGCAGTGACACATGCACAGACAGTGACACATTCAATACCGCCTTGCACACTCTTGCCTGCATCTAGCTGATATAGGGTGTAATCATTAGTCCAACAGTTGCAAACAAGAGTTTTTATTAGACAATTTCAGGTATGTTTATCCACGTTTTGTTCCATTTACTTCCGTTTAAGAAACGTTTATCATCAGAATCGGCGGAATGAATACACCCCTGATCCTGTGTAAACACAGTACACTTTCATAGCAGGCACGTTGTATTTCTTCTCACATCTATGCGCTCTCCTCCTCTCACCTTTTCCTTTCGCTTGTGGACTTCAATGCACAACACATCAGCTGTATGTGACCAGGCGAAAACAAACTTTCCAAGCCAAACCCTATTATAACCAGTACACACAGCCTACATTGTTGTCACCATATTAGCTAAAGTAAAGTCATAGTCAACATAGCTAATAGAACTAACGAGTTAGTAAATCCGCTACAATCATGCAGTAACTTTACAGTGTACAGTCAGTAAGCAGTTTAGCACTTACACCGGCGGGCCCCGGTGGCAATAAATTGGTCAAACCAAAACCTTACCTTGACTTAGAAGAGTTCCATTGTTGTGTTGGATAGTCATAGCCAGCTAGCTAACATAGTATCCCTCTATTTGAGCAGGGTGTTTGAGTAGGCTAAACTAGCTAGCCGCATTTGCTAGCTAAGTAAGTGAAAAACATGATGGAATCTCTCTCATCTCTCTCTTTCTTCTCCTTCATTATGGAAGAAATTCAATTGTCCAGAACTGCTTAACTATTGTCTTTCTCTCTCTTTCAGTTAACTACTCACCAGATGTTATGCACTGCAGTGCTAGCTAGCGGTAGCTTATGCTTTCAGTACTAGATTCATTCTCTGATCCATTGATTGGGTGGACAACATGTCAGTTCGTGCTGCAAGAGCTCTAATAGGTTGGAGATGTCCTCCGGAAGTTGTCATAATTACTGTGTTAATTAAGTCTACGGAAGTGGGTGAGAACCATGAGCCTCCTAGGTTTTGTATTGAAGTCAATGTTCCCAGAGGAGGACGGAAGCTAGCTGTCCTCCGGCTACACCAGGTGCTACCTTACAGAGTGCTGTTGAGGCTACTGTAGACCTTCATTGCAAAATAGTGTGTCTTGATCAATTATTGGGTGAAATGATTATATTTAGGATAGTTTTATCTAAAAAGGCTAACTTTTTAAATGTTGTACAATAAAAAAAAAAAAAAAATGAAATTCACTGAGAAGGATGGCCTCCACTGGTATAAAGGTAATTACATTGGTGCAAAACATTTATCAGGCAGAGAGTGGATCTTATTCTTGTTTCAAAGACTACCGTGATTTCCGGACTATAAGCCGCTACTTTTTCCCACGCTTTGAACCTCGCGGCTTATACAATGACGCGGCTAATTTATGGATTTTTCCCGCATTCACAAGATTCATGCCGCCAAAAAACTGAGCACCGTCACATAATGTGGCGTAAATCGAGCGCGCTCAAACTTCCCATCATTCTGATTACGGTAGTCATTTTGTCACCCTCATCATGGCAAAGACACGGAGAAATGCATATGATGCAGCTTTGAAGTTGAAGGCGATCGATCTGGCTGTTGGAAAAGGAAATAGAGCTGCTGCACGGGAGCTTGGCCTTAATGAGTCGATGATAAGACGTTGGAAACAGCAGCGTGAGGAACTGACTCAGTGCAAAAAGACAACAAAAGCTTTCAGAGGGAAGAAAAGCAGATGGCCCGAACTAGAAAATGAGCTTGAAGACTGGGTCAACATACAGAGAGCAGACGGCCGAGGTGTTTCAACTGTGCAGATCCGACTGAAAGCCAAAACAATCGCCACCGCAAAGAAGTTTGAGGATTTTAGAGGTGGACCATCGTGGTGTCTAAGATTTATGAGACGTAAAGGCCTGTCCATCAGGGTACGGACGAGTCTGTGTCAGCAGCTCCCTCCCGACTACGAGGAATTTTTTTTAAACTTCCGCAAATTCACTGATGCAAAGATAGCGGAGCATTCCATCGGCCCACACGACATCATAAATATGGATGAGGTTCCTCTGACGTTTGACCTGCCTCTCACTCGGACTGTCAACAGGAAAGGCGAATCATCCGTCACGCTGAAAACAACTGGGCATGAAAAAATGCACTTCACCTGTGTTCTGAGCTGCACGGCATCGGGAGAAAAGCTTCCACCGATGTTGGTTTTCAAACGCATGACGATGCCAAAAGAAAAATTCCAGAGAGGAATTGTTGTGAAAGTCAACAAGAAAGGATGGATGACGGAAGGCCTAATGCATGAATGGCATACGGAGTGTTACGGCAAGCGACCGGGAGGATTCTTTCACAAGAACAAGGCATTGCTCGTGTTGGACAGCATGAGGTCCCACATAACAGATTCTGTGAAAGAAGCCATCAAGAGGACAAACTCAATTCCAGCTGTGATTCCTGGGGGCACAACAAAGTATTTGCAGCCACTCGACATCAGTGTAAATCGTGCATTTAAGGTGGCGCTCCGTGTTCAGTGGGAGGCTTGGATGACAAGTGGGGAGAAATCCTTCACTAAAACGGGCCGCATGCGAAGAGCAACTTATGGTCAAGTCTGCCAGTGGGTCCTGACAGCGTGGAGCATTGTCAAAAAATCCACTATCATCAACGCGTTTCGAAAGGCTGGACTGCTGCGTGTTGAAGAGGGCAGCATGAGCTCAGCGGGGAATTTGCCTCCGGATGAAAGTGACGAGAGCGACAATGAAAACGATCCAACATCGGATGAAGCAATTCTGAGGCTATTCAACTCCGACACCGAAGGCGATGACTTCAGTGGTTTCAGTGCACAGGAGGAAGATAGTGACCAATTACTTTCTTGGTAGGCTACTGTTTACTGCTATTTTTAAAATTTTTGTTACAAGCCGTGTTTCGTTAAAGCCTATTTATTTTTGTTACAAGCCGTGTTTCGTTTAAAAGCCTATTTATTTTTGTTACAAGCCGTGTTTCATTTAAAGGCTGTGTAAAGTTCATTTGTTTCAATGTACCGGTAGACACCTGCGGCTTATAGACACGTGCGGCTTATTTATGTACAAAATACATATATTTTTTTAATTCAGTGGGTGCGGCTTATATTCAGGTGCGCTTAATAGTCCAGAAATTACGGTATGTATAGCCCTACATAGGCTATACATATACTCTCACAGGGATATTGATATCTTCATTTTTCCAGTTTACATAGTTATTTAGGCTATTTTATATTCCTCTACATGGGTGTATTCCTCTACATGGGTGTTAGTATCATGACACATGACAAGACCCAGATGCAGATACAGGAGACAGATGGTTGGAGTCTAAGATGTTTAATAATCCAAAAAAGGAGTAGGCAAGAGAATGGTCATGGACAGGCAAAAGGTCAAAACCAGTTCAGAGTCCAGGAGGTACAGAGTGGCAGACAGGCTCGAGGTCAAGGCAGGCAGAATGGTCAGGCAGGCGGGTACAGAGTCCAGAAACAGGCAAGGTCAAACCTGGGAGGACTAGAAAAAGGAGAATAGCAAAGGCAGGAGAATGGGAAAAAACGCTGGTTGACTTGGACGAACTGGCACAGAGAGACAGGAAACACAGGGATAAATACACTGGGGAAAACAAGTGACACCAGGAGGGGGTGGAGACAATAACAAGGACAGGTAAAACAGATCAGGGTGTGACAGTTAGAGGATTCAATAAAACTACAACTTGCTGTATGTAACCTCTCCCTTCTTTGGTTGACACATGAATGACGTCTCCAGTATTTCAGCCAATCAAAGCTGGCACTCCTGGCAGTGTTTTTTTGAGGAGCGCCACTTGCTGTTTGTGTATTGGAGGCACGTGGAGGGCAAGCAGTTACGACAGATCATAAACGATTGAATGTCAAGAAAAACGGTGACATTTAGATGCACATTTTTCTCGCCGTCTGTCAGCAGCTATAGGCCTACGCTTGATCTTGTTTACGAAGTGCATGGTTTATAGCTGTTTAGTAGTTTGTCTTCATAGTTCGAAGGATGTCTTCAGGTACTGGGAGTCAGACTACTAGTTGGGGAATCCCTATCACCCACAGTGTCACCATCAATAATACATCAAGAGTATTCTACAACACCAGGAGGAACACTCTTTAGTATGACCCCTAGACCCACTCCAATTTGCATACTGACCCAACAGATCCACATATGAAGCAATCGTACTCCACACTGCCCTTTTCCACCTGGACAAAAGGAACACCTATGTGAGATTGCTGTTCATTGACTACAGTTCAGCGTTCAACACCATAGTGCACACAAAGCTCATCACTAAGCTAAGAACCCTGGGACTAAACACCTTCCTCTGCAACTCGATCCTGGACATGGTAAGGGTAAGCAACAACACATCTGCCACGCTAATCCTCAACACGGGGGCCCCTCAGGGGTGCGTGCTTAGTCCTCTATTGTACTCCCTGTTCACCCACGACTGCAGGGCCAAGCATGACTCCAACACCATCAGTAAGTTTGCTGACAACACAGCGGTGGTAGGCTTGATCACCGACAACGATGAGACAGCCTATAGGGAGGAGGTCAGAGACCTGGCAGTGTGGTGCCAGGACAACAACCTCTCCCTCAACGTGAGCAAGACAAAGGAGATGATCGTGGACTACAGGAAAAAGAGGGCCGAACACATTCACATCAACGGGGCTGTAATGGAGCAGGTCGAGATTTTCAATTTCCTTGGTGTCCACCACCAACAAACTATCATGGTCCAAACACACCACGAAAGTCATGAAGAGGGCACGACAACGCCTTTTCCCCCCAAGTCATAATACTGCTAAAGAATTCATCAAATGGCCACCCGGATTATTTGCATTGACACCCCGTCCCCCAATTTGTTTTTACACTGCTGCTACTCGCTGTTTATTATCTATGCATGGTTACTTTACCGGTACCCCCTGTATAAAGTGTCATTATTGTTCTTTTATTGTGTTACTTATTTTTTAAGTTCTTTTTACTTGATGAAATATTTTCTTAACTATATTTTCTCAAAACTGCAGTGTTAGTTAAGTGCTTGTAAGTAAGCATTTCACGGTAAGGTCTACACCTGTTGTATTCGGCGCATGTGACAAATACAATTTGATTTGATCTGAGGTATGTGAAACTCAATCATAATAAAAGTAAATACACTATTGTTATTATAAGAATAATCATTATTATTTTAATAGGCCTAATTTAACAGTATGTTAGGATCTTCTTCATCACCATCCTCATGAGTAGGCATAGGCCAATGATAATGTAGGCCTATAATCTGTGTCAACATGTATCCTTTCAGACATTTTCTTAAAAAAATGTAATGCAATGTTATGTATGCTTAATTAGCACCTTGTTTATCACTCTAAACTTCTATCCTATTTATATATTTCCTTCCACTGCCATTGACACACTATGGAAATATGTTGGCTTACTGTCAAGCACTTGGCTACCAAACAAACACTCAAATTGCTAAAACCTTTCTCTGTGAACCATTACAAGTGTCTATATCCTGTTTAAGGTACTATTTCAAGGTGAAAGACAACATATATAAAGAATATAGCTCAGAGCATGGTCTCTAACCAATCCCATTTCATTAGCAGGTTGTGGGAATGTTGGCACTTAACTCATCTGGCCACAAGCTGAACAGATAAATGGTGACTGGTTGTTGTAGCCTGACAGAGATCCAATGTGGGTCAGTAACACATTCACAGGTACACTGCTGCCATGACGTGAAACACAGAACCCTGTTTGTGATCTCTCTCACTGTCGATCGACCTCCACCAAACCCACCCAGTTACACAAAACATCTACGACCGGAAGTTCCTCCTGGAGTGTCAAACCTCCCCTCTGACATGCACCCCTCCCTGTCTTCCTGATATTCCAGGGGTAACCAACCCCCTCTCAAACAACACTACGACTGACACAGCCCACACCAAACAGACCCCCAACAACCACAATCCCCCAGTAGACAAGAGTGCAGGTAAGAGTCTAAGGGTAGGTGTGAGTGTGTATGACATATTGTGTCATTTGTGATGAGTATTTTCATCATGTTTTTGCTTTCAACTTGTCTTTGCAGGGGAGGATGCTCAATTTGAAATGGACATTTAGCCATTTTATGGATCTGCTGGATCTGCAGCCTTGAGGATGACAATGAAAGAGTGACTCATGTTTAAACGGTCTTTTTGGAAACAGCACAGCATACTGAAATGAATGAAGACTGCATTATTGAAGTGATGCATTATTATGTGCAGTCATAATTCTAATCGCTCAGGAAGAGAAAAAATGTACATACAATCTCTCTATTGATTTAATATTATTTACTAACTGTTAGTCATTATCCTGTCTTAAAGATGAAGCATTTGAATGATATGTTTGAGTCTTCTCCAGTAGCATTTTGTAAGCATACCATTCTCAGGCTTGTTCTTTGTCTGGTTCTTTGTTAAGTTGTATTCGGGTAATAAGTTGTTGATTGTAAAACTAGGGCTACATTTTGCAGAATAATTTTTCTCCAGAAGAACTAATAAAAGACAATCATACTTTCTACTATCCTTTTGTGTTACTATTAAATAAGATAAGAGTATGCAACTTTCTAAAATATCCCATGTTGTTAAAAAATACAAGTCCTGTGAAAACCATAGATGGAGACGGAAATAAATTGAGGATTTATTAAACAAAAGGTTCATGTGACATTTTACAGATATTTCGTCCTTTATGAAATAATACTTCTCGCATGAATATGTACTATTTTTTTAAACCATATGATTACCAGGTCACACAGTGGAATTAAAGTGCTTTAGGGGTCAACATTGACAATGGCAACTTAAATGTGTCCTTGTATCTGCTATTGTCTCAATCATGAGTCCTTATGCATAATACATGTATGCAGTCAGGAGATCTCAGTTTAAAATCCTTTCGAGTGATTCTCTTGATCCTTTTCAGTGCTTGTGTTCAGAGTCTGCTTCAGTGTCCAGTACATCCATATAGTTTAGCATGGCTGAAGGCAGCAGCTGCCCTACTAGAATAGCCCTGAACTTTGAGGCTACACTCACAGTGAGCCCACACATTTGCACCTCATGTCACGACTTCAACCGAGGCAGGCTCTCCTTCCCGTTCGGGTGGCGCTCGGCGGTCGTCGTCACCGGCCTACTAGCTGCCACTGACTCTTTTTCCTCCCCCTCCTTATGTGTTTATTTGTATCACCTGTGTTCAGTTAATTGTTAATTAGTGTGGCTTTATTAGTCAGCCAGCCCGGACGCTTCTTTGTGCGGGATTGTTTCATTGTGGCTTTTGGATTTCGGGAGTGGATGTTATTATTGTGGACTGGGTTTGTTTATCGTGTCGTTGGACCGTTGTGTGTGACACCCAGTACGTCCGTGTTGGACATTGTGTTTGCAAGTTGAGTATTAAAAGACTCAACATATTGAATCTCTGCTGTTCCTGCGTCTGACTTCGCACCTCCCGACACTCAGATCGTTACACCTCAACTGTCTTTGTGAGGTCTGCAGGTCGAGCAGAAACTGGTACAGAGTGATGTTCTCTGGGAAGGAAAGTGCCTATGGGGTGTTCATGTTGGCAGACATGCTGATCAGTGGCAGCCACACTCGTCCACCACCATGCCCTCAAAGTGCTGCATCAGCACCTCGCTGTTTTCGTAATACAACATGGACAGAGGGGCCAGGTGGGTGGGCACACAGGATGGGCACGGGACCCGGTCTGAGAGGTGAAGCTTCAGTAGACTCTGGAAAGAGAAGAAAAAGACATGTTAGTACAAGTGAACTCACAAACAAACAGGAAATCATACAATATTGTAATAGGAAACAAATCAATGGCTCTATTTTAAATCTATTTCAAACATGTACATTTTCAGCAGTGATAATGTAATGTTGGTAGTCTTACCTGCATGTAAGCATGGTTGGTGGGGGTGAAGGTCTCGTCCACTGGGGTAGGGCAGCTGCCCTCACAGCGGTAGGCGTTATAGCGCTTGGGGTAAAGAATCCACTCACTCCAGCCTATCTGGTCAAAGTCCACCCACATGTCTACCTTCTTGCACAGCGGGCCCTTCCTCTCCTCGGTGTGGGCCACGCCAGGGGCCACCCCAGCCACTCCTGCTCTCTGGTGAAGCCCGTGCCTCTTCCTGCGCCGGGCTCCCTTTCCTCCCTCTACGCTGACAGCAGGGCCAGCTCCAGCTCGCTCCCGGTCCAGAGTGACGTACTTGGAATGTTCAGCGGTGCGGATGAGGGTGGGGGCCCTCTTCTTTGTCTGGTGCTTGGAGAAGACCACCATCATGACCCGGTCGGCTGTGGGGTGCAGGACGCTCTCCAGACCCTTCTCTCTCTCTGCCCTTCCCTCTTCATGGCCAGGTGCGGAGCCTCCCTGGTGCAGCCAGTAGTAGCGGAACAGGGTGGTGACGTTGAACACCCTCCAGTTGGATGTGGCGGTCAGGGAGCTGGGCTCTGCCCTCAGGCATCCCAGGAAGAGGCTCTCTGGGCATGGCGGGCTGGAGCAGCGGCCACTCTGGGAGTGGTACAAGTCCACAGTAACATGCTCAGAGGCAGAGAAGGTAGGCAGGCGGATCCGCAGCTCAGAGCGCTTGATGTTGTCACTTGCAGAGATGGAGGACGCATCAAAGGTGACAGACCACCTCCCACCGCTCTGGTGACAACCTGGAGAGATAACATAGAAAATGTGTTGTTATGTGTTAATAACATTTAGACTACGTTACCCAGCAGGCTATGCGGGCGCGGGAGATGGTTAAAGAATGCCTTGCATGGCTAAACATGGAGTTTTATAGCTGAAGTATATGTTCATTAAAAGTAGTTAAACCTACGCGCCGGTTTGTCATTATATAAGGAACAAACATAACATGGTGTCAGATTGGTAGTCGCTATGAAGAGACAGAGAAAAGAAAGGAGTAACTCTGCAAATTTCCGCGACGAAAATTGAACATTCTACCACAAGTCAAATGACGTGAGTAGTCGAAGATGCTAGCTTGCAAGAGCGAGGACAACGAGCCGCAGCAGCGAGAGTGACAGCAGCGAGAGCAAGGCTGCATTGGAATTTGTTGACGAGCAAGTTGATGAGCAACATACTGTGAAGTAAGAGAAATTGACACTGTTCCTGATCTCCGTCATGGATAGTGTTGATGATTCGTTACTAGAGAAATGAGACCAAGTCAATACTCTGGACAGGGTGGAACAGTATTTAGTAAGACAGTTTATTCAGTGTGAAGATATCTGGCAAGTCGTGCAGCACGGCCCCTTCTGTCTGATTCGTATGGAATCGTCGGAAAAAGAGAGCGCTCTAAACATTTCGTACAGATTATATAGGCAACAAGCAAAGTAGGTTGATCTTGTAGTCTGGCCTTCCGATTGGTCGATCTGGGTTGTGGGTAGTCCTGTCCGGGCCTGATGTCGACGTTCCATTGGCTCTTCACACAGTTCTTTGTCTTAGTCTCATCCAAAAGCATCCATCCATGTGCGTTTGTTTTCACAGGGCCCTATTCATGGGGGAGGGGAGTGTGTGTGTGGGTCTATGGTTATTTATAAGGGTACAAAGTAGTGGGGGTATAGTGGGGATGGGTGCATGTTGTGCCAAGTATAGCTTGTGTTGAGAAGTGGTTAAAACAAGTTACCAGTATCCATTACAATTTCTTACAAATCCCCCTCTTCACGTCTGATAGACGTGAATAAACTAGTTAAAATTTGTCAGAAGACAAATTTTGATTCCCCCTCTTCACGTCTCACAAGAGACGTGACATAAAAGTTTCTTAGTCCTCAAATAGATAGACAGGTCCAGCTTCCCCATCATCAAGCAATGGGAACATTTGGGCCCTTTCCTGATTAGGGTCTATTGCGGCAGTGATAACACGGCTAGCAAGCGTCCGCGCACATGGAATGCAACAGCATCCACAAAGTACAAGAATGCCCGCAAAAACGGAAATAGATACTAGGATAGAGGAAACCAGCATCTTATATTTACCAAAAGCATCCATCCATGAGTCCCACATAGACGTGTCCACTCCAGAATGCTGTTTCATCTTACCATTAAGGGTACGAAGTCCCTCCAATGCTACAGTCAGACTCCCATCCGTAGCTGTGTTGTTGGGAATGAAAGTACAACACTGTTCACCAAACATAGCACAGACCCCCCCCGTTCTGCCAATAACATATCAACTGCGATTCTATTTTGAAATGCCATCAGGGATGTAGCTGCCAATTGTCCATGGACCGCCTCAAAGCCTTGTTGAGTCCAATTGCCCAGTTTCTGGACATTAAAATGAATGTAATTAATTCTGTCCACATTTTTATTAACTGTACACCACCAGCAAAATGATGATTCAAAACCCGCGGCTACTTGGTCAACCAGTTTATACTCATCTGGTACCCCCCTGGGGACTCCAATTGCATCAATGTAAGTTGGGTCCCCAGCAGAAGGGCCCACCGTGCGCTTGGTCCTGTTAGGCCAATATTCAGGACCCAGAGCTTGTATACGGGTGAGCAGATATTGGACGCCTATGGGGTAAACAGAGATGGGCAACAGAAGAGTTACAAGTGCACAGGTACCAGTGGCATTGTGGGGAAGTCTGTCCAACAGACTAGTTCCCCCACACCACCACCACACATCAGCTCTAGACACTGGTTTAAAGATTGCCGTGAGCATGTGAGTGTACAAGCACCAACTATCAGGGAGCTTACCCAACAATGTCCCTCCACCTGTCATGGTTATGCATGTGAAGTTAGCTCTAGCCACACTGGAGGAGAATATCGGTTTCTTGACCACCGTGGTGACTACCGGATAAACAGCGTCCCACTGTGAACACTTCTCAGGTGGGTTGTCTTTGTCCATAAGGGGCATTAGACAGTCTCCGCTAATAGCGGCTGGGACTATGCGGAGCAATGGCCTAGCTCCCATGCAAACGACACAGCTTTGCAGGGTCATGTTAGCTGCTTGTTCGGTCAATAGGAGCCAGTTGTTATAGAAACCTGAGATTCCAGTGGCAGTAAGAATGGTATCATCAGGGGTGGTAGGAGTGGTGACCATATTAATAGGACCCCAATCACCCTTCCCCTTAAATGTTAAAACAGTAAACCGGTCAGTAATAGCAGAGGGCTGAGCCTGCTGTGTAATGCAGATTTTTACTGGCCAGTAGAGTAGATCCTCGCTAGAATCTACATGTGGTGCTAGTATAAAATCCTGACAACCCGTCCCAGTACCTGGTCGAATAATTAGTGATAGACCCCAATTATGCAATCCAGTCCTAGTCAGTGACAATCTTTGTCTCCAGATAAGAACTGCTTGCCCTAATGAATAACTAGACCAGTCAGGACCAGTCTCAGCGACCAGGCTCTTCCATGACCACTCCTGAAACCCCCCTCTTGTCATATACCAGTTAAATCTGGTGTATTCCAAAGCATGCCCTCCCAGGCCATTCCTAGCTTTTCCCAATAACCCCCAAGACAGTGTAATGGTGGTGGTCACATTAGCGGGTACACATAAGGTGGTGCTTCTAACCTCTGTTGGAGTGCAGGGTTGGTCTGTGGTTGTAGTGCTACGTTTGTGTATGGCAGGACTGGTGAGATTGAGGGTAATGTTGGACGTGACATTAGTAGTTGTAAGATGTGAGAGGGGTGGATGTGTGAGCTGTTGTATAAGCCATGTGAAAGTTCCTAGGGACACCCCAGTAATGATTATCAAAATAACAAACAAGGGACCGGAAATTCCCAGTTTCTCCCAGGGATTGAGATATCCCGGTCCTAGGCGAGTAGCCTTAGTTCGTGGAAACTGGGGCTGGCGTCCCATTTTCACCAACTAAGGTTTGTTTGGTTGGAGTCGAATTGAGATTGGCCAAATCGGCCCTGACTTCAGTCAGAGTTCTGGAAGGAGTTGGGGCTGGTGTACAATGTGTAAGGTGATGCCAAGGTGCGCCCGATTTACCTTTGACCTGGACTGAGTGTGAAGTAACCTCCTTCACTTCGTACGGTCCAGTCCACCTGGGTTCTAGCCACTTTCTCTTGTGGACTTTCACCCTTACCCAGTCACCAACTTTTACCTTCCGTGGTGCCGGATCTCTCGTCAGCTCCCCTTCTTGGACCTTGTGAATCTGTTTGGAGAGAGCTGCAGAAAGTTCCGTCAGTTTTCTCACATATTCAGACATTACAATTTGTTGTACATCAAGGGCGGGCATATGACCTCCCTCCCTTGGTGGACCAAGCATGACTCTACCAGTCATTATCTCATGAGGAGAGAGATTGGTGCCTGCACCTGGCGAGGCTCTCATGGCCATCAATGCCAGGGGCAGGGCTTCAACCCAAATCAACTTCAAACCTGCACATACATTTGATTGGCGCGTTTCACAAGGCTTTTGAGATTGTGGCCTGTACACTAACCCAAACTTGTGCACAATACCCAATCTTTCCTCCACCTGTCTCAGGTGTTGGTTACTGAAATGGGACCCGTTTGTCGGATCGGATTTGCCTTGGAACTCCATACCTTGGTATGAGTTCAGTCTGCAGCCACTTAATGACTGACCTGGCATCCTCACGTGCTGTTGGTATTGCCTCGACCCATTTGGAAAACCTGTCTACCATTACCAAAAGGTTATTTTTGATTTTTTGATTATTATTATTATTTTTTATTTTTTTAACAGTGCTGAACGTGAATTCTTTGCACATCAGATATGCTGCAACCCCATGGTGGGTGTGGATTTCCAATGAATGGCACATTACCAGATGAGCTGTTTTTTTTTGTTTTTTTTGTCAGGTGCTGTTAAGGCTGCTGCCACTTAGAGATCTGTTTTCAAGAGTGCAAAAGCCTTTGATGCTTCAATAGTCCAGGTCAGTGATGAGTGTAGGTTAGTGGTGGCCAGCTTCAGGGCCATGGGGCATATTCGTCAGACATGCCCTGGAAGGGAGGAGGTGGCTGCTGATTTGGGTCTGGATTCGGGTGGTTGTATGCGGGTTGAAGGGCCGCACGTGGTTGATACATCATTGGCCTGACTCCCCTTCTTGGTCTAGGGGCGTTTCCTCGTCCCCTATTGGCCAGAAACTGGCTTTGGGCCGGGGTTATTGGGTGCGGACACTGTCGCACCATGTGCCCAGCTTGTTTACAATTATGACAGCTTCCATAAGATCCAGAGTACCTCTGGGGCTGTCCCCATGTGGGTGAATAGTTTGATTGTGGTAGTGGGTAGTAGGGTTGTAGTGGTGGTTCCGACGAAGGGTATGGCTGAAGCGGGTAGGCATACGGCAGTTGGAATGGCTGCTCCTGGGGTGGGTGTATAGGTGGTCCCTGCTGGGTGAAGATGGGTAGTTGTTGTTGCTGTATCATTTGGGAAACAGTTTTTTCAATAATTTGTGAGATTTCTTGTTGGTCTTCAGCCACCATCTGTTTCTTGGGTTTCTCCCCCTTCTGAGCCTCTTTCAGTTGCAGTTTCAAAAGTTGTACCTGTAGGGACTGGACTTGTGTTTCAGCCCCTCCCTTATCCTTGTTGTATTGGGTGATGTGGTGATGCACATGGGAGTTGAACTGAGCCTGGGGAAGTGCCATTAACCCCACAGTGCCCCTGAGTTTAGTACAGACCTCGTTTGGAGCTCCGCTCACCACCATCTCCTTCCACATGCTGACCATGGTGGCAGTGTGGTCATATGGTTCTTCGTGGACAGTTCTCCATGTGGTTTTTGCTCTGTCGAGGTAGGCTGCCGGTTGTTCCCCTGTATTGATGGTGAATGATGAAAGGGTTGCATGGTTTCGTTCTGTGGGATATGCCCTTCTCAACACTGCCCACAATTCCGCTTGGAAGTCTTCCTGGGCCAGTGCAGCCGGGGCTGTGGCAAGATCTGCATCTCTTATCAGAGCACTCATGGTGGTATGGTCTGTTGCTCTAGCCAGAAGGGCCCTCATGTCACCTAGACAGAGCCGTAGACCTGACGTCAGTGTTTGCAGTTGAAGGAGCCATGCAGAGGCACCCCCATGCAGGCTGGGTAATTGTTCCATCAAAGTGGTAAGGTCTGTCATTTTCCAGGGTTGGTATTCTTCATGCCCTCCGTCCGGAGTGGGCCTCAACGGCATCTGCATCTCCTTTCCTCCCCGTCCACCATGTTGGGGATCCCAGTCTGCCCTGGACGAGACACCCCTGCTGTTCTGTTCCCTGAGACGTACGGACTGTCTGATAGGTTCGACCAAATCTGTCACCTTCCCCAACATTACCCCTTCTATATGGTACGAACCTTCTCCACGTTCAGCATCTTCTATCATAGATTTGGCCCGTGCCACTGAGTCCCTGATGTCTCGCTCCACCTCCTCTTCATCTTGTCCTAATCTGTTCTCACCTTCATCGTCCTTGCTGTGGTTTCCCCTTAATGAGGCCCCAGAGGAGCATTGTCCTGGTGGCGACCATGACCCTTCAGAGACTATTTGACTATCCCCCCGTGTTCTGTTTCTGAACCAGTCTGGGTTTGGAGTGGAAGAAAACTGAATCAGCTCTCTGTCTTCTCTCTTCAAAGGGCCTGGTTGAGACCCACTACCCCGTCCTTGTGGGTAGGTTGGTAGAGACCCACCGTGTCCCCGTAGTGAGGCGGGGTTCGAACCCCCCCACGTCCCCTGTGTGTACGCTCTATCCCTTTCCTCCCTTTCTCGATGATCAGGCCTCTCTTCACACACGAGTTGCCCTTCTTGGATCCCCAAAGTCATGCTTCCTTTTAGGTGTCCTTCATGCACCACAAACACCGGTGCCTGTACCACAGCAGGGGTCAGAAAAGGGTTTTGAGGGAGGTGGGTAAATGGATTTTGAAAATAGGGAGGTGGTTTTATTTTCTCTCCCTGTGGCAGTTCTGGGTATAAATGGGTTGGGGCCGATGGGGCTGCTGTGGTGGTAGGTGGGGCGTCATTATTGTTGGACATGCCCTCTTTGGTGTCAGTTGGGGCTCCAGTGACCACCCCCATCATGTCAGGTTTTCTGTAAGGGAATGCTCTTCTGATTTCTTCAATTGCCCACATGCCTATTTTTAGTTCTGCCTCTGCTTTCTCCCTATGTTTTGTACCTTCCTTTGTGAATAAGTGGTTCTTATTCCTTTCAACTTCACTTTCTATCCCTTCCTTCACTACTTCCTCTAATTCTTTCTCCATAGTGAGGAGTTGCCCTTTTGATGGGGCCGCCCCACTAAGGTAACCTGCCTGCGTCCATTTTAGCCTCACTTCCTCCCACACTTTTTAAACTATTTTATACTGTATTTTCCCCCCTGCTCTGTCTTTCATTCTCTGATCTAAGTATTCATTGAATTTGTGTTTGGGGACGGTGGTCGTGGCCATTTTGTAATTAAGCTATGTCTGGATCTATTCTATTTTTTATTTTTATTTTTTTCCTTTCCAACACTATTTCAGCTTTATCCTTTTGGAACCATATATTAGTATATTCAAGCGCTCCTAAAATAATTGGAATAAAGATTTTAGGAACTATTTCCCAAAAGTTATTATTGGTTTTCACTTTTTCGATTAATTAAATACTTTGCCAAAGTATTTCGGCAATATCCTTTTGGAACAATATGTTAGTAAATTCAAGCGTTTCTAGAATAATTATTTAATTAATTCTAGGACTCATTTTTCTCAAAAAATATTATTATCACAATATTCAACTAATTAATTAAATACTTTCCCAAAGTATTTAAAACGTGTCCTTTTGGGACAATATATTAGTGTATCCTAGCGCTTCTAGAATAATTATTTAATTAATTCTAGTCCTTAAGGCAAACCCAGCAGCACGAGAGGGAAAAAATCAAGTCAACTTATTAGCACAAAATAGCTTCACAACAGCCCACCCATTTTGACTCGGCGGTCACTTTCAACACAGCCTCAATTTAGCATATCCCTAATTAGTAGCAATCGGCCTCGTGGAACGTTCAATCACTCACATTGATTTGGCGAGTTCGGGTTTAATTCCTATACACCTAGTTCAAGCAATAACTTCTTACCAACGCTCCTAATCGAAAATTAGTTATCGACTAGTCTCGGTTCTGCTCATGCAACTTATTTCATCAATTCCTCACTGGTACATCAGACTATTTGGAATACATTCAGAATAACACGCATAGCCTTCTGTCTACTGGAATGCCAACTCCAGTAGGCTCAGGTTCGCTATTACCAACTTGATCACACAATATCACATTTCATAATTTCACATAATTTCATCAATTCCTCACTGGTATATCAGACTACTTGGAATACATTTCAGACAAAATTCATTTAATTCCTCACTGTTATCAGACTACTTGGAATACATTCAGACAAAATTCATTTAATTCCTCACTGTTATCAGACTACTTGGAATACATTCAGACAAAATCCATTTAATTCCTCACTGTTATCAGACTACTTGGAATGGGATTTTTAACGCAGATATCCTTTTTTTTTTTACAAATTTAAACAGAAATTCATACTCACGCCAGTACTCCTGATCTCAATTTAGATATTGGCTATAATACAATATACAGATTTTGATTAAACCGGCTCTGCTTACCTTATAGTTTCGAGCTCTTAGATCAGTTTCCTGGGTGAGTTGAATCTCCGATATCTCCTGCGGACAAGTCACCCGTCCTTCTGGAATCTGTCTCAAACTTGTCTTTTCTCTCATCAACCTTCTATGGACCGAATTCAAAGGTGTCTAACCATCCTCTGCTACCAAGTTCTGTTGATGATTCGTTACTAGAGAAATGAGACCAAGTCAATACTCTGGACAGGGTGGAACAGTATTTAGTAAGACAGTTTATTCAGTGTGAAGATATCTGGCAAGTCGTGCAGCACGGCCCCTTCTGTCTGATTCGTATGGAATCGTCGGAAAAAGAGAGCGCTCTAAACATTTCGTACAGATTATATAGGCAACAAGCAAAGTAGGTTGATCTTGTAGTCTGGCCTTCCGATTGGTCGATCTGGGTCGTGGGTAGTCCTGTCCGGGCCTGATGTCGACGTTCCATTGGCTCTTCACACAGTTCTTTGTCTTAGTCTCATCCAAAAGCATCCATCCATGTGCGTTTGTTTTCACAGGGCCCTATTCATGGGGGAGGGGAGTGTGTGTGTGGGTCTATGGTTATTTATAAGGGTACAAAGTAGTGGGGGTATAGTGGGGATGGGTGCATGTTGTGCCAAGTATAGCTTGTGTTGAGAAGTGGTTAAAACAAGTTACCAGTATCCATTACAATTTCTTACAATAGGCTTAGTCCTCCTACTCCTATGCAGTTAACAGGCAATTTAGCTGACAATTGGAAACGTTTCAAGCAGAGATTCAAAATCTACCTAGCAGCCAGTGGTGCAGGGGGAGATGATGACAAATTGAAAGCTTCCATTTTTCTGCATGTTATTGGAGAGGATGCATTGGACATTTACAATAGCTTTCAGCAAGACGAGGCAAACTTGACATTGACTGTGCTAATGGCTAAATTTGAGGAGTACTTTGTACCAAGCCAGAACGTCACGTTTGAGAGATACAAGTTTTTCTCTCATGATCAGAAACAGGGAGTCAGTTTTGACCAGTATTTGGCTGAGCTGAACACACTGAGCAAAACGTGTGAATTTGAAAATCTGAAAGACTCACTAGTGAAGGACAGGATAGTCTGTGGCATACTTGATAATTGACTCAAGGAGAGATTGCTGCGTGAGCAAGATTTAACTTTGGATAAAGCAGTGAATATGTGTCGAGCAGCTGAAACCACCAGAGCACAAGCTAAAGAGCTGTGCAGGATGAGACGTCAGTGTATGCAATAAAAAGAGAAGAGCAATACACACAACGCCTTACAAAACAAAAACAAGCAAAAGAGAGAAATCAAAACACTACATGTGGAAAATGTGGATTTATCCACAAGCCCAAAAAATGCCCTGCATATGGCAAATCATGTAACAACTGTGGGGAAAAATAATAATTTCTCAAAATGCTGCAAAGCTGAGGCTACAAAGAAAAAGGTTCACACAGTCGAGGATATGGAAGAATTCTTTGTTGATTCTGTGGAAATATGCAATGCAGTAAATGCTGAATGGATTGTGCCATTGACTGTGAATAAAACTATAATACCATTCAAGCTTGATACTGGAGCACAGGTAAACCTGTTATCGCTGGATGACTACAAAACACTGAAGGTGAAGAGCAAAATACACCCGGTGAAAATGAAGGTTACTGGTTATACTGGGGAGAACATACCAGTCAAAGGTAGCTGCATAGTAACTTTACAGCATAAAGGAAAACAGTTCAGAGCACAGCTGCTGATTGTGGAAAAGAGTGTACAGCCTATTCTAGGAATCAATGCATGTGAAAAGCTCAATTTGTTGAAAAGAGTGTATGTAGTGACATCACAGACTGAAAATGACCAAGAATCACTATTGGCTGAGTATGAGGATGTGTTTGAGGGTCTTGGATGTTTACCAGGAGAACACAACATATGTACTGATGACAAAATTACTCCAGTTGTGCATGCATGCAGAAAAGTTCAATTTTCACTGAGGAAAAAGCTCAAAGAGGAACTCGGACGCATGGAAAAGATGGATGTCATCACAAAAATGGATGAACCTACAGACTGGGTGAGCTCACTGGTTATTGTGGTGAAAAAGAACGGCGATCTCAGGATATGTCTAGACCCGAGAGATGTCAACAAAGCAATCAAGATAGAGCATTTCAAGTTGCCAACCAGAGAAGAGATAATGTGGCAGTTTGCTGGAGCAAAGTGGTTCAGTAAGCTTGATGCCTCATCAGGATTCTGGCAAATGAAGCTAGATCATGCAAGCTCAAGGCTATGCACATTCAACACACCTGAGGGCAGGTACAGATTTCTTCGTCTACTATATGGGATTCTCTCAGCGCCAGAGGTCTACCACAAGACAATCCACATGATCTTCGAGCACATTCCAGGAGTGGAGACTATGATGGATGACATCATCATCTGGGGGTCCACTAAAGAAGAACACGATGCGAGAGTGAGACAAGTGCTGGACCTGACACGGAAAGTCAACCTAAAACTAAACAAGGACAAATACGAGTTTGGTGTGAAAACACTTACCTTCGTGGGAGATGTACTTTCAGAGGACGGAGTCAAACCAGACCCAAGGAAAACATCAGCCATCAACAACATGGAGCGCCCGAAGAACAAGGACGATGTGAGACGCTTCATGGGCATGATCACCTACCTTGCAAAGTTCATACCTCAACTGTCAGCACAGTCCGCTCCACTCAGATGTCTTCTGGAACAGAAAAATGAATGGGAATGGTCCCATGAACAGGAAAAATGCTTCAAAAACCTAAAGAAGACAATCACAGAAGAGCCAGTGCTCAGGTTCTATGATCCAGAGAAAAGCACAAGGATTTCTGCAAACGCGTCACAGTTTGGCCTGGGAGCAGCTCTTCTGCAACAGCATGACGACACATGGCAACCCGTCGCTTATGCATCCAGAGCCTTGACAGGCGCAGAGACAAGGTATGCACAAATAGAGAACTACTAGCAAGCACATACGCTTGCGAAAGGTTTCACCAATACGTCTACGGACGAGACGTCGAAGTAGAAACCGACCACAAACAATTGGTGTCAATCATGTCTAAGCCACTGAATGATTGTCCAATGAGTATCCAGAGAATGTTGATCAGACTGCAAAAGTATGATGTGAAGATGATCTATACCCCGGGAAAGTTCATGTTCGCCGCTGACACTCTTTCCCGAGCAGTCGACAAGAAGGAGAGCTTCGACACACAGAAAAACACTGAGATTCAGGCCTACGTCGACATGATCGTAGCATCACTTCCTGTGTCTTCTGAGAGAATGGAGCAGATCAAAAGAGAGACCGCAGTTGACCAAACAATGACAGAGTTGAAAGAAACAACACTGATAGGATGTCCAGCACAGAAAAACAACTGTCCAAGGAGAATACAGGACTACTGGATGTGCAGAGCAGAGCTCACCGTTGTGGATGGCATAGTGTTCAAAGGCAACAAGATTGTCATTCCCATGACACTACGCAAAGAAATGCTACAGAAAATACACGAGGGCCACTTGGGTGAGGAAAAAAATGCAAACGACGAGCACGAGAAGTAATGTACCGGCCAAGAATGAACCAGGAAATCAGCCAGACCACTGCTTCATGTGAACTGTGTTTGACCTACAGGCCAAAGCAGCAAGCAGAGCCGCTAATGCCTCATCCAGTACCCAACAGACCCTACTACAAAGTTGGAGTTGACCTTTTTGACTGCAATGGCAAAAGTCACATTGTTGTTACCAACTACTACTCAAACTACCCTGAAGTAGCAACACTGCCAACTACCTCCAGCAAAGCTGTAATCACCTACCTGAAATCAGTCTTTGCAAGACATGGGGTTGCGTCTGAACTGTACTCGGACAATGGCCCGCAGTTTTCAAGTTCTGAATTCCGATCGTTCGCTGACGACTGGGGATTCCGACACAACACCTCCAGCCCCAACTACCCAAGATCCAACGGCTTAGCAGAGAGTTCAGTCAAAATTGTCAAAGGTCTGATGAAAAAGGCACATGATGGAAAGGAGGATTTCCTAAAAAATCCTCCTTGTAGTATGGTGAGAGGCTATTGTTTCACCCATTGGCCCACCTCACACACAGGCATACATGTAAGCTACACCTTGATCTGAAAGGATGTGGCATCTGATCCATCTATTATCGGATCTATCCAGCAGGGGGCAATGTGTGGCTATGAGTCAACAACAATCTAATGAGCAGTCAGCCACAGCCTGTGTGTGTATTACTGCAGCCTGTGTGTGATGTTCTGTAATTTTGCACTCTTTTCTCCATAAACTGAAATCACAGTTCAGTTCATATTGGAATCGGGCTCGTGTGGTGGAGAAGATCTTTGTTGACTACACTCAACCTTGTCTCAGGGTAGTAGGTTGGTGGTTTGTGCATATCCCTCTAGTGTTGTGGGGGATGTGCTTTGGCAAAGTGGTTATATCCTGCCTGGTTGGCCCTGTCCGAGGGTGTCATCGGACGGGGCCACAGTGTCTACCGACACTGTGGTGTGGGGCTAGGGCCAGTCTGTTATATCTGGTGTAATTCTCCTGTCTTATCTGGTGTCCTGTGTGAATTTAAGTATGCTCCCTCTAATTCTCTCTCCCTCTCCTGGAGGACCTGAGCCCTAGGACCATGCCTCAGGACTACCTGGCCTGATGACTCCTTGCTGTCCCCAGTCCACCTGGTCATGCTACTGTTCCAGTTTCAACTGTTCTGCCTGCGGCTATGGAACCCTGACCTGTTCACCGGACGTGCTACCTTGACCCAGACGTGCTGATTTCTACTCACATTCTCTACCGCAACTGCTTTCTTGAAACCTGAATGCTTGGCTATGAAAAGCCAACTGACTACTCCTGAGGTGCTGACCTGTTGCACCCTACAACCACTGTGATTATTATTATTTGACCCTGCTGGTCATCTTGGCTATGTACTGTTATAATCTCCTCCCGGCACAGCCAGAAGAGGACTGGCCACCCCTCAGAGCCTGGTTCCTCTCTAGGTTTCTTCCGAGGTTCCTACCTTTCTAGGGAGTTTTTCCTAGCCACCGTGCTTCTACATCTGCATTGCTTGCTGTTTGAGGTTTTAGGCTGGGTTTCTGTATTACACTTTGTGTCATCTGCTGATGTAAAAAGGGCTTTATAAATACATTTAAATCTTGATACATTTTCATGAAGCATTACTAATCCTCTCTGATGAGTAATTTAGAGAGAGAAAGAGAGTGTATGTGTGTTTTCATTGGAAGGAGTGAGGGGCCCAGGGGGATTATAGCACTGTAGGGCTACAGTGCTATAATATGCGCTGGTGAACTGACCAACACTTATTTAAAATGTGTTACATTTCCATCGACAGAACCAGTTATGGTGGTGGTGGGTGGGGGCTAGGCTATAAAATATTAAAGGGCTTTCCTGTGGCCCCTGCTTCAACAGAATAATAGGGATAATTATCTACTGAGCGGAGAGGAGCTACCAATTGAAACTGGGCCCTTTGATAGGAACTTCAATTCAGTTAGACCGCTGTTTGATTAAGATTCAGTTGGGAGGGAGTGGTGTGTGTTTGTTGTGTGTGTGTCTAGATACATTTTAAAAAAAAGAGTATGTAAACTGACTATACAAAACATTAGGAACACCTTCCTAATATTGAGTTGCACCACACTCTTTTGCCATCAGAAGAGCCTCAGTTCGTCGGGGCATGGCCTCTACAAGGTGTCAAGAGTTCCACAGGGATGCTGGCCCATTTTGACTCTAATGCTTCCCACAGTTGTGTCAAGTTGGCTGGATGTCCTTTTGTTAGTTGACCATTCTTGATACACACAGGAAACTGTTGAGCATGAAAACCCAGCGGTGTTGCAGTTCTTGACACAAACCGGTGCGCCTGGCACCTACTACCATACCCCGTTCAAAGGCACTTAAAATCTTTTGTCTTACCCATTCACCCTCTGAATGACACCGCATACACAATTCATGTCTCAATTGTCTCAAGGCTTACAAATCCTTCTTTAACCTGTCTCCTCCCATTTATTTACCCTGATTGAAGTGGATTTAACAAGTGACATCAATAAGGGATCATGGCTTTAACCTGGATTCACCTGGTCAGCCTATGTCGTGGAAAGAGCAGGTGTTCCTAATGTTTTGTACACTCAGTGTATCATATTCATTACTATCATTAATTGTTCCTCTAGTGAGTAAATTAGCTATTATCACTAGGTGCCCCACTGTCACGATTCTGTAGTGAGCTGAGATTACAGAGCTGAGAAATGTTCACTACATGTACGTCCTGAACCCCAGAGAACAAACCCACTGGGCACACCACTTTATTTCAACATGGAGAATTGGATAATATTTGGTTGGTACGTTGAATGAGATTACAACCTATTTTCACACACTCAAAAATACAGTCAAAAGTTAGATGAATTCCCAATGTGTTATCACTATGCTTTCAACTATCTAAAAAGCAAAAACAAATTCCAATGAAAAATCTGTCTGATTTTTGGTTTAGTTGTCACCTAAATGTGATATCACTGCGCTTTCAACAATTTAAAAACACAACAAAGTCCAAATCTGAATACAATGTAAGATATTTAGTTTATTTATACAATTTAATGTGTTATCACTGTGGTTCATCTAATAGCACAACCAAATTACCTGGATTGCAATTGAGATAATTTAGGTACAAGTGGTCAATGCCATTTGAGATTCTGCAAAGATTATTATAGCATTTGTGAAGATCTCCACAGACCTGCGACATTTGCACGCTACGTTGAAAATGCACGCTTTCAATGATTACATAAGAAGACATTTATTGTTACAGTAACCTCAATGTGGCCAGGGATGTGTTATTCATTTGAAAGTTGAGTAAATACTGTTACATTAGTTTGTCAGATAGCCGTAACTTTAGGCTATTTACTGTATTTAAAAAGTAATATTGAATTCTGTTTGGTTGACAATGAAACCAAATATCAACATTTAAAGGAGATGTATCTACTGCTTGTATAGTTTCATCTGAGCCACTGGCTTAATCCTATTCTTTAACTTTTATTTTCGGTTGAGTTGGAGAGCTGAATCCAACATATCATTTGTTAAATTAATGACACGTTAATGTCTATTTACTGTATTGCAGAAGTGATATTGAGTTTGGTTGTCAACGCAACCAAATATCAACATTTGAAGAAGATGTGTGCTTGGATAATTCCGTCTGTGCCACTAAGGCTGGTTTTATTTCCAGTTTGTCTACAAGTTAATAATTGATATGTTGGATTCACGTCATAGTTAATTAATAGCACTAAATCAAATCAAACTTAAATGCACTTTAAATACAGTTTGATTTGATTGAGTCATATTCTTTCACTTCGATTTTTGGTTGAGATGGAGATGTGAGCCCAACATATTTATTTACCAACTTGTAGATTCCATTTGAAATCAACCAAAGCTTGAAACCCTAGGCCTATATGTATTGTCTATTTTTGTTGAACCCTGGGTTGAATTTTAACAATAGCTGTTGATGACTTCCCACATGCTATACAGGCTTAATTAGCATCATTGATGATATATGAGTGATAAAGTGGTCACATTTCATGTGCTCTGTTAAACCTACCCTTTGGAATGACATCTATAGCAACAGTGAATCTATTAAGTGTAGATTACTCAACACTCATTCTCACGATAGCACATTTTTTATTTTATTTAACCTTTAATTAACTAGCCAAGTCAGTTAAGAACAAATTCTTATTTACAATGACGGCTTACTCCGGCCAAACCCTCCCATAACCCGGACTATGCTGAGCAATTGTATGCCGCCCTAAGGGACTCCCAACCACGGCCGGTTGTGATACCATCCGGGATCGAACCAAGGTCTGTAGTGACGCCTCTAGCACTGAGCTGCAGTGCCTTAGACCACTGCGCCACATTGGTAGCAGTTGCTGACAAATATCTAAAGCTAAGCAGGACTGGGCTTGGTTAAAAACCTGGATGGGAGACCAAAGGGTAGCTGTAGAAAGTTCAACTCTCCAGTCGGAGGTGCTGCCCTGCCTGTTGTTTTTTTCTTATAGTGGATATTACATTGAAGATCTGACGTTGTTTCAAAAGTACAAATTCAACATATTTTATACAAGGTTCAACAATGTTGAAAATTGCTTACCATGGTGACATAATCCTGTGGTCGAAATTTCACCATCAAAACAACAGTTTACGTTGATGACTTTTATCAAATCCAATATATTTTGCATGTCCTGCATTGATACATTGACAAATGACATTGAAACTACATTGATTTAACCAGTTTGTGCCCAGTGGGAAGTATCTTTCTTTGCCTCAGAAAAGTGATAAGATTTCTCTGTATGTAGTTTGCAAGCAGAGTTCTGCAAGCTTTGCGAGACTCCCAGCAATGTTTCTGAAAGTTTTCTGACCTATTCCAGTCTTGTTAGTCCTGCCAATTGCCTTTACTTTTAATGAGTCAACAACCTTTTACAGTGTCACACACAATCTATAACCCATAATCCACAGCCCCCAGGCCGTACAATTTGTATTTTTATCGATGCGAGGAATATGATGATTGTAGCAGTAGCATAGCTGATAGTGTCTGCAGTCTGGCCAAAGTCTGATAAGTGGTGTTTGGAGTGTCTTGGAGCTTCTTGGGGACACTGGTCGGAATCAAAACATGTTTTTCTCACTTGTTGATCTATTTGGAGGGCTTTTGATGAGAATCTCATGGCCATTAGAGCAACCACGCTCAGCCGTGTGCTTAGTGTATCTCTTTCTGGACGGGCTAACAATGTTCTGAACAAACTAGTCTGACATGAGTCATGTTATGCCAATCTCGTTTATGCTTAACTTAGTCATATCCAGGCCCCCAGATATTAATTATATGATGGTATGTCCGCATATCTGTGACATCACAGACTTTGTTTTTCACAAGACAGAGTTGTTGTCAATACCATCTCGTCTCATTCATTTAATTTGTATTTTTTTCAAAGTGAGTAAGTTCAAATAAATTATCCCAACCAACCCTGCTTGGTGATCATTTATATTGGCTGTGTATTTATAGGAAAGGTTCCCAATAATAGACAAGGGGTCTATTGTAATTGTCCAGGTGGGTTGGACCTAGAGAACAGAGACAGTTCAGAGAAAACACAGCAGGACTGTGTAAATCTCAAGGAGGAAATTGCAGGGAAAGGATATGTGTTAGAAACACTATTTCACTGGAAATAGGTGTTTTCTCTTTCAGTACATCCTGAATCATAGGGACCATCAGTATTGGTAAAAACAAGTATTTGACAGATGGTATTGTAAGGGACCTGTATAATTTATTTGTATTCTTTTTAAATATATATTTCAAATACAAAACAGATGAAAATGAGTCATGTCTTTGTATATCATGCTGCTCTCCAAACTACTGCTGGTTAGAAGTTGATCCATAGTGGATCTATGGTAAAGCAGTCATATCTGTGCAGAGAAGTACTAGTCTCCCTGGCACTGTCTGTATCAGCTCAGTCAAGGTCATCACATGGATCATTAATACCTGCATTAAACAATGTTCTGATCTGGAGCCACAGGTTCCAGTGATATAGCCAAGCGGAGCAGTGGCACCTCAAGACCTGTCAACTCCTGATGAATTTGCTGCTGGGAAGGACTGGCCTGAGAGATAGCTGCCTCTGATATTGCCTGTCACTGCGACCATGAGAGGGTCCTCTCTCACACCCTGGGGCTCTCAGGCAGCCATCTGAGGGGACAGGTGACTGTTGGAATGGTTGTTTATGAGAGGGATTTTGAGGATTGTATGATTTGAGGAAATTTGATACGGTGTGTGTATGTGTGTGTGTGTTTGTGCATCTTTTTGGACTTGTATGTGCAAGAATGTGGTCAGGTGCACATTAGTTCGTATTGTTGGGTTCTGAGAATATGAAAATATACTTATTCATGTCATTGATGGAGTGCTAAGGTTTAGAGGGTCTACACCAGAAGTTAAGGGTTATAGGAGGAAGGTATATAGACTGAGCAACTTAGCTTGGAATGTGTTGAGTGCAGGGAAGCAATTACATGTAGCAGGCATTGATAAGGGGAGAGAGCCATGGATTAGTGATGAAGGGGGGTTGAGGTCAGGTCACTTTAATGGAGAAATAGAAGTTTATGGCCTGTATCTCTAGTGTCCTGCAGTAAAGAACAATGTTTGTACAGATGGGTAGGAGGAGACTCAGCCTAGGAGAAAGGGTTAAGTATCAGTGCTTGTGTGAAATGTATTTTGTCTGAATCCAGCTGTATCGACCCTTTGGGAAGAATTAAACTTGGTCAAGCTTCTCTAGTGTCCATAAGTAATTTACTCTGAAAAGTAGAACCCAACCGTATGTACAGTTGAAGTCGGAAGTTTACATACTGTCACGTTCCTGACCTGTTTTCTGTTAGTTTTTGTATGTGTTAGTTGGTCAGGACGTGAGTGGGGGTGGGCAGTCTATGTTTTCTGTTTCTATGTTGGTTTATGGGTACCTGATATGGTTCTCAATTAGAGGCAGGTGGTTTTCATCTCCTCTGATTGAGAATCATATTAAGGTAGGTGTTTTCACATGGTTTGTTGTGGGTGGTTGTCTCCTGTGTCAGTGTCTGTGTATGTTACGCCACACGGGACTGTTTTCGGTTTTGTTTGTTTGTTTGTTTGTTTGTTCGTTTTATGTAGTCATTTTTCCTGTTCGTGCGTTCTTCGTGTTACATGTAAGTTCGTAGTCCAGGTCTGTCTACATTCGTTTTTGTTATTTTGTTTAATAAATATCATGTCTTATCACGACGCTGCATTTTGGTTTAATCCCTGCTCCTCCTCTTCGGATGAAGAGGAAGAGGAACACCGTTACAGAACCACCCACCACACCAGAACCAAGCAGCGTAATTTCGAGCAGTGGAATACTAAACAGAGGCAAAGTAACCAGGACTCGTGGACATGGGAGGATGTATTGGACGGCAAGGGTTGCTACACATGGGAGGAGATCCGAGCTGGAAGAGATCGCCTTCCATGGGAACAGCTGGAGGCGACTAGGAGAGCGGATGCAACCGGAGAGCGGAACCGCAGTTATGAAGGTACTCGGCTAGCAAGGAAGCCCGAGAAGAAACCCCAAAAATGTCTTGGGGGGGAGGCTAAGAGGTAGTGGGCCAAGGGCAGGTAGGAGACCTGCGCCCACTTCCCATGCTTACCGTGGAGAGCGGGAGTACGGGCAGACACCGTGTTACGCAGTAGAGCGCACGGTGTCTCCTGTACGTGTGCATAGCCCGGTGCGGGTTATTCCACCTCCCTGCACTGGTAGGGCTAGATTGAGCATTGAGCCAAGTGCCATGAAGCCGGCTCTACATATCTGGCCACCAGTGCGTCTCCTTGGGCCGGCTTACATGGCACCAGCCTTACGCATGGTGTCCCCGGTTCGCCTACATAGCCCGGTGCGGGTTATTCCACCTCCCAGCACTGGGCGGGCGACGGGGAGCATTCAACCAGGTAAGGTTGGGCAGGCTCAATGCTCAAGGGAGCCAGTACGCCTGCACGGTCCGGTATTTCCGGCGCTACCTCCTCGCCCCAGCCCAGTACCACCAGTGCCTACACCACGCACCAGGCTTCCAGGGCGTCTTCAGAGCCCTGTTCCTCCTCCACGCACTCTTCCTATGGTGCGTGTCTCCAGCCCAGTGCCTCCAGTTCCGGCACCACGCACTAAGCCACCTGTGCGTCTCCAGAGCCCTGTACACACTGTTCCTTCTCCCCGTACTCGTCCTGAGGTGCGTGCCCTTAGCCCGGTGCCACCAGTGCCGGTACCACGCACCAGGCACATAGTACGTTTTGAGAATCCAGTGTGCCCTGTCCCTGCTCCCCGCACTAGCCTGAAGTTGCGTGTCCTTAGCCCGGTGCCTCCAGTTCCGGCACCACGCACCAGGCCTACAGTGCGCCTCATCCGGCCTGAGCCATCCGTCTCCCCAGCGCCATCTGAGCCATCCGTCTCCCCAGCGCCATCTGAGCCATCCGTCTCCCCAGCGCCATCTGAGCCATCCGTCTCCCCAGCGCCATCTGAGCCATCCGTCTCCCCAGCGCCATCTGAGCCATCCGTCTGCCCAGCGCCGTCTGAGCCATCCGTCTGTCCCGAGCCATTAGAGCCGCCCGTCTGTCCCGAGCCGTCAGAGCCGTTCGTCAGTCAGGAGCCGCTAGAGCCATTCGTCAGTCAGGATCTGCCAGAGCCGCCAACCAGACAGGATCTGCCAGAGCCGCCAACTAGACAGGATCTGCCAGAGCCGCCAACCAGACAGGATCTGCCAGAGCCGCCAACCAGACAGGATCTGCCAGAGCCGCCAACCAGACAGGATCTGCCAGAGCCGCCAACCAGACAGGATCTGCCAGAGCCGCCAACCAGACAGGATCTGCCAGAGCCGCCAGAGAGCCATGAGCAGCTATAGCCGTCAGCGAGCCATGAGCGTCCAGAGCCGTCAGCCAGCCATGAGCGTCCAGAGCCGTCAGCCAGCCATGAGCGTCCAGAGCCGTCAGCCAGCCATGAGCGTCCAGAGCCGTCAGCCAGCCATGAGCGTCCAGAGCCGTCAGCCAGCCATGAGCGTCCAGAGCCGTCAGCCAGCCATGAGCGTCCAGAGCCGTCAGCCAGCCATGAGCTGCCCCTCAGCCCAGAGCTGCTATTTATCCAGAACTGCCCCTCAGTCCAGAGCTGCCTCTCTGTCCGGAGCTGCCCTTCAGTCCGGAGTTGCCCTTCAGTCCTGAGCTACCTCTTTATCCTGACCTACCTCTCTGTCCTGAGCTACCTCTCTGTCATGAGCTACCGTATCCCGGTGCTGCCCCTTATCTTGAGGTTACTCGTTAAAGTAAGTGGGTGTAATAGGAGGGTGGTCATTCTAAGGGGGAAACATAAGCTGGGTTTGACTATGGTGGGGTGGGGACCTCGCCCAGAGCCTGAGCCACCACCGTGGTCAGATGCCCACCCAGACCCTCCCCTAGACTTTGTGCTGGTGCGCCCGGAGTTCGCACCTTAAGGGGGGTGTTATGTCACGTTCCTGACCTGTTTTCTGTTAGTTTTTGTATGTGTTAGTTGGTCAGGACGTGAGTGTGGGTGGGCAGTCTATGTTTTCTGTTTCTATGTTGGTTTATGGGTACCTGATATGGTTCTCAATTAGAGGCAGGTGGTTTTCATCTCCTCTGATTGAGAATCATATTAAGGTAGGTGTTTTCACATGGTTTTGTTGTGGGTGGTTGTCTCCTGTGTCAGTGTCTGTGTATGTTACGCCACACGGGACTGTTTTCGGTTTTGTTTGTTTGTTCGTTTTATGTAGTCATTTTTCCTGTTCGTGCGTTCTTCGTGTTACATGTAAGTTCGTAGTCCAGGTCTGTCTACATTCGTTTTTGTTATTTTGTTTAATAAATATCATGTCTTATCACGACGCTGCATTTTGGTTTAATCCCTGCTCCTCCTCTTCAGAGGAAGAGGAACACCGTTACACATACACTTAGGTTGGAGTCATTAAAACTCGTTTTTCAACCAATCCACAAATTTCTTGTTAACAAACTATAGTTTTGGCAAATCGGTTAGGACATCTACTTTCTGCATGACACAAGGAATTTTACCAAAAATTGTTACAGACAGATTATTTCACTTATAATTCACTGTATCACAATTCCAGTAGGTCAGAAGTTTACATACACTAAGTTGACTGTGCCTTTAAACAGCTTTGAAAATTTCAGAAAATATGTCATGGCTTTAGAAGCTTCTGATAGGCTAATTGACATCATTTGAGTCAATTGGAGGTGTACCTGTGGATGTTTTTAAACGCCTACCGTCAAACTCAGTGCCTCTTTGCTTGACATCATGGGAAAATCAAAAGAAATCAGCCAAGACCTCACAAAACAAATTGTAGACCTCCACAAGTCTGGTTAATCCTTGGGAGCAATTTACAAACGCCTGAAGGTACCATGTTCATCTGTATAAACAATGGTACGCAAGTATAAACACCATGGGACCACGCAGCCGTCATACCGCTCAGGAAAGAAACGCATTCTGTCTCCTAGAGATGAACGTACTTTGGTGCGAAGAGTGCAAATCAATCCCAGAACAATCGCAAAGGACCTTGTGAAGATGCTGGAGGAAACAGGTACAAAATTATCTATATCTACAGTAAAACAAGTCCTATATTGACATAACCTGAAAGGCCGCTCAGCAAGGAAGAAGCTGTTGCTCCAAAACCGCCATTAAAAAAAGCCCGACTACGGTTTGCAACTGCACATGGGGACAAAGATCGTAGAAATGTCCTCTGGTCTGATGAAACAAAAATAGAACTGTTTGGCCATAATAACCATCGTTATGTTGGGAGGAAAAAGGGGGAGGCTTGCAAGCCGAAGAACACCATCCCAACCGTGAAGCACGGGGGTGGCAGCATCATGTTGTGGGGGTGCTTTGCTGCAGGAGGGACTGGTGCACTTCACAAAATAGATGGCATCATGAGGTAGGAAAGTGATGTGGATATATTGAAGCAACATCTCAAGACATCAGTCCGGAAGTTAACGCTTGGTCGCAAATGGGTTTTCCAAATGGACAATGACCCCAAGCAAACTTCCAAAGTTGTGGCAAAATGGCTTCAGGACAACAAAGTCAAGGTATTGGAGTGGCCATCACAAAGCCCTGACCTCAATCCTATAGAAAATTTGTGGGCAGAACTGAAAAAGCATGTGCGAGCAAGGAGGCCTACAAACCTGACTCAATTACACCCAAGTTAAACAATTTAAAGGCAATGCTACCAAATACTAATTGAGTGTATGTAAACTTCGGACCCACCGGGAATGTGATGAAATAAATAAAACCTGAAATAAATCATTATCTCTACTATTATTCTAACATTTCATATTCTTAAAATAAAGTGGTGATCCTAACTGACCTAAGACAGGGAATTTTTACTAGGATTAAATGTCAGGAATTGTGAAAAACTGAGTTTAAATGTATTTGGCTATTGTGTATGTAAACTTCAGACTTCAACTGTATGTGTGTGAAGGTCTCACTCCAGTAGATTTTAATCTCTCACACTGAACCCTGATCTGACCACAGCTGCCCACCCCTCCAGCACCACTACAACACCCCTGGGCCCTCCTCTACTCTCTCTGCTTGTCAAAGTGATGGACGTCCCTAAACACACACCCTTTCAGCAAAACAGCTAACATGACTGCATCAGGCCAGCTGACCCTGGACAACCACACACCCATTATGGTTTAGCTCAACATCCACTTGATAATGCTTTCTCTCTCTGTAGATAACTCTCATTGACCCTTGAATCACTAGAGATGTTTGCCAATGTGTCGCTATGCGCTGCACTGTGTCGTATGGACCAGAAAATATTAGTGATTTGATTTGGAAGATCTTCATTTACTTTATTTCCTAATTATCCACACCTTTGAGAATTTAGCTGATCTCCTACTATTTGTTTTGGGAGATGTACTGTCTGTTAAGGTGTCTTTCCTGTTGAATCTATGATGAAGAGCTCCGTGAGACTGTGTTAGGTTCATGTAACAGAGAGAACTGGTGGCTGACAGTGATACATGCATTTTCAAGACATCGCCAAGGGAGACAGATGAACATGAATAAAAATGTCAGCGCTATGACATTTACGATGATGAGGATAGAGGATCTCACCTCTTCTACTCATCTATTTTTCAGTCGCTCAAAAAAAGATTTGTGACCTCCGAGCTAAGAACTTCACAAGCCAAGGTTGAAAAAGATTGTTTGCTGTCAGTTGAAAAGGGGTCCATGATGCGTATGTCTAGAAGTGTTGTTGAAAGTTTTTCTGTGTATGTCAATCTGGGTTATGTCTCAAGAGAGGTCAGTTGCACATTATTTTGAGGTTAGGCAAGGTACCCAATTTCAGTGCATTTATAGTGTAGACAAATGCATGGTGTATTTTTCGAAACACAAAAGATACACTATATATACAAAAGTATGTGGACACCCCTTCAAATTAGTCGATTCAGCTATTTCAGTCACTCACATTGCTGACTGGTGTATAAAATTGTCTGATCTTTCCAATGAGGAGTTGCTCTGGTCATCTAGTATAAAGTACAGCTTGAAAGTGCTTTCACGCTGCCCCTTGGGTTATACTCTCACTAGGCAAATATTTGACCATGAACGGACCCTTACCACATACCTCAGTACATTGGGAGCTGATTGCCGGTGCATTGGTTGGGTTTCCTTCCCCCTCCCTGCCGTTCTCAGACTGGTCCAGGGGGCAGGGCCTGGATGCATTGCTGTGCTGTGCCATTCGCTTTCACACTCTTTGCATTTCAATGCTATGGTGCAGTCTTTTGCCAGGTGGGAGGATGAAGTACAGCAATTGAAGCATATTTCCTTCTCTTTGAGAAAGGCCTTGCACTCATCGATGAATCATCTACATTTTCTGAGCAGATGTGGTTTATTGTGGATGGAGCAATCTTTTTTATTTTCTGTGGTTACTGTGTTGGGGTCAGCAGCGGTGGCAACGTCCGTTTTGTGTACAGATATAGGTGTTCTCGTGTTCCTCATGGCTGGGTACTCGCTTCTCGCAGGTCCACTGCCGCCACTATTAGAAAGGGCAAGGCTCAGGTCGTTTCTAGTTCTTGCTTCATTGCATATGAACTTTGAAAAGAAGCATGGGAAATCCATCTTTCCTGAAGGCTGTGTGGCAGTTTTTCCACTATGGGGCTGATACCACGGGCGGTGTCCAGGTCAGTTAGCGCAGCTCCATCTTCTTTTGCAGACGGATATCACCTGATGGAAGTTCTAAGTTCTATTAGCTTGGAATAGTCTTTGCTAGAGATTCTGGGGAAGCTGTCTAACTTCTTAAAGAGTTCAGTTTCTATGACTACTGATGAGCCGTAACACTGCTTCAGTCTGTCCCAGGCCTTTTTCAGGGCTGCACGTTGACGTGCACTGAGCGGACCCTCTTTACATGTTGTGACGACTCCTTACCCAGCCATTTAGTTAGCAGATCCAGCTCCTCACTAGCGGTGAGGTCCAGGCCCTTGGTAGCTGGTCGTCAAACTGTGTGAATCCTGTGTTTACCAACTCACGACGTGCTATATATTTATCATGTTCGGAGCTTGAGTCTGGTCTCCTATAGCTGTGTTTTGCTTAGGGGTGTAGTAAATTCATTTGATTGGACATGATTTGGAAAGGCACACGGCTGTCTATATAAGGTCCCAGTTGATAGTGCATGTCAGAGCAAAAACCAAGCCATGAGGTCGAAGGAATTGTCCATAGAGCGCCGAGACAGGATCGTGTCAAAGCACAGATCTGGGGAAGGGTACCAAAAAACTTATCCTTGGAACCACGAAGACTCTTCCTAGAGCTGGCCGTCCGGCCAAACTGAGCAATCGGGGGAGAAGGGCCTCGGTCAGAGAGATGACCAAGAACCTGATCGTAACTCTGACAGAGCTCCAGAGTTCCTCTGTGGAGATGGGAGAACCTTCCAGAAGGACAAACATCTCTGCAGCACTCCACTAATCAGGTCTTTATGGTAGAGTGTCCAGACGGAAGCCACTCCTCAGTAAGAAACACATGACAACCCGCTTGGAGTTTGCCAAAAGGCACCTAAAGACTCTCAGACCATGGGAAACAAGATTCTCTGGTCTGAAGAAACCAAGATTAAACTCTCAGACCTGAATGCCAAGCGTCACATCTGGAGGAAACCTGGCACCATCCCTACGGTGAAGCATGGTGGTAGCAAAATCATGCTGTGGGGATGTTTTTCAGCTGCAGGGACTGGGAGACTAGTCAGGATTGAGACAAAGATAAATGGAGCAAAGTACAGAGAGATCCTTGATGAAAACCTGCTCCAGAGCTCTCAGGACCTCAGACTGGGGCGAAGGTTCACCGTCCAACAGGACAACGACCCTAAGCACACAGCCAAGACAACGCAGGACTGGCTTCGGGACAGGTCTCTGAATGTCCTTCAGTGGCCCAGCCAGAACCCGGACTTAAACCTGATAGAACATATCTGGAGAGATGTGAAAATAGCTATGCAACAACGCTCCCCATCCAACCTGACAGAGCTTGAAAGGATCTGCAGAGAAGAATGGGAGAAACTCCCCAAATACAGGTGTGCCAAGCTTGTAGCATCATACCCAAGACTTGAGGTTACAATCACTGCCAAAGGTGCTTCAACAAAGTACTGAGTAAAGGGTCTGAATACTTATGTGAATGTAATATTTCAGTTTTTATATATTTAATAAATTAGCAAACATTTCCAAAAGCCATTTTTTGCTTTGTCATTATTGAGTATTGTGTGTAAATTGATGAAAAAACAACAACATTTAATCAATTTTAGAATAAGGCAGTAACCTAACAAAAATGTGGAAAAAGTCAAGAGTCTGAATACTTTCCGAAAGCACTGTACATCACTCTTTTCTAACAATGAGTTTGAACTGCATAATTTCCTATTTCCTGTTTTACCACCAACAAAGAATTAGCACAGCATAGTGACAGGGGTGGGCAAACGTTTTGGCTCGAGGGCCACATCGGGATTTTGAAATTCAACAGAGGGACGCATTTTTGGGGGTGCAATTGTTTGTTAAAATCAATTTGCGGTGGCCTCCCGAGTAGTGCAGCAGTCTAAGGCACTGTATCACAGTGCTTGAGGTGTCATTACAGACCCGGGTTCGATCCCAGGCTGTGTCACAGCTGGCCGTGACTGGGAGACCCATGAGACGGTGCACAATTGGCCCAGCATCGTCCAAGTTAGGAGAGGATTTGGCAGGCTGAAATATCTTTGTCCCATCACGCTCTAGCGACTCCTGTGGCGGGCCGGGCGTATGCACGCTGATGCGGTCGCCAGGTGTACAGTGTTTCCTCCGACACATTGGTTTAAGCAGGCATTGTGTCAAGAAGCAGGGCTGCTTGGCTGTTTCAGGGGACGCGCGGCTCTCGACCTTCGTCTGTACGGGAGTTGCAGCGATGGGACAAGACTGTAACTACCGGTTGGATACCATGAAATTATGTCTCGTGGGCCGGATTGAAGTACTCAGCGGGCCGTACTTTGCCCCCCTTGGCATAGTACATGTTAGCTGCAGCTACACAAAACAGCCACTGGATGGCGCCAAATCAAAAGGCGCTTGGCCAAAAGAATAAAACGCAGAATAATGCCCATGATTTAGGAATGAGATGTTGGACGAGTACTTTTGGTCATGAAGTATATCATAGATAAGACTAGCCTTACCTTAAGTACAGTACACTACTAGAAAAATGGACTCTCTTTAGTGAAAGGGATAGGTGGAACATCTAGTGGAACCTCTGGAGAAACCTCTCAGTATGTGTAACTTGTGACACTTTGTCTTTTGTGTGTATTTTGTATTTTTTTACAATATTTTATGTACATGCTGCTATTTCCCTGTTTTGCCTTCTTGCCAGGTCGCCCTCTCAAAAAGGTTTTTAACCTCATTGGATCTTACCTGGGTAAATAAAACATTAAACAAATCTAGAGTGCCAGGTGTATTGTTTGTAGTTTGTCCTTTGTTCAGATGAATCATCACTTCCCACCTGTTTGTAAAAGCTTTGTATCTGAAGAGTACCATTTGAAGTGTAAACGGAGCAAATATTTTTTTTAACTAGGCAAGCCAGTTAAGAACAAATTCTTATTTTACAATGACAGTCTACCGGGGAACAGCAGGTTAACTACCTTGTTCAGTGGCAGAACAGTCAGCTTGGGGATTTGATCCAACAACCTTTAGGTTACTGGCCCAATGCTCTAACCACTAGGCTATCTGCCACACCATATACTAGTAATCTAGAGTTCTAACCTCCTCTGAGCTTCTAAAGATGAAAGGACCCAGCCTATTTTCAAAACCAAAAGATTTGTATTTCATTCAAACACTCTATCCAACCCAAATAGAGGAGCTTCCTTATGAAAAAAATGTCCCCTTCAGCAAACTTTATCTGTTATTTGTTTAGGTATCTACAGCCTACCCTTTGTGGTGATCATCAAGTACTATATATCCACATGAATTTTCAGTTTGTGTGTGTGTCTGTGTGTGTACTGTATGTGTGTGTGCGTACGTGCGTGCAAGTGTGTTCGACAGAGATCGCCACAGAGCTTTGTCCCTCAATAAAATGACCAGCCACTGGGGCAGCACATCGTAAGACATTTCCAGTAGAGTAAAGTAACGATATAATACTATTTTTGTGTCATCTCATGGGCTTTTGATATCATTCACAGCATGCCTGATAATAATGACTTATGCAGTTAGAAAAAGACAAATACTGTAGAGATGTAGGCCTAGACCTCAAATATTACCAGTGTTTGAAATGCATTATCATTTCCACAGACCTGTAAAACTCTTTAGGATTACTAGTGAGTCTATAAAATATTCAAACACCCCCTCATTTCCATATCCTGAGCAGAGGAGAAATTTCAAGTGACTTGGGCAACTTTGAGAGTAAAGTGAAGAGAACATTTCCCTGGAGGACCAAAAAAACTGAATTTGAAATGCTGAACGTAAAAAGTACTCCTCTCCAAGAAATCTTCCCATTGTCCCTCATCCTACTGTTGTCTGTCGACCACTGATCTTGGGTTGGTTGAGCCTCAGCTGTACAGTTCACAATGTATCCATTCACTCTGCCTTAAGCCTGTTACAATATCTCTCTTTGTGTGTATTTTCATTTTCTGAGTCGTGATTGTCTGTACTGTATTTCTATCCGCATGGTCCTTATTGATTGCTGACATATTGAATGTGACTCAAACCCATTTCTACCCGCTCACCACCCATCCACTGGGAAAGGAATTCCCTATGAATAGTTTATGCACTGTTTATGCATGTGTATATGTACTGATAACTTCCTTTGATGATAAGCAGGCTAAAATCAAGAAATGATCTCCCCTAGCATGTTGTTCTTGGATGCTGCTCAGGCAAGCCAAAAGCAATTTCTTTAAGTCTTCAGCACTCCGCTAATGATAGGAATAAAATGCCAAACAAACCTCTACTTCTGTCTAATTCATATTTAACTGTTTAACTTTCCCTTAAGTTAGACTGCTAGCAGTGTGCTCATGTGCTTCTGATTTTCTCCATTGACAGCTCCTGACGCCAGAGAGGTTTCTAATCTGCTCTGCTGCCAAACGCAAGTCAGAACTTGTGTACACCATGATCCATATTATCAGCAGTCAAAGAGAATATTTCCTCAACTGCAGCACCTTTCTAAAATAGAACAATGAGTGCAAGCTTCCCTGTCTCTCTCAATCTCTCTGTCTCTCACTGTCACAGAGATGAGAGTGTCTTAGGTGAAAATGGAGCATTAAGTTTCACACATTGATTTAATTGAGAGAACAGATTGTAGGTTTGTTACTTTTGTGTATTGATGTTATGTGCATTTGCTCAATGAAGAAACTGTGGGGAATTGTGTTAACAGTCTACACACTCCCCTCTCTCTATCTCGTGCACACGCAGACACACACACACATTATTTCAGAAGACTATCATTACAGTACCTTCCAAGTAGCCAGACTCAGTCAGTGTTGGCGAGCAGTAAAAGGCCATGTCAGACACAATGATCAGCCTCTTCAGTGTCCTTTTCCTCCTTCTCCTGATTGCCGCTATCATGCTGGGCGGTGTGTGGGTGAGCTGCCCGACTCTCATCTCTTAAATTAGCATTTACCTGGGTTTATATTCAAACTGAAACTGCTTTGCTCCTGCATTCTGTTATAGCATATCTGTAGATAAAAGTAATGAGAACGAGAACTAGAACTAGAATGAACTTGCTTCAGATGTCTAAACATTTCTTATGGTAGGAACATTTCGGTTTTTGATGATGATGATGACTGGCATGTGGCAGGTCAGCGAGATGGACAGCCAGGGGGTAAGAGTTTAGTCTCAGTTTAATCTAAGGACAGAGGTGTTTTCCACAGTATCTCTTTGGTGGAGGAAGAGGAGGAAGAGGATAAGGTGGAAGCGTGTGTGTGTGTGTGTGTCAGACCTGGTACCTGAGGGGAGAAGGGTCATGGGAAAGGAAAATCAATCTCCATTCATGTGAGAGTGGATGTGACTTCCCTTCACGTCAGTCAACTGCACCACAACAAACACACAGACGACCAGGGAGAGAGTGTGTGTGTGTGTGTGTGTGTGTGTGTGTGTGTGTGTGTGTGTGTGTGTGTGTGTGTGTGTGTGTGTGTGTGTGTGTGTGTGTGTGTGTGTGTGTGTGTGTGTGTGTGTGTGTGTGTGTGTGTGTGTGTGTGTGTGTGTGTGTGTGTGTGTGCTTGCATATTTGTCTGTGTGTGTGTGTGTGTGTGTGTGTTTGTGTAGATACAGGTGTTATGGTTGTCAGTCTCAGATCAGTGATAGGATCTGTCAGTTGTGATGACAGCCTAATTATCAGGCAGTGTAATGGTAAGACCTGTGGGTGTTACACAATGAAGCAGCGCAATCAGACCCAGAGGAATTATCAGTGATAACTGTCCATGGTAGCCATTGCAGTCTGGCAGCTCTGGCAGCTCTTCAAACTCAACAGAGCTCACTAAAGCTTCAACAATTACACCACAGGGGAAGAGATATGTCATCATTCTCCTGTTGCTTACTCGTCTCAGGGAAAATTAGTTTCCTGTTCCTGATCAGGACACAGACAGCCTTTGACACTGACATCACTTTGTCTTTTTCAGCCACTCACACACTGTCAATCACTCAAACTTATTCATGGTGTATTTTGGGGGGAGATTTTCAGGTAGCTTGTGGTCGTTAGGGGCATTTATGATAGTTTGTGGTATTCTGTGGTGTTTAACGGTATTTCGGGGGTGTTTTGGGGTAGTTTGTGGTAGTCATCCAAACTTGAGCTAGGAGTGGCAGTTATGCCATCTCATTACCTTTAACAATGATATATCTCTTTCTTTCAGAAACAGGCCATCTGCTGAATCTTTCCAGACAAGATAAAGGAATAATCTGTTCCCCCCTGTCATCTCCCAACATTAAGAAATATCATCTAGCTCAACACAAAATACACATGAGCCTCTGAATCCTTCCCTGGACTGCACTTTTGGATCGATAGAAAGTCTCTGTGGTATTACCAGGTATATGCCAGTTTCAGTCCCAGATTAAAATAAATCTATACATTTTCAGTGTTTTATGCTCTCTTCCCTCTATATTTACAAAGAAAGGTAGATCAATTGACACAATGGGTCAATGTTCTTGTTGTACTGTGACTCCGTTAGATAACAATGTTTGGGATTGTTTTATGGAGTGCTTTATTCTTTACTCATTACTCACAGTAACAATCTGTATTCTGTCCTGCTGATGAGACATTCATATAGCATTTGTTAATAAGGTGTCAAACCTCCCTTTTGCATCATCATAATCAACCTTTTTGTTCATTGACCATCTTAATTAATCTGTGTGCCTGTCTGTCGATGAATACTGATTTTTCTCTCTCCTTGCAGCCCAAGATCTATGAGTAAAGAAACCACAGGTTGTTATATGAACGTACCATACTGAGAGATGTACAACCACCTAGTACTAGGTCAAACACCCCTTTGCCACCAGAACAGCCTGAATTCTTCAGGGAATTCTACAAAATGTCGGAAACGTTCCAAAGGGATGTTGGTCCATGCTGACGCAATGGCATCACTCAGTTGCTGCAGATTGGATGGCGGTACATTCATGCTGTGAAGAGCCCGTTCTCTCATCCCAAACATGCTCTATTGGGTTGAGGTCTGGGGACTGCACTGTCCACTCAAGTATACTGAACTTTATGTCATGTTCCAGGCAATGTTATTTCACTCCTCAATTGTCCGGAGAGATCGTGTGTCCATTGGAGACACTTCTTATTTTTTAGCTGATAGGAGTGGACCCGCTGCGGTTGTCTGCTGCAATAATCGATCCGGGATAAGGATCAACAAGTTGTGCATTCGAAGATGCCGTTCTGCACACCACTGTTGTACTGCAACGTTGTTGCTATTCTCCTTCGACCTCCCTCATCAACAAGCTGTTTCTTCGCCCACAGGGCTGCCGCTGACTGGATGTTTTTTGTTTGTCGCACCATTATCGGTAAACCCTAAACACTGTCATGCGTGAAAAGCCCAGGGGGGCGGCTGTTTCTGAGATACTGGATCCGGCGTGCCTTGCACTGATGATCATACCACGCTCAAAGTCACTTAGGTCACTCGTTTTGCCCATTCTAAAGTTAAATCGAACAGTAACTGAATGCCTCAATACCTCAAATGCCTCTCTGCCTGCTTTATATAGAAAGCCACGGCCATGTGACTCACTGTCTGTAGAAGTGATCCATTTTTGTGAACGGGGTGGTGTACATAATAAACTGTCCATTGAGTGTATAGTCCAATGTGGGTGCTGTCTGTGGTGCTTTAAGGGTCATTTGGAGGTGTTCTCTGTTATGCCCTCATGGCTCACTGATTTACAGTGATCATTAACTGAGTGAAGCTTATCCTGGCTGTTAGTAAATGTATGTAGTCTGCTCCAAGCCTTGAGAGACTGCTTTGGGGCAGGATCCATCTTCCACCTCTAGGGGTTTTCTAGCTTTAGCTCTTTACATCTCAGGGCACAATGGACTTGCCTGGCTACCCACACTCCTTGCTCCGGCCAAACGCCACCCCCACGTACATTAGTTTTCTTCTCCGCAATGAGTCTAGATCTGAGTACCTCCCCAACCCTTTACTGAATGTGAACACATTAGGGGCCGTCTAATTGGTCCAGAAACCGAGGGGTTGGGCCAGAGCCAGAACACACGTGGGTAAAGCAGCACCTTGAAAATGAGTCTTTGGCTTTGATTCTCTGATTAGTAAGAGACGATCCAATTGCTGAGGAGTTTGTTTTGTACAATGCCCTTGGTGCCCTTTGTCACCACAAACGACTTCAATGATGGCAGTCTCAGACTAAAGTATGTAGCGAATGACAGAGCAGCAGAATAATTTAGTGAGAGTCAGCAGGCTAACATTGGACTGCATCTCATTTATTTCATGAATCCTTTTCTCCAGTGCTCTTGTTTTTTGTAGTCTCCTTTCTATGTGAGACCACTGCACTGACCTTGTTGTGATTAGCTTTGCTACTGTAGCTCATTACTGTGTTTATGTGTTTATGGGGCGGCAGGTAGCCTAGTGTTTAGAGTGTTGGAACATTAACCGAAAGGTTCCTGGATTGAATCCCTGAGCTGACGAGGTACAAATCTGTTGTTCTGCCCCTGAACAAGCCAGTTAGTCCACTGTTCCCCGGTAGGCCATCATTGTAAATAAGAATTTGTTCTTAACTGACTTGCATAGTTAAATAAACATGTCTTCAGGCTGGCTGTGTGGTTTTAGTCCTTGGCACATTCATAACCAGCTACAGAGCTACTGACAAACCCACAGCCATCAGCCAATCACACGGATAAGTGCTCTTACATGGCCTAATGGTTCTTCCGACATACTGTATGTTTCCTTAGAACATCATTTACGTGTAGCCTACTCTCATCACGGTATTACACCCACTTGGCCTAGATTCTAGGAACGTTGGTTTACATGTCCTTTATGGGACACATGTACCATTCCTCTCACCGTTTCCATGGTTACTAAAAGCATTTGTCAACCTGTAAGATTTTTTTTACATTTGTCCAGGTTCTCACAAGAGAGTGGCGGTGTTTAAGAGTAAACGAGATGTCAGTCAGGATGCAAACGTTAATGCTGCATTACATGGAGGACAATCTGTTAAACTAAGTAGGCTACTGAGTGCCAGCCTGCCAGCACAGCCAGGGGTTTTCCCTTGTTATGTGGAAAAGAGTGATCGGTCTTTATGAAATATATAATGGCTGGGTTCAGGCACATTATGTATATAATCTTATGCTTGTTGTTTACTGAGGGCTACATAGTTACATTTAATTTTTTATTTTTTTTATTTCACCTTTATTTAACCAGGTAAGCTAGTTGAGAACAAGTTCTCATTTGCAACTGCGACCTGGCCAAGATAAAACATAGCAATTCGACACATACAACACAGAGTTACACATGGAATAAACAAAACATACAGTCAATAATACAGTAGAAAAAAGAAAACAAAAAGTCTATATACAGTGAGTGCAAATGAGGTAAGATAAGGGAGTTAAGGCAATAAATAGGCCATGGTGGCGAAGTAATTACAATATAGCGATTAAACACTGGAGTGGTAGATGTGCAGAAGATGAATGTGCAAGTAGAGATACCGGGGTGCAAAGGAGCAAGATAAATAAATAAATACAGTATAGGGATGAGGTAGATAGATGGGCTGTTTACAGATGGGCTATGTACAGGTGCAGTGATCTGTGAGCTGCTCTGACAGCTGGTGCTTAAAGCTAGTGAGGGAGATATGAGTCTCCAGCTTCAGTGATTTTTGCAGTTCGTTCCAGTCATTGGCAGCAGAGAACTGGAAGGAAAGGCGACCAAAGAAGGAATTGGCTTTGGGTGTGACCAGTGAGATATACCTGCTGGAGCGCGTGCTACGAGTGGGTGCTGCTATGGTGACCAGTGAGCTGAGATAAGGCGGGGCTTTACCTAGCAGAGACTTGTAGATAACCTGTAGCCAGTGGGTTTGGCGACGAGTATGAAGCGAGGGCCAACTAACGAGAGCGTACAGGTCGCAGTGGTGGGTAGTGTATGGGACTTTGGTGACAAAACGGATGGCACGGTGATCCAATTTGTTGAGTAGAGTGTTGGAGGCTATTTTATAGATGACATCGCTGAAGTCGAGGATCGGTAGGATGGTCAGTTTTACGAGGGTATGTTTGGCAGCATGAGTGAAGGATGCCAATACCTAGGTATTTTTAGTTGTCCACGTATTCTAAATCAGATCCGTTCAGAGTAGTGATACTGGACGGGCGGGCAGGTGCGGGCAGTGATCGATTGAATAGCATGCATTTAGTTTTACTTGCATTTAAGAGCAGTTGGAGGCCACGGAAGGAGAGTTGTATGGCATTGAAGCTCGTCTGGAGGTTAGTTAACACAGTGTCCAAAGAGGGGCCAGAAGTATACAGAATGGTGTCGTCTGCGTAGAGGTGGATCAGAGAATCACCAGCAGCAAGAGCGACATCATTGATGTATACAGAGAAGAGAGTCGGCCCCAGAATTGAACCCTGTGGCACCCCCATAGAGACTGCCAGAGGTCCGTACAACAGGCCCTCCGATTTGACACACTGAATATCAGAGAAGTAGTTGGTAAACCAGGCGAGGCAATCATTTGAGGAAACCAAGGCTGTCGAGTCTGCCAATAAGAATGTGATGATTGACAGAGTCGAAAGCCTTGGCCAGGTCGATGAATACGGCTGCACAGTAATGTCTCTTATCAATGGCGGTTATGATATCATTTAGGACCTTGAGCGTGGCTGAAGTGCACCCATGACCAGCTCTGAAACCAGATTGCATAGCGGAGAAGGTACGGTGGGATTCGAAATGGTCGGTAATCTGTTTGTTAACTTGGCTTTCGAAGGCCTTAGAAAGATAGGGTAGGATAGATATAGGTCTGTAGCAGTTTGGGTCTAGAGTGTCACCCCCTTTAAAGAGGGGATGACCGCGGCAGCTTTCCAATCTTTGGGAATCTCAGACGATACGAAAGAGAGGTTGAACAGGCTTGTAATAGGGGTTGCAACAATTTCGGCAGACACTTTTGGAAAGAGAGGGTCCAGATTGTCTAGCCCGGCTGATTTGTAGAGGTCCAGATTTTGCAGCTCTTTCAGAACATCAGCTGTCTGGATTCGGGTGAACGAGAAATGGTGGGGGCTTTGGCGGGTTGCTGTGGAGGGTGCCGGGCAGTTGACAGGGGTAGGGGTAGCCAGGTGGAAAGCATGGCCAGCCGTAGAGAAATGCTAATTGAAATTCCTAATTATAGTGGATTTATCGGTGGTAACAGTGTTTCCTAGCCTCAGAGCAGTGGGCTAAGTCTCCATGGACTTTACAATGTCCCAGAACTTGTTTGAATTTGTACTACAGGATGCAAATTTCTGTTTGAAAAAGCTAGCCTTAGCTTTCCTAACTGCCTGTGTATATTTGTTCCTAACTTCCCTGAAAAGTTGCATATCACGGGGGCTATTCGATGCCAATGCAGAACGCCACAGGATGTTTTTGTGCTGGTCAAGGGCAGACAGGTCTGGAGTGAACCAAGGACTATATCTATTCCTAGTTCTAAATTCTTTGAACGGGGCATGCTTATTTAAGATGGTGAGGAAGGCATTTTTATTTATTTATTTATTTTTTACACCCTTTTCTCCCCAATTTCGTGGTATCCAGTTGTTAGTAATTACTATCTTGTCTCATCGCTACAACTCCCGTACGGGCTCGGGAGAGACGAAGTTCGAAAACCATGCGTCCTCCGAAACACAACAAAACCAAGACGCACTGCTTCTTAACACAGCGCGCCTCCAACCCGGAAGCCAGCCGCACCAATGTGTCGGAGGAAACACCGTGCACCTGGCTACCTTGGTTAGCGCGCACAGCGCCCGGCCCGCCACAGGAGTCGCTGGTGCGCGATGAGACAAGGATATCCCTACCGGCCAAACCCTCCCTAACCCGGACGACGCTAGGCCAATTGTGTGACGCCCCACGGACCTCCCGGTCGCGGCCGGCTGCGACAGAGCCTGGGCGTGAACCCAGAGTCTCTGGTGGCACAGCTAGCGCTGCGATGTGCCACCCGGGAGGCCCTCAGGAAGGCACTTTTAAAGAATAACCAAGCATCATCTACTGACGGGATGAGGTCAATGTCATTCCACGATACCCCAGCCAGGTCGATTAGAAAGGCCTGCTCGCAGAAGGGTTTTAGGGAGCGTTTGACAGTGATGAGGGGTAGGGGTGGTCGTTTGGACCCATTAGGGGTAGGGGTGGTCGTGTGGTCGCAGACCCATTACGGATGCAGGCAATGAGGCAGTGATCGCTGAGATCTTGATTGAAAACAGCAGAGGTGTATTTGGAGGGCGAGTTAGTTAGGATGATATCTATGAGGGTGCCCATGTTTACGGATTTGGGGTTGTACCTGGTAGGTTCATTGATAATTTGTGTGAGATTGAGGGCATCAAGCTTAGATTGTAGGATGGCCGGGGTGTTAAGCATGTCCCAGTTTAGGTCACCTAGTAGCACTAGCTCAGAAGATAGATGGGGGGCAATCAATTCACATATGGTGTCGAGGGCACAGCTGGGGCAGAGGGTGGTCTATAGCAAGCGGCAACAGTGAGAGACTTGTTTCCGGAAAGGTTAATTTTTAGAAGTAGAAGCTCGAATTGTTTGGATACAGACTTGGATAGTAATACAGAACTCTACAGGCTATCTTTGCAGTAGATTGCAACACCGCCCCCTTTGGCAGTTCTATCTTGGCGGAAAATGTTATATAGTTAGGGATGGAGATTTCAGGGTTTTTGGTGGTTTTCCTAAGCCAGGATTCAGACACAGCTAAGACATCCGGGTTGGCAGAGTGTGCTAAAGCAGTGAGTAAAACAAACTTAGGGAGTAGGCTTCTAATGTTAACATGCATGAAACCAAGGCTTTTACGGTTACAGAAGTCAACAAATGAGAGCGCCTGGGGAGTGGGAGTGGAGCTAGGCACTGCAGGACCTGGATTAACCTCTACATCACCAGAAGAACAGAGGAGAAGTAGGATAAGGGTACGGCTAAAGGCTATACGAACTGGCCGTCTAGCACGTTCGGAACAGAGAGTTAAAGGAGCAGGTTTCTGGGCACGATAGCATAGATTCAAGGCATAGTGTACAGACAAAGGTAAGGTAGGATGAGAGTACATTGGAGGTAAACCTAGGCATTGAGTAATGATGAGAGAGATATAGTCTCTAGAGACGCTTAAACCAGGTGATGTCATCGCATATGTAGGAGGTGGAACAACATGGTTGGTTAAGGCATATTGAGCAGGGCTAGAGGCTCTACAGTGAAATAAGACATTAATCACTAACCAGGACAGTAATGTATGAGGCATATTGATATTAGAGAGAGGCATGCATAGCCAAGTGAACATATGGGTCCAGTGAGTGGTTGGCCTGGCTGGGGACACGGCGATTCAGACAGTTAGCAGGCCGGTGCTAACAAGCTAGCAGTTAGTAGGCCGGGGATAAACAAGCTAGCAGTTAGCAGACCGGGGCAAGCAAGTTAGCAGTTAGCAGACCGGGGCAAGCAAGTTAGCAGTTAGCAGACTGGGGCTAGCAAGCTAGCAGTTAGCAGACCGGGGCTAGCAAGCTAGCAGTTAGCAGACCGGGGCTAGCAAGTTAGCGGAAGGGCCTTTGCGGGACGTCGCAATGGAGGTAAGTCTGTTTTTGCCTCTTCGTGCGGTGACGTCGATAGACCAGTCAAGGATTAGTAGGGTTCCAAGTAGCTCTAGGTAGCTAGCAGGCCGCGATCAGCAGAATGGACCTTCAGCGGACGTCGTGCCTGAGGAGCCTGTTGGAATCCTCGGGCAGGTTATGTCGCTATTCCAGTCGTAGAGGATCGGCGGGGTTCCGTGCCCCGTACCGGCAGTAGAAGGGGTCCGGATATTGTAGCCCAGGAGTGGGCTTCGGTGGTAGCACAGGAGCACTAGCCAGGCTAGCTTCAGGCTAATTGGTGCTTGCTCCGGGATGGAAACGCTAGCCAGGAGTAGTCACCTGGGATTGCGGTTAGCTAGTTGCGAAGATCCAGATGAACATGTTCAGAGTTTGCGGTAGGAATCCGGGGATATGGAGAGAAAAAATTATTAATTTTTAAGTATTTAAGTATTTATTTAAGTGTTTTCCAGTTTCCCACCCCATTAGATCTAAAGAAGATTGAATTAATATGGACATACCTGCTCTAGCTGAATTTACAATTGTGTATCATTTACAGCATTCGTCTGACAGAGTAATGATAATAGGGTAAACTAGCAGGGAGAATATGGATAGTGCTTGTATCTCCTGTGTATACAAGCAAGAGTTTGATCTTGTTCTTGCTGGAATAGTTGTGAGATTCGTGAAAGTGGTGTTTTAAGGTCTGCTGTATGACCGTGTATGTGAAGTTAACAGCTGTTGACTATAATAGTAAGTACTGTATGTCATGGATCAGCTTAATGGTGATACCCTATAGCAGGGATGGTGGATGGGCAACTTTGATGGGGATGTCAGCCACAAAAAAATCTGAACTCATCATGAGGGGCCGCAGTGGCAGAGAAGATTTTTAAATTTTACAGCAAATTTTCTACAATTCTATACATTTTGCCATAGGGTGGAAAGAAATGTCTGCAGTTTTTAATATAATATCTGGGTGACAGTGACTAACAAAATCAGTGGAGGCCCCCCAGTCGGTTCAACCATGACTAATACAAGTTTATGTAGCTGGCCTCCAGACTAATTTACCAATCTAAAAACATATTAACCGTCATGGGATAATTGAGTGACTGTCAGTGACTAACATAGCAAGAGTCAAACTGCTGATGCACAACCAAATTTGACATTGCACCTAGTTTATTTTACTATTCTAACTGTGAACAATACGTTTTGACTCTAACTGAGTTCCTGTGTCCCATACACACATGCATGTTAATATCAGTTGAGTTCATGTAGCTCAGACTTTCCTGTTCAGGCTGTCAGTATGTCCATAATTGTAGTTTCATGAATGCCTGCTGCTCGTCTCTGCTACACTCCTTCACAGAGTCAGAATTTGGCCATGAGACTCGAGTTGAGCTCAGGTGCATCCTGTTTCCAAAGATCATCCTTGAGATGTTTCTACAACTTGATTGGAGTCCACCTGTGGTAAATTCAATTGATTGGACATGATTTGGAATGGCACTCACCTGTCTTTATAAGGTCCCACAGTTGACAGCGCATGTCAGAGCAAAAACCAAGCCATGGGGTCGAAGGAATTGTCCGTAGAGCTCTGAGCCAGGATTGTGTCGAGGCACAGATCTGAAGAAGGGTACGAAAATAATTGAAGAATTTAATTTTTTTTCAGCGGCAGGGACTCCAGCCTGTAGGCTACAGAAAAGGCCATATTCTCATTCTACCATAGGCTATGTTAGATTATTTTGGGGCGGAATGTTGGTGGAGTGCCGCAGCAAATTCAACTCTCTAACAGTACCCTGTAGAGGCGCACCCGGCATGGACAAGCAATATATTTTGCACCCTTGCTTTTGACAAAGTGGCCACTGCTTATCACAGGTGACATCTGTGCTCACCTGAATAGCCCATATGCCACTGGGTGAGAGAAAGTATCATAGGTTTTGGGCAGAATTATGTGAGGTTTTATGTTTTGTTGGAGGTGTCTTGGTCAGTTTAGCTTAGAAAATCCCAATCTTCCTCTGTAGGGGGAGGTTCCTGGTGGAGAGCCAGACGTGATCACCAGGAGCCTCACTGCGGTGGCGATCCGCCTGCTCTTTCTGACGGAGGATGGCGCGCTGGAGTCTCATGTGGGTTTAGTTCCATACCTCTTCGCATGCCTGAATCACTCGTCCACCGCAGGAGCTTCGGTCTGGCTTGGAGTCCAAGGAGCCAGGGCTGGCTGATAACCCATAACACACTGGAAGGGAGTCAGCCCGGTGGAGGAGTGTCGCATTCAGCCCAAGGAAGGAATCTGGCCCACTCCCCCTGCCGGTCCTGGCAGTGGCTCCTCAGGAACCTCCCCAGCTCCTGGTTCATCCTCTCTACCTGCCCTTTAGACTGGGGCTGGTAGCCGGAAGTGAGGCTGACCGTGACCACCAGCTTTTCCATGAAAGCCTTCTATACACGTGATGTGAATTGGGGGCCACGGTCGGAGACGATATCCTCCGGAAGGCCATAGTGCTGGAAGACCTGCTGAAACAGGGCCTCAGCAAACTGGAGAGCGGTAGGGAGACCTGAGAGAGTGATGAAATGGCATGATTTAGAGAATCTGTCCACTATCACCAAAATGGTGGTAAAACCATCAGAAGAGGGGAGATCTGTGACAAAGTCAATCGACAGATGAGACCAGGGACGCTGAGGCTCGGGAAGTTTCCCTGCTGGAGTGTTCCGGGGGGATTTGGATTGGGAACATACGGAACAGGAGTTGACATATCAAGTGACGTCATGCACCAAGGTGGGCTACCAGTACTTTCCAGAGATGGACTGAATGGTGCGGGTAATACCTGGATGTCCAGCAACGACAGCTGTGCACCCAGGTCAATAGCCAATCCCTTATCCCTGTTGAAACGTAGGGCCGCTCAGGAGGAGAGGTGGCAGGTGCGGGTTCCCACTCCAGGGCCTGGTAAATGTGCACATATACATCCCAAAGCACGGGGACTATGACTCGAGAAGGTGGGATTATGGGTGCACTCAAGACAGGAACCTCTCCTGAATCGTGGAGATGGGACAGGGCATCGGCATTGATGTTTTTTTTACCTGGGCAATATCAAATCTGTTGCGCCTTCTTCACCACACTGTCTGTGTGGGTGGACCATTTCAGTGTGTCTGTGATGTGTACGCTAAGGAACTTAAAACTTTCCACCTTCTCAACTACTGTCCCGTCGATGTGGATGGGGGGTGCTCCCTCTGCTGTTTCCTGAAGTCCACCATCATCTCCTTTGTTTTGTTGATGTTGAGTGAGAGGTTGTTTTCCTGACACCACACTCCGAGTGCCCTCACCTTGTCCCTGTAGGCTGTCTTGTTGTTATTGGTAATCAAGCCCACTACTGTTGTGTCACCTGCAAACTTGATGAATGAGTTGGAGGTGTGCATGACCACGCGGTCATGGGTGAACAGGGAGTACAGGAGAGGGCTGAGCACGCACCCTTGTGGGGCCCCAGTTTTGAGGATCAGCGAAGTGGGTATGTTCTTTCCTACCTCCACCACCTGGGGGCGGCCCGTCAGAAAGTCCAGGAACCAATTGCAGATGGCCAGGTTGAGACCCAGGGCTTCAAGCTTAATGATGAGCTTGGAGGATACTATGGTGTTGAATGCTGAGCTGTAGTCAATGAACAGCATTCTTACATAGATATTCCTCTTGTCCAGATGGGATAGGGCAGTGTGCAGTGTGATGACGATTGTAGAGTGAGATCGAATCTGGTTCAGTTGCCTCCTTGTCAATATATACTCCAGGTTCCGATGGTCGGTGAGGATGAGAAATGGGTCATGGGCGCCTTCCAGCCAGTGTCTCCACTCCTCTAATGCCAACTTTATCGTCAGGAGCTCCCGATCGCCAACATCATAGTTTCTCTCTGCAGGAAACAGCTTTTTTGAGTAATATGCACATGGATACAATTTCTGTGGACCTTGACGTTGGGACAGGACAGCCCCCACACCTACTTATGAAGGGTCCACCTCCACCACGAAGGGCAGAGTAGGATCAACTCTTCAGTAGGCTGAAGGCTTTGTCAGCTGCAGAATTTAATCCCAACTTCCAGGGACCACCCTTGAGGAGAGAAGTGAGAGGAGAGTCGATCGAGTTAAAGTGCTTCATAAATCGGCAGTAGAAGTTGGCCCAAAAACCGTTTTAACCCCTTTATGGTGGTTGGGACTGGCCATGACCTGACAGCATCCACCTTCTCTCATCCATCATGATTCCTTGCGGGTCGATCAGGTAACCCAAGAAGGAGACCTCAGCATGCGTTCCAGGACTACTCGGATGTGAGCGATGTGCTCCTCCAAGGTAGCCGGGTAGACCGCGCTGAAGGCCGTCTTCCATTCATCCCCCTCCCGGATGCGGATCAAATTGCAGGCACTACGCAAGTCCAATTTATTGAAAAACTAGGCCCTGCAGAGTTGTTCAATCACATCCGGAACCAACAGGAGAGGGTAGCGGTACTTTGTGGTGATGGATTTCAGATTTCTGTAATCGATGCATGGGCGCAATCCTCCGTTTTTCTTGGCCATGAAGAAGTAGCCTGCCGATGCAGGGGAGGTGGACGTGCGAATGAAACCCTGCTGGAGAGCCTCCTGGATGTACTCCTCCATAGCCTTGGTTTCAGCCACCGACAGAGGGTAGATGCGGCCACAAGTAGGCGCAGAGCCTGCAAGCAGGTCGATGACACAGTCCCAGGGGTGATTAGGAAGGAGACATGTGGCGCGGGTCTTGTGCTGAAGGGCAACCACGGGGCTTTCCACCGACGTGGAACCACAGGGAAAGGGTGATGAGGAAGGGAAGGATTTCTTTATATATGGATTCCACGGTGAGGGTGAGTGGTGCTGTTATGTGTGTGATTGTCCTGGATCCTAGTGGTTGACAATCCAGCGCTTGAACTGGACAAGGAGAGGAGAGCGAGTATGAGGTGACGTTAAGGGAGGAGGGCCTGGTCAATAAAATTCCCCACGGCACTGGAGTCCACTAGAGCTGTAGAAACAAAACATGAAGGACAGCCATCCAGTGAAATTGATACAAGAAAAGGTTTGGTGGAAATTGATGATGATGGAATACTGACGCCAAACCCAGGAGATGGATGATCACGTGGCTGTCCCTCTGCTCTCATGGAACCCCAGTTAGAACATACCGGACACCATTGAAGCTAGTGCCCCTCTTGTCCACTATATGGACAGAGCACCAGCTGTCTACGACGGCATCGCTCAGCCACGGAGAGGCGTGTGGCCCCTATCTCCATGGGTTCAGGCTCTGACTCAGAACGATCAACAGAGAAGGGAGAGAGGCGATGGGGGTACCGACGCTCCTGATGCAGGTTATCCAGGTGGGTGGCCATCGCGATGAGGGCATCCAAGGATAGGTTGTCGTCTTGGTACGCCAACTCCATCTGGCCCTCTTCGCGCAATCGTTTTCTGAATAGGGTGCGGAGTGCTGGCTTATTCCATCCACTGGATGCTGCCACTGTCCGAAAGGTGAGCGCGTACTCTGCCGCGGTCAGGCCATCCTGCCGTAGTTGGAGTAGGCGCTCAACCCCCTCTCTACCCACTGGTGGATGGTTGAAGACCCCCCTGAACAGAGCCATGAGCCCCTCATAGGAACCCAGCTCCTCCGCTCCTCTCTCCCAGACGGCTGTGGCCCACTCCAACGCCCGTCTGGTCAGCAGAGAAATAACCGTGGCAACCTTGGATGTCTCGGTGGTGGGGACTCCACTCTGATGGGAGAACTAAAGGGAGCACTGGAGTAGGAAGCCACAGAATTTTGATGGAGTCTGTCATATTTGTCCGGGAGGGACAATCGGAGATCGCTGACCAGGACGAACTGCTGAATGGGCTGGGGTACTGGCTCGCTGGGCTGACTTGTGGCAGATAATTCTCTGCTCTTTGGAGATGATGCCCCTTGAGTAATGACGACTCGTTGAAGAACGCGGAGGACCTCATCCATAGCCGTTCCCAATTGAGCCAGCTGGTCTTAATATTGACAAAATAGGTGTCCCTGTTCACCGACAATCTGGGAGATGTCTTTATTAACCCTTTCACACGTACCATCACACGGGTGTGATCGTTCTACAGTGGTCCCTGAAGCTTACGATCACACCGTGTGATTAGAATGCTTATTTAGAACGGCCAGTTTCGAATGATGCAACAATCAGCATTTGAGCTGTTCACACTTTTTTCAGAAACTATTTACACAAACACAGTCCTTACAAAGTTATGTCCAGAATGTGAGCAGTTTATTTTTGGATGCAATGTTCAGATATTCACAGAAGTATCTATAGCATAACACAATCATCTAAATCGGAAAAATTTAGGCTACATTTGTCCTAGCGCTAACTGCGGAAAGACTGACGCAACACAAGCGGTCATATTTTATAACTCTCGGCTGACATAAACTAAGGTATGAATTAGCTAATAGCAATTACTATTTATAATTAATCACATCATGGGTGAGCTCACCATTGATCTAAATAATTGAGTAAAACACTTTCTAGAAATCAAAAGTAATCCGACAATTAGTTCCAGCGCGCCGCCATGCTTTTTTTCCTTACAGAAACCAAAGATAGACGACAAGATGTGTTTGGTCTGTTTATAGTATGCATGTTGAAGGGGTGTGTCGTCTACCATAGTTCCCATCCCACCATTCACTTCCTGAAGTTTTCAAAAAATGAGTGAACCCTTACTCACCTCATTTTGTTATAGCATCTTTGGTCTGACAGACAATTACGTGAAACACAGAATGCATTGTATGTCAACAAACTTGGCACCACACATAGCTGGAATTAGCTTATCTCATCATAATCAGTACAACCTTCAAAAAAGTATTTTACACACGTATGTGCCCATTACAATCTATGCAAGAATCGGAATGCATGATTTATCATAATTACCACGCGAAACATTTTCTGATAGTGATTTGATACAAATGGCGTGTGCAGGCAGTCAATCACGTAACCTCGCACTCACACTGAGCAATTCAGTGTTGTTGTTTATGTATGTAGCCAGTGAGCTAAACTGTAGCATTAGCAACTCACAAATGAAATTCTGGAGATTTTTTACAATTCTGACAATGAGTCTGAAAGTCAGGAATCAGATTCTGACAGTGATGAGCTGCCCCCCAGCCATTGAGAACCCTGAATCTGAGGACCCCCTTGTCCACTGACAAAGTCCCAGTTTCCTTTGAAAATGTTGGTGGTGATGGAGGCAGACCGACAGTGGATGAAGTACAGGAGTTCTGTGGTAGCTGGAAGGCTGCCAGCCATTTTACCCCTCCTGGCCCTGCTGTTTGCTTTGATGAGTCCCAGTCTGGAGTGCAACGCCCCTTGCCATTTCCATCTGAGGCAGTGCTTCAAGTTGTTTCTGACAGAGGAGCTGGTGGGAGACATAGCAGAGACCAATCACTATGCCTTGGAGCTACAGGAGAAGAGAGCCAGGAGTGTGGGGGAATAACCACAATTAGTGAAATGTATACCTTCCTGGTGACAGTCCTTCTCAAGGGGATAGTAAAGAAGAACTCCCTAAGAGAATACTGGAGCACAGATCCTGTGTTTGCAATCCCCTTCTTTGCCACCCTCTTTTCCCAAGACTGCTTCCTAGTTCTGCTGCAATGACTGCATTTCATCAACAATGCTACTGCCATCATAAATTACCCATTATACAAAATATGAAATGTCAACAGCTGGCAGTAAAGTGGTATGACAAATGAGACAGCCATGTCCTCTCCAATATCCATACAGCAACCATGTGGACCACCTGATGGGAGAGAGAAAAATCATACAAGACTGCGTGCTTGACTATATCCACTGCCCCCATTGAGGTTAATGATAAACATGATAAACAGCTTTGTGGAATGCACTCAGAAAACAACCAATTGGTATAAGATTATATTTTTCCATCTGATCAATGCAGCCCTCAATGGCCACATAGTTCACGGCCAACTAACAGGTGAGATGATTACTGAACAAAGGATTTTTTTGTAATTGGACATACAGTTCACCTACAGAAACTATTAACGTAATAAGGCACTTACTTTGATAGAAACACAGTCTGGATTTGAACCAGGGTGTCTGTACTGACACCTCTAGCACTGAGATGCTGTGCCTTAGACAGCTGTACCACTTGGGAGTCATAAGGCCAAGGTAGCTTCAAAATACAACAAGCCAATACTTCTGACGCAATTAGCATTGTTTTACAGAGCTAATAGAAGAATGTAGCTACATAAGCACAATTGAATAGAACACCATAAAGGTTATGAAATGAGTAACATTACCTCACGTGTCCGCGGTTATAAGGAATGTACACAAATATATTACGCTCCATACAGTGAGCTACAGTAGAAATGGTATAACACGACATACAGAAACTATTAGAACGTAATAAAGCTCTCTGATAGAAACTGCCTGCTGGATTTGAGCCTGGGTGTCTGTAGTGACGCCTCTAGGCCTGAGACGCTGTGCCTTAGACAGCTGCGCCACTTGGGAGTCATAAGGCCAGGGTAGCTTCAGAATACAACACATGCTAATACTTCTGACGCAATTAGCATTGTTTTCCAGAGCTAATAGAAGAACATAGCTAGCTACCTAAGCATTGAGTATAACACCATAAAGGTTATGAAATGATTAACAATACCTCACGTGTCCGCGGTTATAAGGAATATACGCCAAAATATTATGCTACAGTAGAAACGAAATGCAGAAACTATTATAACGTAATAAGGCACTTTGATAGAAACGCACACATTTCCAAAGTTATTATTGGTAACGAAAACAACTATGACTGCTATGCAGGCAACAGACGGAAAATGTGAACACCTGTGTGCAGGAAGGGAGATTAGCAAATGTCTGCAGACTTGAACTGCACAAACAATTGGGAAGTGTTAGGGGAATTTTGTCCGGGTCAGAAATGTCAAAAATATTTAATTGGTCCACAAAAGTAAAAAATGAATACTTTTATATGAATGAGGCGGAACACACCTCAATTCAAACTGTTCTTAGAAAATAAAAAACTATTTGAAATTGACAAGTTGAAAACAGCCTATAAAAACAGGCTGCGTACCTTGGTTTGAGGGCAGCGCGGATTAAATGTATTGTTGCGTAACAATCACATTCTGGAATGGAGAGAACGTTTTAACATCATGTGCATAAAACATTTTTTTAAACACACTGGGGTGACGGTTAGAGATATTTGGAACTCACGCGGTAGTATTCTGTAACGTAGACACAGGCAGTCAGGAAGCAGGTGCAGTTAATAAGTTTAATAACAATGAACATGGACCGATACAAACCAAGTGCAGCATCTGACATGGAAACAACCAATTCTACTTGCTGACTGATAACAAAAGAGTGCTAAATAAAGGGTTGGTAATAAAAGGAGTAATGAAGTACAGGTGTGACTGATGATGAGACGCAGGTGTGCGTAATGATGGTTGCCAGGTGTGCGTAAAGATGGGTTGCCAGGACTGGTGGTTAGTAGACCGGTGACGTTGAACGCCGGAGCGGGAGTGGACGTGACAACGACACATACATGATATCTGAATATGTGAAATATGTGAATTTGAGTTATTCATCATATGGTAGTGGTTGCATGGAGATTAGCCTACATCTAGTAAAAGCAATTGAGAGTTCAAAGAACCGTTTTCACTAATAGTCAAACTAAGACAATGACTTCTCTGGACATTGTTCTGTCACGATTCAGCAGTCTAGCGAATTTACATTTGGTTGAGATTTCAACTAACGTGAATTCAACGTGAAATCAATCAAAAATGTCACCATGTCATTGGATTTATGTTAAAAGTTCGGTGAATAAAATATGAAATTCCCTTATGTTGATAACATTGATCAGTTTTTCATTGCAGAAGGACATTTCAGCACATACTCAAACGCTGGCCTTTGTCTCAGCATCATGAATATAGAAATCTGCTCCGATTTAGGAAGTTGATTAAAAGTTTGCATGAAGAGTCTGTGGCACTTATTAGACATTTTATTGGGACAAATGAAAGGCTTTTAACCACCGTCTTGTCTTCGGGCTGAATCCAACACAGCCTCACGCTGACTGACGTGACAGCCAACATGCTGAGACTGAAATAACTCCTCGCTCTCGTCTCCTCGGAATTCATATTGCAGCTTTTTCTTCTCTTAGTTAATGCCCTATAGAGTGTGGTTGGATTCTGACTTATTAGTGGAGAGGTTCACTATAGCTGGAGTATAGGAAAGGTCTGAACAGGAAATGAACTGTAGGATGTGGTGGAAACATAAAGACTAATAGAAGAGATGCAGAGATGATGCATGCTGTCTGGAGGGAGTTGGCTGTGTTTTAAGAAGAATATGCAATTTAATCTATTCCTTATTTCCTCTTGGATGTATCGAATCTGATTATTATCTGCACACACACACACACACACACACACGCAGACAGACTGCTCTGACTGAATTTTGTGGACTGTGACTAAAGTGAGAAGGTGCCCTTTCTCACTGATGAGATGAATATGTATGAGCGAGAGGAGGAGAGGAGAAGAGGCAGCTGAGACATGACTCTGGACCCACTCCTTGACAAATCACGGAGGTCAAACACCCAGCCACTGCTGACTCCATAGCCACAGTCACTGTGTGTGTGTGTGTGTGTGGGTGCGTGTGTGTGTGTGTGTGGGTGTGTGGGTGCGTGTGTTTGCCTATGTATGCATCTGTGTCTGTGTGTGTTCATTGAGAAGTAAAGTGGTCATCAGTTATGCCCCTGTGGAGACATTTAACCAGCACACAAACACACACACATTTCCATCTAAGATTGCTGATTGCCACTAAATGTCTCAAATTGCACTCTCGTGTCCCTCTTGACTATCAAGTGTCTATTCTATATTCTCACCCTCCAGTGTCGGTCCTCATACTAGAATCAAAGCTGATTATTCATTGAAGGTGTATCTGCACAGCTAAAGTGACATACAGTACTTGGCTACATGCAGCTCACTCTACCAAGTTTCTTTACAAATATTTGAATACAGTTTTGTATGTTTTTTTTATTTCAAGCAGGAGTGGCCAACTCTGGTATTTGAGATCCACATGTTGTAAAGTATTTTGTAAAAGCCATATTAATGTAGTTAAGCTGTTTCATGACTGTATGTCCCAGTGAGCGTTATTACTTTGTCTGGATGGCTGTTGTGTTGTTTGGGGTTGTCAGGGTTTGGGCGGCTGGTGGTGGGTGGTGGATGGTTTGTGGTGGGTGGGTCATTGGGATGGAAGAATGTTAGATGGGGCACGTGCCCCCAGCCGGTGAGCAGTCAATGACTGTGTGAGGATGTCCCCAGACAGCTGGGAGGCCGCGGGGCAGGCCTGGCCATGGGTGCTCCTCTCATAACCTTGCTGTCCAGACTGCCTATCTGTTGTCTGTAAAGCTGATCTGACAGCACTCTACTCCGAGCCCTGGGCCCACGTTTGAAAGCACAACCAGCAGGTCCCAGACAGACAAACAGCCTGCAGGCTCCGGACAGAAGGACAGACAGACACACGTACGAACACAGACACACACAAACACACAGATAAATACATTTCTAGAAGGTCATTACCTGATCGTTAATAACCAAGGAAGGAATATTTTTTGTAAGGTATTGTAATTTCAGGGTTTTTAAATGTTCACTTTAATGTGCACTATAACCATCCTAAGTGAGACATACTGCGCATCCTCAGATTACATTGTCTCAGATTTTGATTGGTTTTTGTGACATGCCACTGATTGACTGTAATGATGGTAAATCAATTAACAGGAACATTTGCAGTATGAGAATAAAATCCAAATTCACACTGCAAATTGAACATTCTAATTTACATGTTGCTTAATTAACTTTGATAGTTTAGACAGATTTACACAAATTAGTTTTGAATGTTCTGTCAATCACAAGACAGACAGGCAGCAGTGTTTTGGCTGTCATCTAATTACAATACAGGTTGGAAGCCACTGTTTGCCATGATTTTGAGATAACACAACTTTTTAGAAAAGTTTAAATCAGATAAATCCTTGTAGATTACCTAAGAGACAGTGGCAGACTCATCTCAGTCGGTTAATATACAGTGGCAAGAAAAAGTATGTGAACCCTTTTGAATTACCTGGATTTCTGCATAAATTGGTATTAAAATTTGATCTGATCTTCATCTAAGTCACAACAATAGACAAACACAGTGTGCTTAAACTAATAACACACAAATTATTGTATTTTTCTTGTCTATATTGAATACATAATTTAAACATTCACAGTGTAGGGTGGAAAAAGTATGTGAACCCCTAGACTAATGACTTCTCCAAAAGCTATTTGGAGTCAGGAGTCAGCTAACCTGGAGTCCAATCAATGAGATGAGATTGGAGATGTTGATTTAGAGCTGCCCTGCCCTATAAAAAACACTCACAAAATTTGAGTTTGCTATTCACAAGAAGCATTGCCTGATGTGAACCATGCCTCAAACAAAAGAGATCTCAGAAGGCCTAAGATTAAGAATTGCTGCCTTGCATAAGCTGGAAAGTATCTCTAAAAGCCTTGATGTTCATCAGTCCACAGTAAAACGAATTATCTATAAATGGAGAAAGTTCAGCACTGTTGCTACTCTCCCGAGGAATGGCCGTCCTGCAAAGATGACTGCAAGAGCACAGCGCAGAATGCTCAATGAGGTTAAGAAGAATCCTAGAGTGTCAGCTAAAGACTTACAGAAATCTCTGGAACACGCTAACATCTCTGTTGACGAGTCTACGATTGTAACAATCATTGTTAGAAGGATGGTCGTACCAAGATGCAGGGTGGGGTAGGTTAATCATTTTTATTTATGATAACCGGCACAAAACAAGAAAGAGTAACAAACGAAACGTACAGCTTTGTAGGGCTAAAAAGCGGATCGTCGCCGGAGGAACCGGACCGTGGATTGTCGCCGGGGGAACGGGTCCGTGGATCGTCGCCGGGGACTCCGGACCGTGGATCGTCGCCGGAGGAACCGGACCGTGGATCGTCGCCGGGGACTCCGAACCGTAGATCGTCGCCGGAGGCTCCGGACTGAGAACCCTCGCTGAAGGCTCTGGACTGGGAACCCTCGCAGGAGGCTCTGGACTGGGAACCCTCGCAGGAGGCTCTGGACTGGGAACCCTCTCCGGGCCATGGATCATCACTTGAGGCTCCGGGCCATGGATCATCACTTGAGGCTCCGGGCCATGGATCATCACTGGAGGCTCCGGGCCATGGATTATCACTGGAGGCTCCGGACTGGGAACCGTCGCTGGAGGCTCCGGACTGGGAACCGTCGCTGGAGGCTCTGGACTGCCGACCGTCGCTGGAGGCTCTGGACTGCAGACTGTCGCTGGAGGCTCTGGACTGCAGACCGTCGCTGGAGGCGTACCGGGCTGGGGAGACGCACAGGAGGCCTGGAGCGTGGAGCTGGCACAGGACGTACCGGGCTGTGGAGGCGCACTGGAGGTCTGGAGCGTAGAGCTGGCACCACGTGTCCTGGACAGATGACAACCTTCGCACGGCAAGTGCGGGGAGCTGGCACAGGACGTACCGGGCTGTGGAGGCGCACTGGCGACACGGTGCATAGAGCCGTCACACATTGTACCAACGATAGACAGCTGCCTCTGATTGGGAACCATACCAGGCCAACATAGAAATACACAAACTAGAGTACCCATCCTAGTCACACCCTGACCTAACCAAAAGAGAGAATAAAAAGGCTCTCTAAGGTCAGGGCGTGACAACGATACGTAAAACACTAAACAAGAATGGTGTTCATGGGAGGACACCACGGAAGAAGCCACTGCTGTCCCAAAACAACATTGCTCCACGTCTGAAGTTCGCAAAAGAGCAGCTGGTACTGCTACACAGTACCAGCACTGGTACACTGGTACACCGCTACTGGCAAAAATATTCTATGGACAGATTAAACAAATTTTTTGTTGTTTGGAAGGAACACACAACACTATGTGTGTAGAAAAAAAGGCACAGCACACCAACATCTAAACCTCATCCCAACTGTAAAGTATGGTGGAGGGAGCATCATGGTTTGGGGCTGCTTTGCTGCCTTAGGGCCTGGATAGCGTGCTATCATCAACAGAAAAATGAATTCCCAAGTTTATCAAGACATTTTGCAGGAGAATGTAAGTCTATCTGTCCGCGAACTGAAGCTCAACGGAAGTTGGGAGATGCAACAGGACAACGACCCAAAACACCGAAATAAATCAACAACAAAATGGCTTCAACAGAAGAAAATACGCCTTCTGGAGTGGCCCAGTCAGACTCCTGACCTCATCCCGATTTGAGATGCTGTGGCATTACCTCAAGAGAGCAGTTCACACCAGACATCCCAAGAATATTGCTGAACTGAAACAGTTTTGTAAAGAGGAATGGTCCAAAATTCCTCCTGAACGTTGTGCAGGTCTGATCTGCAACTACAGAAAACGTTTGGTTGAGGTTGTTGCTGCCAAAGGATGGTCAACCAGTTATTAAATCCAAGTCTTCACATACTTTTTGCACTCTGAATGTTTACACAGCGTGTTCAATAAAGACATGAAAACGTATAATTATTTGTGTGTTATTAGTTTAAGCAGACTGTGTTTGTCTATTGTTGTGACTTAGATGAAGACAAGATCACATTTTATGCAGAAATCCAGGTAATTCCAAAAGGTTCATATATTTTTTCTTGCCACTGTATTTACAGAAAATAGACCCCCAAAGCCATTCATGTACACAGAAACACACATGTGTAGAGACTGTGCCTATGGCATCAGCACTGGCTGGTTGGTATTAACTGTAGAGCTGTCTTCAGATGCAGACAGGACATAGAGCAATCAGCCTCCCAATTATCCTTGGCCCCTCCGAGCCACAGCACACCAGCTTAGATGCAAAACCTCTCGGTTACTCCTCACTAGATACTCATGAATACATTTATACATATAGATTATTTACCAGAATGTATTCCCCCTTTTTCATAGCAGGTCATTATTTTCTCTCCTGCGCATGGGCAGTGTTTCTTGCTTGAGTGAGTTCAAGTATCAGTCATAATTAAACTCCAGATTAAACAGCCTGGCCTCAAAGACTAGACGTAACATAGTAAATGTAAATATGTGACTTTCAAATTAGTATGGTTACACAAGGAGGGAGGTTGGTCGGGTAGGGTGGGTGGGTGGGCGTGTGACACGTCTTTCAACCCTCTTATATCTGGAGCCTCATCAGTCCACCGTGTCTGTGACAGTGTTAGGTGTTAGTGGCATTTCTTACTCCGCATGCTGAAAGAAGATATAACCATCTCACCACAGACTGGGATAGATCAGTATGGGAATATTGGTGAAAAGGACATCTCAGTAAATTAACTTTAATGGTATTCACTCACGAGGGGAAAAACGAGAGGGATATTATTAGATTAGATAACTATTTCCAGAATGTTCCCCCATGCAACAAGAATAAATGACTCAAACAAAATACAACCACACATGGAATGCAATTTAACTTGAACTTATTATAAATAAATGATCAGGCACACAAATACAATCATTCACAATGTAGAAATATAACAAAAACCCTGGGTATAGAGTGTACTCTTAAAACTCAGTCACTAGCGTTAGCTGGTGTTGGAGCTCAATGAAGGTAAGACGAATTCAGCAAATCCAGTGTTATTCACAGTACCGTAGCAAACCCCCCTGAATCCAAGGCCAATGCCTATCTGTAATCCATGGCCTGCATGCAACAGAAGAGATGTCCAGCATCATGAAAGTCCTTACTCCTCTCGGACAAAGCAGCTCCTGATCCGATAAACTAGTTTACGTTGGCTAAATTCTCCACACAGCAGCAGGCGAATTCAGTCAAATTCGATAGATAGATATTTAACTAGAATTTCTGTACACTTGTAACAGGTATGTCAAATTAAGCAACAGTCTCTATGCAATTTGTAGTCTCGTATAAAAAAACTTAAGGCTTGTAATTGGCAAAACCAAATCAGGCCATTCTAGTTCACATCAATGCAAAAGGTCAAAAATAATTAAGTGGATGGCACATTAAAGAATTCAACCAAACATTGACTGTTAAATGATTTACATGTAGTTTCCTTAAAATGTGCACATAAAAGTAACTGTTAGGAATTTTATGAATAATGACTAAAACAATGTCTACATTTAGATAAAACTATAACTAATTGAACTCTGCACTGTATTATTATTATATCTGATTAATAATGTTAATTCATAAGGAAGGGATTATGTAGTATGAACAAGGAGGAATTAAAACATAATAAACACCATTCCAACTTAGTTAGAGAGATTTGTGCTGTGGGTTATAAAGTAAGCAAAAAGGGTATAAACTATTAAACTATGGTTGAACTGACCCAACTTAGCCCTGAGATGTTTAGATAAGGCAGTGAGTAACTTTTTAGGTATTCCATTATCTTGAGTTGTCTGCTAAAGTGGTAATAAATTATAGTGAGCCTTCAGGAGAATAACTGATATTGTGTGTCATGTGTGTGCGCTGGTGAGTTGGAATGAACTTTCGAACCTGTTTTATCTTGGTCAAAAGGAGGAGCTTTATTCTGTAACCAATGACGTCATATTTTGTATATAAACTGTTGTTTATGGTTAAATGGGTGCGTGCTCCGAGAATAAATACTATTATCTAATTTTAATAAGACTGTACCCTGTCTATTTTATGTTAATAAGTATCTTACAAATATTAGAAATAGACAGATTTTAATTTTGATTTTAATTAATGAGTACATAGAGGAATTATTTAATACCCTTGACGGTAACATAAGTGTTTGTTTCAATGCAAAACAAAATAGGCTAAACACCAAAGGCTGTAGTAAAACTGACTTTCTAATACATGGTTTTAACAGGGTATTACACAGATAAATGAGAACATAACTCTATCAGGTATGAAGGTAAGACCCAGATGCAGACCACGTCGAATAAACAATAGTTTAATAATTCAACAGGGGCAGGCGATAGACAGGTCAAGGCAGGCAATGTGGTCAGTAAACCAGAGGTGGGGCAATGGTACCGGGCGGCAGGCAGGGTCAGGGTAAGGCAGAGTTCGGTAATCCAGAGGGGGGCAAAAATACAGGTCGGCAGGCAGGCTCAGGGGCAGGCAGAGTGGTCAGGCAGGCGGGCTCGGAGTCAGGACAGGCAAGGGTCAAAAACCAGGAGGGCGAGAAAAGAGAGACTAGAAAAAGCAGGAGCTGAGACACAAAATGCTGGTTGACTCTAACAAATAAGACGAACTGGCAACAGACAAACGGAGAACACAGGTATAAATACACAGCGGATAATGGGGAAGATAGGTGTCACCTGTAGGGGGGTGGAGACAATCACAAAGACAGGTGAAACAGAACAGGGTGTGACAAACTCTTGTCTGGGTGGCCTTTTATATAAAGGTAGGATTATCATTTGTTTGTCCTCTGAATGTAGACTCCATCAGATAGGAGTTTCAGAAGGGAAATCAATTTTTCTATGTGTTGGCCCTGCTGTACAGTGCTGAACGTGGCAGGTGTGATAGCCTTTGCCTATTTGATAGATTTTTCCACGTTTCCATCCACAGGTTTACTGCGAGTAAAGTCATACCATATAAAAACAATGTAGACAACTGTGGTGGATACAGGAAGTTTAGGCACCATTTTATAAATGCTGACAGATCATTTGTTTGTTCAACATAGTGGAATATTTTTGTGTCTGTAAAATGTATTTGCGAGAAATGGCAGTCTGTCACGGATCCTTCCGGAACTTTCATTTCGCACACCTGGCCCCTATTCCCAGTGATTAGTAATTGTATAAGTGTGTCCTTGGTTTATGTGCCATTGTGGATTGCCCAGATGATTACTGGTCTCGTCCCGTGTGTTAATCATTGTGCGCATGTGTTATTTATTCGAGGTATTCCTTGCTCTTTTGTTTGGGTTTCTACCCTGTGTTTTGTATAGTGTTTGTTTGGTCTTCGTCCCCGTGCCTTCACACGGCACGCCGTAATTTGGGTGAAAAAAATATATAGATAATATTACGCATTCCTGTGGCTGTCTCTCGAATCATTCATACCAGCGTGACACAGGCAAAATGTCTTTATGCGCAAATATTGATATAATAACCATCATATCGAGGTAAACATGGAGTCACAAGATGACAAGTCACAAAACCATGCAGTTTATTAGGCTACAGGTGAAATAACTTCACAGAGTGGTGAAAGTGCAAGGTGATGAGCTTGATGCTCCTTTCCAATAAATGTTGAGGGTCTTATTCTGGTGACATGATGATCAATGCTTGACTGCCGTAATATTCTCGCTCTTATCCATAATAATCTCATTATGTATTATAGATTAATTTACCCGCAGAGCCTACCCCTACTGTATCTGTGAGCTGTTGGCTTGAGTGCAGGTGCCCGGACCAGAGTAGGCACATTTTCTATTTAACCAACAGTTTTTGTGACAAAACTATCGATAGAGTTGAAAATGTGATGAAAACAGAGATTGGAAACCCAAATTGGTCTACACAGACAAGTTCTGGCCTGGTTTAGATCTTATCTGTCGGAAAGATATCAGTTTGTCTCTGTGGATGGTTTGTCTCTGTGGATGGTTTGTGTATGGTCTGACAAATAAACTGTAAATTTCGGTGTTCCTCAAGGTTCTGTTTTAGGAACACTATTGTTTTCACTATATCTTTTACCTCTTGGTGATGTCATTCGGAAACATAATGTTAACTTTCACTGCTATGCAGCTGTACTTTTCGATGAAACATGGTGAAGCCCCAAAATTACCCTCCCTGGAAGACAGGGAGGCTGCAAATGTTGGCTGCAAATGTTCTACTTTTAAACTCGGACAAAACAGAGATGCTTGTTCTAGGTCCCGAGAAACAAAGAGATCTTCTGTTGAATCTGAAAATTAATCTTGATGGTTGTACAGTCGTCTCAAATAAAACTGTGAAGGACCTCGGCTTTACTCTGGACCCTGATCTCTCTTTTGACGAACATATCAAGACTGTTTCAAGAACAGCTTTTTTCCATCTACGTAACATTGCAAAAATCTGAAGTTTTCTGTCAAAAAATTATGCAGAAAAATGTATCCATGCTTTTGTCACTTCTAGGTTAGACTACTGCAATGCTCTACATTCCGGCTACCCGGATAAAGCACTAACTAAACTTTAGTTGCTGCTAAATACGGCTGCTAGAATCCTGACTAGAACCCCCAAAATTGATCATATTACTAGCCTCCCTACACTAGCCTTCCTACACTGGCTTCCTGTTAAGGCAAGGGCTGATTTCAAGGTTTTACTGCTAACCTACAAAGCATTACATGGGCTTGCTCCTACCTATCTTTCCGATTTGGTCCTGGCGTACATACCTACACGTACGCTACGGTCAGAAGACGCAGGCCTCCTTACTGTCCCTAGAATTTCTAAGCAAACAGCTGGAGGCAGGGCTTTCTCCTATAGAGCTTAATTTTTATGAAATGGTCTGCCTTCCCATGTGAGAGACGCAGACTCGGTCTCAACCTTTAAGTCTTTATTGAAGACTCCTCTCTTCAGTAGGTCCTATGATTGAGTGTAGTCTGACCCAGGAGTGTGAAGGTGAACGGAAAGGCACTGGAGCAACAAACCGCCCTTGCTGTCTCTGCCTGGCCGGTTCCCCACTCTCCACTCTGATTCTCTGCTTCTAACCCTATTACAGGGGCTGAGTCACTGGCTTACTGGTGCTCTTCCATGCCGTCCCTAGGAGGGGTGCGTCACTTGAGTGGGTTGAGTAACTGACGTGATCTTCCTGTCCGGGTTGGCGCCCCCCCCCCTTGGGTTGTGCCGTGGCGGAGATCTTTGTGGGTTATACTCGGCCTTGTCTCAGGATGGTAAGTTGGTGGTTGAAGAGATCCCTCTAGTGGTGTGGGGGCTGTGATTGGCAAAGTGGGTGGGGTTACATCCTGCCTGTTTGGCCCTGTCTGGGGGTATCGTCGGATGGGGCCACAGTGTCTCAGCCTCCAGTATTTATGCTGCAGTAGTTTATGTGTCGGGGGGCTAGGATCAGTCTGTTGTATCTGGAGTATTTCTCCTGTCTTATCCAGTGTCCCGTGTGAATTTAAGTTTGCTCTCTCTAATTCTCTCTCTCTTTCTCTTTCTTTCTATCTCTCTTTCTTTCTTTCTCTCTCTCAGAGGACCTGAGCCCTAGGATCATGCCTCAGGACTACCTGGCATGATGACTCCTTGCTGTCCCCAGTCCACCTGGCCGTGCTGCTGCTCCAGTTTCCAATGTTCTGCCTCCGGCTATGGAACCCTGACCTGTTCACCGGACATGCTACCTGTCCCAGACCCGCTGTTTTCAACTCTCTGGAGACAGCAGGAACGGTAGAGATACTCTGAATGATCGGCTATGAAAAGCCAACTGACATTTAGGTGCTAATTGCTGACCTGTTGCACCCTCGACAACCATTGTGATTATTATTATTTGACCCTGCTGGTCATCTATGAACATTTGAACATCTTGGCCATGTTCTGTTATAATCTCCACCGGCACAGCCAGAAGAGGGCTGGCCACCCCTCATAGCCTGGTTTTTCTCTGGGTTTCTTCCTAGGTTCTGGCCTTTCTAGGGAGTTTTTCCTAACCACCGTGCTTCTACACCTGCGTTGCTTGCTGTTTGGAGTTTTAGGCTGGGTTTCTGTACAGCACTTTGTGACATCAGCTGATGTAAGAAGGGCTTTATTATTAAATTTGATTGATTGATACATTTTTATATGCAAAAAGTCAGTTTGGTGTAAATACACCACAGGAGGGGATAATGCGCATATTTTATTTATGCATATTTTTTAATATTTGCATGAAAATCTATCACCAATTGGATGGAAACCTAATGTGGGGACCTGTTGCAGATCCAATCTTTGACCGCAAGCCCAATTTTTGTGTGTGTAGCACAATATTATTTCTTATGCTTACCCCCCAGGCTCCACTTACCATTCTCCACTTGACTTGTCTTTGTCTCTCTGAGGAGCTTTTGACTTTCCTCACAATAACCACTACTGATAAGAGGCTTCGTTATTTTTCATCCAGAGGGAGCATGTGTGTAAATTAATTAAATAAGTGGCATTAGTGTTGGCTTGAAGGGTCCACCAAACAAATAGATAATTACTTGTTACACTCAATGAAGGTCTCTGCTAAGCTATTAAGCTGAGTGAGTGAGTGAGTGAGTGAGTGAGTGAGTGAGTGAGTGAGTGAGTGAGTGAGTGAGTGAGTGAGTGAGTGAGTGAGTGAGTGAGTGAGTGAGTGAGTGAGTGAGTGAGTGAGTGAGTGAGTGAGTGAGTGAGTGACACGAGTGCTCTGACCTATTCCACTCACACATTTCCTTCAAAAACCAAAGACTCCCAGTTACATCCTTTACCTGTTTCCTGTGTCCATGGCAACGGGGATGGTTGTCCAATCAACTGCTGGTGTTGTGTGGTGGGGAAATGCAGTGTTTCCTGTTTTTCCCATCGGCTTAACCCATTGGTGAAGGGTGGAATTCTTCATTTGTGTCCTGGAAAGCAACAGAGAGTTCTGACGGTCTATGGTGTATCTCTGGCCAGAACCTTCAATAAGAAGTCATTAACAAATGTCCTGCTAATCAAAGATTTTAACGCTGCACGGTGACTCCATTGTGTTGAATGTTTTAGCTTTGTTTTCTCCATTAAAGCAAGATCACAGATTTTCTGACCCGTCTAATGAAATACTGTATGTGGAATTAGACAGTTGACGCTCTGAATAAATTGGTCAGTTTTATGCAATGTATCCTTTTTTTATTTTTACATTTGAAATGCAGGCTTTTTCACGTAAGAATTGCAAAATCCAGTAATCAATTGTGATTGCATAATCTCTGTGTTTTAGAGCTTGAGACGAGATGAAGCCTTTTCAGTGGTGCCTCTATACGTCACTACCAACAGCCCTTGAGTAACAGACAGTACACGACCCCCCTACAGATCCCACCACTGCCTGTACCCAATAACAGGCACCCTATCTTTGTGGACACCATCCAACCCTTACTGAGGGAGAAAGTTATCAGTAAGGGGAGCCAGCCCCAGCCTCTCCCCCAGACCTGTGGCTCTCCGTGTCCAGGCCAGAGCTTCTGGAGCCTGCATGTGAGAGTGGCCATGCTTATGGTGACTGGGCCAGCCTCAGACTGAAGCTCTGATACTGCTCCTGTTCTACAGACTCCTTCAGCTGGAGCACAGACTGAGGCTGGCACAGGCCCGGCACGCATTGGAGTACAACAGTTTCTACCATGCCGCCACCTACACCATCAAGGACTCCAGGCTGCCCCAGATACTGCCCATGAGTGGAGATGCTACCGAGGTCACCCCTGTGGACAGCCCCTATTGTTGTCGACATATCACCTCCACCATTCTCCCCACCAACCACTCTACCCCTCCCTCCACCCCCTCGACTGCCTCCGCCTCCTCTACTGCCTACACCCCTCCTCCCGCTCTCTCCCTCTACCCCGCTCATCATCCACACCACCTCACCAAGCCCTCGGATGCGGAGGTGTACTCTTGGATCGGAGCCTTCCGACCATCAAGGCTGTCCAGCCTCAGCCACTAACAAGTCATTGTTTGAACATTCCTCTTTCTGACATCTTCTCTGGGTATTCCATATTAAGACCATTCCACTTTATGGCTGCTTCTATCGCTTCTCTGAGAATTCTTTGACCTTTTGAATGTTTTTAAAGACAACTTTTTGTGTGGGTGTTCTCCCTTGTGATGAGTCCTTTGAGGATTATGAAAAGGGATTATGGTGAGTTCACTGCTCTATTATCCACTCACCGTCGAGAGGCTTAGTGATTTAGTGTAGCTGAATTGCAATTGTCCATTTTCTGGTTAAATTTTGAATTCAAAATGGTTGCCCTAATCCATTTATTTTTGTTTTAAATGATGCTCTAAAAACATAACTCATTTATAGGTCTACCTTTACTTGTTCCTTCTGTGAACTTTCTTTATCCTCCCTCGTCTTAAGAGAGAGAAACATTTAAAAATATTTTAAAGATATGTGGGTTTTTAGTAACGGAATTTTAAGGCACAAGGCTATGTTTCTTAAACTTACAGAAGGCAGAAAAATTATCCAAAACTAAATATACATTCAGTGTCCAGTTTATTAGGTACACCCATCTAGTACCGGGTTGGACCTCCCTTAGCCTCCAGAACAACCTGAATTCTCCATGGCATGGAAACGTTGCTCAATTGGTATCACGGAACCTAAAGTGTGCCAGGAAACATTCCCCACACCACTACACCATCGCCACCAGCCTGTACCGTTGACATCAGACAGGATGGGGCTATGGACTCATGCTGCTTATGCCAAATCCAGACTCTGCCATCAGCATGACGCAACAGGAACCAGGATTTGGCAAACCAGGCGATATTTTCCACTCCTCAATTGTCCAGTGTTGGTGATCGCGTGCCAACTGAAGCCGCTTCTTCTTGTTTCTAGCTGATAGGAGTGAAACCTGGTGTGGTCATCTGCTGCAATAGCCCATCCGTGACAAGGACAGATGTGTTGTGCGTTCCGAGATGCCATTCTGCACACCACATTTGTACTGCGCCGTTATTTGCCTGTTTGTGGACCGCCTGTTAGCTTGCATGATTCTTGTCCCTCTGCTTCGACCTCTCATCAATGAGCTGTTTTTGCCCACAGGACTGCCGCTGACTGGATGTTTTTGTTTGTCGCACCATTCTCAGTAAACTCTAGACACTGTAGTTCGTGAAAATCGCATTTGGCCCGGCCGTTTCTGAGATAATGGAACAGTGGCAGGGCTTGCAAACCATTACAGACTACAAAGGGAAGCACAGTCGAGTGCTGCCTAGTGACACGAGCCTACCAGATGAGCTAAACTACTTCTATGCTCGCTTCGAGGAAAATAACACTGAAACATGCATGAGAGCACCAGCTGTTCCGGAAGACTGTGTGATCACGCTCTCTGCAGCCGATGTGAGTAAGACCTTTAAACAGGTCAACATTCACAAGGCTACAGGGCCAGACAGACTACCAGAATGTGTACTGCGATCATGTGCTGACCAACTGGCAAGTGTCTTCACTGACATTGACAGTCCGTAATACCAACATGTTTTAAGCAGACCACCATAGTGCCTGTGCCCAAGAACACTGAGGTAACCTGCCTAAATGAATACCGACCCTTAGCACTCATGTCTGTAGCCATGAAGTGCTTTGAAAGGCTGGTCATGGCTCACATCAACATCATCATCCCAGAAACCCTGGAACCACTCCAATTTGCATACTGCCCCAACAGATCCACAGATGATGCAATCTCTATTGCACTCCACACTGCCCTTTATATGGATATATGGAAGCAACATCTCAAGATATCAGTCAGGAAGTTAAAGCTTGGTCGTAAATGGGTCTTCCAAATGAACAATGACCCCAAGCATACTTCCAAAGTTGTTGCAAAATGGCATAAGGACAACAAAGGCAAGGTATTGGAGTTGACATCACAAAGCCCTGACCTCAATCCCATAGTGTCACGACCTCCGCCGAAGTTGGCTCCCCTGCCTGTTCGGGCGGTGCTCGGCGGTCGTCGTCACCGTCCTACTAGCCGCCACCGATCCCTTTTTCGTTTGTCTGTTTGTTTTGTCTTATTAGTTGCACCTGTGGTTTTGTTTTCGTAAATGAGCTTCCCTATATTTAGGAGTTTGACCCGCCCTTGTTTTGTGCGGGATTGTCTTTTGGTTACGTGTGTGTGTTTTGGGCATTCAAGTATTTCTCTGCGCCCTGGATGTTTGGGCTTATCTATTTTTGTGAAATAGTAAAGAGGAATATTTTTTCCCAAGCGGCTCTCTCTCTGCGTCTGATTCCTTCACCCACCTAGTCCCGCGTGACACATAGAACATTTGTGGGCAGAACTGAAAAAGCGTGTGCGAGCTAGGAGGCCTACAAACCTGACTCAGTTGCACCAGCTTTGTCAGGGGGAATGGGCGAAAATTAACCCAACTTATTGTAGGAAGCTTGTGGAAGGCTACCCAAAACGTTTGACCCAAGTTCAACAATTTTAAAGGCAATGCTACCAAATACTAATTGAGTGTATGTAAACTTCTGACCCACTGGGAATATGATGAAAGAAATTAAAGCTGAAATAAATCATTCTCTCTACTATTATTCTGACATTTCACATTCTTAAAATAAAGTGGTGATCCTAATTAGCGGCAGTATTGAGTAGCTTGGATGAAAGGTGCACAGAGGTGCCCATAGTAAACTGCCTGCTCCTCAGTCCCAGTTGCTAATATATGCATATTAATATTCGTATTGGATAGAAAACACTCTGAAGTTTCTAAAACTGTTTGAATGATGTCTGTGAGTATAACAGAACTCATATGGCAGGCAAAACCCTGAGAAAAAATCCAAACAAGAAGTGGGAATTCTGAGGTTGGTCGATTTTCAACACAGCCCCTATTGAACACACAGTGGGATATGGATGAGTTTGCACTTCCTACGGCTTCCACTAGATGTCAACAGTCTGTAGAACCTTGTCTGATGCCTCTAAAACATTCTAAAGATTGATTAAATACATAGTTTGACATGTTTCTACTGACTGTTACGGAACTTTTTGACATTTCGTCTGCTTTTAGTGAACGCGCTTTGTGACTTTGGATTTGTTTACCAAACACGCTAACAAAAATAGCTATTTGGACATAAATTATGGACATCACCAACAAAACAAACATTTCTTGTGGAAGTGGGAGTCCTGGGAGTGCATTCCGACGAAGATCAGCAAAGATAAGTGAAGATTTATAATGCTTTTTATGATTTTTGTTGACTGCACAATTTGGCGGGTAACTGTATGGCTTCCTTTTCTCAGATTATTGAATATTGTGCTTTTGCCGTAAAGCTTTTTGAAATCTGACACAGCGGTTGCATTAAGAACAAGTGTATCTTTAATTCTATGTAAAACATGTATCTTTCATCAAAGTTCATGATGAGTATTTATGTTATTTGACGTGGCTCTCTGCAATTTCTCCTGATATTTTGGAGGCATTTCTGAACATGGCGCCAATGTAAACTGAGGTTTTTGGATATAAATATGAGCTTTATCGAACAAAACATATATGTATTGTGTAACATGAAGTACTATGAGTGTCATCTGATGAAGATCATCAAAGGTTAGTTATTAATTTTATCTCTATTTCTGCTTTTTGTGACTCCTGTCTTTGGCTGGGAAAATGACTGTGTTTGTCTGTGATTTTGCGGTGACCTAACATAATCGTTTGTGGTGCTTTCGCTGTAAAGCCTATTTGAAATCGGACACTTTGGTGGGATTAACAACAAGACTACCTTTAAAATGGTATAAGATACATGTATGTTTGAGGAATTTTAATTATGAGATTTCTGTTGTTTGAATTTTGCGCCCTGCACTTTCGCTGGCTGTTGTCATATCATCCCGTTAGCGGGATTGCAGCCATAAGAAGTTGATCCTAACTGACCTAACACATGGAATTTTTTCCTAAGATTAAATGTCAGGAATTGTGAAAAACTGAGTTTAAATGTATTTGACTAAGGTGTATGTAAACTTCCGACTTCAACTGTATGTGTCCCTTTCCTTGTGAGTGGTAGATTTCGCATTTAGCCCAGCACATATATTTCCTGTATTCAATGGTTTTTGGTTTGAATGCGTTCTTATATTCACTGTGGCGACGACATTGTCTATGCACTTATAGATGAAGCCTGTGACTGTTGTGGTAAACTCTTCAATGCTATTGGATGAATCCCAGAACATATCCCAGTCTGTACTAGCAAAACAGTCTTGTAACCTTGCTTCTGCTTCATCTGACCACTTCCGTATTGAGCGCATCACTGGTGCTTCCTGTTTGAGCTTTTGTTTGTAAATAGGAAGCAGGAGAATGGAGTCATGGTTAGATTTGCCGAAGGGAGGGCGAGGCAGGGTCTTGTATGCACATCTGTGGGTAGAATTAAAGTGGTCTAGAGTTTTTGATGTGAGGAGAGGTGTTTGTGTTTGTATTTGTATTCATTATGGATCCCCATTAGCTGCTGCCAAAGTAGCAGCTACTCTTCCTGGGGTCCAGCAATATTAAGGCAGTTTATACAATTTTAAAACATTACAATACATTCACAGATTTCACAACACTGTGTGCCTTCAGGCCCCTACTCCACCACTACCACATATCGACAGTACTAAATCCGTGTGTGTGTGTGTGTGTGTGTGTGTGTGTGTGTGTGTGTGTGTGTGTGTGTGTGTGTGTGTGTGTGTGTGTGTGTGTGTGTGTGTGTGTGTGTGTGTGTGTGTGTGTGTGTGTGTGTGTGTGTGTGTGTGTGTGTGTGTGTGTGTGTGTGTGTGTGCGTGTCAATGTTTGTGTTGCGTCACAGTCCCCGCTGTTCCATAAGGTGTTTTTTTATCCGTTTTTTAAAAATCTAATTTTACTGCTTGCATCAGTTACTTGATGTGGAATAGAGTTCCATGTAGTCATGGCTCTATGTAGTACTGTGTGCCTCCCATAGTCTGTTCTGGACTTGGGGACTGTGAAGAGACCTCTTGTGGCACGTCTTGTGGGGTATGCATGGGTGTCCGAGCTGTGTGCCAGTAGTTTAGACAGACAGCTCGGTGCATTCAACATGTCAATACCTCTCATAAATAAAAGTAGTGATGAAGTCAATCTCTCCTCCACTTTCAGCCAGGAGAGATTGACATGCATATTATTAATATTACTTCTCTGTGTACATCCAAGGGCCAGCCGTGCTGCTCTTTTCTGAGCCAATTGCAAAAGTCCTTTTTTGTGGCACCTGGCCACACGACTGAACAGTAGTCAAGGTGCGACAAATCTAGGGCCTGTAGGACCTGCTTTGTTAATGGGGTTGTTACAGACTTCTCCCCATCTTAGCTACTACTGCATGCGTTTGTTTTGACCATGACAGTTTACAATCTGGTGTTACTCCAAGCAGTTTAGTCATCTCAACGGTGCTCAATTTCCACATGATTTATTACAAGATTTGGTTGAGGTTTAGGATTTGGTGAGTGTTTGGTTCCAAATACAATGCTTTAGGTTTTAGAAATATTTAGGGCTAACTTATTCCTTGCCTCCCACTCTGAAACTAACTCCAGCTCTTTGTTGAGTGTTGCAGTCATGTCAGTTGCTGTAGTAGCTGATGTGTATAGTGTTGAGTCATCCACATACATAGAAACTCTGGCTTTACTCAAAGTCAGTGGCATGTCGTTAGTAAAAATTGAAAAAAGCAATTGATAGTGTTGGTAGAGGTGAGGTAGGAAGGTTATAAGTCTCCCCAAGTTAAAATATCCGCCCACCAGAAATGCTACCTAACTCAGACCTTTGCTGCTGCCATGCAACATTAACTATATTTCATTGCTGGGGTCACATTAATTAAGACTGTTGGATCCTTGTTCCAGGGGTCTGCTGGAGGAGCTGAAATATTTAAGTGACCAAAAAAAGTCATTTAGAAACGAGACGACAGAGCCAGAAACCATCTGGTTAGTCAGTGGGTGTGTGTATGTGCTTATGTGCTGGCATGTATTCCTACTACAGTATGTGCTCAGCATTATCTGTAATGAGATACGCAGCAATTTACCTTAATTACATTTGTTAAAAAACTGATTTGCGTATGTAGGTTCGTTGATGTTTTGATTAGGCTCTCTGACTGAGTGATTATGGCAATTCAGTTGGTCCCTGCACTTACTATACTTTACATTAATTACCATACTGTAGCTTATCCTTAGTTTTAAGTTATAGTATGTACAGTCTGTACTAAAACTTAAATGAAAGGTAAGCTACAGATAGCTTACCCCCTCATGTATTGCAACACATGAAAGAGTGACAGTACGCCTTTCTTAATACCTGGGAGACATTGGGTTAGTGTTTGTACTCCACTGTATGTGGGCAGAATTCCCTCAGTGCTGTTCAAATGTGAGCATCTTTTCAACTCTTCTTTTTCATCGAGAGGAACCAAGGCTATTTCATCTTTCATCTGCTAGCCACAGGAGAGCCTCTCTGCTCTGCTTTCTGCTTAGATAATGACTGGAGCTCCACTAATTTGTGACACATCTCCACCTCCCCTTATTCAAATACTGTTGGATTTCTGTTGTCTTGTGTTTTCTTGTAGAACGTTTTCACCTTATTGGTAAATATGCTGCCAGTGTGGAGTCAGATTTGGAGTAATTTGTGCTAGTTTGGTTTAAAACTTCTTAGGGCTAGGCCCCTTTTTTCTCAATTTCCGCCTGAATGACATGCCCAAAGTAAACTGCCTGTTGCTCAGGACCTGAAGCGAGGATATGCATATAATTGGTTCCATTGTAAAGAAAACACTTTGAAGTTTGTATAAATGTTAACCTTTCTCGCCCCGGGGTTCCGCTAGCGGAACACCCACAACATTCCGCGAAATTCAAAAATATTTTTTAGAAATATTTAACTTCCACACATTAACAAGTCCAATACAGCAAATGAAAGATAAACATCTTGTGAATCCAGCCAACATAACCGATTTTTTAAATGTTTTACAGCGAAAACACAATATATATTTATGTTAGCTCACCACAATAGCCAAACACACAACGCCATGTTTTCACCGCAAACATAGCTTTCACAAAACCCACAAATAGAGATAAAATTAATCACTAACCTTTGAACAACTTCATCAGATGAGAGTCTTATAACATCATGTTATACAATACATTTATGTTTGGTTCGAAAATGTGCATATTTATAGGTATAAATCGTAGTTTTACATTGCAGCCACCGTCAAAAATAGCACCAAAACAGCCAGAATAATTACAGAGAGCAACGTGAAATACTTAAATACTCATCATAAAACATTTATGAAAAATACATGTTGTACAGCAAATGAAAGATAAACATCTTGTGAATCCAGCCATAATTTCCGATTTTTAAAATGTTTTACAGCGAAAACACAATATATATTTATATTAGCTCACCACAATAGCCAAACACACAACGCCATGTTTTCACCATGTTTCCACCGCGTAGGTAGCTTTCACAAAACCCACAAATAGAGATAAAATGAATCACTAACCTTGAACAAGTTCATCAGATGACAGTCTTATAACATCATGTTATACAATACATTTATGTTTTGTTCGAAAATGTGCATATGTATAGCTACAAATCGTGGTTTTACATTGTGAATACGGCGCCATAATGCAACAAAATTGCCTGGAGATATTTTGGACAGTCACGTAATCTAACCAAAAAACTCATCATAAACTTTGCTAAAAAATACATGTTGTACAGCAAATGAAAGATACACTGGTTCTTAATGCAACTGCTGTGTTAGATTTAAAAAAATAACTTTAGTACAAGGTACAGCATGCAATATTCTGAGACAGCGCCCAGCCATTCTCCGCCATGTTGGAGCCAATATATTCCACAAAAATACGAAATAACATCATAAATATTATCTTACCTTTGATGATCTTCCATCAGAATGTAGTGCAAGGAGTCCTAGTTCCACAATAAACGTTGTTTTGTTTTAGAATGTCCATTTCTTCTGTCGAATTAGCAATTTGGCTAGCATAGTGGAGCTCACGTGTCCATCAACTCTTGGCGCATGGAACGAAAAATTCCAAAAGTCACAATAAACATCGAATAAACTGGTCAAACTCAGTTGAAAATCCATCTTTATGATGGAAATAAATAAAAGGCAATTGAATAGGCAAGGCCTGACACAGAGCCCCATTTTCAGAATTTTCACTTCCTGTTTGGAAGTTTGCTGCCAAATGAGTTCTGTTTGACTTACAGATATAATTCAAACAGTTTTAGAAACTTCAGAGTGTTTTCTATCCAATAGTAATAATAATATGCATATCGTATGATCTAGAACAGAGTACGAGGCCGTTTAATTTGGGCACGATTTTTTCCCAAAGTGAAAACAGCGCCCCCTCTTCACTAAGAGGTTAAAATAATGTAGGAAAATATAAGACAATAGATATGGTAGGAGAAAATCCAAAGAAAAACCAACCAGAATGTTTTTGAGAGAGAGACCATCCTCTTAGAACGGCAAGTATAAGGTCATATTGAAAATTAGCTCACTGGATGAAATTCCTATGGCTTCCACAGGGTGTCAGCAGTCTGTTCAAGGTTTCAGGCTTGTAACTTCAAAAACGAATAAGAAATATCAGTTTTAGTACAGGGAAATTGCATGCGCTATGAAGACAGGAAGCACCTGCTAAAATTGGTTTCCTATTGAACATACTTCTTTCCGTAATAAATATTATAGTTTGATTAGATTTTAGGGTATCTGAGGAGTAAATAGAAACGTATTTTGACTTGTTGAAACAAAGTTTAGGGGTAGATTTTTGGATTCCTTTCTCTGCCTGTTGAACGAGTGGATTACTCAAATCAATGGCGCCAACTAAACAGACTTTTTGGGATAAAATCCTTCTTTATATCTAACAAAACGACACTACATGTTATAGCTGGGACCCTTTGGAAGACAAATCAGAGGAAGATTTTCAAAAAGTAAGTGAATATTTAATCGCTATTTGTGAAATTATAAAACCTGTGCCAGTGGAAAAATATTTTGATGTGGGGCGCCGTCCTCAAACAATCGCATGGCATGTTTTCGCTGTAATAGCTACTGTAAATAAGACAGTGCAGTTAGATTAACAAGAATTTAAGCATTCAACCGATATAAGACACTTATATGTACCTAAAAGTTTAATATCCACAATTTTTATGATTATTTATTTGAATTGCGAACCCTCCAGTATCACCGGAAGTTGTCCCGCTAGCGGGACGCCTAGCCCTAAATTAACAGCAAGCAATCTTTGTTTAGTGTCATATGGCGCACCACCTGTTACCAACAGCTTAGATTAAAGTGTTTGTCTGTGTATTTACCTTCATTACAATTGGTCTTATTAGTTGGTTTATCCACATTGAGGAAATGTTTGCTTATGATTCAATGAGTCCAGACTGTATGTTTTGAGCGAGAGGCACAGAATGTCACCGACTGACATACTAGAGTCCTCTCTAACAACAGCTTTAGGAGAATATTTTATTTTATTAACCTTTATTTAACTAGGCAAGTCAGTTAAGATCAAATTCTGATTTACAATGACGGTCTACACCGGCCAAACCCTGACGCCACTGGGCCAATTGTGCGCCGTCCTATGAGACTCCCAATCACGGCCAGTTGTGATACAGCCTAGAATCGAACCAGGGTCTGTAGTGACGCCTCTAGCACTGAAATGCAGTACCTTAGACCGCTGCGCCACTCAGGAGCCAACAACCGCACACGTATCCTTCCTTTATATCTCCATGTAATATAGGCATAGCCATATCTGTATGTGTATTATATATATATATATATATATATATAGTCCATGAGCCAGACTATTAGGTTCTTATGAAAGGGCAAGGCCAGAGTTCAGGAAGTTAACTTGTTTGCAGTAGCAGTGTCAGGGTAAAATCACTGAGGAAGCTAAGCCAAGCCAGTAAAAAAGCCATTTTACACGGCACCGTGATATAAAATAAGGCCGTGACAACAAAAAACAACAATCACACAGTGGCAGAATAAATGTATATTCACATACAGCACATTTGTTTCATCACAAAACTGGAGAGCAACATCTGTCCGGTGAAGTCCACAAAGTAAATATTGCATGTAACAAACAGTTAGTTATATTACGTGCAGTAAGGTCAAGCAAGTTAATATTTTCTACAGTTTACTAAACAACAGCTAATTTAGAACCACAGAATTAATGCAAATTAGCACAAAGACAACAGGAGCACTACCTCCACTATTCCAGCACCATTTAAACGTAAACATTTAAATATCATCAAATCAACAAGGCTATATATGCTTAGTTTAATACACTGAAAACAAACTTAAAGATACCAAAAACAATTTATTCCAATCAATGTTGCTAAATATCATGTGGCTGTCAATGGTACTGATTTACGCGTGTCGCGTGTGCGCGCAAGTAAAACAAAAAGTTGACTCACCCTACTTGTCGACTAGTTGAACGCCAATGCCATCCTCCTCTCTTTCATGTTGAAAAAACAGTCTATGGCTCTGTCATACAGTATGCTTTTAGTTTTTGTTGTCATGGGTTACCTAGCTAAAACGCTTGCTAGCCTAACTTCCTTGCATGGGCAAAAATTAACCAGCTAAGTTAGCCAACTAGTTAACATGAGCCTACTAGGCTACATCTAGGCTACATATTGAACTTCAATCGCCTCAGACCAGTGGCACAGTATATACATTTATGGTTAGATTAGAATCGCCGTCATAATCATTGGCCTGTAAAGAGAATTAAGTCAAAACCACAAGTCTAAATCCACATTTCCATCCATGGCTTAGGAATGGGCCGATTTAGCAAGCTAGCTACAGTACTGCAGGACATAAACACAAGCAGGCCAGAAACAGACATGTTTGTCTGACAATGATGACGTTTTGTTTAGAATGTGATTTGATTGGTGTGAAGCCAAATCCAAACTGTCCTCCGTCTGTGTTAATGATCCCTGTCTTATTGTGCTTGGAAGATGGGAGGTGAGGGACAAGTAACAAAATATGCAGTGTGTTGGCACATTACATATCCATCTGATAGAGAGATAGATAGATGGAGAGCCCACCTACAGGTATGTGCCCGTCCATCTGTTCATCTTCTGTCCCCTCATTCTGCACCAGCACCTTTTTCCTTTCTCTCCACTCTTTTGTGCTTTCTCTTTTTGCCCACCCCTTTCACGTTGTCCCCATCTTATCGTCCCTTTCCCAGTGCCCTTCATTCTTATTTCCCCCCCTGGCTGGTTCACTTGCTCCCCATCCCTCATGTGGCTCAGAAGGAGAGACAGAAATTGGAAGAGGGAAGAGAAATGGAAAGAACAAGATGTGCACTTTGTCTGACCTCTTGTTCAACACCCACGGCTGGGAGATGGTGACTGTTTTGTGTGCTAATACAGTCATTTCTCTCATTTAATTCCTCCGTTTTTTAATGAGAGGACAAACAACTTGAGAATAGTTCTCAGAACCATACAATGCCAATGTGAATTATCTTAAGACCTGTATCGAAAATAAATCAAACTTTTTTCCCTTTTTCCACACGTGTGTGTGTGTCCTCTTCTTCTCTTTCACTCTCTCTGATGTAATATATCTGTAGTCATCTTTAATCTTCCTGTCCCATTGTTCTCTATAGATCACAGGTGAGTGGGAGCAGCCCCTGCAGAATGACAGCAACTGCTGAAGGTACAAACAGCAACACTACAAACAATGAGCCTCTGTTTGATGTCAAGCATTCATCTGGTTCCTGCTCCTACAAAATTGTAGCACTTGTGTGGGCTGAGAGAGAGAGCGAGAGAGAGCGAGAGAGAGAGAGCGAGAAAGAGCGAGAGAGAGCGAGAGAGAGAGAGATAGATTTTATCGCTAATTTTGCTGCCCCTAACACAAAATTAAGCAACACAACTACACCCTTTTGACTAAACCTGTACTTTGGCCAAAATATATACAGTTGGGAGGAGAAAACCTCTCCCAACGCTGAGAACCAATTAGTGATCAGGTCAATCATCCCGACCAACCTGGGACACAGTAAAAACAGATGTGCCAGAGTTTCAGACTCAGCACAGAAAGAACACCCCTCCCCAACAGTAGGATCCAGGTGTACCAGATACATATTGGTATCTATGGCTATTATCCTCCATTGGAGGTCAGCTGTTCTCTTATCAATAGGCAGTTTGTATAATGATCGCCAACAGCCTTTTGGGGAGGCACCTGGACCAAGCACACCCGCCCACCTCGTCGATTTTACCCCTTCCAGGGAAGAGGCATGGGACACCTTTACACATATTCTGTACATGGCCTTCTTTCCCACCTCCTTGAACTCCCCCAGCTCCTGGGTATCGAAGGAGAGCAGCATCCCCACGTCCTCCTCGAATGCCCCCGCCGCAGCACAGTGCAGGGAACACATAATCCAGACCCTCCTGGCCGCCAGAATTGGAAGTGTCAGTCACATACTGCAGATGAAGCACTGGCAAGGAGTCACAGACCTCAGCGACGACCTTCTTCAGTAGGCGAGATGATCGGATCCCCGCTCTTTCTCCCAGCTCCTCTAACGATCTATTCCTGTTCCGCATCAGATGACCCAGCTTAGTACACCCCACACCTAACAGGCATGAACGTAGGCTGGCTGAACCCAGAACACGGGAATCGATGCCAGTGTTGTGAAAAAGAGGCTTACTGTAAAGAAAGGTGCTGTGTAAGGACTAGCAAGCAGAGAACAAAACGGAAACCAATTATGGTTTTATTGGTCTACTTGAAGGACTGTAAACTTAATGGTACTGACAGAAGAACACCAGGAGTTCTTCACTTCCACGGAGGGAGCATGACTTTGCCACCAGTGCCCTCCTCATGTTCTCCAATCCACACAGTGATTTAGTGAGGAGGGCACTCTGTATCCACTCACAGACCCAACAAGTGGCTCAACTGGAGATTGCATAGGAACCTGAAGGGCAGCCTCATGATTAATTCTCCATCATGGTTCTGTCTGTGTGAAACGATCTCCCGGCTATTTGCAACAGAAAGAGACCATTGTACAACCGACAAACACTGCTCTTTGTTGGAAAATAAGAGGAGAATGAGTGAGATGTGACATGTTGATGGACGATTGTGTGGAGGAGTGGGCCTTGGATATGGTTATATGGCCAGGAAATTTTCGATTCTTCTGATCAGAGCAGGAACAATGTGGGCCCTCTGTTCCTCTTTATTCCTGTATTCTAGACGCCCTTTGATCAGATAATTGCCCCTCAGGCCCGGAGTTTGAAGGCCCTGAGGGTCGCTGTGGCAACGTGGCTCGCCGTCCTATGTTCCATTGAGTGGTCTTTAGTGGGCCCAGCTTCTGTGGGAAGGGGTGCTGTGTGTGCAGAAAGAAACAGGGTGACATGCTCCATGGGGCACGCTGGTCAGTTTAAATAGGTGGTTGCTTATAAACTCAGCAAAAAAATAAATGTCCTTTCACTGTCAACTGAGTTTATTTTCAGCAAACTTAACATGTGTAAATATTTGTATGAACATAACAAGATTCAACAGCTGAGACATAAACTGAACAAGTTCCGCAGACATGTGACTAACAGAAATGAAATAATGTCTCCCTGAACAAAGGGGGGGTCAAAATCAAAAGTAACAGTCAGTATCTGGTGTGGCCACCAGCTGCATTAAGTACTGCAGTGCATCTCCTCCTCATGGACTGCACCAGATTTGCCAGTTCTTGCTGTGAGATGTTACCCCACTCTTCCAACAAGGCACCTGCAAGTTCTCTGACATTTCTGGGGGGAATGGCCCTAGCCCTCACCCTCCAATCCAACAGGTCCCAGACGTGGCTCTTCGCTCCGGGCTCTTCGCTGGCCATGGCAGAACACTGAAATTCCTGTCTTGCAGGAAATCACACACAGACCGAGCAGTATGGCTGGTGGCCTTGTCATGCTGGAGAGTCATGTCAGGATGAGCCTGCAGGAAGGGTACCACATGAGGGAGGAGGATGTCTTCCCTGTAATGCACAGCGTTGAGATTGCCTGCAATGACCATAAGCTCAGTCCGATGATTCTGTGACACACCGCATCAGACCATGACGGACCCTCCACCTCCAAATCGATCCCGCCCCAGAGTACAGGCCTCGGTGTAACGCTCATTCCTTCGACGATAAACGCGAATCCGACCATCACCCCTGGTGAGACAAAACCGCGACTCGTCAGTGAAGAGCACTTTTTGGCAGTCCTGTCTGGTCCAGCGATGGTGGGTTTGTGCCCATAGGCGACGTTGTTGCTGGTGATGTCTGGTGAGGACCTGCCTTACAACAGGCCTATAAGCCCTCAGTCCAGCCTCTCTCAGCCTATTGCGGACAATCTGAGCACTGATGGAGGGATTGTGCGTTCCTGGTGTAACTCGGGCAGTTGTCTTTGCCATCCTGTACCTGTCCCGCAGGTGTGATGTTCGGATGTACCAATCCTGTGCAGGTGTTGTTACACGTGGTCTGCCACTGCAAGGACGATCAGCTGTCTGTTCTGTCTCCCTGTAGCGCTGTCTTAGGCGTCTCACAGTACGGACATTGCAATTTATTGCCCTGGCCACATCTGCAGTCCTCATGCCTCCTTGCAGCATGCCTAAGGCACGTTCACACAGATGGGCAGGGACCCTGGGCATCTTTCTTTTGGTGTTTTTCAGAGTCAGTAGAAAGGCCTCTTTAGTGTCCTAAGTTTTCATAACTGTGACCTTAATTGCCTACTGTCTGTAAGCTGTTAGTGTCTTAACGAACGTTCCACAGGTGCATGTTCATTCATTGTTTATGGTTCATTGAACAAGCATGGGAAACAGTGTTTAAACCCTTTACAATGAAGATCTGTGAAGTTATTTGGATTTTTAAGAATTATCTTTGAAATACAGGGTCCTGAAAAATTGAGGTTTCTTTTTTTGCTGAGTTTATATGTCCTGTTTCACTGTATGTACATGTGGGTAACCTATACAAGTGTAAGGTGTGAAATGTGTTTTTTGCATATCCCAACTCCCCATGAGTCGCTCTTAGAGAGTGGGGTCACGGCCATGGTGAAAGTTAGGTCTGTATGTGGTAACAATACAGTTTCATATTTAAAGTAAAGATAGGACAGACAGTCTTGGGCAGAGGCTGTTGCATGACTGGATTCCTTCAGCCTCCGGAGATTTGCTGAAAGTCACACAGAGGGACGTGTGTGTGTGTTTGTTTTGCACAGAGAAAAGCCCTGCTCTGAGTTGAATTGGTCTCTAGTACGCTGTGCAAATATTTCATCTTTGTTGCTATGCTAATGCCCCACTACAGACTATGCAATGGCTCCCAGATGCAGAATGACACAATCACTCCAGCTAGCATCTTGTTTTACAGCAGTGATCCGATCACAACCTACACATTGCACCATACTAGATAGTTTCTCTTGCGCTCTCTCCCCCTCATCATTTCTGTTTCGTGTATGCACACACTCTTTCTCGTTCTTTCTTTCTGTCTCTCTCTCTCGTGGACCGTGCAGGTGTAATGAATGAAAATATGTCCACCATTCATATTGGTGTGCGCGCACACACACGCAAACACATGCATACACACACACACACTTGCAAACACACGCACACAGTATAGTAGGGGAGTGTCGCAGGCTTACTAGGCTGTTGGTTTTTAAAGGTTGGTATTGTCGGGTTTTCAGCTTTGACTTGTTGTGACTTGTTTTTAATTCCTTTTTTTTAAATCACTTAGTGACATGCCTCAATTGCAAAATACAATTTGAAATTCCTGAAATTATTGTATCTAGGATAGACTAAAAGCACAGTTCAGTGGTGGCTTTCAACATTACTCTTTAAAATGTTTCCTTATTTTCATATCTGACCATGTACAATTTTGAACATTAGAACATCTTTGTGTGTGTGTATGTGTGTGTAAGTAGTTTGGGAATATAACAGGTGATTTCTGTGAGTAACTCATCCACCAGTCTGTTGTAAAATAATGTCTTCTTTGCTGGGGGCTGATTTGGGTATAATCCAAAATAACATTATGGAAGAACAAATGATGCTTATTCTTCCATAATACTTTCTCTTGCTGTTAGATTTAGATTTGTCTCAACACAAAGACTGTTTCTTCATAAAATGCTATGGCAAATGCCCAAGAGATAATGTGAATCTTCAATTATGCACAAATATCAACACAGTAGTACAGAAGTTTCTGAAATAGGACATTGTTTATTGAACACTACGAAGCATGTTTGACATGGGCATGAGTGGTCCGCTCTAACATCCAGCAATCTTGTTTATAAAGTTTCATAAAACTCCTGGTATAATAATACAAATGATTAATAATATAACAACACGTATAACAGTAATAATAATACAATTATTTTTATGAAACAACATTCCTATCAACTCTCCCACCTCTCAATAAATGTATATTTCACTGAGTAATGGCACTGGAATGGTTGTAAGCTTTGTCTTCTGCACACTTCAGTCGGAAGTCCGCAGTCAAACGTTTTAGACCATACAAGGATGATGTATGCTTATGTTTTGAAGTAGTGACATTTTATTATTTTCTTAAAAGCACTTTGGAAGTCCTTGTTGAAGTATGCGTAAATTATGGGATTCAGTAGGGAGTTGGAGTACCCGAGCCAGTTAATGACGTCCTCGAGCCACTTTGGCATTTGGCACGACTGGCAAAAGGGCATTACCAGGGCAACGATAAAGAAAGGCAACCAGCAAAATATAAAAGTGCCCATAATGATACCCAGGGTTTTTACCGTTTTGCGCTCTCTGGCCATGGCCATCTTTCTCTTTGCCTCCATGTTCTTATCGTGTCTGCTCTCAAAGAGCGGTTCGGAGTTGGGGGTGTTGGGGAGTGGCAGGTTGTTTTTCGAGTTGCTGTGAACCTCGATGATCTCCAGCGACTCACCGTCCTCCGCGTGCTTGACCGCGCCGTTTACGCACAGGGTCGGTTTGGGCTTCACGCTCCTCTTCCAGCTTTTACTCGGGTCGCCGTTGGTCCTCTTGTGAAAAAGAGTAGGGGACAGTCCCAAGCAAGAATCAGACACTTTCTTTTTATCTGTTTTACGCACTGTTCTCCTGATTCTAAACCTGGCGGCTTTGAATATCCGTCCATATAAGACCAACATGAGTATCAACGGAATGTAGAACGCGCCGAATGTTGAGTAGATTGTGTACCATGGGTCTCGACTTATCATGCACTGCTCGGGGTTTGCTATGTCCTCCGCCTTACTACTCGGCTGGGAACGCATGATCAACATGGGTGGAACAGAGATAGAGAACCCGACAAACCAAGTGACACTGATCAGAACCGCCGCTCTTCTGGGCGTCCTCTTCTTCATATACTCTATGGGTTCGGTAATGGCCCAGTACCTGTCCAAGGCGATGGCGCACAGGTGCAGAATGGATGATGTACAACATAACACATCTAAAGAGATAAAAATATCACACGGTACCTGTCCGAGAGCCCACCTGTTTAAGACTTGGTAAAGGGCCGCCATTGGCAACACCAGAACCGATACCATCAAGTCAGTCACGGCCAGAGACCCGATCAGATAGTTCCCTACATTCTGAAGATTTCTCTCCAGGGCGATAGCTGCAACCACACACGCGTTACCAAATATGGCACAGAGAATGAGCGCAGCCAGGAGAAAGGACGGGAAGATTTGGGAACTTAGTTTCACCTCCTCGGAATCAGCTGTCGAGGTTTCGTTTTGAAAATCAAATAGAAACCATGCGGCCGTCGAGTTGTTTCTTTCCTCCATGTTGATGAAAAAGGAAGCGCTCCTCAGTTACATTGTGTCATCTCCCGTGCCCAATAGAGCTCCACCCTTGGAGAGCGCATTGTGATCTACAGCTGGACTCTGCGCTGCGCGCTCAGCATTGTATGCACTCTGTGCCGGTTGGTGACGACTGACGAGAGGGTTCATTTATACCAGTGATGGAAAATACGTCAGTTGGCTGTGAGATTGAAAGAGATGTTCTGTCCGCACCAACAGTTGGACTCTCTGAGAGAGTGCGCGCAGTGAGATGCAGGTGCTATCATCCCTTTACCAACAGGATTTGAAAGAGCACTAATAACAATGAATTGGCATAGACACACACACACACACACACACACACACACACACACACACACACACACACACGCACGCACGCACGCGCGCGCGCGCACACACACTAGTTTTCAACGTTTTTATTTGTATGACGTATTTATTATTCAATGTTTAGATATGAGCAATAGCCTAAATTATTCTAGAAAACCACAGCTGTAACGGAAACCATAGGACTATGCCTGTCCTTTCCAATTACGAAAATATTACAAACGAATCTGCCATTGCTGTTCTTGCTTAACAAATAAAGATATGGAATTTATTGAAGTTATTTCTCAGATCAGCACCATGGACAGCGTACCTCGCTGTGACCAGGTCTGATGCTGCCACCTGGCGTAGACCTACATGGCAGAGTGGATTACTTGTGAAGTTTGGTGCATCTGACGCTCCGTAACAAAAAGCAATGACGTCATTGTCCTCTAACTTTCGGACGAATTTTTCTTCTATTAAATTGTTAATTAATCGTTTCGAAGGGAAAGCATAGGAATTTGGAAATCCCAGGTAGGATATGTTATTTTTTCAGTATGGCAATTGTTTCAAAAGCCATCGTCATAAACATTTGCATTTGTCTAAAAGAATGAACAGAAATGTTGAACTAGCTGCACACCGCCTCACGAGAGGAGAGGAGTTTAGTTTTTAGATTGTTGCTTGCTAGATTTAGCTCAGCTGGCATGGCTAGTTTTGTATTTCACGCTATTAATAATAATCATTGACATTTGGATGTTGCCTTTTTTATTGTATTTTTTATTTACGTAGTAAATTATAGACTATCTAAATAAAGCCTAAATGTTTATTAGCTGTTATATCATGAATTTGGCGTGACGCAACAGAAATGTTGAACTAGCTGCACACCGCCTCACCAGAGGAGAGGAGTTTAGTTTTTAGATTGTTGCTTGCTAGATTTAGCTCAGCTGGCATGGCTAGTTTTGTATTTCACGCTATTAATAATAATCATTGACATTTGGATGTTGCCTTTTTTATTGTATTTTTTATTTACGTAGTAAATTATAGACTATCTAAATAAAGCCTAAATGTTTATTAGCTGTTATATCATGAATTTGGCGTGACGCTACTGTATAGGGCTATGGCCATGCACGGTTAGAGTAACTGCATCCATGAGCAAGGTTGAGTAGATAGGCCTACTGTCTCAATTTTGACTCTTAGTTGAAATGTTGTCAGTTATGTTAAAATGAAGGCTATATACGAATATAGGTACACATACAGTAAACCGTTTTCCAGCAGTTTTTCTGAAAACTCAAGAGTCATCATCACATGGATCATATTGTAATTCAACCTTATTTGGGTTCATCTTCTAACAGTACTTCAGAAAAATTCCCATTAGCCTTATCACCTGTGCTGAATGCATATCACATGTTCTGGTATCCTCTCCATGAGAGGAAATACATGCTCCCTACCTATTTGTCTGTGTGTTGGCATTTAGCCTACTGTGCCCACTTTTTCATTGATTGTGTGGCAGATGAGAACAGCAGACATCGGTCTCCATGGACAACCCAGGGGCGGTGGCTACGCTCCGCTGCAGAAAGTGTCGTAAAGGCTTTGTAGACACAACATGCCTGCATCCGGTGAGTGACGGGGTTACTTTTCCAGCTACTATAGTGTATGTAAAGCACATAGGAAAGCATTCTAGCTCTGACTCCCAAGGCAATATTTCAGAGGCTGTCCATCAAGCATCTCATGCTGCGTTCGCACAGGCAACCCAATTCTGATGTTTTCCACTAATTGGTATTTTGACCAATCACATCAGATCTTTTTCAGAGCTCATCTGAAGAAATCAAGAGAATTGGGCTGCCTGTCTAAACAAAGCCTCAGAGTAGGAATGCTGATCTAGGATCTTTTCCCCCAGTCCATGTAATCTTATTTATTGTAATTTAAAAGACAAAACTGATCCTAAATCAGCACCCCTACTCTGAGACATTTGTTACACACAGCCCCTGAAGGGCCCTGCCTTAGACTGCAAAAACATCCAAGTAATGTTGAGTGTAGTAAAGGTCAGTGACTGCAGTCCAAACAATCCAGTCATTCCCTCCTAAAGTTCATGAAGTCATGACCTAACCCGGTGGAACCAGACGGATCCATAGCTCACATTCTGATTCATGTAACTGTGACAGTGTTGCTTCCATCCTTCTCCTTGCCCCAACCAGGGTTGTAAAGAAGGGGTCAGCAACACATTTTATTTTGCCCCCCAAAGTTTTTAGAATAAAAAATTTATATATAAAAAAATACTAAAACTACCAGGAATTCAACTAAAAGTCTGTTCCCAAGTGTTCCCACAAATACACGATTCTCAATGTAATCAAGGTATGAAAGGATTGTTATTTTCAAATTCCATCTCTTTTTGGGTTTAGTTGTCAATATGCACTGTACAACTTATCTTAATTATGTTCACCATCCTCTCTGACAAAAATCGGCCCATGGCTGAATCTAGTTTCCTACCCCTGATGTAAAGTCTCTCAGTGGTAGGTGAGAAAATAGAGCAGCCCGTGTCTTTAGCATTTTATTAGCATCCCCATTAGTCACTGCTAACACAGCAGCTACTCTTCCTGGGATCCACACAAAACATGAAATGCTACAAAACATCAATAGACAATAACAACTCAAGGACATAACTACACACATTGAATATAAGTATATACACTTTCATACACTTAGGCTACTGTACATCACTATAGACAACAACACATAGCTTTCGCAACGCACAGTGCTGCTTTTACCTAAACCACTTAAGACGCACTCATTCAACCAATTATACATTCACATTTCCCCCGGCACATACATTTCACTATTCTGCTTATATGAAATAAACAAAACTGTGCATCAGACGGAGTTTCACCATAGGTCCTTCACTCCTGTTCAGTTCATAAAAGGAAAAGAGCAACGTTTCTTCAGTAGGGAGAGCCAGGCTGGTGTTATAACATATGGTTAGGAGTTGACCGGGTCTGTACTGGGTAAAGATGGGACTTTATCTCCCTACAGATAGTGCCTGATGATGACACAACGGCAGCAGGTACATGCAGTGTCTGGCACATGAACGTTGATACACTGCCAGAGTGGATACTGACGTCAGTTCACCAGGTAAGAGTTTGTGTTTGTACAGCTGTGTGCTAGTGTTTGATTTGCACTGTGTTCTTTTGTAACTTTTGAATAAAAATTTGAGACAATCCTATCAGTTCTTTCTGTTCTGATGTCCTCTTTCTGCAGGCCCAGTGGACAGTGGGGAAGCTGAACTGCGAGAACTGTGGTGCTCGCCTGGGTGGCTTCAACTTTCTCAACAACACCAAATGCCCCTGTGGTCAGGAGTCCACCGTGCACCTTAGCAAGAGTCGGGTCGACCAGGACCATAAACGCTACCTTCATGTGGTCAGACCGCAGACGACGAGAGGTAGGGGAGGACCGGGCTGCCTGAAGGGCGAGTCGGGGGGTTCTCACAGTGAGCAGGACAGGTCAGAGGTCGGGGAAGACTTTCTGGTTGGCTCACAGCTCTGCTGTACTTCTGTGTCCCGCCTTACCGCTGAGAGCCGACCAATCACAACACACCCAGATGCATTTTTCCAGTTGGCTGACATCAGAGCCACCCAATTAGTTCCATTGAGCTCCCCCAGCATTGTTTCTCATATGAAGTCTGGTGCGAGAGGCAGGTTGGAACCCTCCTGTAGCTCTGGCTCCCAGACTGGCCCTGTAGAAGTGACTGAGGGAGAGGTGAGGACTGGGACAGAGCAGCTGCCCCATTCACCTGTTGTGTCCTACACCCCTCATCTATTTGCAACTAGTATTATTAGGTCACCTACCTGCTTATCACCTCTGACTAGAGAGGCCCCTGGTTCTCGTCTTCTCTCCCTGAGAGGGCCAGGTGTCTCCCACATCCCTGGAGAGCAGGAGGAGGACGTGGAGGAGGAGAGAAGGGGAACCCCCACAGAGCTCCAGGCCCAGCTAGTAGCCAACAATGCTTCTCCAGCCATACAAAGGTTCAGCAAGAGAGAGAAGAACCGGCTGAAGAGCCAGAGGAGGAAACAGAGGAAGAAAGAGCGCTGGCTCCACTCCCAGGAACAGGTGAGAATTGGTCATGGCCTCAATTGAGATCGGACGGTTATTTACAGGTAGAGAGAAAGAGACACTTGCTTTGGCAATGTTAAATTATGTTTCCCATGCCAATAAAGCCATTGAATTGAATTGAGATAAGTGTCGGTAAGAAAGACATCTGGCTGTAACAGAAATGTCTCATGGAGTTATGCATGTAATGGTAAGTCAAACATTCATACAGTTTAGTTTGTCCAGTATTTTAGTTACATTGCATTTTTGTGAGATTATTCTTGACCATTTTGTTGAGCTGACAAGAAGACCACAGTGGAGTCCCTGTAGTTGTTAGTCTGACACTGTTTACCACAAGCAGTTACATGTATGACACACATTTCAAAGTCCTTCACCTTACTTTTACTGTGTCTGGAAGGGGGAAAGTTATATCTTGCGTTTGATAATGTCGTCGCCCATAAGCTAAGCAAACACAAACACAGAAGATTAGTGAGTTGGGTGTTGCCTGCCAGGTGGGTGACTACATTTCCCTGTGTTGTCAGCAGTATCAGAGAGATTGTTGGTTGACAGTGGCCATTGTGGACCTACAGTGTATATGATTGAGAGACACTTACAGTACTGTGGAGTGTGGACTACAGGTACTACGCTTGTTCTAGTCTAACTGACCATAGAAAAGAACAACACCATGGCATTCTCTTGTGGTTGTACCCAGATTAGAGGTTGATTTATGTGGTTTGATAAAGTTGGCTAATCTTGTGCCAAGATGAGTTTCATTGTTTTTGGTTGATAGCTTGTAAACTCAAGCCCTTCCACGAACCACTCTCGTCATGGTTACAGTCGGTCTCTGTGATATGGGTATCTGAATTGGGGTGACTAGTGCATGTCAACAAGCCGTCCATTCTGCCAAACCATAGACTCTATTGCCGGTCAGTATTCTCTCACAATGACACTCGACGCGCTGATTGGAGTGCTCTCATATCATATGTGAGCATCATGTGCAAAGTGAACAAAGAGATGTAAAAAGCAACAAACGGGCCAAATGTCCCCTCCCTTTCCGAAATTCAGAAGATGCAAGCACCTGCGTAATCGTGATTTGTCCAAATGATCAGTGATGACAAATCAAAGAGGCAGAAACAAAGTTCCTCGCTAGTCGTTGCATCCCACAGTCTGTTGACAGACGCTATGATACCATTTATGTTACGTGTGTCTGTCCACAAGAGATTAGTAGTGCTACTGTGTTACTGTTGGATATTATTTTCCATATTACCTCACTATTATTTTATCTTATTGTACAGTGAGGGAAAAAAGTATTTGATCCCCTGCTGATTTTGTTCGTTTGCCCACTGACATTGAAATGATCAGTCTGTAATTTTAATGGTAGGTTTATTTGAACAGTGAGAGACAGAATATCAACAAAAAAATCCAGAAAAACGCATGTCAAAAATTTTATAAATTGATTTGCATTTTAATGAGGGAAATAAGTATTTGACCCCTCTGCAAAACATGACTTAGTACTTGGTGGCAAAACCCTTGTTGGCAATCACAGAGGTCAGATGTTTCTTGTAGTTGGCCACCAGGTTTGCACACATCTCAGGAGGGATTTTGTCCCACTCCTCTTTGCAGATCTTCTTCAAGTCATTAAGGTTTCGAGGCTGATGTTTGGCAACTCGAACCTTCAGCTCCCTCCACAGATTTTCTATGGGATTAAGGTCTGGAGACTGGCTAGGCCACTCCAGGACCTTAATGTGCTTTTTCTTGAGCCACTCCTTTGTTGCCTTGGCCGTGTGTTTTGGGTCATTGTCATGCTGGAATACCCATCCACGACCCATTTTCAATACCCTGGCTGAGGGAAGGAGGTTTTCACCCAAGATTTGACGGTACATGGCCCCGTCCATCGTCCCTTTGATGCGGTGAAGTTGTCCTGTCCCCTTAGCAGAAAAACACCCCCAAAGCATAATGTTTCCACCTCCATGTTTGACGGTGGGGATGGTTTCTTGGGGTCATAGGCAGCATTCCTCCTCCTCCAAACACGACAAGTTGAGTTGATGCCAAAGAACTCCATTTTGGTCTCGTCTGACCACAACACGTTCACCCAGTTGTCCTCTGAATCATTCAGATGTTCATTGGCAAACTTCAGACGGGCATGTATATGTGCTTTCTTGAGCAGGGGGACCTTGCGGGCGCTGCAGGATTTCAGTCCTTCACGGCGTAGTGTGTTACCAATTGTTTTCTTGGTGACTATGGTCCCAGCTGCCTTGATATCATTGACAAGATCCTCCTGTGTAGTTCTGGGCTGATTCCTCACCATTCTCATGATCATTGCAACTCCACGAGGTGAGATCTTGCATGGAGCCCTAGGCCAAGGGAGATTGACAGTTCTTTTGTGTTTCTTCCATTTGCGAATAATCGCACCAACTGTTGTCACCTTCTCACCAAGCTGCTTGGCAATGGTCTTGTAGCCCATTCCAGCCTTGTGTAGATCTACAATCTTGTCCCTGACATCCTTGGAGAGCTCTTTGGTCTTGGCCATGGTGGAGAGTTTGGAATCTGATTGATTGATTGCTTCTGTGGACAGGTGTCTTTTATACAGGTAAGAAACTGAGATTAGGAGCACTCCCTTTAAGAGTGTGCTCCTAATCTCAGCTCGTTACCTGTATGAAAGACACCTGGGAGCCAGAAATCTTTCTGATTGAGAGGGGGTCAAATACTTATTTCCCTCATTAAAATGCAAATCAATTTATAACATTTTTGACATGCGTTTTTCTGGATATTTTTGTTGTTATTCTGTCTCTCACTGTTCAAATAAACCTACCATTAAAATTATAGACTGATCATTTCTTTGTCAGTGGGCAAACGTACAAAATCAGCAGGGGATCAAATACTTTTTTCCCTCACTGTATATAGAGTGTGACAGGGCTGCTAACAGACAGTGAGGAGGTGGACAGAGAAGGCTACACCTGCGCTGTGTGCCTGGATGTCTACTTCAGTCCCTATAGCTGTCACCCCTGTGGACACATCTTCTGTGAGCCCTGCCTCCGCACGCTGGCCAAGAACCGGCCGGCCAACACCCCCTGTCCCCTCTGCCGCACCCTCATCTCACACACACTCTTCCAGAAAGGTGAGCTACGGCATCAATTTATTGTGCATACTCCTCCCAATGGTTCCGTTATTGATAACAAATAGCTGTTTTCTCCATAGCTGTAAATAGTAAGAAGCCCTTTGAGAGTTTTAACTAAATTTGTTTAATTGCCTTTTGGTTTCAGAGCTCAACCAGACAGCTAAGAATTTTTTCCCGAAGGTCTACCACTCACGGAAACACAAGTTTCAAAAAGCCAACTGTGCTAAATGGCCTCTTCCCAACTGCCGAAAACGTTTCCGCATCTTTTGGGGTAAGGTATAATGTGGATGTGGATATATTGTGTGTTGCTTGCAGTAGATATCTGATCATCTGTAACTCAGTTTGTCTTATTTTTGTGCGGTCTTGTAAGCTCTTATGCAACAAACATGTTATAATTCCCATTTAACTAATGAATTTCTCACAAAGTGAATGTCTCTTTTAGTTAACTAGCATGCCAAGCTTGAGCAGTACTAAACAAAAACCCATTATTGTAAATGTGTACTCTAGGGACTGTGTCTGCCTCCCTCTCTGACCCCAGTTTTCCTGTTTGTATCCCAGGGTACCAGGGGCAGGTGGCTCCAGGGAGGTGGTGGCACTTTGCCCCAGCAGGCTTCGCCCTGGATGCCTTGGACCTGGCCGACATGCGCGGCTGGTTCTTCGATATTGACCTGGTCATCATCTACATCCATTCTGTCAACTGGATACTGGCCCTGCTGGTTCTTTGCTTTCTAGCATACTTCTTCTTGTCTTGAGTGCTGTTCGTGTGTTTAGCCAGTGATGGCTGACCTCTAAAAATGGTACAGCTGGGGTTTCTGGGTGATGTAGTATTGTGCCTAATAGTGCTTACTGCCAGGTAACTCACCTGTCACCTCCATATGTTAACTGGAATCATGAGCAGTCTTGAGTGGAACTGGAACTGTGAGGTGTTTTTTTGTTGCAGTTTTGGAGGTCATATATATAGAAATACTAGTACTCACATGAAGTTGTGTAGATGGGCTTATTTCATATTTTGTGAAAGTTTTACCCAAAATGTTTTCACTGTAAATCCAAAATTGTTTTATGAGGGGTAGAAGTGTAATAGAAGTGAAAATGAAAGAGCAATAATTATTATTGTTTAAAAAAAAAATCAGGTTAGGAAATGCACAGAGATCAATAATAATAGGCCTATTTTGACAGATGTATGACCAGTGGGCCCGCTCTGTCAAGGACTTCCCTGAGGTCATCAACATGAAGGTAGCATAATCACATACAGTACCAGTCAAAAGTTTGGACACACCTACTCATTCCAGGGTTTTTCTTTATTTTGACTATTTTCTACATTGTAGAATAATAGTGAAGACGTCAACTAGGAAATAACATGTGGAATCATGAAGTAAGCAAAAAAGTGTTAAACAAATCAAAATATATTTTATATTTAGATTCTTCAAAGTAGCCACCCTTGCTCTTGATGACAGCTTTGTACCCTCTTGGCATTCTCTCAACCAGCTTCATGAGGTAGTCACCTGGAATGTGTTTCAATTAACAGGTGTGCATTGTTAAAAGGTAATTTGTGGAATTTCTTTCCTTCTCAATGTGTTTGAGGCAATCAGTTGTGTTGTAACAGGGTAGAGGTGGTATACAGAAGATAGCAAGTCCAAGTCCATATTATGGCAAGAACAGCTCAAATAAACAAAGAGAAACGACAGTCCATCATTACTTTCAGACATGAAGGTCAGTCAATATGGAAAAGGTCAAGAACTTTGAAAGTTTCTTCAAGTGCAGTTACAAAAACCATCAAGCACTATGATGAACCTGGCTCTCATGAGGACCGGCACAGGAAAGGAAGACCCAGAGTTACCTCTGCTGCGGAGGATAAATTCATTAGAGTTAACTGCACCTCAGAAATTGCAGCCCAAATAAATGCTTCACACAGTTCAACAGACACATCTCAACAACTGTTCAGAGGAGAATGCGTGAATCAGGCCTTCATGGTCGAATTGCTGCAAAGAAACCACTACTTAAGGACACCAATAATAAGAAGAGACTTGCTTGGGCCAAGAAACACAACCAATGGACATTAGACCAGTGGAAATCTGTCCTTTGGTCTGATGAGTCCAAATGTGAGATTTTTGGTTCCAACCGCCGTATCTTTTTGAGACGTAGAGTAGGTGAACGGATTACCTCCGCATGTGTAGTTCCCACCGTGAAGCATGGAGGAGGAGTTGTGATGGTGTGGGGGTGCTTTGCTGGTGACACTCTGATTTGATTTAGAATTCAACGCACACTTAACCAGCATGCCTACCACAGCATTCTGCAGCGTTACACCGTCCCATCTGGTTTGCGCTTAGTGGGACTAACATTTTTCAAAAGGACAATGACCCAACACACCTCCAGGCTGTGTAAGGGCTATTTGACAAAGAAGGAGAGTGATGGAGTGCTGCATCAGATGATCTGGCCTCCACAATCACCCAAACCCAACCCAATGGAGATGAGTTGGACTGGAGAGTACAGAAAAGCAGCCAACAAGTGCTCAGCATATGTGGGAAGACTGTTGGAAAAGCATTCCAGGTGAAGCTGGTTGAGAGAATGCCAAGAGTGTGCAAAGCTGTCATCAAGGCAAAGGGTGGCTACTTTTAAATATATATTGATTAGTTTAACACTTTTTTGGTTACTACATGATTCCATATGTGTTATTTCATAGTTTTGATATCTTCGCTAGTATTCTACAATGTAGAAAATAGTACAAATAAAGGAAAACCCTTTAATGAGTAGGTGTGTCCAAACTTTTGATTGACAATGTACATCTCATATAACTATAAACTTTTTATTCAATATGCACTACAAGACCTAAAGTATGTGGATACCTGCTCTGTGAACATCTCATTCCAAAATCATGGGCATTAATATGGAGTTTCCCCCTTGCTGCTATAACAGCTTCCACTCTTCTGGGAAGGCTTTCCTCTAGATGTTGGAACATTGCTGTTGGGTCAAGGGCGTTACTGAGGTCGGTCACTGATGTTGGGCGATTAGGCATGGCAGTCTGATTAGGCAGTCGGCGTTCCAATTCATCCCAAAGGTGTTCTATGGGGTAGAGGTCAGGGCTCTGTGCAGGCCAGTCAAGTTCTTCCACACCTATCTTGACAAACCATTTCTGTATGAGCCTCGCTTTGTGCACTGGGGCATTATCGTGCTGAAACAGGAAAGGGACTTAAGTTGGATGCACAGAATTGTCTAGAATATCATTGTATGCTGCAGTGTTAAGATTTCCCTTCACTGGAACTAAGTTGCCTAGCCCAAACCATAAAAACCATCCCCAGACCATTATTGCTTCACCAAACTTTACAGTTGGCACTATGCATTGGGGCAGGTAGCGTTCTCCTGGCATTTGCCAAACCCAGATTTGTCAGAGGGACTGCCAGTAAAGTGTGATTCATCACTCCGGAGAACGAGTTTCCACTGCTCCAGAGTCCAATGGTGGAGAGCTTTACACCACTCCAGCCAACGATTAGCATTGCGCATGGTGATCTTAGGCTTGTGTGCGGCTGCTCAGCCATGGAAACACATTTCATGAACAGTTTTTCTGCTGGAGTTGCTTCCAGAGGCAGTTTGGAACTCGGTAGTGAGTGTTGCAACCCAGGACAGATTATTTTTACGCGTGTAACAGTATAACTTTAAACCGTCCCCTCGCCCGACGCGAACCAGGGACCCTCTGCACACATCAACAACGGTCGCCCACGAAGCATCGTTACCCATCGCTCCACATAGGCCGTGGCCCTTGCAGAGCAAGGGGAAACACTACTTCTAGGTTTCAGAGCAAGTGACGTCACTGATTGAAACGCTATTAGCGCATACCCGCTAACTAGCTAGCCATTTCACATCCGTTACACTCACCCCCCTTTCAACCTCCTCCCTTTCCGCAGAAACCAGTGATCCGGGTCAACAGCATCAATGTAACAGTATAACTTTAGACCGTCCCCTCGCCCCGACACGGGCGCGAACCAGGGACCTTCTGCACACATCAACAACGGTCGCCCACGAAGCATCGTTACCCATCGCTCCACATAGGCCGCGGCCCTTACAGAGCAAGGGGAAACACTACTTCTAGGTCTCAGAGCAAGTGACGTAACTGATTGAAATGCTATTAGCGCATACCCGCTAACTAGCTAGCCATTTCACATTCGTTACACGCACTACAAGCTTCAGCACTCGGCGGTCCCGTTCTGTGAGCTTCTGTGGCCTACCACTTCACGGCTGAGCCCTTGTTGCTCCTAGATGTTTCCACTTCACAACAACAGCACTTGACCGGGGCAGCTCTAGCAGGGCAGAAATTTAGCAAACTGACTTGTTGGAAAGGTGGCATCTCTATGAGGCGCTACATTGAAAGACCCTGAGCTATTCAGTAAGGCCATTCTGCTGCCGATGTTTGTCTATGGAGATTTTATACACCGATTTTATACACCTGTCAGCAACAGGTGTGTGTGAAATAGCCGAATCCACTGATTTGAAAGGGTGTCCACATACTTTTGTATATATAGTGTATTTTAGTGCTGTTGCAATTTTGTGTGTTACAGGGACTCATTGTAATATTTTGTCTTACCAGTGTGTCATTCAGTGTATTACCAATGATAGACATCTTATATAGATTTTACAGAACAAATTGCCAAATCTCTGGTAAGTTATGTGTCAAATGTACAGTTTTCATTGGTTTGCAATTGTGGTGACAATAATACATGGGTTTGCTTGCAGCCAACAGTAGTAGCCTGTATGTCTGTATTCTTCTGTATCTCACATCGGTCGGTGAGGCTGCGATGTGCGTAAATTGATGAGATTTACTTTGAGCATTCATATTCCTGCTGGTCTTTGAATGTGCTGTTGCTCATGCCAGATACGAATAATATTTGGAGATATTTGCGTTTATTCTCAATACTTACCTGCGACAGACCCGCTTGCTTTGGAGTCGTCGACGCCTCAACAGTTAACGGGATGCCGGAGCAGTGACAAATGGTTGGCCCAGCTCCCGGTGAATTCGCTTCTCATGTGAAGGCACGACAGAAGACCGTTCAGCCGCAGTTGGCCTTCTGCTTGGGTGAAGGTGACTCGCTTCGCCGCTGAGGAGAGAGATGCAGAGAAGAAGCTGCAAGCCGTACACTACTTGCTGTCGTCCTGCAAGCTGAACATACGAATATTATAGATAGGCTGTCCGTGGGATTTTATCAGTGACTGTATGCATGTGTTCTGCACCGAACGGGCGCATTAACCGCCCCAGATCCGCAGCGAACATTTTCCAGCTCGGCAAACCACCGCAGAGGGACCCCGAGCGCCGGGAGAGCACCGAGAGCGCGCGGAAAGCCCAGCGGGCCGTAGGCGACTGTAGGATGGTGAGATATGATCTATCGTGCATTGGTAAAAGCAATGGAGTCATTTCTGCCGTTCTAGTATAAGAGCAGACACTATCCTATATATATTTTATCCACAACAAATTAAAATGCGCAACGCTAGATATTCTAAATATAATTAACCAGAGACATTTTCTTACCATTTATCTGCCAACTAAGTCGTAGATGGGAGTCCAGGAGCCATAGAGAAATTCATTTAAGAATGTCCTTGAATGGTTTCTTAACGCTTTAAGGTGCGATAGACTAAATAATGTATGTTGCACTCAGAAGGGCATGCCACAAGGATAGCTACTACAATATTACACCAATGTGCCACAATTAGTAGTTGTGTAAATATATCTATGTATATATATGTGTGTGTGCGTGTGTCTTTATAGTGCAATAGTGTTATTAAACTTTAGGCCTATATTGGGCCCTTGAAACCCTATGGAGCTATGCATTGACTTGCTGAAAGGGGTTATTTGTACATGTTGCTTCTCAGACTGTCCAAGAATTCAACACTCTAGTGGCGCTGTACCGAGAACAGGTAATCTCTATTGGGGAGATTTCTGCCGATTGTCCCTCTTTACGGGCCGTGCTGCACCGTACCAGGACCAAAGGATGCGCAATGGCCCAAGCTGCCCATCAGAACCTCACCGTGATATCTGGGTCTGGGTAAGGAATCTGCGTCTACGATATACGGATAGGCTACAATTTAATGAATGTGATCTGTTGACGTCTTCAATCGTCACTGGGGCTGTCCACGGTGCTAGTGTGTCAATCCAAGCCCTGCTATTCGACAGGATAATTAAATACAGTAGCAGGGTTGGGTTCAATTCCATTTCAATTCAGAAAGTAAACCAAATTCCAATTCCACGTTTTACTAAAACCCATTAAAGATAATGTATTTGGAATTTCAGTGTAGACTACTTCCTGAATTGACTGGAATTCAAATAAAATGTACCCCAAGCCTGTACAGTGGGCTACTTGGAATCTATGATACAGTTACTGGACGTGATATGTTGATGTCTTCAATTGCCGCTGGAGCTGTCCTTGTTGCTAAGTGTAATCTACTCATAAATGATCTGCTCTTCGCTTAGCCATTAAAGACCCCTCACATCTCCAGTCCCTTTAGAGCAAGGATGGGCAATTAGCGCCTGCGGCCCCCCGTATGTAGGCCCATGGATCAACAAAAATGTTACTTAGGGCCTTATGTGCATGTGTGGGTATGGATGTGGATATGCAGACCCTTAAGCCACTGTGGCCCCCCATGATGAGTTCAGATTTTTTGTGGTCCCCACCAAAGTTGCCCACCCCTGCTTTAGAGCCAGGGGGATTCACGAAGGGCTAGAATAGGAGCCAGTGATAAGATTTGAAACTGTCCATTCTCCTACTGTATGTGTATGTGTTGTAGGCCAGAGGATGGGGAGATCCACCCAGAGATCTGCCGGCTCTTCATCCAGTTGCAGTGCTGCCTGGAGATGTTCATCACGGAGATGCTCAAGTCCATGTGTCTATTGGGGGTACTGCAGCTCCACAGGAAAGGTGAAATACCAATCTCAACCAGCAGAGGGCAGGATAGTTCAGATAAATGTCAAGATAGAGAGTAGTATGTCTACACACAATGAAATAAGTAGCTACAATATGAAATACATGGCATCACAGGTTACCCAGTATTATATGTTGATCATATCCCAGGAAAGGATTCGTACCCGGAGCCCAGGCTGGACTTCAAGATGGATGAGAGTTCTGATGTACCCATCCTGGAGGAGCGCTCCTCCTCACCTGTGGACTACCAAAATGAGTCCTGGCTGGTGTGCACCGATATTGAAAACATAGAGAGGTATAGTGTAATGCAATATGCTTACACACTCATGGTCTCTCGTGGTCAACAGAATGCCCAGGCCACATAGTACTGTTTAAGCCATACATGAATAGAATTATCAACAGATTGGACATTACAAGTTATAGTAGACGTTCATGTTTCAGTTTGTGTGTAGGATCCTTCTGTGACCATGTAGAGGTGGTAAATGGATTTACCCATGATTCACCCTGTCTCCTCAGGGACATGCGAGAGATGAGAAACCTACTCAGCAAACTTAGGGAGACCATGCCTTTACCACTAAAAAACCAAGGTAAGTAGCATTTGTACTGTAAGAGTGTGTTAAATCATGAAAGATACACGAGATGGAAGGCACTGCACTGTACTCAGGCTCCTCTGTCTGTGTTGTCTAGATGACAGCAGTCTGCTGAATCTCACTCAATACCCACTAGTCAGGCAGAGGAAGAGGCGCTTCTCTGGGTTCTGCTGCCTGGTGTCTGGCTGAGTCAGTCGGGTCCTGCAGGCAGCAGCAAGGGCAGCACACCAACCCTACACAACACCTTACATGTTATTACTGCCATTTGGGGAAGGAACTTTCTGATCAGTCTGTCTTTATTTTGTAATATGATTATATGTAGAAAATGCTATTCAAATATAATGTTACAAACATGCATATTTTGCTATTATATTATTCAAGCTGTCTCTCTTTGTAGAAAAGGAGGACCCTTAGGTCTATAGACGAGCACAAACAGATGTGCCAAACTGATGCCATGAGAGATGCAGTATGTTGGTAGACAGCTTTGCCTAATCTTTGCCTTTAGACATCTTCCTCAGAATGTCATTATATTTCTTCACTGTGCAATGCTTCTTTTGCAGTCTTCCATGAAAAGGAAATCTGTCTCCAACTTACTTTTTTCCATCACAAGGGCTTTGCAATGCTCCATATCAAAAACATTTCTCATTTAATGTAAATACAGTATATAAATGGTGGTAAATGTTTTGTATGAAACTTTCTTTGAATAATTTAACTATAGATTATCTAAAGATTGGATGTCTAAATTGTTTGCATTGATTTATTTTGATGTCTTGGCCGAAAGTGTACAGCATGAATATTGCTATTTGTACTGTGGTAGATGTGTAGTGTATAGATGTTGTGCTATAGATTGTTCTACGGCTGACAGTATGTATAGGCCATTTTATAATGTGAATAAACTTTTTGTATTTAAATAATCCTTTTTGTCTGGTTTATAGAGAGGCTCTGATCTGTTGTTTCTTGTTGGTTTCAGAGCCCACACATGATGTCCACTTAAAGTATACCTCAAATGAAGGAGACAAATGGACCTATTCTTTGTAGTTGTGGGTACTTGCAAAGCTATAAACTTCATCAATCACAACATGAAATCATTTTATATTTTATCAGTGTGACAGGAACTCAGTGTTCCACCCATGACCCCTCTCTTTCTACACTCAAGGGAGTGTCAGGGGTCAGAGTTGTAGAGACAACTTACAGCTGGTTAATGTTACTGGAATCTGGAATTTCCAGACACTTCTTCCAGTAAGGGGACAGGATGGAAGGTTGCGAAAGGAGGGTTTGGAAGACTTGGGAACTTTGAACTTTGTGTTGTCATGGCATACAGGCTGACTACACCGCTCGCGTTGCAAAATAAATTTAGAAATCTAGGTTATTCAATTATTGTACCCATATTGCTCGCGTGCGCCAACGAGCGTCTGCGTTGCCAAGGGCTAAAATAGAAGTCAGTTCTATTTGTGACGCAGATCGCGCTGCAAGTCCTGCCTCTCCCATCTCCTCATTGGTTTATAGAAGTAGGTACCCACGTGCCATCTCATTGGTTATACCCACGTGGGTGACTGAAAGACGAACGAGGTCGGTGGCGGTAATGCACCTAATTTCTGAAAGTTGCCAATCGCAATATAAAGTCCAGAGAAGAAATAGCCTGGAAGGAGGAGAGATGACTAGAAATGATTCGGTTGACTGTTTTATGTGTGGATTACTTGTCGGAGTAGAGGACCTTGTGCATTTCAGGTAAAATAACAACTCAATGTTTATATCCCAGGACAAATTAGCTAGCAACAGCAAGCTATCTAAATAGGACAAATTAGCTAGCAAGTGCAAGCTAGCTAGCTAAATTGCCATAAATGTTTAATGCTTTTCGACCTGTCCCCAAATTAATGTAATTGGTTCAGAGTTTGTTTTGATATTTTAACCTATTTTAACCGTGATCGCGTTTGGTGTGGGGGGACAAAATACATTTATGCACGATGGCGCATGATGGCGCACCCGCACAGCCGGTTTGGGTTCCGTGTTAGAGTCTTCAGTCTTTTTTTGTGTTATCTATTAGGCTTGGTTTGTGGCTGATGCAGGAAGGGGGTGTCCTCTTTGACAGACAAGTTAAATAACCAATCATTTGTGAGGGATATATGAAGTCATACCCATAGACATACACTGCCATTCAAAAGTTTGGGGTCACTTAGAAATGTCCTTGTTTTTGAAAGAAAAGCAATTTTTTTGGTCCATTAAAATAACATCAAATTGATCAGAAATACAGTGTAGACATTGTCAATGTTGTAGAAAGAGGATTGGGAGGCCCCATTGCACAACTGAGCAAGAGGACAAGTTCATTAGAGTGTCTAGGTTGAAAAACAGACACCTCACAAGTCCTCAACTGGCAGCTTCATTAAATAGTACCAGCAAAACACCAGTCTAAACGTCAACAGTGAAGATGCGACTCCGGGATGCTGGACTTCCAGGCAGTTGCAAAGAAAAAGCCATATTTCAGACTGACCAATAAAAAGAAAGATTATGATGGGCAAAAGAACACAGACACTGGACAAAGGAACTCTTCCTAGAAGGCCAGCATCCCGGAGTGATAAAAGATCTGCATTAAAAAGCACAAAGCAATTATAAAGAATATTATATATTCAAGAAGTACTAAGATGAGATCAAGATTATGGTTCAGGGGCCTGCAATTAAAAAAATATTGTGTGTCTGCTCATCCCGGAGTTTTGCGGTTACTATTTAATGATGCTGCCAGTTGAGGACTTATGAGGTGTCTGTTTCTTAAACTAGACACTCTAATGTACTTGTCCTCTTGCTCAGTTGTGCACCGGGGCCTTCCACTCCTCTTTCTATTCTGGTTAGAGCCAGTTTGCTCTGTTCTGTGAAGGGAGTGGTACACAGCGCTGTACGAGATCTTCAGTTTCTTGGCAATTTCTCGCATGAAATAGCCTTCATTTCTCAGAACAAGAATAGACTGACGAGTTTCAGAAGAAAGTATTTTCTGGCCATTTTGAACCTGTAATTGAACCCACAGATGCTGATGCTCCAGATACACAACTAGTCTAAACAAGGCCAGTTTTATTGCTTATTTAATCAGAAAAACAGTTTTCAGCTGTGCTAACATAATTGCAAAAGAGTTTTCTAAAGATCAATTGGCCTTTTAAAATGATAAACTTGGATTAGCTAACACAGCGTGACATTGGAACACAGGAGTGATGGTTGCTGATAATGGACCTCTGTACGCCTATGTAGATATTCCATAAAAAATCTGTTGTTTACAGCTACCATAGTCATTTACAACATTAACAATGTCTGCATTGTATTTCTGATAAATTTGATGTTATTTTAATTGACAAAAAATTTGCTATTCTTTCAAAAACAAGGAAATTCTCGAAGTGACCCCAAACTTATGAACGGTAGTGTATATTTCCCCTTGTCACAGGTTGCAGTATCAGATCCAAACTAACATGCAATAAACAGAATGACTGTGGGGACAACTCAGATGAGAAGAACTGTGATGAATTCAACATTTTGTGTCATGTTGAGAAGAGAGTGGTCCCTGAGCTGACCTCATAGGAAGCGGGTAGATTAAAGGTCAAATGTCAGCATAAGACATTGTCTGGAGCAGTGGTCAATGTCACAGTAGATGTTTCGCCGTAGTCATTGGCATAAAAACAGATAAGGACTGCTTCATGTATCAGTCATGGAATTTCTTGATATTTCTTCAAAGACTCAACGTGTCCTGTGATTTGAAGAAAAGTAAAGTAACTTCAGGGTCAATGCTGCTGGCTTGTGTTACTGTCCTGTTTCAGGTTCAACGCTGTGGCAGAGGACATGAGGGGTGCGGTTCTGGATGACAAGTTCATGGGTGACACCTGCAACCTGAACAAGAGTAGAGGCAGCAGCTACAGGCTTAACTACCGCGTCCCAGCCAATGTAGAGAGCTTTGAGATCAAGGTACAATACTACTACATAGGGATCTCATCTCAGGATATTTCCCCATGTTTAACTGGTCTGGGATCAGTCTGGGCGTAGGTCTAGCTGTGGTTCTGCTTCCACTGGTGGAAATCCCAGATAACTTTATACAGCTGACTGAAGCTCAAGAACAAAGGTACAAGAGCACAACCTCGTGGTCAAAAGGAGGCATGACACCCCCTGCCAGACCAGTTTTCCTTGTTTTGTAACAAATTCATGAATTGTCTATTTGTCTGTTTGATTTTCATAGGTTTAACAGAAGAGCATATCAAAGGATGCCTCAGGTCTGAGTCGAGCATGAACATCATAATATACTCGCAAAGTTCAAATGTTGTAAGATGCTCTGACAGTACGATGACTCAAAAACATGTTTTTTTATTACCGGTACACACAATTTGAACATTGCTCTAGTCATCTTGACTTTTTACTTGTTAGGTTGCATTATGTATCTCTCTCAAAGGTTGTGATGAGAATTGGCATTTCACCATTTACTGTTGTTGGTAAGGCTCGTTTGTGCAGTTCGAAAAGTCTTTCTTCACTGTGTGCGGAGGCAGGACCGGAGAGGCGGCAGCCCTGGCCTGGGAGAGAAAAGGGTCTGCACCTGACTGCACCCCTTATGGGAACTGGGCCAAATCCCTCATAGACAACCCTGCTGTATTGGAGTATGAGGCCAGAACTCGCTCCATGGAATATAATGAAATATGAAAACAATTAATTCACTTATTTCATTGTTTGTGTATGTATGACTTATGTATGACTTACGTTTACCTGCCAAAGGTGCTTCTACAAGGGGCGCGGCTCTGTTGCATCCCCCAATGTGTGTGACGTTTGGTGTGGCATTCTTTTACGTTTTTAATTTGTACACTTTGTAAGCTATCTGCCATTTGTCAACGATGGATTTACAGTGGTGGGATGTTGGACTGATCTTGTTGATCATGTACATACCCGCTACAAATGGACTAAATTATGAAAACGCTGCTGGCAGCGGAATCCAATACAGGTGAGAGTTCCTACTACAATGCAACTCAAACAAACGTGCTGGATATCCCAATGCCCCATCTAATCCCTGATTGTCTGCGAGTGGATTACAAACCCAAATGCAAACTTGGAAAATGCGGGGTCAAAGACTTCAGACAAAGACTTAAGACATTAAAGAACAAACTTCCCTTACCCACCACCTTGCTGATCAATGCCCAGTAACTGAGTGGGAAAGCGGATGAGCTGTCAGCGAATCTGTGCTTCCAACACGGATACCGGGAGGCTTGTTTGCTGGAGTTTACTGAGACTTGGCTGGATGACAGAGTCCCGGACAGGGAAGTGGAGCCGGCTGGCTTCACTCTGGTCAGAGCGGACCGTGATCTGACCATCACAGAGAAACCACTGGTCTCTGCCTGCTTGTCAGAGACCAGTGGTGTAAATCCTGGTAAGAAATAGACTGTATCCCTGACATTGAACTGCTTTCTGTGTCACCGCGACCCTACTATCTGCCCCGTGAGTTCCCCCAATTGTTTGTTACCGTTGTGTACATTCAACCAAAAGCTAATAGCAAAATCAGAGATTATTTATAATCTGTCACAGAAACTGGAATCCATCTCCCCTGACGCACCCAAATTTATTTTAGGGGATTTTAACAACTGTACTTTGCACAAAGTCCTGCTCACGTACCACCAGTATGTGAAATGTCACACTAAGAAAAATAAGACTCTTGATTTGTGCTATGGGACAATACAAAATGCATTCTCTGCCACCACCAGACCTCCCCTGGGGACATCAGACCACAATGTGGTCTACCTCAGGCCAACCTACTGTTGGCTCCTGGAGAGGGAGAAACCCACAGTTAAAACTGTCCAGATCTGGAATGACAACAGTATCACTTGTCTCCAGGGGTGTTTTGACTGTACTATGTGGGAGGTATTTGAGGACAGCAGCTCTGATCTTGATGAACTCACAGATGTTGTTTCAGACTATGTAAACTTCTGTGTTGAGTCAGTTGTGCCTACTAAGACCTGTAAAATCTTCCCTAACAACAAGCCTTGGGTATCAAAAAATCTAAAATCGCTACTTGATAGGAAGAAGGCAGTTTATGCTGAGGGTTATAGACAGGCTTTAAGAGATGTACAATGTGAGATCAAAAGACAGATACTGGTGGATAAGGAGGCGTACAGGTAAAGGGTGGAGAGAACCCTCTCCTCAGGAAACTCAAGGGTGGCCTGGCAAGGGATTAAATCCATGGCTAGTGTGCCCCCCACATTATCAGGTTTCAGGTAAGACCAAAATGCAGACTGTGTTGAAGTAACAATGTTTATTACAGCAACAGGGGCAGGCAAACGACAGGTCAAGGCAGGCAGGGGTCAATAATCCAGAGTAGAGGCAAAGGTACAGGATGGCAGGCAGGCTCAGGGGAAGGCAGGCGGGCAAGAAAAGGAAAGACTGGGAAAAGCAGGAGCTGAGACAAAACGCTGGTTGACTTGACAAACAGGAAACAGGAGACAAAGGGCTGTGAGACACGGGTTTACATTTTACATTTACGGGTTTACATCTAGACACATGAAAAGTAGGAAGTATACAGAGAGTACGGGGCAACAGAGGACGAACAGCAGAGGGGCTAATGATCTTGGAGTAGGGGGGAAAGGTCTCGGCTTCCGGGGGTGTAGCCAAGGGGCTATATCGGCGTGCCAACGCATCCGGCTTAACATCCTTGGGTACTGGTCGGTGTTGCAGAAGCAAACTGGCCCGGGCCTGAACCCCTCCTGGAGGTCCTGGTACTCCGTGGGACTGGCGGAGAGGTTCGGGGCAATTTCCAAGCCCCCAGGAAGACGTCCCGGGGCAGGCAGCGCTGATTTCAGGCAATGAGTGTGGCAGAACGGGCTCCAGCCCACGACGCCACCAGCAGACCAGTCAATCGAGGGATTGTGTCGCTGGAGCAAAGATAATCCCAATACCACAGGAACCTGCGGAGACTCAATTAGCAGGAATTGGATCGTCTCGCTGTGGTTCCCCGACACTCGTAGGTTGATGGGGGTGGTATGGTGGGTGACCCGGCCTATAGAGCTCCCATCCAGTGTTCTAACATTCATGGCAATGGAGAAGGGTTGAGTGGGGATGCCCAGCTCGGACGCCAGGGTAATGTCCATAAGACTCATATCAACCCCGAGTCGATGAGTATCTGGAGAGACTTGAACTGTTCGCCCCACAGCAGGGTGGCATGGAGAGGGGGGCGAGTAGGGGGAGAAGCAAAATTGTTCTTAAAACCTCTTGACACTACAGGGGGTGCTGTTTCAACTTGGACATTTATCGTTCCCAAATTAAACTGCCTCGTACTCAATTCTTGCTCATACAATATGCATATTATTATTACTATTGGATAGAAAACAACCTGTAGTTTCTAAAACCGTTTGAATTATGTCTGTGGGTGAACCAGAACTCTTTCTGCAGCGAAATTCATGACAGGAACTGCGAAGGTCTGAAAACGAGGCTCTGTTCTCAGATCAGTTTAAAGCTCTGTATGTATCCTATGGGTCGACATGAACTGCACCCGCCTTCCCCTGGATGTCAGTAACCAATGAGAAGTGGAATGGAGTGTCTACGTAGTTCTCAGAGCTTATAAAAGGCCAAGGAACGAAGGGAGCTCTCTTTTCGACGTTCGTCATTGCGCAAAGCAAGACCTCAGAATGGCATTTTGAAACGCTCAGTTATCGGCCTTAGCTATATCCGTCTGTAATTTAATTCGATATAGGTGTTAGAAACATCATAACGAAGTTATTTTAAACCGAGTTATATCAGTTTATGCGAGTATATTGCTATTTTCGGGAATTTCCTTAGTATTGCGCTTTGAACATTTGGGCATGTTGTGGCCACATAGCTAATGTTAACTGCTAATTCCGAAGTTGAAGACGACGTTTTACAACCAAGCAACGATTCTTTTGGACAAAGGACCACTTGCCCAAGATTCTGATGGAAGCTCGTCCAAAAGTAAGAGCTATTTATGATGTTATTCCGTATTTATGTGGAAAAATGTAAACGCATTTGTCCGCCATTATTGCGGCACTAGTCTGGCTGTAACGCACACTGTATGTCTAGTAACGTTAATTTTAAAAATCTAACTCAGCGGTTGCATTAATAACTAATGCATCTTTCATTTGCTGTCCAACCTGTATATTTTAGTCAAGTTTACGATTATTTATTGATTAGATTAGGTGCCTTTCCAAGATGGCGCCGGCCAGAATGCATGACCTGTTGCCACTGATCACATTGTATAACCACGATTTGTGCTGCTAAATATGCACATTTTCGAACAAAACCTATATGCATTGTGTAATATGATGTTACAGGACTGTCATCTGACGAAGTATATCAAGGTTAGTCAAAAATTATATATCTTTTGCTGTATTGTTACGATCGCTAACCTGTGCTGCTGGTAAATTGCTTGTGTTTCTGGCTATTGTGCTAAGCTAATATAATGCTATATTGTGTTTTCGCTGTAAAACACTTAAAAAATCTGACATATTGGCTGGATTCACAAGATGTTGGGCTTTCATTTGCTGTACGCTGTGTATTTTTCAGAAATGTTTTAAGATGAGTAATTAGGTATTTGACGTTGGTCTCTGTAATTATTCTGGCAGCTTCGGCACTATTTCAGATTGCAGCTGCAATGTAGAACTGTGATTTATACCTGAAATATGCACATTTTTCTAAAAAGACATATGCTATACAATAAATATGTTATCAGACTGTCATCTTATGAAGTTGTTTCTTGGTTAGTGGCTATATATATCTTTATTTGGTCGAATTTGTGATAGCTACTGATGGAGTAAAAAACTGGTGGAGTAAAAAAAGTGGTGTCTTTTGCTAACGTGGTTAGCTAATAGATTTACATATTGTGTCTTCCCTGTAAAACATTTAAAAAATCAGAAATGATGGCTGGATTCACAAGATGTGTATCTTTCATCTGGTGTCTTGGACTTGTGATTTAATGATATTTAGATGCTAGTATTTACTTGTGACGCTATGCTAGGCTATGCTAGTCAGCTTTTTTACTGTGGGGGGTGCTCCCGGATCCGGGTTTGGGAGGAATTAGAGGTTAAGACCCACCAGATTACTCATTCCTACAAATGAGCTAGGTCTCTTGAAGGGACAGGTAGACCCATAATGACCGGTAGTACCGCAATACAGACAACTCTGAGTGTTAAGTCTGTGTACGAGTTCGGCTGGAGACGGCCTAGCCCTGTCGAGCTGCATCGGCTTTTGGAGGAACTCGGGTAAGCTCGGATCCTCTCGGGAGCATAGACACCGGGGACTTCCAGAGGTGGGATCCTTGAGTGAGTGATTGTGTCACGGTTTTCTAAAATAGAACCCAGAAGCAGACCAGGACAAGGAGAGTAGGACGAAGGTGAGTATTTATTTACAAGTTTAAACGTAGAGGTAGAAAGATCCAGGTGGCGGAGCGGGCAGCGGAGGTGAGTTGATGGGAGTGAATAGGCAGATCCAAGGGAGTAACAGAAGCCACCGACGACCAGGCAGGGATGGGGTGAGTGTTCCGGGTAAATGACTGTAGACAGAACAAACGGAGTGAAGTTCAAGGCAAGCAAGACGTACAAAACAACAAAACAAACTCTATCAAACTAGAGGCTGATACGCTGGCACAACATACTGTTCATGGCTAACGATCCGGCAGGGAATGGATGTCAGGTCAGAGCTTATGAAGTGGAGGGGTGATGATCAGGACCAGGTGTGCAGATAGCTGATGGGATACAGGTGCGGGTAATCAGAGATCTCCCAACTAGCTACGTCGCCCGGCAACCAGACAGGGTGCGTTCCAGGACACCGGAAAAACACTCCAGGACAGAACACAGGCAAAAACAGACTCAGGAAGCGGGATTCGTGACAGATTGGGACCGCAATCAGACCTCTTCTCCCTCCTACGTTCCCGTAGCCGTCCATAGATCCAGATGGTTAAAGCGATGAGTGAGTCGAGACCTGTCGGTAGTTCCCTGGCTTTAAGCTTGTCCTTTACTTCCTCCAATAATTCGTGCAGGAATGTGTCGAACAGCGCTTCAGGATTCCAGGCACCCTCCGCTGCTAGCGTGCGGAAATCCACCACATAGTCTGCCACACTCAGGGAGTCCTGCCCAAGCTGGAGTAACTTCCGGGCAGCCTCTCTCCTGGACAACAGAACCTTAATAACTTCTCACCTCCGCCACGAATACCTCCAGACTGAGGCAGACGGTGGATTGTTGCTCCCACACCGCCATGGCCCAGGCGAGTGCCCTCCCAGACATTAGCGTAAGGATGTACGCTATCCTCGAGCGGTCCGAGGGGAACGAAGAAGACTGCAGCTCGAAAACAATGGAGCACTGGGAGAGAAAGGCCCGGCAGTATCTGGAATCTCCATCATAGCGCTACGGGGGAGGTAAGCAGGGTTACCGGGAAACCGGGGTGATAGCGTTGCTACCAGCCGGGTTACTGAGGGGCTGGGAGGTTACTGTCGTGCTAGGCTGCCTAGTAGGCAACCCATGGAATTGCTCCCACAATGCGTCCAATGCTAGGTCGTGATGTTCGGCCACGTCTTGGACCCCTTCCATCAGACTGCGAAGAAACTCCTCATGCCTACCAATGGTGGTTCCTTGGGAAGAGATGGCGTTGTGGAGCTGGTCCAAGTCTGCTGGGTCAATCGTGGCCAGTTCGTACGATCAGGTTTCAGGTAAGACCCAAATGCAGACTTTGTTGAAGTAACAATGTTTATTAATGCAACAGGGGCAGGCAAACGACAGGTCAAGGCAGGCAGGGGTTGATAATCCAGAGTAGTGGCAAAGTTACAGGATGGCAGGCAGGCTCAGGGGCAGGCAGAGTGGTCAGGCAGGCGGGCAAGAAAAGGAGAGACTGGGAAAAACAGGAACTGAGACAAAACGCTTGTTGACTTGACATAGAAGACAAACTGACAACAGACAGAGAACACAGGTATAAGTACCCATGTTATAATGGGGAAGATGGGCGACACCTGGAGGGGGGTGGAGACAAGCACAAGGAGAGGTGAAACAGATCAGGGCGTGACACACATAGGCAGGGGAAAAACCAGTGCTGACTTTGGGAGACATGAGGGCCAGAACATGGCTAATGAACTGAATGTTTTCTTCTCAAGAATTGAATAAGACAACTTTGTGTTGGAGGTAAAACAAATGGAAGCATCATTACAAATGTTTGAGAGGGTTGTTGTTAAATAGGCTGATGTTTTGAAGTTGTTCTGGGGATGTAACGCACACAAAAGCCCAGGCACAGACAAAATAAGTGGACATGTGTTAAAGCACTGTGCTGATCAATTGGCTGGTGTTTTTACAGACATTTTCCAATCCTCACGCGACCAGCAACACGTGCCAGTATTGTGGAAAAACTCAATAATCCTTAGTAATGAAATGCTTTGAGAAAATTGTGAAAAGTCATGCTCTCAGCGCCACCCAGAAGCTCCTCGACCCATTTCAGTTTGCCTATCAGCCCAGCAAAGGAGTTGATGACGCCATTCTTACTCTCCTCAACATGGTCTATAGACATCTAGAGGGTGCCAAATCCCATGTCAAGGTTTTGTTTGTTGACTTTCCTTCTGCCTTCAACACAATCCAGCCTTACATTCTGGCACAGAGACTCATTCGGGACTTCTCCTTAGATGGGGGGCTGGTTTTGTGGCTGTTGGACATCCTGAGCCAGCGGTCACAGCGGGTCTAAGTAGGTCCCCACATGTCGGACATACGCACCACCAACACAGGCTCTCCTCAGGGATGTGTTTAGTCCACACTCCTGTACATATTGTACACTAATAGTTGTACCAGTTCACATCCTGACAGACACCTCATTAAGTTCACTGATGACACTGTCTTGATCAGCCTGTTGCATGATGATGAGGAACAACATGGCCCGGTCCTAAATGACTTTGTAAAGTGGTGTGACGAATCACACTTGGTCCTCAATACCAACAAGACCAAAGACATGTGCATAGACTTCAGGAAGCGTACAACACCTACCTCTGCAACATCTATCAGAGGTCAGAACATAGAGATTGTAGAGGAATACAAATATCTGGGTGTCCTCTTGTACAGTAAGCTTCAGTGGAGTAAATGTACAGACCTGATCTACAAAAAGAGTCAACCGAGACTAATTTTTGCTTTAAGCAGGAATCAGGAGGATGGAGTTATGGTCAGATTTGCCAAATGGTGGGCGAGGAAGAGTAAAGGTGGTTTAGAGTTTTTTCCCTCTGGTTGCACATTTAATATGCTGATAGAAATTAGGTAAACTGGTTTAAGTTTCCCTGCATTAAAGTCCCCGGCCACTATGAGCTCCGCCTCTGGATTAGCTTTTTCCTGTTTGCTTATGGCAGAATACAGCTCATTCAGTGCGGTTTTAGTGCCAGCTTCAGTCTGTGGTGGTATGTATACAGCCACAAATATACAGATGAAAACTCGTTAGGTAGATAGTGTGGTCTACAACTTATCATGAGATACTCTACCTCAGACGAACAAAACCCTGAGACTTCCTTATATATTGCGCACCAGCTATTTTTTCCAAAATGCATAGGCCCCCGCCCATCTTACCAGAGGCTGCTGTTCTGTCCTGCCGATAGACTGTATAACCCGCCAGCTGTAAGTGTTTAATGTTGTTGTTCAGCCACGACTCGGTGAAACAGAAGATATTACAGTTTTTATTGTCCCATTGGTAGGATATCTGTGCTTTCAGTTCGTCCCATTTATTTTCCAGCGATTGAACGGTAGCTAGCAGAACGGAAGGCAAGGGCAGATTAGCCACTTATCGCCTAATCCTCTCAAGGCATCCTGATCTCTTTCCGCGAAACCTACACTACCGTTCAAAAGTTTGGGGTCGCTTAGAAGTGTCTGTGTTTTTGAAAGAAAAGCAATTTTTTTGTCCATTAAAATAACATCAAATTGATCAGAAATACAATGCAGACATTGTTAATGTTGTAAATGACTATTGTAGCTGGAAACTACAGATTTTTTATGGAATATCTACATAGGCGTACAGAGGCCCATTATCAGCAACCATCACTCCTGTGTTCCAATGTCACGTTGTGTTAGCTAATCCAAGTTTATCATTTTAAAAGGCTAATTAATCATTAGAAAACCCTTTTGCAATTATGTTAGCACAGCTGAAAACTGTTGTCCTGATTAAATAAGCAATAATACTGTTTACATTTACATTTTACATTTAAGTCACTGTTCTTCTTTAGACAATTTTGTCTTCAAACTTTGTCATCAAAGTCTGTCTTTCTCTGGATTTATGGTGCTTTCAAGACAACTGGGAACTCCGAAAAAAAAACTGTGTCGAATCATGATGACGTCAGTGATCTTCAGGTCGTAGTTCTAGAAAGAGGCTCAAGTTCCCGATTGACAATTCCGAGTTGGGTGACCGTTTAAAACTTATTTTCCCAGTTGTAGCTAGTTTTTTCCTGAGTTGTCTTGAACTCACTGAAGTCAGACTTCCTAGTTCTGAGTTAACAGTTGTTTTGGTTGCGGCAGAAATCATGCTGGATTTACAGCATGACCAACGTTGAATGTTTAGCATTTTAAAATAGTAAAAGAGAACCTTAAAACGAGAATTGGGACAACACAGCCACTCCACTGAATAGCAGGCTAGTGATTGCTTTGCAATTCTTGCAGTTAGCCACTGATTCCTTCCAAACCACTCATTGTTGAATTTGAGATTTCCAACTTGTTGTGTAATGCTTATGTCCAATGGCCGATGAGCACCGATACGTTTTATCTGTAATTTCTCTTCATTATTTCTCTTCATATGACAAGGATTAAAAAGGATTTGCCAGTAGATTGTTGACTTGATTTATGATGACTGCTAGCTAATATTTTGAAAGTATGATGTTGACATGATCAATCCAATTAAAGATACTGTAGATATAACGTGATTTGACTTAATTTTATCTGTGGCCAATGACCTTGAGCCTTCTTGGATGGGCACTTCTAATGTAACTCTATGGCAGCACCCAAGGGGCTTGAATTTTCGAGCTCTACACTTAGATTTGGCAGTGACGTAGAGTCCCCATGAGTGACAGAACACTGAGCCAATCACGGCGCAACTAGAGAACATTATCAACCCCTACGCTCCGTATTTTCCACTGGCTGCCCCACCACCACAAAAAGCAATGAACTAGGCTGAAACACCTGCATTTTGGAGCTGCCGTACTCAAGAAAGCAAAAAAGAAACCATGTTTGTATAGAGGCTTTCTTAACTCAATTATTTTAAAGTAGTGCAAAGTGGGCCACTCTGTGGGACTGGACTGCACTGACAGTACAGTCGAGTCAGTGCAGACCGTCATGTCCCAGGTTAGGCAAGAGTCTAACCTGGGAGCCTTCACATCCCGATGACCTGCACTGCAAAATAGGTGGAGACTGTCTCAAAGGGGCTTTGAAGAAACATTAGTGGATGTTGGTGTCCTTTTTAAGTCATATAGTTTATCGACAATTAAGTGAAGATCACATGATTGACAATAGGATTCAATTACATAATGACGTAATTGGATTTTTGTCCTGTCTGTGTGTCTGTCCAGATAAGTTGTTTGTTTCTAACACTCAATGTGGGGGAGGAGAGGCATGATAGTTCCAAATGTATTTGCGTGGCGTGAGACTTGTATGTGAGCACTTTCATTTATCAATCTTCATTAAGTCATGAATAATGTAATATTAATGGGTTAAGTGCCTTTTAATGTTAGCTCTACTTGGATTGATCTATGGTTTCCATGTCTGTGTGTGCTCCACCTTTGTGTGTGTTGTGTGTATTACAGCGCATACAAAAACAAGTTCTGCATCTTCAATGTTGAAGTTGGCAGTAGTGGGATGATGTCCTATTGTGGTTTCCACCCGGGTTGTTGCCATGGTGACCAGCTCTTCTCCATGAATGTGGGTCCATGTGACAAGGATGTGGTCAGCCTGGGCCAAGTTCAGTGCCACCATGTCTGCCAAGAGCTCAGTCCAGGAGCCCTGCAACTCTGACATCTGTTACGAGTGTAAGAGCTGCACCGGTAACACTGACTGGCCACACATTCCCTCTGAGTCAGATAGCACTTGACCACGTTCAGCTGAAATAACCTTATCTGAAAATAGTTTTAACTAGTTAAGATGCAATACAATTAATTATTTGTCAAAGATTAATTTGTTGATAGAATTTCAACATAGCAAAATAATTTCATATACATGTTGCTCTTACCCTTGTCTTTGTGCACTCAGAGTCCAAACAATGTCTGTGTGAAGTTCCCCAGGACTGTCCTGAGGGAGAACACATGTTCTGTGTGAAGTTCCCCAGGACTGTCCTGAGGGAGAACACATGTTCTGTGTGAAGTTCCCCAGGACTGTCCTGAGGGAGAACACATGTTCTGTGTGAAGTTCCCCAGGACTGTCCTGAGGGAGAACACATGTTCTGTGTGAAGCTGCTGAAGACCCAGAGCAAGAGTATGACCCTGTGCTCCATGGCTGCCATTAAGTGTAGAAAGATGGTGTTTGAGATTCTCAATGAAGGCCTGTGTGAAGAGTCCACATAATCAGGTTCTGCTGTACCCATCCTCTTCCCATATTCTATCACTCTCTCCTTGTCCATAATACCATAGAGCACACACTACATTTAACTGTAAAGAGTAACGTTCAGAAGGAGCACGTTTTGTCCCGTTTCAGTTGCAGCTTGGTTCAACTTAATTTGCTAAAATTTAGATTGTTGTTAACTTGTTGTTAAAAAATGTAACTTAATGCAATCAACTCTATTGTGTCACAACGTAGCGTTTAATTGAAATTAACAAAAATGTAACCTTTTTTGTCTAATGCTCTTTTATTTACAACTTGCAACAATCCCAGTCATCTTTTAGACATATTTTCCAGACATGACATAATGTGCATTTCCGGTACTGAATGAAAGGTTATAATACATCTTATACGGACGTCAAAAATACGTATTTTCCGGACATTGAAAATACGTACTATCCAGACATTGAAATCAGGTGCATTTTAGGTGCTGAATGAAAGATAAAATACATATTTTACAGAAGTTGACAAGGTGTCATTTACAGACATTGAAAATACGTGTTTTTCGTTCATTGATTCTATGGCCAAATTTCAACCAATAAAGGAAGTTCAAAAAAGTTGTCTGAAGTCAAAAGCTTAGTGGCATAGTTCTCTCCATTACCATGTAGAGTAGAAAATGGATAGCTCTACCTTGATGCACACTTTATTAGAATATAAGGGACTACTCTCTTCTATGTAAAAAACAACAACATTACAATTATGGATTAAGAATCATGCTTTAAAGTGCAGAACAGGCCTTGATGCTGACCACATCAAACTGCTCCCCCTGGCACCTCCGAGCCCCCACCTCACATTCTGACATTGTCACAGCAACAGCACTGTCTGGTAGTTTGACACAGAGCTGGACAGAGGTGTCAAAGCACTCCTCCTGGCAGGAAGTGAGCCCCTGATCCGACCAATCACAATCACTGTCCTTCACCAGCTTGAAGCTCCGCCCCAGACACTGCAGAGCTCCAAGTTGACACATGCCCAATTTACTTGTTCTGCCTGTGTGGAGGGTGGCACATAACTGCAGGGATGGCCTTGAAGAGAAAAATAATCAGATTAAAATATCTTGTTTATTTCCAGTGGGTTGTATATACTTAGTTGTATTACCCTGTCAAAAGTCAATAAATGTGAAAAGACTGCAGTTGAAATACTCACTGGCATTGGTATGGAAGCTTACACACACACTGACTCTTTCCTGGTGTTTCCCATAGTTTGCAGTTCAAGCCAAGTGGAGGGGTGGGGCCCTTTGGCACTGGCACACACAGAATAAACACATCAAAATTAATATTTAATGGAATGGGATGCCTCCTCATTTAATTTCAGAGCAAAGATGGTAATAATTTGCTTTCTTGATTCCCATGTAGCAGTTGAATCTCTGGATCAATTACCTTCTCTGCACCTTATGCTGTCTGGGGATGGAGACCACTGCAGACTGGAGCTGCAGATGATCTCTGCCATGCCCTCTCTCATCATCCCCACAGGACAGGACAGGGACACACTGTCCCCAATTTGATAGATCACTTTCCAAGGCGTGCCTGTGACATCATTCTCAAGGGACGGAACATCACATGTTGCACCTTGAATAGAGTTTGAGCAAAGACAGTACAGTATGAAGATAGGCTAAAACTGCTTCTCCAATAGAAATCCACGATCAAACTTGTTGGCAATGTCATGGCGACGTTGGCTAGCTAAGCTCATGCGTAGAAACTCATAATTAGGTCTAACGGTTGTCTCGTGCCAAGCTGTGCATGTGCAGTCTCTCAAATCAACGGCATGAAAATGAAAATGGGTCAGCTTGTCACTTTTACGAAGTCAGAGTAATAACATGTTCAACTACTTAAGACCTTGTCTCAAATCTAGGTTGTGCCTTTATATTTTGAGAAAATTAACATCTAAAGAAGAATTGTTCACTTCTCTCATTGACTTCTCAAACCCCAAACTCCAGCCTGGTCTGCTTCGCAAGCGTTCCCGGGAAGTCTTGCGATGTTGCGCCTCTGAGTTTAGAAACTCTGTGGTTTGAGTGAGTCAGATCCAACCTCAGTGTCTTAAAAAGTTAACCCTTTGAGTACCTACTCTTGCACTCCAATGGTCCTCTGGTCCAGCTGTTGTTGTCAGTGCACTCAGCCACAGTTTCTCCAGTGATGTAGTGGCCCTCTATGCAGGAGTACTCAATCTTACTGCCTACAAGGTATACATCTCTGGGGCTCTAGATACAAATACACATTGATGCTTTCTCACAACAAACAGCAGACAAATTCACACACACTTCCTTGAAGGTTATTGAATTTTGCAATAGATAACAGGAATGGAAAGGTGACCATTACCAGGACAAAGCCATTCCTCAGGGCTGGCGGGGCTCTACATGCCTTCGGTGGACTTATAGAGAGACCAAAACACTGAGGCTCCATCATCCTGCAGACAAACACACAGTCAACCCCCATACTCTGAAGCAGATGTGGCAACTGGTCAAGTCTACTGAGGTTATTGTAACTGTAGCTACTGTGCTAAGGTGTGCTTGTTGTACACAGCATATTTGGTGAGAGGTCAAGTTTCCTCACTGTAAATGTTGTAGGTCTGGCTCTTCACAGGAAGTATGTTCTGTGGGCAGCCCCACACAATGGAGGCCCCCTCGCCTGGGGGCAGGGTTAGTGCAGGTCCTAGACCTTGACATTTGACTTTGAGAACAAGATCCCCATGACGACCAGCAGCTCCAGCTCCCATGGATCACCCCTTATAAAAGACAAAGCCAAAATATCACATTTATAAGTCAATCATTATGGATAAATGTACAACAACATCATACATTGATCTGAAATCTTGCTGGCTCAGTGTCAGAGGCAAGGGGCCTGTAGGAACAATACAGTGTCAGTGGACAAGTCAGTACAGGAAGTGAGCAATTTAGGTTGTTTTACCTGGCTGCTCCCCTATAACAGTGCCACTTTCACAGGCAGGACCCGAGGTACCAGGCCTGCAGACACATTTACACTCTGTGCCAGTCAGCAGGGGCTGCCCGTTGTTGTGGCAGGGCCGGCAGTGGCAGGGATGCTCCTCTGCCAGGTACTCCTCTGTAGCTCTCTTCAGATGGAGCTTCCTCAGCCCGGCACACTGCACCTCCTTCACCAGCTCATACAGAGGCCGCAGCTACAATATGGATGGACACGATACAGTATAACATGATGGCATCCCAAAAAATATGATATAAATTGACTAAAAAGTTTATAGTTATATGAGATATATGTGATTATGCTACCTTCATGTTGATGACTTGAGGGAAGTCCTTGACAGAGCGGGCCCACTTGTCATACATTTGTCCATTGGCCTCAGGGTTCTCCAGGTCCAGGACACTCAGGCCAGCTATGAAGGATGTGTCTCCACCGATGACATTGGTCTTAATAGGCAGCTTGTTGTTGTTATACTCTGCAGACAGGATCATGGTTGGCAGAGGTGATTACATACAATGCATCTGTTATTGTCAATTCAGACCTATTCAATTCAGTACCTTTCTATTCTTAACAATTCAGACTAGTTGATATGTTCTACTACTGTGTTGTTTTAGATTCACTGTAGCACTCGTGGTGCATACCGTGTATATAAGGTTTACTAAGGGTGACATAGAAACTTGTAGGACCTACCTTTAGAGGTCTTGAGAGAGTCCACCAGTTTCTCACATGTGGTTTTGACCTTTTTCCTGAACAAGCGGCGCTTCTTCTTCGTAACACACCGTTGGTACTCTGTATCTGTTGTGCCTTTAATCAGAGGAAGAGGAAATCAAAAAGAATGTGTAATGTATTCAATGCATTGAATATCATATTTAACAGTTATGTGTCTCTATCTGGTGAGAAAGGGGTCCTACTCACTGGTCTCTTTGAGGGCCTCGTTGTCAAACTCCAGCAGGGCCTGGTACTGGCCCCCCAGGGCCCCCTCTGACAAGTAGTGGGTGCCATAGGTCTGCAGGAGGGAGCGGTAGGCTGGGTAACTGTACGTGGTTGGGAGGGAGGACAGCGCCTTCCAGAAGCCCTCAGCCAGAGTGACGTACTGGGGCACGGTGTTCTGGAACTGGGCTAGCTCCACCTGATTCTTTATGATCAGCAGCCTGTGAGACTGGCAGAAGAGAGGGACACACGCATATAAGACCTAACCATCATACTCTACATACTCACGCAGGGCTATATTGTCATCAACCAGCTATAGTCTCAGTGAGTCACCTTGTCTTTGTTGAGCTCTGTGTGAAAAGTGCGGCGATCATGTCCCCATAAGGCGTTGTCCTGGATGTGCTTCATGTAGGACCAGGAGCTCTCATAGGCCTCATCGGTGAAGTCATTCTCAACCACCACCTAGGAAGAGATCTCACAGATTGTAGTTGTATTACTTCACCAGTAAGTTACTACCTGTTACTAAACCAAACCTGCAGTCCCATGTAGTATAGTATGGCTCACCTGGAAGGTGTACCTGAGGATACTCTGAGGCAATCTGTAGAAGGTCTTGTGGTCTCCACTGAAAACCTTCCTGCACTGCCCTCCGAAGCTTAGTGTGTTAATGACACCAGACCTGAACTTCCCTGTCAGCACATCATACCTACAGGGGACAATACAAACCATAACTCGGATACCTATCTGCACATCTTCAACACTGGATTATCACATCAACATGTTGGGAAATACAGTATAGCCAATGCAAAGTGGCCATTAAGAAAAACACAAGCAAAACTCATCACATCAAATTTGCAAGATGTGTTGTACTACACATGTCATAAGATGTTAGTGATAGAGGGGGGCGTGCCTACCCTTTGCCAGTGTGGTCAGAGTTGGGAGGAGTCTTGTCCAGGTCACACACATAGTGGCTGTTGTCAGCATCACAGTGTCTCTCGTCTGTCCCGCCCTCCTCACAGTCCTGGTCTCCGTTACATACCAGAGAGAGGCTCACACACTGTCCTAAGATACACATACATATGTTGTTGTTGTCGTTTATGAATCATATATGCACATACATACACATCGGTCACCTGTATGACATGAAAATACACATACTAAACAATACACTATTTCAGTACACAGTGCACAAATAGACAAAAATGTCTTATTTTTACTGGTTTCATGTGGATTTGAAAAAGAACCTGCGGAACAGCGGAACCTTTCTCCACAGCCTATGCCCAAGGGACATCCTTTCTTGGGGACACACTCTTGACTCTGAGAAGCCTCCCCAGAGCATGGACTGCCCTGATACTGGGCAAACACCTCAACAATCCGTGTGCGGACCTGTAAATATTCAGAAAACATCATATTAATACATGCACGTTTTTTAAAAATACCTTATTTTCTTGAAGTCCATGCAATTAAGTGTGTGCGTGTGATTGACTGTGTGTACCTGTGTTTTTGTGCAGCCATCGCATTCAGACCATTCCCCATAAAGTCCCCATCTGCAGTTCACAGGGCGCTCACAGCTAAGTGGACGGATGGAGACAATCATGTTCAGCTTTTACATTGAATTGTAAATGTCAACCATGAATGAGACATTCAGGTTCTCAGTACATACCAAATGTGAGGGAGAAGGGAGAGTAACAGAGTCAGACAGGACAGAGTTACATCCAAGTTCAGCTAGGAGAAATAATGACATTCACATGGTCAGATAGAGTTATAGTAATCATCATTCATGTTGAGAGGATAAGTGAGAACTCCTTACCTTCATAATGCACACCACAGAGACAGACAGGTCTTTTCCTCTGGCCCAGCACAGTGAGCCCAGCTCATATAGCCAGTGAAGAGAGAGCTTACTCAACAGCACCCAGAGTTCAGGACATTCCACACTGGAGAAACACTCATGTTCTTTCCCCCAGCCAGACAACAATAAGGACCCATTTCCCCCACCCTTGCTTGATGCGTAATTAATGGGGGCCTTGTAGCCCTGTGCCAGCAACAAACCTAATCAGTATATTTCTATCCATTTTGCCATGGGCTTTTATTCATTTGTAGCAAAAGTATTGGTGGTGTCAAGGTTGTTGTGATGGTATTAGGTAATACTGCATGTACAATCATGAAATAAAAGTGTTTTTGTTCAAACAGCACTGGGACTTTGTTTCTGAGTTGGGAGGGAGTTGTTGTTCCAGGATGAGTCTCTCTGCTCCACACAACTGGTGCAAAGGTCACAAGCCTGTATTTACCCAAGTTAGTAGAGCCAAATTGTATGAGTTTTTCTACTCCAGTTGCTCCCAAGCAAATGTGTATGTAATGTATGACATCAACCAGACACAATACAGCAGCTGACAGGGAGTTATCATCCCATACTGAACAAAAACAATTGTATGTTTTTAGCTTTTGAGTTTCACATTTTACTGAAGAACTCAAGTACAGATTCTTATTAGAGGTAGTTAGAGGTGTCATTTTAAAATAAAAACAATCAGACATTAATAACATCAAATATACAGCTTTTGAATGACCAGTCATTGCAGTGCAGTGTATTCTTCAACAGGCTGAATCTGTTGTAAGCCATGGGCACATTGTAGCCCACTGACTCCCTGTTATCCTCTCTGCTGTCACTGGTCAATACCTTCACCAAGCCTGCAGGCCCTGGCCATCTTAAACATATAGTATTTCTCTTTCACTAATGTATTCCTATCTCCCAGAGTGAAGTAGGGTAAACACAAACAAGATAAACACAAACAATGATCAACGAGTTATGCGTCATGCATTATAATGGAAGCACAGAACATTCAGTGTTTATATTATTTGTATGGATGAGTCAGCATGCTTATTTAATGATTCATCAGCTGAGATGAAGGATAGGCTTTTCATGGTAGTCAAACTGACAGCAAAGTCTGTGCCAGTGCATACTCTGATGTCATCAGGAGTCAGTCCCTCCCATATCTCTATAAGATTGAAGCCGCTGGTCTTTTCAACATCATAAAACTGCCTGGGAGACAGAGGGTGACAGGAAAAGAGAGTTGAGTGACAGAGTGCATACACGAAGAGGGGATTGACACGGCCTGCAGAAGTCAAGTTAAAGAAAGCTCACCTTTTCAGTGATCACCCTATTAACACAGTGCAGAGTACAACCCTCCAGGATTTTATGTTTGCCCCCCGTTGAGTGGAGGGAGAAAGGTTTTAATATAGTATTTAGAGTAGGGTACACTACTACCATATAGTGTATTAGGTTAGGTACACTAGTATAGGGTAAAAAGTATTGTGTATGAAGTACCATAGGTACTTGTGTACCATAGCAGAATGTTCCATGGTCACCACCACTTTGGTTCATGCACTGGCCACTAGGTCCATAATCCTTCCCATTCCCTTCACCATCTTTCCCTGTGGAAGGCAATGAAGAGAGAGAATACATGTTTAAACATTAATTTTACACACATGTAGTCCTACGATCGGCCAGCAGCGTCAAAGAGACACATGATCATACCGGGGTCATCCAGTTGGCCAGGTCCCCATACTCAGGGTTGGGTACGTTACTTTTTAAATGTAATCCATTACAGTTACTAGTTACCTGTATAAAATTGTAATCAGTAATGTACATTTTAGATGACCTGGCCTCAGTAACGTAATCTGATTACTTACAGTTACTTTTGGATTACTTCACCCATAAACACATAACAAGAAAAAAATGATAATTACCAATTTAACAACATTTATTGCAGGATGTTTGAGCCACTAAGCAGAGCCACATTAGAACACATCACAAAACATTGTGACAAAAATGTATTTAAGCCCTGTATACCTGCCTCTAACATGAATCCTTCATCCTGATCTTGTCCATTTACACCTATAAGATCTGATCACAGTCAGACCACAATGTGTATTTTAATCATGTACACCTGTCTAAAAAAGTGCAGGACAAAGGAAACATGTTAAAACCATGTATAGGTAAGGGCTTAAGTAACACAGCAACATGGATGGTGCTAAACACTTATCCCACAGGACACCATTACAAGAAAGTATGAAAATGTATGCACTCCTTACTGTAAGTCACTCTGGATAAGAGCGTCTGCTAAATGACTAACATGAGAAATAGAAATATGAATAAAAAATGTTTTTACAATATGCATAGTGTAATCACACATTTAGTCCACCAAGTAGTTTTTTTAAGCTTAAGCAAAAAAAGTGCAGCTAGGTGCAATAAACCCACATATCAGACATGGCATTGCAGTAGGCCTATTCTGAAGCTAGCCTACTGAGATGATTGAAGGCAGAAATTGCTGTTGTATTGCAGCAAGAGGACATGCTGTAGATGAGCATCAGACATCCTGTTTCGCTGAGAGGTACACAGGTTTCCACCATAGCTGAAAAGGCACTCAACTGGGGCACTGGAGGGCAGTGTAGTGTTGCACTTCAGAAAACAGTTCCGAACTACGGGGAACGATTTCAGAGTCCAAAGACTTGTCTTTTTTGTGTCTTTTTTTCTTTTATTATTATTAACCCATCCACCCTCTTCGGAGGACAGGTTTCTTGTTTGTTTTTACAGCTTTTCTGCTACACATACATTTTACATTGAAATTTTACATAGACATTTTTGTACACATTTTGCATAGTCGCATTATACTGGCCTGCAAAGTGATGTGTAATTCCTATTGGAATCAAGCCAGACTTTTTTAATCACCCACAACTTGCATTCAGAATGACTGCCAGGATAGAGAAGACCATCTCATTAACGGATGCAATAACTCCATCACATTGGATTAGTTTAGAAAACGGTATGTTATTTATCTTTGTGGAGCATCAAATGTATCAACCAATCAATGTGATATTACAGCAAAACAAGCAATTCTGAGAATCTACCTGCAATAAGGCATGCTGGGAAATATTCTATATGTTTCTATGTAGAACCTTTCTTGCCTGCCAAAGAATCGTTCTCACCTTCCAAAGAATCATCAAAGAACCTTTTCTTCAAAAAAGAGGTTAAAGGTTTTAGGTAGAACCCTTTGCCTTACAAAGAACCCTTGTCTACCAAAATGGGTTATTCTGATCCAAACGGTTATTGGTAGAACCCTGTCCATCCACAAAGAACTGTTTTGGAACCCTTTTTTCTACGAGTGTAAACAGTATATTTGACATTTCAGCTTCCAGACAACCTAACAATGACAAATGGTTTGATGAAGAATGCAAAAACCTAAGAAAGAAATTGAGAAACCTTTCCAAGCAAAAACAGAGACTGAGAAAACCTGTGCCTATGCCTTCAGCATGTCAGAAATCAACTCCATGGGATTGAAGAATCCATAGAATCTAACCACTTCTGGGAAAATTGGAACACACTAAATGAACAACTACACAAAGAGTTATCTATCCAAAATGGAAATGGATGGATAAACCATTTTTCCAATCTTTTTAGCTCTATAACAAAGAACAAACAGCATAAACATAGACATGATCAATTACAAATCTTAGAATCAGCAATTAAAGACAATAAGAATGCACTGGATTCTCCACTTACATTGAATGAACTACAGGACAAAATACAAACTCTCCAACTCAGAAAGGCCTGTGGTGTTGATGGAATCCTAAATTAAATGATAACATACAGTGCCTTCAGAAAGTATTCACACCCCTTGACTTTTTCCACATTTTGTTGTTACAGACAGAATTTTAAATTGATTGAATTGAGATTTTGTGTCACTTGCATACACATAATATACCCCATAATGTCAAAGTGTAATTATGTTTTTAGACATTTAAAAAAATACTGAAAAGCTGAAATGTCTTGTGTCAATACGTATTCAACACCTTTGTTATGGTAAGCCTAAATAAGTTCAGGAGTGAAAATGTGGTTAACAAGTCAAATAATAAGTTGCATAGACTCACTCTGTGTGCAATAATAGTGTTTAACATGATTAATCACCAGACGAAGCTATGACAACGGTTTTTATTCACGTCTGAACTGTAGGCTATGTAATTTTGGTGCTTAAATGTGTAAATAACTATTTGTAGTCGTGTATGTTATATCAAATATTTACCAGCAGGTGGCGCTTTCATGTTGGCTCTGGCAGCTTGAGCGCGCCTAGGACAGACGACCAAACATCCCCCACCATCCTCCGCAGTCCACACTAAAAAAAGCAGCTGCCTGCCAGAGATTTTTAGAATCTCTGTGCAAGACAGAAAAAGCTATGTGTCTTGCTACAAGTTGCAACCTGTTCTCAACATTACATATGTCGAATATGGCCACGTTTAAATTGTGTTTTTTTTAAAGCCATGAACGTTTTTGGTTGTCGTCTACCAAATGCAAGTATTCCCGTCTTCAGCCGAGACGAGCGTTTCGCCTTTGAAGAAAACAACAGCGATTTACAACTTGCTGATACGGTGAGTGGTTTGCATAGATATTAAAACCAGGGTTAGGTAGTATGCAGTATTTTGTTGTTCAAAGACGTTTATTCAATCTAGTCTACTGCATATGCCCACTTTCAGTTAATTTGTGTGTGTATGGGGAGGTTTAATTGAAATATTTTAAAGATTTAAAGTCACTTTGTATATTTTAAAGTCTAAAACACATGACTGTCCTCATATAAAATTAAGAATATGATGTTTGTTGATATCTTCTTCAACAATCTGTCTAAATGACAATGCTTCCTCAAATGTGTATGTATTAATGAAATAAGATATGCCATCTTAAACATACTAAAATGTCAATACGAATACGTATACATTTAAACACTGGTAATCAAATATACACTTTGGATTGAAATAATTACTTTTCTACTGAAAGGTCTTCTCCCCCTTTGAACAGATTTGACCATCTCCTTTAGTGTAGCTCAGTGGCAATTTTAGCATGTAAATCTTGGTGATTCAACAACAACAACAAAAAACTGGGGTGCATGCCAGCAAAGCCACTACACAACACTAAACAATACATTAATTGCACTATAACGGTGACAAACGGTGCCCACAAACTGTTAGGGACTACATACGAAACAGTTAATTCAGCCTCTTACTGGCTGACTTGCTTAAACAAATGTGGTTTCTACTGACAATTGAGATGTACAAACTATGGCATAAGGGGACAACGAGCGGATAAGAGGCAATCCGTAATTTCGATTAAGACATTAATGAGCGAGCTAGGACGGATGTAATCAATATAACTATTTTTCATCACTTTTGAAATGTACAGCAACAGAATTCAGAACATGGGCCGTTCTTACAGTGTTCTCCCTGTACACCAAGTCAGAACCGTAGGATAAATAAATGGGGCATATGAAGCAGACAATGAAAACGCTTACAATATTCGATGATTACATTTCTCAAAAACAAGTTATAGGCTACATGTGCACCACCAAGTCAGAACAGTAGGTGAAATTAAGAGGTGAAAATAGACCAAATTATTAGGGTGAAGCACATGTGCTACTAACAGCTTACTACACAACATACACTTAGTATTACTTTCTTAGCTACAGTATGCATATCTCCCTGGCATATTACATCATTTATGCAGCAGCATACAAGACATTTTTGGACTCACCTTGTTGTGCTGTGCTCACTTGAACAGGTAGGTGGCGCGTGTCAGTCCTCCGTGGGCAAATTTTGTCATCAAACTTGTCATCAAAGTCTGGCACTCTCTGGATTTATGGTGCTTTCAAGACAACTGGGAACTCGAAGAAAAAAACTTGAATCATGATGGCGTCAGTGATTTTCAGGTCATAGCTCTAGAAAGAGGCCCAAGTTCCGAATTTACAATTCCGAGTTGGTGAAAGTTCAAAACGTATTTTCCCAATTGTAGCTTGTTTTTCCCGAGTTCCCAGTTGTCTTGAACTAACTAAAGTCAGATTTTGCAGTTCCGAGCACAAATCATGCTTCATTGACAGCATGTCCAATGTTGGATGTTTATCATTTTAACTTCTTACCATCCCACCTGGCCAACATCCGGTGAAATTGCAGAGCGCGAAATTCAAACTACAGAATTATAAATATTTAACTTTCATAAAATCACAAGTGTAATACATAAAAATAAAGCTTAACGTCTTGTTAAAACCAGCCGCTGTGTCAGATTTCAAAAAGGCTTTACGGCGAAAGCACACCATGCGATTATCTGAGGAAAGCGCCCCGCATACAAGACCATGAAAAACATATTTCAACCAGGCAGGTGCGACACGAAAGTCAGAAATAGTGATATAATAAATGCCTTACCTTTGAGGATCTTCTTCTGTTGGCACTCCAAAAGGTCCCAGTTACATCACAAATGGTCCTTTTGTTCGATAATGTCCTTCTTTATATCCATAAAAACTCAGTTTAGCTGGCGCGCTTCAGTCAGTAATCCACCTAGTTTCCCTCCATCAAAATGCATACAAAATTAATCCCAAACGTTACTAATAGACTATTCCAAACAAGTCAAACATAATTTATAATCAAACCCTAGGTACCCTAATACACAAATAAAGGATACAATTTAAGACGGAGAATCGTTATTGTCTTTACCGGAGAAAAATACCAAAGAATGCGCTCTCATTCATGCGCTTGGAAACACTACATGCAAAATGGGAGCCACCTCATTTTTCCAAAAACCTGCCTGAAACTCTTTCTAAAGACTGTTGACATCGAGTTGAAGCCCTAGGAACTGCAATCTGGGAGGACTTCGCCTTATAATAAAAGTGACAGCCATTGAAAATAGTGGTAGGCTGAATTGTTTTGGGGGGGATGGTGTGTCCTCTGGGTTTCACCTGCCATATCAGTTCTGTTATACTCACAGACATTATTTTAACAGAAGCTTTAGAGTGTTTTCTATCCAAATCTACAAATTGTATGCATATCCTAGCTTCTGGGCCTGAGTAACAGGCAGTTTACTTTGGGCACGCTTTTCATCCTGACGTGAAAATACTGCACCCTACCCAAGAGAGGTTAAACTAGGAAAAGAGACCCTTAATCTTATATTTGGGACCACACAGCCACTCCACTGAATAGCAGGCTAATGATTGCTTTCCAATGCTTGCAGTTAGCCTATGATTCCTTCCAAACCACATTGTTGAATTTGCGATTTCCAACTTAATGTGTAATGTTTATGTCCAATGGCTGATGAGCACCGATACGCTTTATCTATAATTTCTATTCAATATTTCTCTTCATATGACAAGGATTCAAAAGGATTTGCCAGTAGATTGTTGACCTGATTCATGATGATGACTGCTAGCTAAGATTTTGAAAGTATGATGTTGACATGATCAATCCAATCAAAGCTACTGTACATATAATGTGATTTGACGTCCTTTTATCTGTGGCTAATGATCTTGAGCCTTCTTGGATGGGCACTTCTAATATAACTCTATGGCAGTACCCAAGAAACTTTAATTTTCTAGCTCTACCCTTAGACTTGGCGGTGATGTAGCGTCCCCATGAGTGACAGAACACTGAGCCAATCATGGCACAACACTCCGTATTTTCTGCTGGCTTGCCCCACCACAGATTTGTGCACCAATATTGCATTTTAAAAGCATGTTATATTAAATGAAGTGCCCTTTAATATAGAGCACATGGAGAATTAAATAAATCTTTAATATGAAGAAAGACTTGCAAAAGGCTAGAAATGTTTTAACAGTTTTTTTTTGTGAAGCTTTCATTAAATTATCCCTCCCTATTGCACACAACAAGCTTCCATTCTCCTTGTCACAAGGGGATTCATTGTTGATTTAAAATGAAATCATCAACCCTGTTATGGTCAACCATGTTACTTTATTTGGTGCTTAATAGGTACTTAACTATAGTAATTTTTTCTATTTAACCTCTTGAGATGGGAAAGTGTGTTTTTTATGAAGTTGAACATGTGCTCTTATGACAGAATGCTATAATTGGGTGAAATCAAACTTTAGTTTTTTTTACCAAGCTACACTTCAAAAGCACTGAATTGGTGGAACGACCCGCCTATTTTTTTCATAGAGAGGGGAAAATAACTGGAATGGTGCCAGGATGTAGGAGGGATTGATTTCATAAACGCTGGACACAACTCAGCCCAGAGTTGTTGACTGCAGAATGAATGTCATGTTCAGCAGTAGACTGTTGACTTTGTCAGGTTTCATAATGTGGCCGAACAGTCCAACTAAATACCCCCCAGGAAAACCAGAAATAATGAACAAAGTGGACCTCATTTTTTATAATTTTGTTTGAATTATTGTGTAATTTGTATAACTTAAACACTTGTATAAGAGATACTCCTCTGTTTATTTTTCACACTTACTATCAGGCGGAATGCACAAGAAAAATTTGACGCCCCCACCCTTTTTTATTTTTCACAACTCATTTACGGTATATAGTGGGAGAGCAGTTCGTTGATTCTCACAAACTTGGTATTACTCTTGGTACATTTTTTAACAGACAAAGACAATTTTTATTTTATTTTGTAATGGATGAAATACCATCTCAAATTGTTTATGTTAAATTATTATTTAAAAAAAAATATATATATTCCACCTTTATTTAACCAGGTAGGCTAGTTGAGAACAAGTTCTCATTTACAACTGCGACCTGGCCAAGATAAAGCAAAGCAGTGTGACACAGACAACAACACAGTTACACATGGAATAAACTATAAACAAGCCAATAACACAATAAACAAGTCAATGACACAGTAGAAAAAAAGAAAGTCTATATACAGTGTGTGCAAAAGGCATGAGGTAGGCAATAAATAGGCCATAGTAGCGAAGAATTACAGTTTAGAAGATTAACACTGGAGTGTTAAATGAGCAGATGATGATGTGCAAGTAGAGATACTGGTGTGCAAAAGAGCAGAAAAGTAAATAAAAACAGTATGGGGATGAGGTAGGTAGATTGGGTGAGCTATTTACAGATGGACTATGTACAGCTGCAGCGATTGGTTAGCTGCTCAGATAGCTGATGTTTAAAGTTGGTGAGGGAAATAAAAGTCTCCAGCTTCAGCGATTTTTGCAATTCGTTCCAGTCACTGGCAGCAGAGAACTGGAAGGAAAGGCGGCCAAATGAGGTGTTGGTTTTGGGGATGATCAGTGAGATATACCTGCTGGAACGTGTGCTACGGGTGGGTGTTGTTATTGTGACCAGTGAACTGAGATAAGGCGGAGCTTTACCTAGCATAGACTTATAGATGACCTGGAGCCAGTGGTTCTGGCGACGAATATGCATCGAGGGCCAGCCGACTAGAGCATACAGGTCGCAGTGGTGGGTGGTATAAGGTGATTTGGTAACAAAACGGATGGCACTGTGATAGACTGCATCCAGTTTGCTGAGTAGAGTATTGGAAGCTATTTTGTAGATGACATCGACGAAGTCGAGGATCGGCAGGATAGTCAGTTTTACTAGGGTAAGTTTGGCGGCGTGAGTGAAGGAGGCTTTGTTGCGAAATAGAAAGCCGATTCTAGATTTGATTTTGGATTGAAGATGTTTAATATGAGTCTGGAAGGAGAGTTTACAGTCTAGCCAGACACCTAGGTATTTATAGGTATTTATAATAATCTTAACTGTTCAGATTTAATGATTTTTACACATTTTCCATGACCATGCACAAGAAAATCTCATTACCGTAACACTTGTAAAAAAAAAAATATATAGCAATGCGAAAATGTTGCTCCTTTGTTTTAATTGCCTAAAATACAGGAGAGTTATTACAACAATATTGAATAAAAAAAAGATGACATTTTGATTTTAAGTATATTTTGATTTTAATAAGTAATCTCGGCCTCCCTGGTGGCGCAGTGGTCTAAGGCACTGCATCGCAGTGCTAGCTGTGCCACCAGAAACTCTGGGTTTGAGCTCAGGCTCTGTCGCAGCCGGCCGCGACCGGGAGGTCCATGGGGCGACGCACATTTGGCCCAGCGTCATCCGGGTTAGGGAGGGCTTGGCAGGCAGGGATATCCTTGTCTCATCGTGCACTAGTGACTCCGGTGGCGGGCCGGACGCAGTGCATGCTGACCAGGTCGCCAGGTGTACGGTGTTTCCTCTGACACATTGGTGCGGCTGGCTTCCGGGTTGGATGTGCGTTGTGTCAAGAAGCAGTGCGGTTAGGCTGGGTTGTGTTTCGGTGGATGCATGGCTCTCGACCTTCGCCTCTCCCGAGTCTGTACGGGAGTTGCAGCGATGAGACAAGACTGTAACTACTACCAATTTGGATACCACGAAAATTGGGGAGAAAAAAGGGGGTTACATTATTTTATTTTTATCTCATTACTGTAATGTGTGGCATGTTCATAACCTGGATTTTGTTTTTTATATGGGTCAAAGACGAGGCGTGTAAACTTGGTGTCCGAAGGCCATTCATTTAACATAAAAATATAAATATGTATAAATATAATCTTAAATCACTCAACTCTTACCCTTCTTTTGACCCAGAAATATGTGTGTTGCAAACTATTATATTAAGGGAGTTATTGAGCTCTAAAGTGTCAAAAATATCTTTCAGTGTAACTTTCCAGGTTAAAAGTCTAATGAAAAAAGTGATTTTAAAATGTAGAAATTCATCTTAAAAATATAAATGAACACCCATGGCATAATTGTGTTAGTGTTTGCAACAATATATAAAATAAGGGGTGACATACTGTATCTAAAAAATATTTAAAAACTTTAATAACTTTTGTCTGGACTTTTGCGCTTCATCAATGTCATTCAGTATAACAAAGGTAAAAAGCCATTTTAAAGCATATCACATGATGGTAATCATGTGACAGTGTGTGACATCACAAAGAAGACCCATTGAAGACCCTCTAGCAATGTGATGAGGTGAGTAAATCTCTGAAATATTTGATGATTTCACCTTTTCACCATCTAGTAACCTTTGTGACAAAAACGCATGTCCTTCAGTACAACACGGAAAATATACTTTTAATGTTATTATTTTATAAAAAGCTATATATTAAATATGAAAAGTAAGGATAATCTTTATAGGTCAAGGTCATTACTTTATATAGGTGGCCAAGGAACTGCCTGTTAAATATGTTTATGTATGAAATCCGTCCTTCAGTATCATGCTTTTGTCCTTCAGCACAACAAAGGTTTCATGGTATACCACAGTGTCACCCGTTATGCTGAATGACAGTAGCTTTGTTATCCCATGTTTTCACTAGTTTCACTAGTTACAACATTTAGTCATGCAATTCATATTTACTTGTATGAATACGGAATATTATCATTTAAAATAATTTTATGGCATTTTAAGGTATTTCAAGGCATATTATCTTTATACTGTATATTAAGTCGTTGTCTAATAAGAAGAGGGCTGCACAGCACAGACAAAAGATTAATGCAGATCCAATTGCTAGGGAGGAAAGACTAGCCAGAAAAAAAGCAAGGTATTGCAGAATAGGATAATAGGATATAAAGCTGGGTGGATAATACTTAACATTAAGTTGCACTATTACACTGTAGTTAATGTTTAATTACACTGCAGTTAAGGTACAACTGATGGATTATATTATTTAATATAATATTACACACGCACACACAATTATGGATAAATTTGAATTATGAATTATATTAGTTAATAGCTGCTTCACATTTGGGGCACTATATGAAAAATGGAGACTGTACAAGTTTGATTTGAAGTAGTTTGATGGGCATTTTATGTAGCTATTTTGTGTAGGTATCTTGAAATTGCATTTGTGTACCTGCATTAAATAGACATTTACCAGTTACAGTGTAACAATGTATAATTACAACATTAACTATCATGTAATAATCGTGTAATAATGCAACTTAATGCAACGTAAAGTGTTGCTGCAGGCTCAAATTATAGTAAAGGGATTATTATTAACATTAGAAATTAAATAGTAACAAAACATGTTTGGGAGAGAAAAGGAGAGGGAGTTGAAATTAACTCTTAAACTTTGATTAAGTGTTTTCATTGTATAGCCTACTATTAATAGACTACTAATAACATTTAATGGCTGTGAATCCTATTCTGTGCCAGTGTCATAACGATTACATTTTCGTTTTTTAGCTATCAGAGATGAAAGAAGGATGTCAAACCTGATCATCCACCGATCCATACAATAACACAATCTGATGCCGAAAAAAGAGGGGAAAATGGAGATTAAATCAGAGGAGGCGCTGTGAAAAAAATCTGCTAAATGAATGTGGTGATCAACTTAACTCCAGTATCCACTGAAGGAAACTCATTATTCACTGAAGGAAACTCATTATTCACTGAAGGAAACTCATTATTCACTGAAGGAAACTCATTATTCACTGAAGGAAACTCATTATTCACTGAAGGAAACTCATTATTCACTGAAGGAAACTCATTATTGTTATTGCTGAAGGAATCACATTTAATCAATATTTGTGGCCCTTAGTGATATGTGTCATTCAGGGTACAGTATAACACCAGTATTTTATATTAAAATACAATATCTTTGTTTTGTTGACTCAGAGAGACAAAAATAAATCTCAAAGGAAGAAGTGAAAGATATTTTCATAGATTTTAGAATTTTTTTCAGTGTAAGGCAGGAAGTTTTTGTAAAAAACCTTGAGTTGTACCCGTGACACATCAAATATGTAGTATTCAAAATAAAATAATGTCATTTTTTCTGGGTAGTTATATTTCTGCCAGTCTAAGCATGAATATATAACCTTGTGATTATGATAAATGGGCATAAAATGACATAAAAAAAACACTTAGTGTTATACTGAATGACATTTTACTAGGGCACATTCATACGAATCACAATAAAAATGAATTATTGGCTTTATTCTTGAATATAACTAATATAAGGGCATAGGTAACACTCCAATGAACATAAAAAAGCTTTCTAGGGAAATGTAATTGCTGTTTTTTTTTTTACCATGTTATGGTAGATGACAGACCACATTACGGTAATGAGCAAATGAGCAAACAGGACTTCATCAAGAGCAAAAACTATCATTTTGAATCATGTTAACCATCTGAAGCATTAAGAACAACAAATGAATCATTAACTTCCCACCACTGCCCAGCTCCAGCACATCCCATTCCCCCTCCCAGTACTTCATGTTTTTTGTGTTCTTTAGGAGTTAAGTCTGCCACAGACTTAAGAAGTCAAACCAAATTTGATTTGTCACATGCGCCGAATACAACAAGTGTAGACCTTACTGTGAAATGCTTACTTACAAGCCCTTAACCAACAGTGTAGTTCAAGAAGAGTTATGAAAATATTTTTTTTAATAAAAAGTAACACAATAACATAACAATAACGAGGATATATACAGGGTGTACCGGTACCGAGTCTATGTGCGGGGGTACAGGCTAGTTGAGGTAATTTGTACATGTAGGTAGGGGTGAAGTGACTATGCATAGATAATAAACAGCGAGTAGCAGCAGTGTACAAAACAAATGGAGGGGGTGGAGGGGGGGTCAATGTAGTAGTCTGGTGGCCATTTGATTAATTGTTCAGCGGTCTTATGGCTTGGGGGAAGAAGCTGTTAAGGAGCCTTTTGGTCCTAGACTTGGCGCTCCGGTACTGCTTGCCGTGTAGTAGAAGAAAAAACAGTCTATGACTTGGGTGACTGGAGTCTCTGACAATTTTATGGGCTTTCCTCTGACACTGCCTATTATATAGGTCCTGAATAGCAGGAAGCTTGGCCCCAGTGATGTCCATTTCACTTTCATTTTTGGTACCTGGAAATATGGAAATGAATTAAATTACATTTCATGATAGCCACTCTCTTTTTTTATGAACAGTCCCTTCTTATTCCTCTTGTGTAATTACATAAACTCCATTAGTTTGCAATGCAATAACATGATTACAGTGTTACTAGTGTAAGCTAACTACAGTGTTACAGCCAGTGATAATTACATTTACATTTAAGTCATTTAGCAGACGCTCTTATCCAGAGCGACTTACAAATTGGTGCATTCACCTAATGACATCCAGTGGAACAGCCACTTTACAATAGTGCATCTAAATCTTTTAAGGGGGGGGGGGGGGGGGGCAGAAGGATTGTTTTATCCTAGGTATTCCTTGAAGAGGTGGGGTTTCAGGTGTCTCCGGAAGGTGGTGATTGACTCCGCTGTCCTGGCGTCGTGAGGGAGTTTGTTCCACCATTGGGGTGCCAGAGCAGCGAACAGTTTTGACTGGGCTGAGCGGGAACTGTACTTCCTCAGTGGTAGGGAGGCGAGCAGGCCAGAGGTGGATGAACGCAGAGCCCTTGTTTGGGTGTAGGGCCTGATCAGAGCCTGAAGGTACTGAGGTGCCGTTCCCCTCACAGCTCCGAAGGCAAGCACCATGGTCTTGTAGCGGATGCGAGCTTCAACTGGAAGCCAGTGGAGAGAGCGGAGGAGCGGGGTGACGTGAGAGAACTTGGGAAGGTTGAACACCAGACGGGCTGCGGCGTTCTGGATGAGTTGTAGGGGTTTAATGGCACAGGCAGGGAGCCCAGCCAACAGCGAGTTGCAGTAATCCAGACGGGAGATGACAAGTGCCTGGATTAGGACCTGCGCCGCTTCCTGTGTGAGGCAGGGTCGTACTCTGCGGATGTTGTAGAGCATGAACCTACAGGAACGGGCCACCGCCTTGATGTTAGTTGAGAACGACAGGGTGTTGTCCAGGATCACGCCAAGGTTCTTAGCGCTCTGGGAGGAGGACACAATGGAGTTGTCAACCGTGATGGCGAGATCATGGAACGGGCAGTCCTTCCCCGGGAGGAAGAGCAGCTCCGTCTTGCCGAGGTTCAGCTTGAGGTGGTGATCCGTCATCCACACTGATATGTCTGCCAGACATGCAGAGATGCGATTCGCCACCTGGTCATCAGAAGGGGGAAAGGAGAAGATTAATTGTGTGTCGTCTGCATAGCAGTGATAGGAGAGACCATGTGAGGTTAAATAATAATCACTATTGCTAATCGCTAACTAGCTAACTGGCTAACTAAATGCCATTTAGCTAAATGCACTACCTAGGGCAAAGCAAACGTTAGCTCTAATATTCTATTTCTATGATTCAAACAGTTCACCTAAATGTTTTGATCTCTATCTAAAGTCAAATCAAGGTCTTTAGTTGAAAAATCACGATTAGATTTTTTGCCTATATCGTGCAGCCTGGTAACTTTACCAGTATATGCAAACATTTGATGGCACAGAAATACATAAAAATGTATATTTTCTTCAGGAGATGTGCTTCAAAAGTAAGTAGGTAGAATATACACTGCTCAAAAAAATAAAGGGAACACTTAAACAACACAATGTAACTCCAAGTCAATCACACTTCTGTGAAATCAAACTGTCCACTTAGGAAGCAACACTGATTGACAATAAATTTCACATGCTGTTGTGCAAATGGAATAGACAAAAGGTGGAAATTATAGGCAATTAGCAAGACACCCCCAATAAAGGAGTGGTTCTGCATGTGGTGACCACAGACCACTTCTCAGTTCCTATGCTTCCTGGCTGATGTTTTGGTCACTTTTGAATGCTGGCGGTGCTTTCACTCTAGTGGTAGCATGAGACGGAGTCTACAACCCACACAAGTGGCTCAGGTAGTGCAGCTCATCCAGGATGGCACATCAATGCGAGCTGTGGCAAGAAGGTTTGCTGTGTCTGTCAGCGTAGTGTCCAGAGCATGGAAGCGCTACCAGGAGACAGGGCAGGACATCAGGAGACGTGGAGGAGGCCATAGGAGGGCAACAACCCAGCAGCAGGACCGCTACCTCCACCTTGGTGCAAGGAGGAGCAGGTGGAGCACTGCCAGAGCCCTGCAAAATGACCTCCAGCAGGCCACAAATGTGCATTTGTCTGCTCAAACGGTCAGAAACAGACTCCATGAGGGTGGTATGAGGGCCCGACGTCCACAGGTGGGGGTTGTGCTTACAGCCCAACACCGTGCAGGACGTTTGGCATTTGCCAGAGAACACCAAGATTGGCAAATTCGCCACTGGCGCCCTGTGCTCTTCACAGATGAAAGCAGGTTCACACTGAGCACATGTGACAGACGTGACAGAGTCTGGAGACGCCGTGGAGAACGTTCTGCTGCCTGCAACATCCTCCAGCATGACCGTTTTGGCGGTGGGTCAGTCATGGTGTGGGGTGTCATTTCTTTGGGGGGCCGCACAGCCCTCCATGTGCTCGCCAGAGGTAGCCTGACTGCCATTAGGTACCGAGATGAGATCCTCAGACCCCTTGTGAGACCATATGCTGGTGCGGTTGGCCCTGGGTTCCTCCTAATGCAAGACAATGCTAGACCTCATGTGGCTGGAGTGTGCCAGCAGTTCCTGCAAGAGGAAGGCATTGATGCTATGGACTGGCCCGCCCGTTCCCCAGACCTGAATCCAATTGAGCACATCTGGGACATCATGTCTCGCTCCATCCACCAACGGCACGTTGCACCACAGACTGTCCAGGAGTTGGCGGATGCTTTAGTCCAGGTCTGGGTGGAGATCCCTCAGGAGACCATCCGCCACCTCATCAGGAGCATGCCCAGGCGTTGTAGGGAGGTCATACAGGCACGTGGAGGCCACACACACTACTGACCCTCATTTTGACTTGTTTTAAGGACATTACATCAAAGTTGGATCAGCCTGTAGTGTGGTTTTCCACTTTAATTTTGAGTGTGACTCCAAATCCAGATAAATTGATTGATAAATTGATAAATTTGATTTCCATTGATAATTTTTGTGTGATTTTGTTGTCAGCACATTCAACTATGTAAAGAAAAAAGTATTTAATAAGAATATTTCATTCATTCAGATCTAGGATGTGTTATTTTAGTGTTCCCTTTATTTTTTTGAGCAGTGTATTTGAGATTCTTCAAAGTAGCCAACCTTTGCCTTGATGACAGCTTTGCACACTCTTGGCATTCTCTCAACCAGATTCATGAGGAATGCTTTTACAACCGTCTTGAAGGAGTTCCCACATATGCTGAGCACTTGTTGGTCTCCTTCTTGGTCAAATAGCCCTTACACAACCTGGAGGTGTGTTTTTTTGGTCATTTTGGCCCCATCACACCTCCTCCTCCATGCTTCACGGTGGGAACCACACATGCGGAGATCATCCGTTCACCACGATTTGTCTCGCAAAGACACGGCGGTTGGAAACAAAATTTGGACTCCACAGACCAAAGGACAGATTTACGCCATTGCTGGTCTTTCTTGGCCCAAGCAAGTCTCTCTTTCTTATTGGTGTCCGTTTGTAGTGGTTTCTTTGCAACAATTCGACAATGAAGGACTGATTCACGCAGTCTCCTCTGAACAGTTGATGTTGAGATGTGTCTGTTACTAGAACTCTGTGAAGCATTTATTTGGGCTATAATCTGAGGTGCAGTTAACTCTAATGAACTTATGCTGCTGAGGTAACTCTGGTTCTTCCTTTCCTGTGGCGGTCCCCATGAGAGCCAGTTTCATCATAGCGCTTGATGGTTTTTGCAGCTGCACTTGAAGAAACTTTAAAGTTCTTGACATTTTCCGGATTGACTGACCTTCATGTCTGAAAGTAATGAGGGACTGTCATTTCTCTTTGCTTATTTGTGCTGTTCTTGCCATAATATGGACTTGGTCTTTTACCAAATAGGGCTATCTTCTGTATACCACCCCTACCTTGTCACAACACAACTGATTTGCTCAAACGCATTAAGAAGGAAAGAAATTCCAAGGCACACCTGTTAATTGAAATGCATTCCAAGTGACTACCTCATGAAGCTGGTGAGAGAATGCCAAAAGTGTGCACATCTGTCTTCAAGGCAAAGGGTGGCTACTTTGAAAAATCTCAAATATAAAATATATTTTGATTTGTTTAACACTTTTTTGGTTACTACATGATTCCATATGTGTTATTTCATAGTTTTGATGTCTTCACTCGTATTCTACTATGTAAAACATCGTAAAAATGAAGAAAAACCCTTGAATAAGTAAGTGTCCAAACTTTTGACTGGTATTGTTGTATATATAATTTGATATCTGATTAATCTCTTTTTATTACCTTTTTGTAGTTAATAAATCCAATTTGAAAAGTGATAACTAAAGTATCCTTAACTAGCATTGAAAAAGTGAATCATTCTATAATTAAACATCTCTCCCTAATTTCAAGACTGGACTTATATAAGGGTATGGGAGTACAGATACGTTTAGGGGGTAGCACACCCTACTTAATGGCAACAGGTCAGTTTTAGGGTTATGGTTCAGTGGAGTTGACACAGTGAAATAACTCATATAACTCAATAACTCTCCTGTCATGTTTTTCTAGGGTCGAACATCATGGCAACCTCCCACATTCTCTTCATCTGCCTCCTCCTCATCCTTCCAGTTTTATCGCAGGAGCCGCCCACCTCTAGACAAGGTACCTTTTGATCAATGATGAACCAGACCAAACTAGAAGGGCTTTCCTTTCACAGGACTATCAATACTGACCTAACATATTCCTAGAAGTCAAGTACTTCCTTTGCATGTAGAATTCCTACTAAGGACAGTATAGTATGTACACTATGTAGTGCAGGATGATATACTGTATGACACTATGGGTACACGTTATGGGTACATACCAAGGGGTATCATCACACTATGGGTACACACCAGGAGGTATCATCACACTATGGGTACACGTTATGGGTACATACCAGGGGGTATCATCACACTATGGGTACACACCAGGAGGTATCATCACACTATGGGTACACGTTATGGGTACACACCAGGGGGTATCATCACACTATGGGTACACGTTATGGGTACACACCATGGGGGTATCATCACACTATGGGTACACGTTATGTGTACATACCAAGGGGTATCATCACACTATGGGTACACACCAGGAGGTATCATCACACTATGGGTACACGTTATGGGTACATACCAGGGGGTATCATCACACTATGGGTACACACCAGGAGGTATCATCACACTATGGGTACACGTTATGGGTACACACCAGGGGGTATCATCACACTATGGGTACACGTTATGGGTACACACCATGGGGGTATCATCACACTATGGGTACACGTTATGGGTACACACCAGGGGGTATCATCACACTATGGGTACATGTTATGGGTACACACCATGGGGGTATCATCACACTATGGGTACATGTTATGGGTATACACCAGGGGGTATCATCACACTATGGGTACACGTTATGGGTACACACCATGGGGGTATCATCACACTATGGGTACACGTTATGGGTACATACCAAGGGGTATCATCACACTATGGGTACACACCAGGAGGTATCATCACACTATGGGTACACGTTATGGGTACATACCAGGGGGTATCATCACACTATGGGTACACACCAGGAGGTATCATCACACTATGGGTACACACCAGGGGGTATCATCACACTATGGGTACACGTTATGGGTACACACCATGGGGGTATCATCACACTATGGGTACACGTTATGGGTACACACCAGGGGGTATCATCACACTATGGGTACATGTTATGGGTACACACCATGGGGGTATCATCACACTATGGATACACGTTATGGGTACACACCAGGGGGTATCATTACACTATGGGTACACGTTATGGGTACACACCAGGGGGTATCATCACACTATGGGTACATGTTATGGGTATACACCATGGGGGTATCATCACACTATGGGTACACGTTATGGGTACACACCAGGGGGTATCATCACACTATGGGTACACGTTATGGGTACACACCAGGGGGTATCATCACACTATGGGTACATGTTATGGGTACACACCATGGGGGTATCATCACACTATGGGTACACGTTATGGGTACACACCAGAGGGTATCATCACACTATGGGTACACGTTATGGGTACACACCATGGGGGTATCATCACACTATGGGTACACACCAGGAGGTATCATCACACTTTAACTGCGTGGCACACTCTTAGAGGAATAGATTACTGATATACAATATGAATGATCTCATTACACACTCTGGTTTAAATGTTACATTACAAATTAAATATAATGGTTATTTGTGAAAACTCTATAATATGCTTTATGATAATGCAATGGCACTGTGTAGTGTATTATACAGACTAATACAATCTCTTAGAACACGTGCTCTAAATAAGCATGCATGCATGGGCACATATCGAGTTCTTCCCAGGAACAGGGTTTCCAGGAATTCTGGAGGGGGCAGTGGGAGCAGTGAGTGGTGCACTGTGGGAAACTGTTTAGTTATTCAGACTCCCCCTCTCAACAGATGCAGCGTTGTAATGTACTAAGTTTGAGTGCAGGAAGTTCTATACCTAGGTGGTTCAGGCCTTTATGATGAAGTCACACTTCTCCTAAGTGTTTCTTCATGTTATGCAACATTATACACATTATATAACTCTTTAGCGCTGACGGATTGAATAGAAGCTTTCACTCTACTGTAAGTCTCTTTTGTTTCATATTTCTATAAGCTTTGGCAGTGGTGCTTTGACAGAGTTATTCTGTTTCCAGTAAGTGGTACTTCACACTCTGTCAGAATGGGTGAAAGGGTTTGAGCTCCCAGCAAAAAATATACTCGATTTTTTTCTTCTGAGAATCAGCAGTACCCAGCCAAAAAGGTTACTGTCTGAGTGAAACAGATGGACATAGAACAGTGCAGGAGGAGGGGACTGTCACGTTCTGACCTTAGTTATTTTGTTATTTCTTTATTTTAGTGTGGTCAGGGCGTGAGTTGGGTGGGTTATCTATGTTGGTTTTTCTATGTTAGTTTTTTCGTTTGGCCTGGTATGATTCTCAATCAGAGGCAGGTGCCGTTAGTTGTCTCTGATTGAGAATCATACTTAGGTAGCCTTTTTCCAACTGGGTTTCGTGGGTGGTTATTTTCCATGTCAGTGTTTGTCCCACACGGAACTGTTTCGGTTGGTATTTCACTTGTTGTTTTGTTTCTGTGTTCGTTCGTTATAATAAAGAGCATAAACACTTACCACGCTGCGCATTGGTCCTCCGATCCTTCTTACTACTCCTCCTCAGATGAGGAGGAGGACAGCAGTTACAGGGACACTGCCAGCTCACGCACACAGACAGAAAATACACATTTTCAATGCTTCCCATACTGGAGTAAACCAAGTTTTTTCCTCACAGAGCTTTAAAGATGTTCAGTTGAAGGGGACAACCTTGGTTGCAGCTATTGCTTTAAAGTGTCTACTTAAGTAGCTACAATATATAACACCAGCTGTCCTTCACGTAAGCTTTTCTCTACCATAAGTGGGAAAATTTTTACTTTGCACATGTAATTGCTTTTGATTTCTGGAACAAACAGAATAAGTAAAGACTCGATGTACATTTATGTTAGGTACATATTTATTTTTAAACACCATCTTGTGAATTACTCTCTGACAGTAGGACTGACAAGTCAAAACATTCATCCTGACTTTAATCAAAGGGAAGGAGAGGATTGTGTTGGTTCGGCTGCTGTGTAATAGGAGAGATGGAGGGAGGAAATTAGTGTTTTAATGCGCAGGGTGTTTTAATACACACGTTGCACTCCAAATGAGAAGAAACAACATCGAGAGGTTGGTAAGGCAATAGCACCATCCCTTTCATCTGTATAATTGTGTATGTGTATCTGGCATATGTCAGTGACGCACATAGGAGAGAGAAAATAGTGAATTAGACTCTATAAAGCACGTGTCAAACTCATTCCATGGAGGGGCGAGTGTCTGCAGGTTTTCGCTCCTCCCTTGTACTTGGTTGATGAATTAAGGTCACTAATTAGTAAGCAACTCCCCTCACCTGGTTGTCTAGGTCTTAATTGAAAGGAAAAAACAGCAGACTCTAGGCCACGGGTGGGCAAACTTTTTGGTTCGATGGCTACATCAGGATTATGAAATGAAATTCAACGGAGGGCCGCATTTTTGGGGGGACCAATTGTTTGTTCAAATAAATTTGCTGGGGCCTGCCAAGGGGCCTGCCGAGTGACGCTTGAGGCGTCACTACAGACCCGGGTTCGATCCCAGGCTGTGCCACAGCTGGCCGTGACTGGGAGACCCATGATTTGGCGCACAATTAGCCCAGCGTCGTCCGGGTTAGGAGAGGGTTTGTCAGGCTGAGATTTCCTTGTCCCATCACACTCTAGCGACTCTTGTGGCAACCCGGGCGCTTACATGGTCGCGAGGTGTATGGTGTTTCCTCCGACACATTGGTGTGGCTGGCTTCCGGGTTAAGCAGGCATTGTGTCAAGAAGCAGTGCGGCTTGGCTGGGTCGTGTTTCGGGGGACGCAGGGCTCTCGACTTTCGCCTCTCCCGAGTATGTACGGGAGTTGCAGCGATGGGACAAGACTGTAACTACCAATTGGATACCATGAAATTGGGGAGAAAAAAGGGGTAAAATAAAATGTTATATTTAAAAAAAGAAATAGTAATAATGTCTTGCGTGTTGGATTGAAGTGCCCAGCGTTTCTGCTCTAGGCCCTTCATGGAATGAGTGACACCCCTGCTATAAATCATCCAGTGCTAAGCGCTCATCATCATGTGTACTCTACAGAGAATTACTTTATGCATTCAGAAACCCCTTGATTAAAACACCCATTTCCTCCCTCCATTCCTCCTAGTACACAGCAGCCAATCAAACACAACCCTCTATTTCCCTTTCATTAAAGTCATAATGAATGTTTTGAATTTTCAGTCCTAATGTGAGAGATGAGTAGGCTAATTTACGAGATAGTAGAGGACATTTTGTATCAGAAGTGGGAGACGTTTTGTAAAAGAGTTCACCTTCCAGCGACTGGAACACTAGAATAACTGGAGCCCAAAATTATATTTTACCCTTGTTTTCTTGGAAAGGTCTGTTTGAAATTTGAGCTTCAGCGTCCTGTTGGAGCCAGTGATATCTGCTGTGCACATGGTGTGAAAACAAATGACCTCAACTTGGCAGACTGCACTTACTCACGTACACATTCAAGAACATTCACAAGTACTCACATACACGTGCATATTTATATTCTGAAAATATTAAGTCAAAATGGGGAGTCTGGATGTAGGAGATGTAGATTCACAATTTGTGCACAGCACCCACACAAGCACGCATGCACACACACCACCTGTCCTGAATCCTCATCAGTAACGGGAAATTGAGCAAGTATGAAACACTTGAGCATTGCCACGTGTTGGATTGATTTTTCCTGTTCATTCCGAGGAAGTTCCTGGTAGAAAAGGATCTGGTAAACAAGTTATTTTTAACCTTTGACCACCCTGATGAGCTGCTAACCAAGCCAGTGGTATGCATCTCTCCTCAGAAGAGCCACACAGCTGTGAATCTCCCTAGGCGCCAGAGCCATTCTACCTGCTATTGTTCTGTCCCTCTCAGTGGTGCTGATGTGGCACATTATGGGAGATGGTACTAATTACTAAAGGACCTAAGTGCCTCTTCAGGGCTATGAACAAATAGGAGTGTTTACCTAAAGCTCCCCTCTCTCTGGGAACACATTCATATAATCATGTACTATAGTACAGACAGACCAGGACAGCGCTCGCCTGAAATGTCATATTGCTGTCATAAACAAGATAGGAATGATCATTTATCTTTCCTACAGCTTATTTATAGTTTCCTTTATTGACCCCTAGGTGCAGAAGGTAATAAGATGCATCATATTACAGCGTTTCAGGTGTAGTAGTAATTGGCTTTGGAGAAAATACTTCCAATTGCACTATTTTATTGCCAGCTGTCATTTTCCTGCAGATACAGCAGATCTCTGAACACTTACTATGAGTGTAGTTTTCATGCAGTGTACTATGTAAGTGCAGTTCTGAGAACAGATGACGGCAGATGCAGTGTACCATGTAAGTGCAGTTCTGAGAACAGATGACGGCAGATGCAGTGTACTATGTAAGTGCAGTTCTGAGAACAGATGACGGCAGATGCAGTGTACAATGTAAGTGCAGTTCTGAGAACAGATGACGGCAGATGCAGTGTACTATGTAAGTGCAGTTCTGAGAACAGATGACGGCAGATGCAGTGTACCATGTAAGTGCAGTTCTGAGGACACATGACGGCAGGGTTTTCCCCGAAATTCCTGTGGGCGGTAAAGTCTGGCTGACAGATTTTAAAGAGGTATGCGGATACTTCCAGGAAAACGTAGCTGTCCGCCATGCGGCTACGCCACTCAGAGGAGTTATGTTACGCTCTGTTTGTCTTACACTTGAAGAGCAACTCAGCCCTGTAAATGGTCTCATCATGTTTAAGTTTGACTTTTGACTTTTTTTGAAAGTCTATATAGAATGTGTGTGCTCACCTCTTTCTCTCTCTCCCTCCCTCTCAGCCTTCTCCCAGATCCGCCCCCAGATCTCTGGCTGTGTCTCCCATGACATGAACACATTCCGCTGCAGATGGAATGTCGGAGTATTCCAGAACCTCACAGAACCCAGAGACCTGCGGATATTCTACTACATTAATGATAGGAAGTGAGAGAAAAAATATTCCCTAAGGGAGAGATAAACATTCTGGTGCTGAAATTAAATAAATTAAATATTTGAGAGCCAAATAGTTTTTAGTAGTCTCTCCCTCTTAACTAAATGATGTCAGGTGCATGATGTCAGTCTTTCCTGCCATCAGCTCAGTATTAAAACCCCTATGTTGTCTCCCCATGCCTGCAGCATATCTCCCAAAGAGTGGGTTGAATGTCCTCGCTACGCTGACAGGACAGACGAGTGCTTCTTCAATGAAAGCTACACGAAGGTCTGGATGACCTACAGTGTCCAGCTCCGCTCTGGCGATCAGGACATTCTCTATGACGAGGTCATCTTCACTGTGGAAGACATCGGTTAGCCTGGCCCCTGTATTCCTAAACCACAGTCATTCCTCCATTCATAGCTACCTATAGCTACCCTACACTCACCTGTTTGTCCTCTGTCTGCCTCCACACATCTCCCATATTTTAAACCCTAATCACTTTTTTATCATTGGAAATTGAAACGTGGAAATACTGAATTATATACACCAAACATTAGAACCCCCCCCCCCCCCCCCCCCCCACAAAAAAAAGCGTTCCACAGGGATGCTGGCCCATGTTGACTCCAATGCTTCCCACAGTTGTGTCAAGTTGGCTGGATGTCCTTTGGGTGGTGGACCATTCTTGATACACATGGGAAGCTGTTGAGCATGAAAACTCAGCAGCATTGCAGCTCTTGACACACTCAAACCGGTGTGCCTGCCACCTACCATCAAACGCACTTAAATATTTTGTCTTGCCCATTCACCCTCGGAATGGCACACATACACAATCCATGTCTAAATTGTCTCAAGGCTGAAAAATTCCTTCTTTAACCTTTCTCCTGCTCATCTACACTGATTGAAGTGGATTTAACAAGTGACATGAATAAGAGCTCCTAGCTTTCACCTGGATTCACCTGGTCAAACTGTCATGGAAAGATCAGGTGTTCTTAATGTTTTCTATACTAGATATACTACATTTTTGATGTGCCATTCTGCATTTCAAGTGGTGAACCTAATGTGGTTTTAAATGTGTTCCAGTGGAACCAGACCCTCCAATAGCGCTGAACTGGACCCTGCTGAATGTGGGTCTAACCGGGAGCCACTTTGATATCATGTTGAGCTGGGAACCGCCACACTCTGCAGACGTGTCGATGGGCTGGATGACGCTGCAGTACGAGGTGCAGTACCGCGAGGTCAACTCAACACTGTGGAGGACGGTGAGTCTACACACCCTAGAACAGGGGAAAACTCCTAGCCCTGGACTTTATGCATAGGGCTGGGTTAGGAGTTCTTCCTGACTCCGTGATTAGACCAGGAAAACTCCTGGCACCACCTATACCCCTTCCATGAGGACTGTTTGACTCTTTTGTTCAGACTATTGCAGATCATTGGGTCATTTCAGAATCTTTACATTGGCAATAAAGATTAAATGCAGTGTTCCAATGTTCATATAAACCTTTCTCTGGACATACAGTACCTACTGAGACTGTTCGGTCCAGATTATTTTGACCTGACTAAGGTTTACTGCATTTGTTTTTGCGTGTATTCCGCGATGCGTTTAGCTTTTAACAGCTAGGAAACACCTCTAACCAAACAACAGTGCTAGGTGGCTGTACTACAGACACCGGCCATCGTCGTGGGAAAGACACATTTTTTTTAACTTTTGAAAAACAACTGGTTGCAGTAATGAGCCAACCTGGATACTAAGGAGATCCTGAGGGTAATCGACAAGTACCAACAGCTTTACGCTATGGAGGAACAACATACTCCCATCATGGAAAGATCCGACTACCTCACAAAAGAACTCTAACCCGACAAAAAAAATAAAAACAGATTCATCTACAGACACGGACGATTGACTTACCGTTGAAGTAGAGGCTAGTGTTCTGGCTGGAACCCATGCAACACTGGAAAAGTTGTGTGAGGAGGTATTAGGGCTGAGGGGGAGTTTGGAGTTTAGCCAGAGGGAAATTCTCACGCTCCAATGAGAGAACAAGGCACTCACAGCCAAGGTGAAACGATTCTAAAATGGATTGTCTACTCAGGGAAAACAGGGTGATGAAGGAGTTGCTGCTAGACATACAAAGTCGTAGAATGTGTGAAAATCTCATATTTTCTGGGATTCCTGAGGACGCATCCAATAATTCAGAGGGCGCGACCAGAGAATTCATGCAATCCGCCTTGAAATTTCCTCTAGAGACTGGTAACAAGGTGGCTTTCCACAGTGTAGACTTGGAGCTCAAAGCGACAAGACCAAGGGTCCATGATCGATCATCGCAAAATTTGAACACTACGAACAAAAGGAGCTGATCAAAAGCAGGGGATGGGAGCTTAAAGAGACCAAATTCGGTCTCAATGACCAATTTCCATGTGAGATAAACGAACGTCGCAAGAGACTGTATCCTGTACAGAGGCAACAGAGAGAGAGGGATAAGCGTGCCTTTCTCATTGTGGACAAACTCTTTATAGATGGACAGCTATTCCGAGACAGCTCCATAACACCATGGCTGTACTAAATTCTACAGGGACTTCAGGTTACGAAAAAAAGAAAGTATGGGAACGGTAAAAATATCTGAACACTATAAAGTGGATATGTACACACACGTACTCAATTACATGTTCACTTACACATATGGACTAATATATACTGTTAGGTTCTAATTCTCAGAGTAAAAAACTCAACAGACATTTATGAAAGCTTAACCAAGTTTATTATGCCCAGAGTATCAATACAGCTGCATTCAGACAAAAACATTTTCACACAAGCACTGATATTTATCCGTTCCTCATAGGCTGAGTCTCCTCCTACCCATCTGTACAAACATCGTTCTTTACTGCTAGGCAGGACACTAGTGATACGGGCCATAAAATTGTATTTCTCCCTTAAGGTGACCTGACCTGACCTGACCTCAACCGCCCTCCATCACTAATCAATGGCTCTCTCCCCTTATCAATGCCTGCCACATGTAATTGCTTCCCTGTACTCAACACATTCCAAGCTTAATTGCACACACTATATACCTTCCTCCAATAACCATTAACTTCTGGTGTAGACCCTCTAAACTAGAGGTAGACCGATTATGATTTTTCAACGCCAATACCGATTATTGGAGGACCAAAAAAGCCGATACCGATTAATCGGCCGATTTCTTAAAAATGTATTTGTAATAATGACAATTACAACAATACTGAATGAACACTTATTTTAACTTAATATAATACATCAATAAAATCAATTTAGCCTCAAATTAGTAATGAAACATGTTCAATTTGGTTTAAATAATGCAAAAACAAAGTGTTGGAGAAGAAAGTAAAAGTGCAATATGTGCCATGTAAGAAAGCTAACGTTTAAGTTCCTTGCTCAGAACATGAGAACATATGAAAGCTGGTGGTTCCTTTTAACATGAGTCTTCAATATTCCCAGGTAAGAAGTTTTAGGTTGTAGTTATTATAGGAATTATAGGACTATTTCTCTCTATACCATTTGTATTTCATTAACCTTTGACTATTGGATGTTCTTATAGGACTATTGGATGTTTGTCACGCCCTGACCGTAGATTGCTTTGTGTGTTTCTATTTTTTGTTTGGTCAGGGTGTGATGTGGGTGGGCATTCTACGTTTGTATGTCTATGTTTTCTATTTCTATTGTGTTTGGCCTGGTATGGTTCCCAATCAGAGGCAGCTGTCAATCGTTGTCTCTGATTGAGAACCATACTTAGGTAGCCTGTTTTCCCACTTTTAGTTGTGTTATTTTCTGTTTAGTGTTTTTGTTGCACCTTTCAGAACTGTTCGTTTAAAAGAGTTAGATGCACTATTGTAAGTGGTTGTTCCACTGGATATCATAAGGTGAATGCACCAATTTGTAAGTCGCTCTGGATAAGAGCGTCTGCTAAATGACTTAAATGTAAATGTAAATGTAAATTATTCAAGAACGATCTAATGTAATCTATTACAAAAATAAAGCAAACTGGAGGGAATATGGAGAAAAATTCACAAAATTCTTCCTGAATCTCCAACACAGGAACGCTAACAAAAGAACTTGCAGAAACTCGTTACTGAAGACGGAGTTATTTATTTTAAAAGAGGAAGCTAAATATTTTAAGCAGATGTTCTCTTTTCCGTCTCATCCTCTCCCACTGAATGAAGATTATGGTAAGGAATTCTTTCCAAATAATACAAAAAATTTAAAATTAACAAATGTTCAGAAAGATCAGTGCGAAGGCCAAATTACAGAGGAATAACTTTTTGAGGCTATTAAATCCTTTCAGTCTGGATAAACCCCAGGGCTTGATTGCATGCCGGTAGAGGTATATCAAGCCTTTTTTGATATACTAAAAGTTCCGTTGTTAGATTGTTTTAACTACACCTATATAAATGGTAGCGTTTCAGGTACTCAGCAGGAAGGTCTGATTTCACTATTATTAAAACAAGACCCAGATGGAAAATATAAAGATTCAGTCTATCTTAAAAACTGGAGGCCCCTACACTTCAGTGTTGTGATGCAAAAATACTAGCGAAATGCATAGCACTCAGAATCAAAAGAGTTTTACCCAGTATTGTTGTTCCTGATCAGACAGGTATGTTACATGGATGATACATTGGATGTAATATATGACACCTACTAGAAATAATAGAACATCATGAAACAGCTAAGAAGCCAGGCCTGGTATTTATAGTGGATTTTGAAAAGGCATTTGATAGAGTAAGACTGGATTTTATTTATAAATGACTGTTGTTTTTTTTCAATTTCGGTGATTCTCTTATAAAATGGGTAAAAGTAATGTATAAGCAACCCCAGGTGTAAAATAGGAAATAACGGCTACTTCTCAGAGAATTTTGAATTGTCAAGAGGAGTTAAACAAGGGTGTCCGCTGTTACCATATCTATTCGTTATGGCCATCGAAATGCTAGCTATTAAAATCAGATCCAACAACAACATTAGAAGATTAGAAATCCTAGGCTTAAAAAAAAGGTGTCCATGTATGCCAATGACTCAAGTTTTATATTAAGTCCGCAAGCTAGATCCCTGCAATGTCTCATTGAAGATCTATATAACTTTTCTGGACTCTCTGGACTACAACCTAATTATGTACAATATTACGTATTGGATCTTTAAAAAAATAAAACTTTTACATTACCCTGCAGTTTACCTATAAATTGGACTGATGGTGAAGTAGACATACTTGGTATTCATATCACAAAAGATATATAAATAAGCTCTCCACAATGAATTTCAATAGATCCTGCAACCATGGAGAGGTAAATACCTGTCTATTTATGGAAAAATTGCCCTGATTTAACTCTTTAGTCATATCTCAGTTTACTTACTTACTTATTTAGTAATCCTGATGATTCGTTTTTCAAATCATATGAGCAAAAAATATTTAGCTTTATCTGGGACGCTAAACCAGACAGAATAAAGAGTGCCTATCAATATTATGAATTGGGTGGGTTGAGATTATTAAATATAAAAGCACTAAACCTCTCTCTAAAAGCTTCACTTAGTCAAAAGTTTTACTTGAACCCTAAATGGTTCTCAAGTAGATTACAAAAAAAAGCTCATCCATTGTGTCACGATCGTCAATGGGAGAGAGAGAGGACCAAGGCGCAGCGTGTGGAAAATACATCTTCTCTTTATTAGAAGAAGGACAACGAAACAAAACAACAAACAGACGAACGTGAAGCTATCAAAGACTAAGTGCAAACATGCAACATAGACACAAACACAGGAGACAACCACCCACAACAATCAATGTGAAAACACCTACCTTAATATGGCTCTCAATCAGAGGAAATGAAAACCACCTGCCTCTAATTGAGAACCATATCAGGTCACCCTTTACCAACATAGAAACACATAACATAGACTGCCCACCCAAACTCACGCCCTGACCGACTAACACATACAAAATAACAGAAAACCGGTCAGGAACGTGACACATTGTTTAAAAATTGCCTTTTTGCCTTTGTGCAAATTGCCATGTCTCATTTTCGATTAATTAGTATCTCTCTTTTTCAAACGAGCATTGCAGAGCTGGCTACAATTTCAATTTCATCCCTCTGAAAAGATAGAACAAATATTACAACAAATATTATGGCTGAACTCAAATGTGCTGGTTGATAAAATACCTGTATTCATGGGAAAGATGTTTGAAAAGGGTATTTTGTTCTTAAATGATATTGTAAATTGGAATGGTAGAGTTATGTCTTTCATGGAGTTATCAGAATTGTACAGGAAGGTCTGCTCATTCCAAGAGTACAACCAATTGATTACAGCATTACACCCCAAAAATGGAGGAGACGGGTGGCAGCGGGAGAAGGTAGGGAACTGGTCTGTCTGCCCAATATAAAGGATCAAAACTGGTGGAAGAATAAAAATAGCATAAATATGAAAGTATACCAGTTTCATTTGAGGACCAGTATGTTGACAACTGTGCCATGCAAAATAGTTGGGAAGAGATTTGTGATGTAACGATTCCATGGTACAGGGTGTATGAGTTGCTATATAAAACGACGCAAGATTCAAGACTTCATGCTTTTCAGCTAAAAATGATTATATAGAATTCTTGCCATCAACAAAATGTTGAATATTTGGGGCATAAAATCATCGAAGCTCTGCAGATTTTGTTGTGAGGATACAGAATCAATAGACCATTTATTTTGGTATTGCCCTCAGGTAGCCTGTTTCTGGTCTCAGGTTCAGGAATGGCTGAAAATGCATAACATTGATCTAAAATTGACCCTAGAAATAGTAATGTTAGGAGATGTGGAGAGTCAATTACTAATATAATAATACTCTTAGTAAAAGTATTTATCTTCAACTCGCAATCTGTGGATTCTATTCGATTAGATAGATTGAAATCTTACATTTAAACATCACAGCATAGTTGAAAGATATATGTTGTGTAGAAATCCGAAGAGGGTGGCCAGCAGAGAAAGGTGGGATGGTCTGAAGGGAGCTGAGGGTTCGGTTGTGGAATTGGAGACAAGTGGTAGTGGAGTTGCTGGGCGGGAGATAGAATGATGTTTAAAGATAAAGTATAACAAGTATAAAAAATAAAGTCAAAATAAAACATAATAATAATAAAAAGTAAGATCTGTTGACGTGCCCTTGAGCAAGGCGTTGACCATGGATGCTTCTGTGTGTCGCTCTGAATGAGAGTCTGTTGGATGACTGATGTGGTGTAGTTGTTAAAATAAAATAAATAATAAATGAATAGATTTACTGCATTATTTTAAGATAATTTCAGTGAATAATAAAATGACCTAATAATCAAAAGACTTATGCCTCCTCCCACATTGTAATTTAGAACAAACTGCCTCTTTCCAAGGGCAGTCTGCCCTCTCATTCTCCCTCTTTCACGTTAACTCCTTCCATGCAAGGGAACATGAATCTTTGGGGTAATCTACCAAGGTGACATACCAAGGCTCTATTGCTTTTAAGTTGATTCATGTCTTTATATGACATTATATATTTCTCAATGTGACTTATCCTCAGTTAAACTCTAAGTAGCGTGTCCCTTAAACCAAATCATTAAACCTGCAGGTGTAAGTTATGTTTCCTCCTATTGTGTGGGTGATATTTACTAACTAACTGGTGTGAAACCTCTCTGTTTTGATTGCAACCCTAGGTGGACCTTGAAAAGGGAATGCAGCGATCGCTATACGGGCTGCGCACCAACACAGATAATGAGGTCAGGGTGAGGTGCAAGACGCTAGCATCCCGTAACTTTGGGGAATTCAGCGACTCCATATTCATACACATCCCTACTAAAGGTACTGATGTATTGTTTTTAAATACTGTCATATAAAATGTTTGTTGTTATAATATGTATGATTTCTCTGTTTTGAATCGTATTAATTGCTTTCTATATATTCATATGTGCTCAGAGTCGAGACTTCCAGTTACTGTCCTGCTTGTCTTTGCTGCTTTGGGTTTTGCAGTCATCCTAATGCTGGTAATCTATTCCCAGCAACAGAAGTAAGAAACTCACTTTTACCTTTCACTTTGTCTTAAAATACCAAACCTCTTCATAAAAATGTGAAAGTCTAATGCTACATGTCTTTTAATAACACTTCCGCAATCTTTCTTCAAGGTTGATGGTGATTCTCCTGCCTCCAATTCCTGGTCCCAAAATCAAAGGCATTGACCCAGAGCTTCTTAAGGTATTAACTTAACACAATGAAAAATACCTAGAATTCTTTACTTGTACCATTAAAACCATTGCCACTAGAGTTTAATGGGGAGGCAATATGTATTACCAGCAAGGTTGTAATAAGTGTATGTTGCCCTTTAAACTAACTCTGCGGTATTATCTGTCGTTTACCATAGAAAGGTAAGTTGGCTGAGCTGACCTCCATCCTGGGCGGCATCCCTGACTTGAGGCCAGAGCTGTACAGCGATGACCCCTGGGTGGAGTTCATCGAGCTGGACATGGAGGAGCCCAACGACAGGCTGACTGTGCTGGACACCCAGTGCTTGATGGACCACTGTGCCTCCTCAGACTGTCCCCCTATCACCATTGGCTTCAGGGATGATGACTCGGGCCGGGCCAGCTGCTGTGACCCTGATCTGCCTGACCTAGAGGCCTCCCCCTTCCACTCCCTCCTCTCCAACACCAGCCGCGCCCTGGAGCCCTCTTCCCTGGCCAGTACTAAGGCCAGCTCCCCAGTCCAGACCCCCAACACTGAGGATTCTCCCTGGGCCGCCCCTGGCAGGGAGGACCTCTACACCCAGGTGAATGAGGTGAGACCAACTGGTGAAGTGCTGCTGACACCTGAGGAGCAGAGGAAGGTGGAGGAGAATGCAGAGAAGGATGAGAAGGAAAAGGGGAAAGAGAAGAAGAGGAAAGAGTTTCAGCTGCTGTTGGTGAATGCTGATGTGGGAGGCTACACCTCAGAGTTAGATGCTGGGAAAATGAGTGCCAGACTCCCCACTGGGAGAGCCAGCCAGCCTGCTCCAACGGAGGACAGTAGTCTTGTGCAGGGACAGCCCTTCGGGGAGTACCAGAGCCTGTACTTTGAGGCTGAAAGGCCCCCCATTCCACCTGCCTCTCCTGTCTCCCCACTGCCCCCTGTATCTGCCTACACCATGGTGGAAGGAGTAGACAGGCAGAACAGCCTCCTTCTGAAGCTTGGACCCACACCTGCACCCCAGCCAGTTCTAACCAAGCTTCCCCTGCCCACACCTACACCAGAGGGGTACCTGACCCCTGACCTACTGGGCAACATTACACCATAACAGAGGTGTAGGGACTATGCCAGTCATTTGTGATTGGACACAGATCAGAGGGGGCATGGGAATTCAGTGCCTGAGTGACTAAACATCAAAAGAGTAGGGTCCCAAATGTCATACCTACAAAAATGAGAGGGGGTCCCTGCCTGCCCCCCCTCTTCCCGTTCCTTCTCCCAACATGACAGCTGTAGACATTTTGAGGTTTGGTAAGATGGATGGTGAGTACAGGAGAGGGGTCTGTTCTTGAAGGTGCCACACCTGTCTGCAAAAACTGAGTGAACAAAGGAAATAGGGAAAGGACAAGAAGGAATTATGGTCTCTCACAGGAACTGGCCATATGAATCTCTTCACATATTATGAATGTGAAATAAAAATATATATTTTGAAGAACATCTCCTACATGTGACTTTAAATGCCATCACAGGGAAAAATACTTAACTTAGTGTTGTTGTTGATAATGTTGTTTACAATAATCCCAATAATTGGTCTTTACAACTATGAAAAGTATTTACAGATCTCAATATTGTGTCAAAAGGGAAGTATTTGGTGACCAAAAGTGGGAATCTACCATATGTGTTCTGCTGATTGACTGTGGCTTTTCAACAAGTCTAAAATAGTAGGACATTATGCTTACTGAATGTTTGCTGTTATTTTGCATATATACAAAATGTGTGATTATAAAAACAAGAAAAAATAATTATGTTTACTATGTTGTAGGCTACCACTTACAAAAAGGGGACTATCAAATGTCAGAATATCCTTCTGGAGATCTCTAAATGCTAATGGTTCTTTATTGTACAGCTATAATGTTACTCATAAACATCTTTCACATTTAAACTGTACTGAGTCCATTCATTTGATATAGTACTAATGCTTTTAAATTGTTTCCATAAGACTATTTGATTTTACAGCGTCAAGAAATAGCAACCGTTCGATTGGTGGACATCTTGAGCGCACGCACCTGCAATACTGAACACGTGACACGTGCAGACAAGAGTTCCCGCTGTAGTTTAAAACAGATGTATAAACCGTTTTAATGTATATGGTATACACCTGCTAGGTAGCTAACTGGCTTAGCATATTGAAGAATAAAACACTGAACCTAGAGATGAAGAAATTTACAGTAGTAAATCTGGACAAGTTTATTGATGATTTCACTCATCTGGAACAGGTAACTAACAAAAAGTAGGAGGACAGCTAGTTCTTCAGGTAGGTAGCTAGCCAGTAACTTATCTAGCTAGTTAACTAACGTTAACTCTTAAAATAGCCTACTATGAGCAGGCTATGCTGAATTTGCCTTAAATTAATCCTGTCATGAAAGTGGCAGTAACAACAGTTCTCCCACTGCCTGAGGATTTCAATGTAAGTTATAGGGACACAATTACCCTTTACTACCTTCATCAATTCTTCGTGAAATCTGTTTAAAAATCCAGGGGCATATTTATTCAGTCCTTTTATAATTTATATATATTTGTTTTAAAGAAAATTACAGAGCTCAAGGGTAAAAACAACATATTGGAGATCAAGTTGGAAGAGACCAACAGAGTTCTGAAATTTTCTCAGACCAAAGAGAAGTGCTTGATTGAGGGTGAGGATTCTTATGCATTCAAACTCTTTTGTCTGATCTCTAGCCAGCAGGTAGCCTAGCATTGGGCCAGTAACATACTAGGTGTAAAAATCTGTCTGTGCCCTTGAGCAAGGCACTTAACCATAATCGCTCTGCTAAATGACTGATATGTAAAAAATAAATAAATAAAAAACATTTAAATTGATTTTACAGTAGCCACGCATCTGGATTGTGTTATATTTAGTGATGGGTAGCACTTTGGTCTGGTTTGAAATTCCAACAAAGTGACCAATAGGAACTTTTACAAATGTCCAGTTCCAATCAAAAATGAAAATGTAAAGAATTGATATTCTCGAGGTATGGTGAATAGGCCTAAAATTCTCATTTAAAAACTATATTTAAAGTGTGTGTCTCCCTCTAGTGGTCCTGTAATGTAACATTAGTCCACCTGATGACGTCATTGTCCCACAGAGAGAGATGGTATGTTGGGGACAGTGAAGGGACTCCAGCAGACTCTACTGCAGCAGTGTGACCTCAGAGGTAATAAGCTCCTCTGCAAGGCACTGGTCAACACATCTTTAGTGTACACTATTTCTATTGTCTGAATCCAAGATGTAAACTGTTGTAATAAACTTATAATTCAATTGTAATAAACACCCTTTTATCTTACAGTGGAGAATGAAAAGTTGAAAAGAACTGTGTCAGATCTGAAAAGGCAGAGTGATAGGACAGTAGAGGTGAGGGCAGAATGATTGAATAAACTGAATTTGAACATTCATTCTTGCACAATAAAATAGTTTGGATTCAAAATTGACATAATAGAACAGAGAAACGGAATATGTTGCCATTGCTTCCCCCTTGTGGTTGGTTGTGGTCAGGAGCGGGAAGCTGAGATTCAGAGGCTGATGGCAGAGATGAGAGCTGTGGGAGAGAGACATCAGAAGGAGTTGGAGTCTCTGAGAGAGCAATGCAGGAGAGGGGTGGAGGGCTCTCACAGAGAAACACAGAGCAAACGTAAGAACACATTACACAAACCCTTCCTTTGAGTGACTCTGGCAGTGATCATCAATACTGCTCATAGAGCTGCAGTGTTGCAGGTTTGTATCCCAGATTAGTGTAACCTCACCTGATTCAATGTATCAACTGATCTTCAACACACCTAAAGCTGAAGCATGTGTCTCACTACTGAGCTGGGACAAAAACTTGCAGTATTGCAGCTCTGTAATAGTATTGAGGATCACTGGACTGTGGCATTCCATCTCTGAAACAGAATGATCTACCACAAAATGTCACACATATATCAAAATATTACATATTTAGGGCTGCCTGTTTGTCTTATGTTGTGTTTTTCTATGCAGTTGAAGTGAAAGATGCAGAACTGAAAGAGGCCCTGGAGAGAAAGGAGTCAGATATGGCAGAGATGAGAAGGAGAATGAGGGACCAGGAGAGAGAGAGGCAAAGTGAAATATTAAAGTTACAAATGGAGGTATACAGACTGGCTTTGATTGACTGATCAGCAGATATATATTTCTAACTGGTTTTATAGTAATAGGCAAAGCTGCTCTGTGTAAAGATGACTGCTATTTTAGTAATCTGATACATACTGTAGGTAGACCAGCTTGCAGTCACAGTGATTTACTTCTGTTTTTTACAGGCAGGATAGTGCAAAGGTACATGTGGTTTTGATTTGCTGTTTGGGGTAAAGATGTACATGATGTGAGTTTGATGGACAGATCAATCCTAACACTGTATCTTCTGCTGTCAGTTTGGTGCTAAGCTTGCCAGGGTGCAGAGTACCACACAGAGGATCCAGCTGCAGCCCCAGGGCTCAGGTCTTTTACCTCAGAACATCTTCAAACGGGTGAGGAGCCTCTGACCACGTACTAAGCCAACACTTCACACAGAGATGCGAGCTTGAAGCAACCTGTGCCCCCTTGTGCTCTCTTGTTTGTTGATGTTGCATGTGTTTATCCTGTGTTTCTGTATTGATAGCCTACCTGTGTGTTTCTTGGTATGCTTCCAGAAGTTCCAGTTCCTTCAGGAGGAGAAGAACAGAGAGGTCGAGGCCCTGCGCCAGAGAATCAAGGAATTGGAGAAGCAGCACGCCAGCGGATTCAGTGACTCCCGTCTAAAGAGAAAGAAGATTTAGCATATTTAAAATATGCAGGAGTGAAATTAATCTACAGTAGTGCCTTTGTATTCTTTTTGGTATAGTGTTCCTGGTGTTTGCTTGACTGCAGTCATGTTGGTTTGTGAAAATGTAATGAAGATATTTTCATGACAACAGTTTTGTGAGGGATAATTTTTTACTCACTTTGTCTTCTACCTATATTTGAAAGTGAATTTGAATTTCATTTCACATAGAATGAGGATTAAGTGAATGAACAATTCTCATAAATTTGTGCATTACAACAAGCAACAATTGGATCAAATAATGGTTCTTTGCTGCAGAAGAGTTTTTTCACTGCTGAATTCTGCAGTCTACATTTCCAACCCTATGCTCCTCGTGACGTATGGAGAACCGGCATGTGTGTTTTAACATGGGTCCTCTACACATGTAAACAGCCTGTGTCTATTCAAGACCTTAATCCAATCAGCATAGATAGATGTCTGGCCGCCCCATGTACCAGTCATCCCCAGAGAGCGAGAGGAAATAAACTGTTTTTTTACTTAAGATACCTGGTAGACTGACCCATTTAAATAATTAAGATGCTGTGTTCCCCCCAGGCCCAAGCAATATCAATTAATATGTCATTATTGACCTCATTAATTTGGATCTCAAACAGTAGTTGGGTCATTCTACAAAATGAGTGCTTTTTCATAGTTTAGAAATTGTGCATCAATATTGAATTTTAAAAGCCTGTTATATTAATTGAAGTGCCCTTTAATATAGACCACATGGAGAATTCAATAAATCCGATTTTTTATATGAATAAAGACTTGCACCCTCTGTGACTTCTAGGAACATTTTAAATCCACTTAATCCCAACATTTCTCCAGGTTTTCACCATCATTGTAAAGCCCTAGTTATTATGTTGCTTTGACAAAGTCCTTTCTGAAGAGTATTATTTATTTAATGTGATTGGTGATTCATTTACATCTGTCTGTCATTTTATGGTCAACACTTACGTGAACTGAACTCTTGTTTTAATGTGGTGAAACTTCCTTTTTACAATTTTATTTTCAAAAGAAACATTGAACATCTAATAGTTCAACCATAGTGTAAAAGCAGGTGAGTTGGTGCTGCAGACAGATATATTTGTCTGCTAATACAAGACTATTAAAGGTCCAGTGCACTACCTATCATGAAAAAAATATTTTGATTTTTCAGAGGGTGCTGCAGCACCCATACTTCCCGTGGCTATGCACAGGGGCAGTACACCTGAAAACCATGGGCTGCAGCTGGGCAACTTGTTAGATTTACTGTCATCTCTTTATATGTGGTGTGCTGTGTCTGAAGGGAGCAGGCTGAGCTAATCTCCCTCTGGGAACATCCCCCTGATCCTCACGTCTCTCGCTACAATCAAGAGGTAAACCTTGTGTGACACGGACGGAAGCCCTTTGGTTACATTGAACTAGTGTTCTCTAACCTACAGTCAAGGCCAAAGGGTTCAATAATGCACATTCCTTCACCTTTCTAAAACCCTAGTGCAGTGCACATACAGTACCAGTCAAAAGTTTGGACACACCTACTCATTCAAGGGTTTTTCTATATTTGTACTATTTTCTACATTGTATAATAGTAGTGAAGACATCAAAACTATGAAATAACATCGTGTAGTGCCCAAAAAAGTGTTAAGCAAATAAAAATATTTGAGATTCTTCAAAGTAGCCGCTCTTTGCCTTGATGACAGCTTTGCACAGTCTTGTCATTCTCTCAACCAGCTTCATGAGGAATGCTTTTCCAACATTCTTGAAGGAGTTCCCACATATGCTGAGCACTTGTTGGCTGCTTTTCCTTCACTCTGCGGTCCAACTCATCCCAAACCTTCTCAATTGGGTTGAGGTCGGGTGATTGTGGAGGATAGGTCATCTGATGCAGCACCATTACTCTCCTTGGTCAAATAGCCTTTGCACAGCCTAGTGGTGTGTTTTGGGTCATTGTCCTGTTGAAAAACAAATGATAGCCCCACTAAGCGCAAACCAGATGGGATGGCGTATTGCTGCAGAATACTGTGGTAGCCATGCTGGTTAAGTGTGCCTTGAATTCTAAATAAATCGCAGACAGTGTCACCAGCAAAGCACCATCACACCTCCTCCTCCATGCTTCACGGTGGGAACCACACATGCGGAGATCATCCGTTCACCACTCTCACAAAGACACGGCGGTTGGAACCAAAATTTGGGCTCATCAGACCAAAGTAATGATGGACTGTTGTTTCTCTTTGCATATTTGAGCTGTTCTTGCCATAATATGGACTTGGTCTTTTACCAAATAGGGCTATCATTTATATACTACCCCTACCTTGTCACAGCACAACTGATTGGCTCAAACGCATTAAGAAGGAAAGAAATTCCACAAATTAACTTTTAACAAGGCACCCCTGTTCATTGAAATGCATTCCAGGTGACTACCTCATGAAGCTGGTTGAGAGAATGCCAAGAGTGTGCAAATCTGTCATCACGGCAAAGGGTGGCAACTTTGAAGAATCTGAAATATATTTTGATTTTTTTAACACGTTTTTGGTTACAACATGATTCCATATGTGTTATTTCATAGTTTTGATGTCTTCACTATTATTCTATAATGTAGAAAATATTAAAAATAAAGAAAAACCCTTGAATGAGTAGGTGTGTCCAAACTTTTGACTGGTACTGTATGCTTTATGATCCCTTCTACCCTTATTCTTGTCACGACTTCCTCCGAAGTCGGTCCCTCTCCTTGTTCGGGCGACTTTCGGCAGTCGACGTCACCAGTCTTCTAGCCATCGCCGATCCACCTTTCATTTTCCATTTGTTTTGTCTTGTCTTCCCACACACCTGGTTTCAATTCCATCAATTACATGTTGTGTATTTAACCCTCTGTTCCCCACATGTCCTTGTCCGGTATTGTTTATTGTAAGTGCTTGTGCACGTTATGTCTAGGGTTTTTGTCCCATTGTATATATTGTTTTTGTTCACGGTGATTTCTATCATTAAACTGCGCCGTTGTAACACAGTCTTTGCTCTCCTGCGCCTGACTTCTCTACCGCCAGTACGCACGCATTACAATTCTGCATGCTTTGTAGCCCTTCACATTAGCATCTTTAGGGGATTGAGATACATCTAAATAAAGTTTGGGGATTAGACTGCATGACACCACCTTGATTCCTAATCTGCAAGGGGAGAGGTGAGTAGACAGTGTCAGAGACAGGGGTGAGAACACTTTGTGCTATGAGTTCATTTAACTTTAACTCTGACATTTGAATAGGATGATGCTTCACATGACCATAACCTTGTGTACAGCTCAGAGCTGTGGAGACCACAGAAAATGGCAATAGACATATTCTGAGGCAGTTAGTGGAAATCTAAGACTACAAGCTAAATGGAGTTAGATATTTGCATTTCAGGTTTGAACAGACATTGAGGAGGATTGGGGATCTTTTTTTCCATCTCCCACTGGTTCCATAGAAAGGATTTGATCAATTTTACCATGACTTCTGAAGCGGCTGTGTGGGGATCCATAAATGCTGAGAGACTTGAAAATGCGATTAAATCTGAGCGACAGTTTTCAAACTTGTAAAGTGAGATATGTAAAAAGGTGTTCTCTCTTATCAAGCTGGTATTATCATATAACGCATTGTAAAATACTGACTTCAAATCAAAGTTTATTTGTCACGTGCGCCGAATACAACAGGCGTACAGTCGTGAAATAAAGGTTTGAGAATGTCACAAATATTAATTTCCACAAAGTTTGCTGCTTCAGTGTCTTTAGATATTTTTGTCAGATGTTACTATGGAATACTGAAGTATAATTACAAGCATTTCATAAGTGTCAAAGGCTTTTATTGACAATTACATGAAGTTGATGCAAAGAGTCAATATTTTCAGTGTTGACCCTTCTTTTTCAAGACCTCTGCAATCCGCCCTGGCATGCTGTCAATTAACTTCTGGGCCACATCCTGACTGATGGCAGCCCGTTCTTGCATAATCAATGCTTTCAGTTTGTCAGAATTTGTGGGTATTTGTTTGTCCACCCGCCTCTTGAGGATTGACAAGTTCTCAATGGGATTAAGGTCTGGGGAGTTTCCTGGCCATGGACCCAAAATATTGATGTTTTGTTCTCCGAGCCACTTAGTTATCACTTTTGCCTTATGGCAAGGTGCTCCATTATGCTGGAAAAGGCATTGTTCGTCACCAAACTGTTCCTGGATGGTTGGGAGAAGCTCTCGGAGGATGTGTTGGTACCATTCTTTATTCATGGCTGTGTTCTTAGACAAAATTGTGAGCCACTCCCTTGGCTGAGATTTCCTTTCCACAGTCAGTTCCTTTCCATTACCTGCCACGCCCTGAGCCCTGAGGAGCAGTAAGGATGCCAGGGGGCCAGTACCAGATGTCCTCCAGGAGGCCTCGCCCCAGCCTCTATAGCCTGTCAGTCAGCTCAGAAGGTGGGCAGGACGAGGAGGGGGCCGACCCTCCCCAACGCCTCACCCCCCTGAAAAGGCTCACCACCGAAATGTGTCAGGATGAGCGGACCATCAAGGAGCTGATCATGGGCCGTAGGATTGGCTTCTACAAGGTCCGTGGTGAGATCGGATCTGGAACCTTTTCCCGCGTCAAAATGGCCTTCCACGTCCTCACCAAAGGTAAAGGTCACACTGCTGACCATACAGAACTTCATCAACAACTTGGATAAATGTATCATCCATGTAATGATGATAACAGCAAAGCAATTCATTAGTGTGACTGTGAAACCACCACAGTAAAGCATGTTGAAACTGAACTGAGGAAAACACCTGTCTCAAGTTATCCAACATCTGACTCTCTCCTTCTCACCCCCAGACAAGGTGGCCATCAAGGTGCTGCATAAGACGCGGCTGGATGTTCAGGTCCAGAGGCTACTCTCCGGGGAGATCTCCTGTATGGAGGCCCTGCAGCATGCCAATGTTGTGCGTCTTTACGAGGTGGTGTAGTCACACAGCCGCCTCTACCTGGTGATGGAGTACGCTGGGGGAGGGGACCTCCATACACACATCTGCTCCGATGGTAGGCTGTCAGAAGCAGAGGCCAAGATCACCTTCGCACAAATCCTGTCTGCCATCAAACACATGGTCAGTAATATTCAATTTAATTCACATATAGGATCAGCAATATGATCACAGGTCTTAATAAAGTCCAGTACAGAATTAATATAAAATATATTATTTCAGTCAATGTGAATAGTCAAATTATTTCATATAGTGTGTCAATTGTTTGTGTTTGCAGCATGACAAAAACATAATCCACCGGGACCTGAAGGCAGAAAATGTACTGTACACCTGTAATGGCTGTGTGAAGGTGGCTGACTTTGGCTTCAGCACCAAGGTCATCACCCGCAGCGACATCCTGGACACCTTCTGTGGTTCTCCCCCTTACGTCGCGCCTGAACTCTTCAGGGACGAGTGCTACGCTATTTTTTGTTTAATCTGAGAGAAGATTGATTTTGCACAGGTGCTTGTCTCTGTATTATATTTGACCACCAAATTGAACTACCATTGTGAATTTATTAATCCTTGAATACCTAAATATTTTTGAAATATAGTGCTATAAAGACCCAATTGACATTCATGCAGGCTTGGACCACCAAATTGAACTTCTTTGTTAATCTGAAACAGATGGGTTTCAAATATAGGATAATGCCTATGCAATCAAATTTAGGGCTACTATCCAGCCTCTTTGTATGAAGTGCTTCCAAAAGCCAATGTCCTGCTCGACCCCATGTAAACAAAAGCCCACACCATCTGGCAGAGCAGCAGATGATAGCCAGACCCTATCCAAGCCCCCAAACCAGTCAATTCCAGCCCCCTTTGCACTCAAACTACCCTCGACTCCTCCTCCGTCCGACCCCCAACTGCAGAGAGCGGCAGATGGCGCAGCGTGGCTATGGAGACATCTGCCAGTCCAGCGACGTTCATACAATAGACCCTCTGTGTGGACCGCTGGATGTGACAGCAGAGCGCGCGCAGCTATTGTGCGCCCCTATACACATGCAGATCAGCCGAGAGGAGACGGATGGAATACAGAATTTTACTGAAGGGATAACAGTGAGCAGATGATAGACTTTAGCGCTTGCTATGCAAATTTGCCCGAAACCTTTGTCAACCCAATAATCTCCCCACATTCTGCCTTCATAAGTAGGCCTACCCTCCAAACTTAATAAAGAACACATGACAAAAAATATAATATGCAGTTTTATTAGGTTATTGTTTTTTTTCATAAACATTTCTTAAGTTCAACATTGAAAGAATTATAAATCAATGTCTTATTTTTCATTTTAAACATAATGAAATGTTTAAAATGTTAAGTATAAACAGTGAGAACATTATAAGTTAATTTCTTGTTTTCTTTTTTTTGACAAAGTTAATAAACACATCCTAAAGTGAAACCTTTAGAACATTATAAGTCGCCCAATGTATTAAATGTGTATTGGTTTTGACAGCGTTAAACGTTCTAAAGTCAAAACCTTAGAGCATTAGGCCTAGGAGTTAATACTTTTTCTTATCTTTTTAAAAGGCTTTTATTTTTTGCCATGATTACATTTCTAAAGTGAAACCTTTAGAGAAATAAGACAATTCTGGAAAGTGGGAAACATTTCGCTGAATGCAACGGTTGTTATTGCTGCTCAGCAAGAAGACATTTTTTTAAAGTCCCTTTTTAAGAACGCTTCTTCTTGGCACCGCTTCTTCTCCTACTGCGCGTGCTTCAACGTGCGACGTTTGCTCTTTGGACCACAAGATACAGAACTCGCTTCTCCTTTCTCTCCAAACCTCATCCGCACAAAGAATGAGGGCCATCTTTGTCACTCTCGTGGCATACCTGACCTCATTCACATAAAGAATGGAAGTCATCTTGGTATGGACGGGACAATAGACAACGAATCGCGGGGGCCACTCGGGCCGGCCACGCGCTGCCTGGATCGGAATCCTCCTCAGGAGTATCCAGGGATGAGAAACAGTGTCATCCTGTAAACGGATGAGTATTTCCTTATAGGTTGAAGGTTTACAGCATCTCAAGAGAGAAGAATCAAGTTCCAGATCAGCGCTCAAGAAGGGTGATCTCTGGAACCCAGTCGTTCAGACTGCGGCTCTCCTCACAGAACAGGTGCAGCTTCTCCAGAGCAGCGTCCTCCCAAGAACCATCAGCTGGGTTCTGTTGACAAACAAAAGGGGAAAGGAACATTAGTCACATGGACACAATGAGCAGTTCTTAACATTCTATATTATTCAATGTTTGAATTAAATCACTTTGAGTTGTAATATAACATACCGTGATAAGACAGCAGTGGGCATCTTCAAGCTGGCCAGTCTTGTCACCAACAATCTCAGCCAGGCGCTGCATGTCGTTCACTCTGACGATGCTGATGTCGTTGTCAAAGCAGAAAGACTGGATGAGGGTGAAGTGGATCTGGAGAGCAATGTCACACTCCCACTCCTCATCGGTGGCCAGAACGCAGAAAGACACGCTGTCTGGGTCACTGCAAAGAAAAAATAGAAGCACCATAAGTATATGCAAAATGACTTCAAAATGATTAAAACATAGATAGAAATTATAAGTTTTACATGAGCATTTCAAGAAACTCATACTTACACATTCATAACTTTAGCAGACTCGTAGACACCAACCGTCAGGCAGTCATTTTCTTTAGCAGAGAACAAAACTTCCTCTAGTGCTTTGCCGGTGCACTGGGCACGCTCAGCGAACTTCTGGATCAGAACTTCCTCAAGAGTCATGATGATGCAGAATATTTCAAAAGGAACTTCGTGAGTGAGAGGTAGTGTAGTCGGAGGATAAATCCGAAAAGATTTGGTGAGTCTGAAGGGACTGTGCTGCGTTTTAATACCCTTGGGCTCGTGGCCCCTGTAAATACACAGCGCTCTGATTGGTTGACCTGAATGGTGCATTGGTATGCTAATGTCATTGTCCCACTCTAGCTCATGGCAGATTGATAGGGGTCATTACGGCACGTCTTTTTCTGTGCAAGGCATGCTCTCCAACCGAAAATAAATAATGTTGCATTACGTTCATATGCATTTATAATATTTATACTTTTCTACATGTTTAACTAGAAAAAATAGAGATTTGGGCTGTCATATTTTTCATTGCAAATTTACGTGAGTTTTTATAGTTTCAAATGCCGCACTGATGCCAATGGCCTCGAGAGATGCTTTAGGGTCATGATCATTTATCAAATCAGACTATTCCCTACTGAAACTAAACATCCAAAGAAGGGCAATTGATTAATCAAACTGCGTAAAGTGCTTAAAAGTGCCCGAATTGTCTCTGATTAAGATTATGTAGGCTAAATTTCAGTTTTAGGTGAAGGTGCATAACATGGTGAAAATAAAGTGAATAAGACGCACCATCCCCCCTTTGGAGAAGGCAGGTGGCAATCTGTAGAACCTGATCAAAAACGGCCCCTATTGTGTCCGCAGAAACTCCTATTATCACGCTCTCCATACAAATGCAAATTAACCGCGCGTGCCAGGACACCGTGTGTGCCTCACATTATGCACTGCTGGCCTATACTGACCACGTGATCGACATCAGCGGTCCGAACTCTCTGCATGGTTTTATTTATTTACTTTTGACACATGGACCAATGAAGATCCATGCTTTTCCATAAAAGTAATTCTAAAAGTTGAGCAAGCCTATGTCCAAATCCAGATATTGCACACCTTATTAATGATCCTTTATTAGAATATAACTGTCAACAGGTAGCCTAAGTTTAAAGAAACACATATACCTTACAGGCATATTTCAAGCCACTGCATTTGGACATGGGCACAGTTTGGCCCACTTTTATCCACTTTGGTGACATTTAAGGTGCATAAAATAATCTAGAATTGGCTTGAGTAATTCTATAATTCTAGAGGGTCGGTGATTGACTCGGCGCCATTGTTTGATGGATAGCAGCGCAGCAGATGGAGGACCGCTATGAGGACACCCCCTGTCACCCTGGCTGACCCCGACCCCGAGGCGCGCTGCTCCTGTTGTCCGCGAGTCTTTACATTCACTGGACGAACAAATCTGTTGTCTGAGTTTTGATCCAATTTAAATGTGAATAAGGCGAGCGTATGGTCAAAAAAAGAGGCCACGAGCCTAAATTGCAGCTCAGGGTTGAATCCTTCCGAAATGTTTGGAATAAAAACAAAAATATGCCTTTTTGATCAAACAAGGTTATTTTGCTACAAAACAAACTAATTGATTGTGGCAATCATTGGTTTATTATCAGGCAATCATTAGTTGAGAAGTTTAAATGGCTGATGCACGACAACAACCCATAGCTTGCATAGGTTAATGCGCAACAGTTTACAAACATAACAGATTGAGTTCCTTGAATCAGAGAGTAGCACATCTGTCGGACGGGGTCCCCCTCCCCAGTAGCGCTTGACAGGTGTTCCTGGCTCAAGTCATGGCTTGCTCGGGCGAATGACATGCTGCACGTTGAGCCATGACTCAAGACTTATTTGTGCATACGCAAATTAGCCAAAGCACACAACCAGACAAATCATACTTTCCATTAGCAAATAGCAAACAACGTTCTATTAATTTAGTAGTGGCTGACTGCTGGTAGCAATCATGTTGGTTCCTAGTAGCCTATAATAAATAATCAAATGGGGCATGCAAGATTAAGTTGGGTTTGTAACTTGCATGTTGAAAGACTGTGGTCACAATGTAGGATGCTTTGTGTATACAATGCAATACAATAATATTGGAAGCTGTGAGACTATATTACAATCTCCCAGCTATTGCGTTTGCCTCTGTGCTTTTTAAAATCAAATCATAATCAAATCAAATTGTATTGGTCCATACACATATTTATCAGATGTTATTGCGGGTGTAGTGAAATGCTTGTCTTCCTAGCTCCAACAGTGCAGTAATATCTAACAATACACACTAATCTAAAAAAGAACGGAATTAAGAAATATATACATTTTAGGACACGCAATGTGGAGTCCCGAGAATAAATATATATAGCCTACATGTGATATGATGTGTAGACATTGTGGACAGTATGTGCATAGAATATGTCTGTATTGCCTATCTGAAGAATATGTAGGACAGAACTGTATATGTACAGCAATAGTTGAATAGGATGTCCTTGACTAGAAAACAGTAGGCCTATATACATCAGAAATGGGTAAAACAGTATGTAAACATTATTAAAGGGACCAGTGTTCAATCATTAAAGTGTATATGTATGCAGGACAGCAGGCTCTAAGGTGCAGGGTTGTAACCAGGTGGTAGCCGGCTAGTGACAGTGACTAAATTCAGGACAGGGTATTGCGTGGTGGCCGGATAGCGGTGGCTATTTATCAGTCTGGTTATCTATTTAGTAACGCGCTCTAACAATTTCTTATTCAGAGACAAACATTTTATGTCGGCTATGCATAATAGCAGCAGCAAGTCATTGTCCATTATGCATTGCGGGTGCAGAATTATCTGTGCTTGTATCATGCAGCAGTAGCTTTCTTTGTTGACCCCTCACCTTCCCCCACAGACAGATGGGATCTTGTTGCTATGGAGAGAGATACAGGCATCTGCAGATGCCACGCGCCTGAAGTGAGCCCTGCAAAGCAGCGGCGCATGCCATAATCGGATGCCAATAGAAACGTTGGGCCAATTCTGTTCTCCAATAAATGCCTATTCAGTTTTCTGGATATTAAAGTAAGTAACACAATAATATTTTGCGTCTAAATAAATGTAGATTTCCAGAAATCTTTCTGACTACATAAAGTTGGTATATAAACATACTCTTTTTGAATCATGAAGGGTGCATCAGAAAAACGGAACAAATGTAGAAAGTAACGCTGTAGCGATATCTTTATGTAGTTTGGAAGCCCTTAGTGTTAAACTTGGATATGGTTGTGGATTTTACAGTAGGTTAATAATCTTATCATTCAAACCGACCCTGCACGAGTCTGAATTAATTAATCCAGTACATCGGATAAAGGTCAGGGAGTTTCGTATTTGATCCATTCAATCGAAACTGCCCTGTCCTTTCTTCAATAGTTTTGTCTATAGACACGCGCCTGCTAGGGGGGGTCACTCGTGCGTTGTCGCCCAGCAGCCAATCACAGAACGCGTGTGTACCGGGTCTTGCCTATAAATATGAGCTGTTTCTAACAAACAGCACAAACATACTGTACTTCTGTTTTATCCTCATCAACATCTTCTCAACTGAGCTCTACAAACTTAACTATCTATCTTCAAGATGGAAGCTATTGGCAAATCTTTGAAGGAAGCTCTCAAGTCTGCCCAGTGTGAGGATCGCCTCACTGTTGGTGTCTATGAGAGTGCCAAAATAATGAATGAGTAAGTATTTTATCTACTAAACGTGTGCTTTATTTATAATTTTCTTGACATTTACTCATTTACTGACACAATTGTGTTATTTTATGATAATATTGACTAATGAAAGTACATTTTTTCTATCTCAACAGTGACCCAGACAGCGTGTCTTTCTGCGTTCTGGCCACCGATGAGGAGTGGGAGTGTGACATTGCTCTCCAGATCCACTTCACCCTCATCCAGTCTTTCTGCTTTGACAACGACATCAGCATCGTCAGAGTGAACGACATGCAGCGCCTGGCTGAGATTGTTGGTGACAAGACTGGCCAGCTTGAAGATGCCCACTGCTGTCTTATCACGGTATGTTATATTACAACTCAAAGTGATTTAATTCAAACATTGAATAATATAGAATGTTATGAACTGCTCATTGTGTCCATGTGACTAATGTTCCTTTCCCCTTTTGTTTGTCAACAGAACCCAGCTGATGGTTCTTGGGAGGACGCTGCTCTGGAGAAGCTGCACCTGTTCTGTGAGGAGAGCCGCAGTCTGAACGACTGGGTTCCAGAGATCACCCTTCTTGAGCGCTGATCTGGAACTTGATTCTTCTCTCTTGAGATGCTGTAAACCTTCAACCTATAAGGAAATACTCATCCGTTTACAGGATGACACTGTTTCTCATCCCTGGATACTCCTGAGGAGGATTCCGATCCAGGCAGCGCGTGGCCGGCCCGAGTGGCCCCCGCGATTCGTTGTCTCTTGTCCCGTCCATACCAAGATGACTTCCATTCTTTATGTGAATGAGGTCAGGTATGCCACGAGAGCAACAAAAATGGCCCTCATTCTTTGTGCGGATGAGGTTTGGAGAGAAAGGAGAAGCGGGTTCTGCATCTTGTGGTCCAAAGAGCAAACGTCTCACGTTGAAGCACGCGCAGTAGGAGAAGAAGCGGTGCCAAGAAGAAGCGTTCTTAAAAAGGGACTTTTAAAATGTCTTCTTGCTGAGCAGCAATAACAACCGTTGCATTCAGCTATATACTTCCCACTTTCCAGAATTGTCTTAATTCTCTAAAGGTTTCACTTTAGATGATTTAAATATGACAAAAACAAAAAACAGAAAGAAAACAAAAAAATGTACTTATAATACTCTAAAGGTTTAACTTTAGACCTTTAACATGAGATTTATTAACATTTTTATGAAAGATTATTTCAGTTGTTATTATCTAAAATGTTACAATATTGAGCTCCTGATTATGTCAACAACTAAAAAGAAAGATACATTACATTTGTTGTTCTCTAAAATGTTTTACTGTTGAATTCTTGATTATGTCAAAAAATAAGAAAGAAGATAGATGAATGAATACATTTGTTATTTTCTAAAGGTTTCGCTGTAGACATTACTTGTATGACAAAATGATGAATAAAAAGTTGAATGTAAATCTTGGGTCTTGAATGTTCTATACATACTAGACACACATTTAAGTGTGGTAACAAATCAGTCTCCCATCCAGCATTTGTAAATAAACATTAGCTCTTACACACTGTTTGGTGCTCTTACCAGTACCCAACACTTGTACATCCCATAGGCCTGATGTACTGTGGTCTATCCTAATTGCCACCTATCATCATGGCCTGTCATAGCCATGTGTGTGCAGTGTCGTTGTTTACAATCTACTGCCCCTGCAGGTCTATGTCTTTGCTAACCTCTTGAAGCATCTACCTGTGAGAGGCATATCTGGCAGTGGTAGTATGTGTTTACAGCATCCCAGGTTCAGTTGAAGGGATCCCTATATGTTAGCCCTAACTTTCAGACCTCTCCTCCACCAACATACAGGTAGCTTCAGTGATGGGAAGTAGTGAACTACATGTTGTTCAACTAGTCGTTGAATTACATTTGGCTGTAGCTTGGTGGTAGTTGAACTAAATGGAAATCTTGGTAGTGTTTTCAGTAGTTCATTACTTTGTGCCAATGTAGCGGTGTAGCTAACTACCGGAACTACCCTATACTTTCCTTTGCAAAAAGAACAGAAAATATGGGTAAAGTAGGCAAGATTTCCGTTCTTTTTTTGTTTTGTTGTTAACATCTAACTCCAGAGTGAGCTGCTCTTGCATTTTGTAGTCTGACATTTCAGATTTAAATAAAAATGTTCAAAAAGTAGTTTGGATTTAGTGAACTACTTATACAAATAAACTTTAGTTAAGTAAACTATATGTTTGTTAAGGGTAGCTTTAGTGTAGCGTAACTTCTTCCAGTGTAAACTATATTTTCAGAGTAGCTTCTCCAACACTGAAGAGCTTGAGCCTGTGCCTTAAGACCCACAACCACACACAGCTTAGTAGCATATACAGTATAGCAGTACAGGAGAACAATTGGAGTTTCTGTCCACTAATCAAATGGCAGGTAACCAGAGTGATTGATCATTAATACATTGATTATATATTGTCACTTGATGTCCTTAGCCACTTAAGAGTTGAGATATGGTTGAATGCCTTAATCATTGTCTCATATGGTAATTAGGCACATCTATTTACATTGAATTCATCATCAAATTTCCTGACAGTGTTTAATGATGATGGTGCATAGCATTCACACCTACTTCCAATTGCATGTTGCAGCAGGATTAGGATTATAGTTATGTTGGTGCTGTGAACTAGAGCTTGCACCTGATTCTAACTTCTATGGTCAAGGTGTGTTTAGGTGTTGTGCCTCTAATCAGTCCTGTGAGTACAGACTGCTGCATGTGGTAGCTTTCAATTTTGGGGAAGCTACTCTTGAAATAAAGTTTACCAAGCTACCAATTTCTTAACATTGGAAGTAATTTAGCCTATTAAACTCAAAAACTGTTTCAAGTGAGAATTAGGCAGGTCTGAGGCTGAAAAAGAAAGGAAATCTTGCCTACTTTATGCGTATTTTCTGTTATTTTTGCAAAAAAAATGTAGACTGTAGTTAGCTACACTGCTACACGGCAACAACTACTGAAAACACTACCAATATTTCCGTTTAGTTCAACTACTACCAAATGTAATTACATGTAGTTCACTACTCCCCATCACTGGTAGATTTAGAGGCAGTGGATGGAGGATAGTGGTGTTGCTAAATGTCTTTTGAAGATTCATCCAGATCACTACTTTTTTTGTGCGCTGCCTCATGAGTCTCACCGGTCATAGCTGTGACACTTCCTGGGATTGAACCCGGGGTTGTAGTGACACCTCACATACTGTGACACAGTGCTTTAGACCGCTGCGCCACTCGGGAGGCCGGGTTCTACTTTTGTACTGGAGTGTTGATGTGTGGTAGAGGAACCTTTGGTTGTTATTAGCTGACTTATCTATTGAGTTCACTCCTGACCTATGTGTCAGTTTGCTGCCGCCTGCACCACAAAAAGAGATGTGCAGTCCATGTGGTGTGTCTCCTTGAAACATTCAGTTGCCACTCTCAAATAAGGAGCAAAATATCCTACGGGTGTTTTATGCAGTAGTATAAAAGTGACTGAGTAGCTTACGGAAACACCTGAAGATGACATAGAATTACAAAACCACTCCTATATAGTCATTACTCCATGCACAGGTTTGTATGTCACAGCTGAACAAAAGAAACAAGAAATACAGTGGGGCAAAAAAGTATTTAGTCAGCCACCAATTGTGCAAGTTCTCCCACTTAAAAAGATGAGAGAGGCCTGTAATTTTCATCATAGGTACACTTCAATTATGACAGACAAAATGAGGGGAAAAAATCCAGAAAATCACATTGTAGGATTTTTAATGAATTTATTTGCAAATTATGGTGGAAAATAAGTATTTGGTCACCTACAAACAAGCAAGATTTCTGGCTCTCACAGACCTGTAACTTCTTCTTTAAGAGGCTCCTCTGTCCTCCACTCGTTACCTGTATTAATGACACCTGTTTGAACTTGTTATCAGTATAAAAGACACCTGTCCACAACCTCAAACAGTCACACTCCAAACTCCACTATGGCCAAGACCAAAGAGCTGTCAAAGGACACCAGAAACAAAATTGTAGACCTGCACCAGGCTGGGAAGACTGAATCTGCAATAGGTAAGCAGCTTGGTTTGAAGAAATCAACTGTGGGAGCAATTATTAGGAAATGGAAGACATACAAGACCACTGATAATCTCCCTCGATCTGGGGCTCCACGCAAGATCTCACCCCGTGGGGTCAAAATGATCACATGAACGGTGAGCAAAAATCCCAGAACCACACGGGGGGACCTAGTGAATGACCTGCAGAGAGCTGGGACCAAAGTAACAAAGCCTACCATCAGCAAGGGCATTGAAGATGAAACGTGGCTGGGTCTTTCAGCATGACAATGATCCCAAACACACCGGCAACGAAGGAGTGGCTTCGTAAGAAGCATTTCAAGGTCCTGGAGTGGCCTAGCCAGTCTCCAGATCTCAACCCCATAGAAAATCTTTGGAGGGAGTTGAAAGTCCGTGTTGCCCAGCAACAGCCCCAAAACATCACTGCTCTAGAGGAGATCTGCATGGAGGAATGGGCCAAAATACCAGCAACAGTGTGTGAAAACCTTGTGAAGACTTACAGAAAATGTTTGACCTCTGTCATTGCCAACAAAGGGTATATAACAAAGTATTGAGATAAACTTTTGTTATTGACCAAATACTTATTTTCCACCATAATTTGCAAATAAATTCATAAAAAATCCTACAATGTGATTTTCTGGATTTTTACAGGCCTCTCTCATCTTTTTAAGTGGGAGAACTTGCACAATTGGTGGCTGACTAAATACTTTTTTGCCCCACTGTATATCAAGCTTTTCACTGTGCTCTTTTGCTCCTGCCACACGCCATTCGTGAATAGCTGTCTTTCATTGGAAGTTCAGAACATTCTGTGGCTTTTTGCTTTTGGAAACAAACTGTGAAGTCATTCTGACCCAGCATGCTTCATGTCATTCTTAAGCATTGTGCCTCTGTGTAGTAGTCAACAGTTGCCCCAGCCCTCATGCCCCAACTCTGACCCTCCAGATCTGAATACCCCTCCTCTCCATCTCCTCCCCCTTCAGTAGCACTCCTATGTGACCTCCAGATCTGCGGCCCTGCACTGAGCTGCCAAATGCAGCCATCAAATCAGCCCCCCAGAATGGTTTGTTTAATTAGTGGCCAAGCGCAGTGTGTGTCAGTGTGCAGCAGGCGCTATTGTTCCCCGTCAGACAGCGAGCGCCTGCAGACTACAAACCCAACCGAACCCCCCAAAACCTACTACCAATACCCCAAATCTGCCCGGCAATCAGACCACAAACACTGATTCCATCTGCTTCCCTGCATAATGAGACAGAAGAGAGGAGGAGAGAGGAAAGACGAGGAGAATAAAGAGGCGTAGGTGCCTGGCACAAGCCACTGTGCCTGGCACAAGCCAGCTCTCATTCATCCATTCAAACCCCCCCCCCCATCTTTACCACTAACCCCCCCATTGAAGAAGCATTACAGAGGGTGTCCTTGCAGTAGAAAATCAGAACATAGCTGTAGTAGGAATAGTGGGCTGCTTTATCCACTTATCTGCGCTGAGAGAGAGATTGAAGCCCAATGCAATGTTAATAGCAATATCCCCATGAGGTTCATGCACTCATATGAAAGCATGTGCTCTGCAGCTATTCATCCCAACAGGGCTGGTGCTCTCTCCATCTTTCTATCTCTGCACTCCACAGCTGCTCTGATATGTGCAGTGTGTATGTGTGGAGGGGCGGGGGGGGGGGGGGGGTGACAGAGGATACTTTAATTTCCCTGTTTCACAATCTTTCCTTCTCTTTCCCCCTTCCACCAAACCCCGGTTGCCCCCCGGTTGCCCCCCGTCTCCACCCGTTTTACAAGGGCTCTGTTCCAACCACATGGCTCTTCTCAAGTGTCTTTTCAACACTAACGGCCCCCTCTCTCTCTTCATAGTGAGCTGAAGATGCCCTAGGAGCAGCAGATGGTGCTGAGGGAGGGGGATGTGACATCTTCCACTACCCCTAGTCTGCAGTACCAGTGAGATTCTGTTTGGTTCTATTTTTAGGGACAGTCAATTAAATGATTCGATTGGAATGATTAAACGGTCAATGAATGACTACCTTTTTACTTGATAATCTTAATCGCATGGACTACAGCTCTCTGGACCCTAACCAATAAACGTGTGCACACACAAGTACACACACACACTCTCGCACATGCGCATGTACACACACACACACACACACACATACACACAGACACTTTTCCCCGCCTCCTCAGCTATTCATATGCAAATCACCAGTGGTTGGCTTTATCTCATATCCTCTTTGAATTCATGATTAATCTGATAATTAATTTTCATATGTTTCACAACATAAAGATATGCTAAATCCTCTAATTATGTACTGTGAATAATACTGGTCAGCTCCATGACTGCATCACTATCATTTTTATAAAAACGATTTATCCTTATCTTGCTTGCCTGTGCTTGAAATTCTTCCTAATTTACTGGGTTGTACTGTATATCCAAACACCGCTATCTCCCAGACAGAGCAGAATGGCAGCAGGTGGTAGGTGAATGCATTGGTTAAGTGAGTGTGTGTATGTTACAGTGTATTCAGTACCAATATCAGTGTAAGGGTGTGTTTGTGAGTGTGTGATGCCAGTGTGGGTGTTTATGTGGTGGGGTTTCTAGTTTGGTCATGTCTAGTGCTGTAACCATGGAGCCCAGTGCTGACATGTTGTCAACTGTTGCCAAAACACGGCTCCTCAACCAGACAATCCTGAGGTAAATCTGAAGCCCCCCCCCCCACACATACACTCACTCCTGAACCCCCCTATCCCCTCTTGTAACTCTCCTCAGCTCTGTCTGTCTGTCTGTCTGTCTGTCTGTCTGTCTGTCTGTCTGTCTGTCTGTCTGTCTGTCTGTCTGTCTGTCTGTCTGTCTGTCTGTCTGTCTGTCTGTCTGTCTGTGTCTGTCTGTCTGTGTCTGTCTGTCTGTGTCTGTCTGTCTGTGTCTGTCTGTGTCTGTCTGTCTGTCTGTCTGTCTGTCTAGTGTTGGGAGGGGTCTGTAAGGATTTGCTGAGGAGGCTGGGCTTGCCAGCTGTGCTCTGAGGGGCTCCCGGAGGGGAGGGGTTGGTCTTGGCCCACATTAGATGGCTAATGTGGTTGTAGCCCCCCCCCCAAAAAAAAATCCAAGCTCAGCCACCACTCTTACACCCTCGTCAAAGGGTAGGGTGCGGAAGAGGGGCATTACACAAAGGTGCATTGATACCCCCCTTTTGTTTCATCTCTGAAAGAATGGTGAGGTCCAGGAGCAGCTGCCGTGGCTGCAGAGGAGATTTGAGACGGTCCTTTTCACAAACACAAAGTCTAGACCAGAGTGTGCAGGGTGGAGGGGTGCAGGGAAGGAGGAAGAGGGGGGGTAGAGTAGAGGGCGGGTGCGGGATTTATGTACAAAACGAAAGGCACACTTTGCCAGGACAATGTGGGCTCTCCATTGAAAGGAGAGAGGGAGAGCAGAGGGATGGGTGGAGCTGCTAGTATGGGTTGGGTTGGAAGAGAAAGAGCCTTTAAGGATGGTAGGCATTAAGGGGAGCCCATCAGTCACAGCACAAAGGATTCCCAGAGGACAGCCATATGGGAGCAGGCATCTCATCTGTTCAGGGATCACTATCACTAGTCTAGTAGAGCCAGGCCTTTACTAACCAACAGCAGCTCAGCCCCTGCACCCATTGCACTCCCCAACCATAACCAATACCACGGGTTCTGATTGGAAATGGATGAAGTGTTTCTCTGCTCTTAGTAAAGCTTCTCTTCAATTAGTTGAGCTATCATGTACCTTTAGTTGGTGATTCATTGTTTTAATTGCCTCCCTTAATTTTAGGTCTTGTAGTATTCTTAAAAAGTAATGAAAGTCAGTTGTAGTTTTTCCTCTTTTGATATTTAAAGTGTTGTACCCCATGCAGATCTATATGGATACAGTAGACAGTTAACTGTCCCTGAGCTTAGTGACATTGATTTGGATCTTTAGATAAATGAAATGTAAAATGTAGATACCTGTATTATTTACACTATTAGGAATACATTGAGGAATGACTTACCTGTTTTCTGAGTATATAAAAGTTGTTTTGTTTTCAGTATACTGCGCAAACAAACGCAATAATATCCAGGAGAATGTTGAAAACACAGTTCTATTTTCTAAATCAAATCAAATCCCTCAGTGCACAATAAACGTAAACAAACTGGTCACGCGCTGTGAGTTTAGACTCAGAAAACGCACCACCATTCAATGATTATACACCTGCCTTCCTGACTAGCTCTCAGATGTGTGTGATCTGCCATCTGGTGAAAAAAATCAAGTACTGCAGACATTGCTATTGCCAAGTCCACTTTGCTGCTTCTCTCTTGTGTTGAATCAGAGAACTGTCATTGGCTACAACTGACTACAAGGCAAAGCGCCACCCAGTGGACAAAAACAACACCTAATTTAATTTATAATTAAATTACTGCTCAGCTAAACCGCTATACTGTGTTCATTCCATTTACACAGCTTTAGTTCGTTTACAGAACATTGCCGTTAAAATAAAAGCTAATCATTTTTATGCCATTCCATTAACCATGATTTATTTACATAGGTTTTTCTATTGTGTTATTGACTGTACGTTTGTTTATATGTAACTCTGTGTTATTGTTTTTGTCGCACTGCTTTGCTTTATCTTGGCCAGGTCGCAGTTGTAAATGAGAACTTGTTCTCAACTGGCCTACCTGGTTAAATAAAGCTGGAAAAAAAATCAAAATAAATGTAAGCACCAATTATCATGTTGTATATAGTAGAAGAGTCAGGGTCATTTCAATGTGACCCTGACACATTTGGTTATATCATGAGCTCAGAGAAGGTAAGGAGAAGAAGAGTGATTTCTCATGTCAACAGCTCATTAGTAAGCTATAAAAATAAGTGAAGAGAGTCGCACACACTATATAAATAAACTCCAAGTCATTTATTGTGTAAAACACCAACGTTTCGCCTTCACTGTGCCTTCTTCAGGGTAATGTCATGAATGCTTGAACCAGGTTATGTAGACAAACAGTGCAATTAGTGCAACCAACGACAATAGTGAGGGGTGTGTCATACTTATTAGGTTGATTAGAATTAATTGAGTGAAACTGTTAAAAAGACAATAGTTTACAGCATATAGAATATATTAGGCTATTGTTATCATATGGAAACATATTTATATATTGTACATAATATTAGCATCAACATACATTGTTTAATTTAATTTCACACAAATATGTAATTGTTTCCAATTTCATAAAATTGTTGTTATATGTAATCTTTTGGTTCAACCATAATGCATAATAAGCATCATCAACAGGGGACACATATTGGGTGTACTCTGATAAGCTGTAGAAAAAATATATTGTTCATAAAGAAGAGAGTAGAACGAAGGATTGTTCATTAGAAGGGACTGAGATCAAAGTCAATATTCAGACCACTAGGCGTCCATGTTTTTAAATATCCAGTAGGCTTCCCTCTGTATTAGTAGGATCTCGATGTTACCCCCTCTCCTTGGTAAACATGCTCAATGTCTGTGTATTTGAGGGAGGAGATTGGATGGTTAGCTTCAACAAAGTGAGCTGCTACTGGATAGTCAGTGTTCTTACACCTGATCGAGCTGCGGTGTTCAAATCATATCAAAGTGTATTTGTCACATGTGCCGAATACAACAGGTGTAGACCTTACAGTGAAATGCTTACTTACAGGCTCTAACCAATAGTGCAAAAAAGGTATTAGGTAAACAATAGGTAAGTAAAGAAATAAAAACAACAGTAAAAAGATAGTGAAAAACAGTAGCGAGGCTATATACGGTAGCGAGGCAATAAAAGTAGCGAGGCTACATACAGACACCAGTTAGTCAGGCTAATTGAGGTAGTATGTACAGTACATGTAGATATGGTTAAAGTGACTTTCCATATATGATAAACAGAGAGTAGCAGCAGCGTAAAAGAGGGGTTGGGGGGTGCACACAATGCAGATAGTCCGGGTAGTCCATTTGATTAGCTGTTCAGGAGTCTTATGTCTTGGGAGTAAAAACTGTTGAGAAGCCTTTTTGTCCTAGACTTGGCACTCCGGTACCGCTTGCCATGCGGTAGTAGAGAGAACAGTCTATGACTGGGGGGCTGGGGTCTTTGACAATCTTTAGGGCCTTCCTCAGACATTGCCTGGTGTAGAGGTCCTGGATGGCAGGCAGCTTAGCCCCAGTGATGTACTGGGCCGTACGCACTACCCTCTGTAGTGCCTTGCGGTCGGAGGACGAGCAATTGCCGTACCAGGCAGTGATGCAACCAGTCAGGATGCTCTCGATGTTGCAGCTGTAGAACCTTTTGAGGATCTCAGGACCCATGCCAAATCTTTTCAGTTTCCTGAGGGGGAATTTGCTTTGTCGTGCCGTCTTCACGACTGTCTTGGTGTGTTTGAACCATTCTAGTTTGTTGGTGATGTGGACACCAAGGAACTTGAAGCTCTCAACCTGCCCACGACAGCCCCGTCGATGAGAATAGGGGCGTGCTCGGTCCTCCTTTTCCTGTAGTCCACAATCATCTTCTTAGTCTTGGTTACGTTGAGGGAGAGGTTGTTATTCTGGCACCACCCAGCCAGGTCTCTGACCTCCCTATAGGCTGTCTCGTCGTTGTCGGTGGTCAGGTCTACCACTGTTGTGTCGTCTGCAAACTTAATGATGGTGTTGGAGTCGTGCCTGGCCATGCAGTCGTGGGTGAACAGGGAGTACAGGAGGGGACTGAGGATCAGCGCATTTGCACATTTAACATGTTGATAGAAATTTGATAGAACTGATTTAAGTTTCCCTGCATTAAAGTCTCTGGCCACTAGGAGTGCAGCCTCTGGGTGAGGTGTTTCCTGTTTGCTTATTTCCTTATACAGCTGACTGAGTGCGGTCTTAGTGCCAGCATCTGTCTGTGGTGGTAAATAAACAGACACGAAAAGTATAGCTGAAAACTCTCTAGGCAAGTAGTGTGACCTGCAATTCATCACAATATACTCTACTTCAGGTTAGCAAAATCTAGAGACTTCCTTAGATTTCGTGCACCAGCTGTTGTTTACAAATACAGCACCAGCTGTTGTTTACAAATACAGCACCAGCTGTTGTTTACAAATACAGCACCAGCTGTTGTTTACAAATACAGCACCAGCTGTTGTTTACAAATATGCACAGACCGCCCCCCGTGCTGTTCTAGCTAGCCGGTGCAGCGTATATCCCGCTAGCTTAATATTAATTTCGTCATTCAGCCACGATTCCGTGAAACATAGGATATTACAGTTTTTGATGTCCCGTTGGTAGGATATTCGTGATCGTACCTTGTCTAATTTATTGTCCAATGATTGCACGTTGGCGAGTAGTTTTGACGGTAACGGCAGCTTTCTCAGTCACCTTCTGCGGGTCCCCACGAGGCATCCCGCTCTGTGTCCTTTGTACCTGCAGCTCTTCCTCTTGCAAATAACGGGGATGTTGGCCCTGTCGGGTGTTTGGAGAATGTCCTGTGCATCCTGCTTGTTGAAGAAAACATCTTTGTCTAATCCGAGGTGAGTGATCGCTGTCCTGATATCCAGAAGCTCTTTTTTGCCGTAAGATACGGTTGCAGAAACATTATGTACAAAATAAGTTACAACCAACACGGGGAAAAAAACACATAATAGCACAATTGGTTGGGCGCCCGTAAAACTGCTGCCATTTCTTCTGGCGACATTTTATACTATGTGTTGTTATGTGTTGTTTTAAATGTCTTTTTGTTTGTCCTGCGTAGGCTTTCTCACATGAACAGGTGATGAGATAGATTACTCCCTTTGTCTAGCATGAGATGATACCCCGAACATGGATTTTTTTTACCTGTATGTGGGTGTCTGGAGAAGGATGTTTTTGTAGTGCTATTGCACTGTGCATATGAGCCACATTTGTAGTTCCCATTTGTAATGGGTGTCAAGAGTGTCTGATTGGGTTCAGGTGGCAGGTCAGATCCCCAAACAGCTCATCAGTAACATTAGACTGCCTGAAGGCACATTGGACAGGAAATGTCAGAACTGGACACTTCCTGTGTCAAATGGACCATCCACAGTGAGGAGGAGGAACGGATGGGTTTTCCACAATGTTGTTTACAGAGACAATACTACAGGCCTGTGGTTTTAGCTCTGAGAGACTGACTATGTTACAGGAAGACAGAAGGTAAACCATGCAGCATAGTTGCTTGCTAGGATGAAAACTGGCGATGAGTTTAGGAGAAGATGGATGAATCTGAATATTTATGAGAACTATGTGGAAAAATATATTTATACAGATTATGCAGAGGAGAAATGTGATTGATGTGTTTGATGCCTGAATCCCACAAAGGGCTAGAAGAAGTAAAGTTTGACTCTTCACCTGTGCCAAATACTCACGGCCATACTGCCTAACATGAAAGATGTAAATGTGGATGACTAAATTTCCTATTATTTATCTGTCCATAATTCTTCTGAAGTCAGTCCAGGAGCGCATCTCTTTGCAAATGTATGTGTGCAGCTCAGACACAAATTAAAGCTTACATCACTGTGTGCGTATCATCACGATCATACCTCAAGTAAGTTTTTTGGGCAGTTCCAGGCATTCCAATGCTCTGACTATGATGCTATAGAAGAGAGAGAACCTCAGTAATTCATCACATTCCTCATCATTGCAGAAGACGACCTGAGGTTGCTCTTAGGGGTGTTGCTGTGTCTGAACTGCATCACCATTAGATGGATTTATTTCACTCTGGGCTTATGTCCACCCCAGTTCCCACGCCAACACACGGCTCAGTAGCGACCCTCTCCTCCCTCACAGTCTCTCCGCTCTGCAGATAGACCCAATGGAAGTCATTTCAGAGAGAATTAACACAGGAGGCTAATACTTCCACAGAGCAAATTGGATTTCTGCGCTCGGCTGCCTCCAGAGTATCACTGTATTACAGCGGACCAAAGTCGCTCTCCTCCTGGTCAGAAAGTGGACACATGAGACTAGATCATGACATTTTACCACAATTTATCACCTACACGCTTAGAAAAAGGGTTCCAAAAGGGATCTTCGACTTTCCCCATCCGAGAACACTTTTTTGTTCCATGTAGAACCCTTTTGGGATCCATGTAGAACCCTCTGTGGAAAGGGTTCTACATGGACCCCTAAATAGGTCTACCTGGAACCAAAATGGTTAGTGGGAACTGAAGCCTCTGGCCCTCATAGCACTGTGTGTGTGTGTGTGTGTGTGTGTGTGTGTGTGTGTGTGTGTGTGTGTGTGTGTGTGTGTGTGTGTGTGTGTGTGTGTGTGTGTGTGTGTGTGTGTGTGTGTGTGCTAACTCTGTAAATGATCCTCTGGGAAGTCAGTCGTTTTTCCCGCCATTGTCATTCACTTCTATAATTCTCAAAATTCACGCATAATCAAATAAATGAGCATTTATGCTAATTCCTTATGGCTCAATTATGTTAAAAGCCTGGTTTGACTGACAGACTTAATTACAGTCATAATGTTGGCTGAGATATTACCAGCAAATTACTCTGTAATGGACATGAAAGCCTAGTTCCCTCTAGATGAAGACAGGCTGGCATGAGTAAATACACTTTGATGTGTTTGCAGTGATGAGCTGCCTGTGCCCCAAAGCAGTGATAGGACACCACAGGGGTCAGTGCTGAATGAACTAGCTGAAATAGCTCAAACTAAGGATTTGATGTGCACAGAAAGACAAGGAAGATAATTTACCCTAAAATGTTTTTTCTGTGTTAGGTAATACTGAGTCATCAGACTAATCGTGTCCAGTCCCATATATCAACATATATAGTTTGTTTGCATATCATCCTACTTATGTAAAGATCAAAATGTAGTACTTACTGTACTTTCCAAGCCCTTTATAAGGTTTTCCCTTATAGGATAACAGTAACGTTACTACTAGTGTTAGTCCATTCACGAAGATGACAACACCATTTCATTTTTCTCTTTAATTCCATATAATCCCTCATTTCAAAAATGTAACTGATGTTACCCTATAGAATAACATGAATGTGACAACAACTATTTATAAAGTCTGTCTGGTTAAGTGCCTTCAGAATTTGTTGCAGTAAAGTGCCTTCTCCCTTCTCCATTGTAATATCTAGCATTGTTCTGTTAGTATACTGTGGTGTTCTTGGCATTGCATTGAGACCTATGATGAATGTATTCAAAACAAATGTAAAGTCATTGCATATTTTATGCTCCTCAGATGAATCACACAGTGATGGTCTGTTAGCATGATAGTGAAACACAACCCGTCATTTGCAGTGAGGAATGATGCTCAACACTGGTATTTGGACAACTGCAGGGGGTAATAAATTAATCCAGCGACACAAACACATTAGTTCAGCTCTTTCATCACATTCTCAAACAAGGTAGCGTCCTCCTCTCCTGCGGTGTGGATGACAGTAAATACCAGTCTCTCCCCCCCCCCCCCCCCCCCTCTCTCTCCAAACCAACCACCCTACTTTCATTTTCGTCTTAAGTAACTTTCTGTCTTATGTAACCCTACCAAACGTGACGTATCTTACTAATTGAGTGTACCAAATTTACATTTACTATGTTGCATCTAGTCTATGAGACCAGGCTGGTCTCTCTAACAACTCATATACTATCCTTCTCCTGAACAGGATATGAATCAACAGTCTCTACTGTGCTGCTGCCTCGCTCCTGATAACTCCGTCCAATTAGATCACACAGGGAACACACAGCCAAAAGCCAGCTCTTTTCTAAAGGTGACAAATATTACAATTACCTGCTGCTGCTGCTCGCGGCTTATTGGCTGATCCATCATGGCACTAACGTTAGGTGAAGACAAGGCATATTGGGAATACCTAGATGAATGCATCACTCTGTACTTCAATAAAGGACTGTATACCTGTTTTATTGGAGAATTACCTTGGTTATACAATATAAAATCTGTTGTAAGTTGCCTTTATTATGTGCTTATGCCTCTGGCCCTCACAGGTGCAGGGGGTTATGATGCTAGCCGTTTAGAATTCTCTCGCTCTCTCTCACACTCACTCTCAGAATGTGTACTGCATTCATCCAATGAGGGTTGGACATGTTGTTGCATGTGTGGAGTCCATGTGTGATGTCAGAAAACCATCCATTGAAAATAAACCTCAAGTGCGGGTATGTTTTGATATGTGTGGGTGAGTACAGGAGGCGTAGGTAGAGAGAGATAGATGTATGCCAAAATATACATAGGGTGTTCAGTTACTTTAGTTAGTCTTATAGCAGCTAGTAAGATGACCAGAGGACTCCATTCCATTGAGAGGCCATTCTTAAGGCCAGATTCCATAACACACAAGTGAACGCGGAATATAAAACATCTGTCTACAGAAAACTGAATCCTTAAAACATAATAGATTTGAAATGATATAGTTCCATAAATCGCAAGAACCACACAGAACTAAAAACACAAGAAACACAGATGCCACAGCATATACCCTCCTTCCTAGCCCTTTCCTGCAGTCAAATGACCTAGTGGCCTCATGTGGAATGTTCATATTTTATAAACATTTTTTTTTTTTTAAACACGCCGAAAATCCTGTGATTCTATGTCAAACAGTTTTGTTATACTTCAGTCTTCTGTGATGTATATAAAGTGTAATATTGGGATGAAAACTGAAAATGTAATACATTTCAACTCTATATCTGACATGGTACAGGTGTCTTCTTTTTTGCAAGTTTCAACGTAGATTTGTTTAAGACTACAAAGAAACACTCTTTGTGACCCTGATTTAGTCCACTGCAGTAAAAGGTTAATGAGCTGTGGGACAGAATAGCCGACTACGTATATGTGGTCCTCCCTGCGTCCACAGCACTAAAACTCTTCTAATGTTTTTGTGGACTTTGATTCTTCTTGTCAGTCTGTTAACGGGATTAGAGAATCCAGGACAAACATGTTTATTGGCCTAGATTAGAGCACTGACATGAGAAGGGGGGATTATTGTACTCTCTGAGCTCTAATATCCACCAAGGTTACACACAAACAGGTGTCACTGACTGTAGGCCCACAATATTTACATAATAAAAAAACAAACGATGAACATGGAACAGAAAAAGTCTGTAGCTCAAGACTTAACCCAAGCTCAATCATACATGACATGGGACAGCACCAGCAGCCCAACTTCTCACCTATCTGGTTAGGACAGAATGACAGGGATTTAAATACTTTACCCATAATGCATTCAACCAATGGGAAGCCATTTGACATAATGATTAATTAACATCCAAAAAGTAATGAGTTACAATATAATCATCTTAAGATAATAAACATACATGTTATCATAAGCACACATTTCAATGAAGGTGCTAAACTTATCCTCCCTGTGGGAATTGGCAACCTTTGCACTAGGCTACCCACAACACAGGTTAAACCCTGCATTAATGACCCATCATTGTTAAGAACCCACCACTGTTTGACACACCTCCCTAGGATGACGCATCAGGAACACCTCTCGTATAAAGGGGTTGTTTCACCAATTGAGTACTTTTTGGATTTAAGTAACTTAGTAAAACAAAAACAAAATTAATTTCACTACATTTTTACATTCTGTCATAAAAAGCTCAAACTAAATTCATCCGCTGCTCTATGTTCACTACATACTTCAGTCTGAGACTGCCATCGTTGAAGTCATTTGTAGCGGCGTCAAACTGAAGGGTGCATCATCAGCGATTGCATCATCTCTAACCAATCAGAGAATCAAAGCCAATGACACATTTTTTAAACACCGATTTATTGACCTGTGTTCTGGCTCTGGTCCAACCCATCGGTTGCTGGGACCAATTAGAACGGTTAAAATGTGTTTGTGTTCCATTGTCGGGGATGTACTCCGTGGGCGTGGCGTAGAGTTTGGCTGGAGCAAGGAGTCTGGCTAGCCTGGCAAGGTGATGTACATCAGGGAGCTGATCAAGTGGGCTAGTACAACTACAGGTAAGGAGTGAAGTTCAAGTTGGAATATGTGAACTATCTTACCACATTTACACTTTAGAGTGAGTCTTTTCTGTATTTATCTGCATATACTTGGAGAGAATGACTTTCTCTGTCATTGACTGTTTGATAAGAGTGAGACAATGAATGCATACAGACCTGTCGTTGGCCTCTATTAGGCTACTATGTAGTGACTGCATTGTATCAAGCAGTGATATCCCCTGTTGTTGGAGAGTAGCTCGATCGTGACAGACTTTATTATTTCCTTTCATATTGACATAATGACAAAAAAGAAGTTGGCCACTTGTTTCTGGCAGCATATGAACCTCTATATCAACATATTTTTGTACCATACCTGACTCCTGCCAGATGAGCCCCCCCTGACTCCTGCAAGATGGACCTTGACCTACGAGTAATATAACCTGTCACTCAAAAATCCAAGTAGACTAAAATAGATCATCATTAGTTCTTAATTCTGAAGTAACTCAAATAGATGAAGGTTAATCCTTTTGATTTGTTTACGTTCTAAATCCAGGAGACCACAGAGTTAGCTAAATCTGAATCATTCAGACAAGGATTGATATCCATTCATATGAGTTGGGTATTGGATAAAGTAATGGATGAGCTAGAAATATAGCATGGATTTCTTTACCCACATGCACTGGGTGATTCATTCATCTGGTACATTGGCTGCATGGGGCCTGGGTGACATACCAAAACATTACACAGAAATATATGTTTATCGGGCGTCATTTTAGAATCATATGTTCCAGATTTAATTCAAACTCATTTTTCTGAGAATGGATAATGAAAATGTTAAAACTCATTTGTGACGGGATCAGTCAGATGCTGCAGTTTGCGAGGTCAGCCATAACTCAGACATTAAAGCACAGTAGGAGGGGATATGCAAGAGGAGAAGAGACAGGAAATATTCTCCCATAGAGGAAATATCATTTATTTCTAAATGAAGAGAAATGTTTTGTCCTCCATTCACTCCTTATCTTCCTCATCATAATCTTTCATGTAAATTATATATTTTGTCATAATTACGATCATTATCATACCCATTACTGTCATTATTACCCTCTTTATGGTCTTCACCATCTTTACCATCGTCACCGTCCTCCTCCAAAGTCTCCCTATAGGACACACAGAGTGTTGCAGTACATGGTAATGTTAAGGTAACTTACAGAATACATGTTTATGTTGCAGTAACTGACAGAATAATGGAAATGTAGGCTTGGCCCTAATCTTTGTGCTCTCTGTCACCTCTGGGTCTGCATGGCAAATGTCCCAGGAACACGTGGAAAACACAAAGGACAATGATTTAAGGACCAGTACACACTTCCTCTGAGGGCACAAAATGTAGCTCTCTCTCTCACACAGTATCCAGATAACTGATTACTGGAATGTGTGATAGAATAATACTACTGCAGCCATGATTGGTATCTATTTGAAACTTCTTCCTTGAATAGAACTCTAATGCCGTCTACAGTATGTGGATGTATGATCTCTGTGGTAACTTGTGTCTATCTGTACAGAGTGAACTCTAAGTTACTCTATGCAAAGGGATTATTGTCTCTAGGAATTCTATCTTTTTACATTGGTCTCATCCCCCACACAAGCCTTTAGATGCCGTGACATCCTGTTGAGTTTGGGCCTGGGTGATCATGTTACTGTAAACTATCGTTTGATTGGTCAATGGTGGTTGGTTTTGGTTTGGAAGAGTTACACCTTCAAATGTAATGCGTCACTTCCTCAAGCCATGTATGCTGTATACCATTGAAAGATTAGTGGAATCTGTGTGGGTAGCTGGACAGGTAGGATGACTGACAGTGAAGGTGAACAGGTGGTCACGTGTCAGGTGACAGAAGAATGGGATGAGACTGAGGCAGGAATTCCTTTAACCATAAAGTGGTATATTTACTGAGTAGTCTGTGCTGCATAACAAAGGAAACAAAACAACATGTATCCAATCAAATTCATAATCACAAAGATCAAATCATAACAATCATTCATTATTAACATAATTAGGGAATTCAACAATCCAGTTTATTAAGAAGTCAATAGTAATCACCCGTGAGTCATTTAGGCTCTTAACTATTTATCATAAATCATGAAATAAATACAAACAGTGAATGGTCATTCAATCTATAATCTCCTTTAGTTTGATATCAAAGTAGATCAGTTAGCAAACAATGACGTTTCTCATTTCACCCTTTCAATTGTCTTCATGTGTACATGTAATTAATTGAATTACATATTAACCCTATAGATTGCATAATTGGCCTATGAGGATCCGTGTGGACGCGATCATTTACAATTCACATTACACAATATGTTTGAAGCGCGCGCTCCAAGCCGCGCTCCGCGGTAATAGCTATAAACAATAACTGATGGCCCACTCTCCCGATCGCAACAGATAGTTCAGATGAAAGGTAACAGAGTCGGTGGACTTACGTGGATTCATGGACGCACAGAACTTCTCAAGCAGACGGAGTTAAGGAAGAGAAAGCAGCGAGATCAGGCGATGCCGTTTTCCTCCTTTTATGTGGATGAGATCTGTCCGTCATTGCCACCTGACCTAATTAAAGCGCCCCTGGCCCAACTGAGTAAGTGGCCATGAATTAAAGGATTATTCCACCAACTCCATGGGCCTTTTCTACAGCCACCCTGGAAATTTGTTAAATTCCACACTCCTCAAAAAGGCTCATTGCTCCCCGTCCTCCGTCATCTCAGGGAGAGGAATTAGTCGAGCAACTGGCCTAATATATGTCCGGTTCTTTAACTGGATCTCCACTGATCTAACGCGACCATCGGTCCCAGGCATGGTCTTAGTGATACGTCCCACCGGCCAGGAGGCTCGAGGCAGCTGAGGGTCCACCACCATTACTACTTGGCCAGTTTCCAGGCTGGCCATTTCTCTCCGCCATTTCCCTCTGTGCTGTAGGCTTGGTAGGTAATCCCGAATGAATCGGGCCCAGAAATGGTCAGCCAAGATCTGGCTGTGTCGCCACCGGCGTCTGCCAACGAGGTTGGTATCAGCATACATGGCTTGAGGAAGTGACGCATCTCGGCGTCCCATCAAGAGCATATTCGGTGTAACTGGATCGGGGTCAGCGATATCTGCAGAGAGATATCCCAAAGGTTTGGAGTTCAATATCCCTTCCACCTCTATCAGGACGGTCCGCAAGACAGTTTCAGTGACAGTTTGGTCCCCTAGGACGACTCGTAAGGCCGTCTTTACAGATTTGATCTCTCGCTCCCATGTTCCTCCAAAATGAGGAGCTCCTGGAGGGTTAAATTTGAATAAGATTTGTTGGTCCATCAGCTGATCCTGGAGGCTGGGTTCCATGGCTTGGAAGGCTTCCTCCAACCTGGCTTCTCCTGCCTTGAAGTTTGTGCCTCTGTCAGCCAGGATCTCGTAGGGTTTCCCCCGTCGGGAGATAAACCGCCGTAGGGCCATGAGGAAGGCTTCAGTATCCAAACTCTCCAGTAGGTCCAGGTGGACACACCTAGTCGTCAAACACTTGAATAGAATGGCCCAGCGCTTTTCCACTCGACGACCTAGCTTGATCGTCAAGGGGCCAAAGCAATCTACTCTGACCAGAAGGGTGGTTTGAGAAGGCGCAAGCGAGCAGGGGGTAAGGAAATCACAGGAGGCTGCTGAGGAGAGGACGGCTCATAATAATGGCTGGAACGGAACGAATGGAATGGCATCAAACACCTGGAAACCATGTGTTTGATGTATTTGATACCATTCTGCTAATTCCACACCAGCCATTACCACAAGCCTGTCCTCCCCAATTAAGGTGCCACCAACCTCCTGTGACTTAAGCTTTATGCCTTGTATGTGATTTCATTCATTTAGCTAAGTAAATAAATATCTTCTTCAAAGTTATTAAATATCTGCTTCAAGAGATGGTCTGATGAATGCATAGCTGCCGAAACACATTAGCCTACCCGAAAGGTAGAAAGGTCATCTTGTCATTTAAAAAAAATTTTTTTTGGAGAGCCACCGTTTCCCAATGTTCTTCAACTTGGAATTTAATTTGAAGTCAATGTCATATATGGCAGAGAACTCAGCAATTAAAGCGATATCGTGCACCTGTTACCCACTCCACAACAAATGATTAAATATATGCCTTTAGTTAAATATATGCCTTTAACTCATTGCCTAATGCTTGCTTGCATGTTCTTTATGGAGTCAGATAAAAATGGTAGTCACCTGGAATGCATTTAATTAACAAGTGTGCCTTATTAAAAGTTAATTTGTGGAATTTCTTTCCTTTTTAATGCGTTTCAGCCAATCAGTTGTGTAGGAATGGTATACAGAAGATAGCTCTATTTGGTAAAAGACCAAGTCCATATTATGGCAAGAACAGCTCAAATAAGTAAAGAGAAATGACAGTCTATCATTACTTTCAGACTTGAAGGTGGGATTTACAAAAAACCTTTTGCGAAAAACAATGTGAAAAACTTCAAGCGCTATGATGAAATTGGCTCTCATGAGGACCACCACAGGAAAGGAAGATCCAGAGTTACCTTTGCTGCAGAGGATAAGTTCATTAGTTACCAGCCTCAGAAATTGCAGCCCAAATAAATGCTTAACCAGCATGACTACCACAGCCTTCAGCAGCGATACGCCATCCCATCTGGTTTGCACTTAGTGGGACAATGACCCAACACACCTCCAGGCTGTGTCAGGGCTATTTGCCCAAAAAGGAGAGTGATGGAGTGCTGCATCAGATACCCTGGCCTCCACAATCACCAGACCTCAACCCAATTAAGATGGTTTGGTATGAGTTGGACGGCAGAGTGAAGGAAAACCGGCCAACCTGTGCTCAGCATATGTGGGAACTCCTTCAAGACTGTTGGAAAAATATTCAAGGTGAAGCTGGTTGAGAGAATGCCAAGAGTGTGCAAAGCTGTCATCAAGTTTAACACTTTTTTGGTTACTACATGATTCCATATGTGTTATTTCATAGTTTTGATGTCTTCACTATTATTCTACAATGTAGAAAACAGTAACAATAAAGAAAAACCCTTGAATGAGTAGGTGTGTCCTAACTTTTGACTTGTACTGTATATACTGTATATAATATAGTTATACGATAAATATTACCCCACTAAAGAAACACTTGAGTAATTGAGGGATACAAAGTATATTGAAAGCAGATGCTTCCACACAGGTGTGGTTCCTGTGTTAATTAAGCAATTAACATCCCGTCATGCTTAGTTAGGGTCATGTGTATTTTGACCATTATTTTGGCTACCATGGCTATGCTCCAATCGGATGACAATGCCCCCATCAACAGGGCACGAGTGGTCACTGAATGGTTTGAAGAGCATGAAAATTATGTAAACCATATGCCATGGAAGTCTCAGTCACCAGATCTCAACCCAATTGAACACTTGTGGGAGATTCTGGAGCGGTACCTAAGACAGCATTTTTCACCACCATAAACAAAACATCAAATTATGGAATTTCATGTGCATGAATGGTGTCACGTCCCTCCAGTAGATTTCCAGCCACTTGTAGAATCTATGCCAAGGTGCATTGAAGCTGTTCTGGCTAGTGGTGCCCCTATCCCCTATTTTAAGACACTTTATGTTGGTATTTCCTTTATTTTGTCATTTACCTGTATGTTGAGAACAGTTCTTCCCAGAGAACATTATCAAACATCAAACACAGGCCCTAAAAGCCATGCTAAGGCTACATAAATGTTTGTGACCACACAGTGTCGGAACTAGAGTTTTATACATGGGGTGGCCAGGGGGTGGCCAAGGCTACTTCAGGGGGTCCATAGACCATGACAGAAAATGTGTGTGTAACCCTAACCTGGCATCTAAGGAGCATGAATGAATCCTATGATTGCTGATTAGAGGTAGAAGTGATCATTCACTTAACCTGGAGTTCCTCAATGTGGCAGATAGTGAAGTAACCCTTTTGGACCACACAAAAATCCTTTAACATACTATGAATAGTCAGTGTCTCTACCTCGGAACTGCAACTCAATTTATTTCTCTCTCTCTCTCACACACACACACACACACACACACACACACACACACACACACACACACACACACACACACACACACACACACACACACACACACACACACACACACACACACACACACACACACACACACACACAGTACTGTACTCACATACTGGAGAGACTTGGGTCACTCTGTTTTCATGAATATATAATCTGGGTCTATAAGTGTTGAACATCCAAAATATTTTCAGAAAATAAAGCTCAAGCACCAAGGAGATAAGATTGCAATGTTTGTAGCCCACAAATGCTTAGTTTATTTACAAAAAAATACATTTACAATAAATCACACTGCAATTTGACATACCAGGTATCAAGCAGAAATGGACATGAAAAATTAAAATTATTTTGGTGTCCATTCATATTACAAACTTACAGTATCATATTTATGCTCATATATATTATGTTAACTAATAGCAAAGACAAGTTTTGGAATTGGCCTAATCAAGACCAAATTAAATCTGTGTGACATGATTTTCTTTGGATTTATAATTTTAGAATGTCAGTGTACTAGTTAGTACACGGTGCAGGTTTTAATCATGACCAGAGGGACCGCCTAAGTGCCAAATTATCCTAGGTAGATTTAAAACAGCATAATTATGCAGTTCTGGTGAGAACTGGCAAAATGTTTCACAAACTCATTCATGTTGAGGGAGCGTGCCCTTCTTGACTCAACACTGATAATTCCGAGGTGACTTAACCTGTCATCAACCATTGTTGTCCTAAGGTGGGTTTTAATCATTTTTAAAGCTGAGAAGCTTCTCTCGCAAGAAGCACTGTGTAACAACAGAAATCTTACAAAGTTGAAATAGCTCATGGAAGACCTCTTTATAAGGCTCTAGAAACACAACAAAGTCAAGGAGAGTAGATGGTCTGTCCCTTCCACTTTTCACTCCCCTATCAAGAAGCCTCTTGGTTTGATGAACCTCATCTTTGAGGTCCTCTAAATCTGACTCAAAGGTCTGAGCAAAGGCAAACAGAGGCTCCTCACTAAAGACTGTTGTACTTTTTGGGTTGAGAGACTGGACCCCTTGCATTATCTCGCAAATCTTCTTTGAAAAAACGCCCCTGCGACACAGCTGTAGGACTGTCAAGCACCTGATAAAAGATAGCTCTTTGGAAGCTCTCACCATCACTTTGGTCACTATTTTTCTGTCCTACAGTGCTCATCATCAATGAGTTGTGAGTTCTTAAGCTTGTTTTAGGCTGTCTTTTACACACTGTTTGTACACTTATTTTGCAGTGCTCTGCAATCTCTTCAACCTCTTTCCATATTTCTCCAAAGTAACCCTCACTTCTGTAGTCCTGTAATGTGTCTGTAAGGGCACCTACTAGATCCACAGCCCTTGCTAGGTCAAGAGAGCTTGATTGGAGCATGTCAGAAAGACATTTGGCATCACCAAGCACTTTACAAAAGGTAACCAAAAGCCCAATGAAATGTAAATCTATCTGAGAAAGAAGGCCCCTTGCCTCCACTGATCTATCACCACTATTTTCAAGTGTGATATCCTGTAGCGCTCTCAGAACTGCTGGAAGCCTGTCCCTCAGATTACGGCATGCCATGTATCTGCATGCCCACCTTACATCCGTAAGTCTCTGTAGTTCCCTGGGCTGCTGCTGTGGATACAGCTCTTTCTGAACTGCAAGCCATATGAGATGAACGTACGAGCCAGATACAAAGTTATAAAGCTTCTGCAGGAGAGCAAAAAAGTGAACTGCCTCAGGCGCTGATTTTACAGCATCGACAAGAACCAAATTCAAACAATGTACATTACAGTGCACATAAAATGCAAATCTTGTACTGTTTTTAATCCGTGCAGACACAGCAGAATGCTTTCCGCTCATGACGGATGCACTGTCATAGCCCTGCCCCACAAGATTATTTCTGTAGTCCAGACCATGTTTTTCAAGACAATCAATTATCATTTTTGTTAGACCTGCTGCATCTAAGCTTTCAGCTGACTGAAAGTGTAGATAGCTTTCGGGGATGGCCCCGTTGTAATTGTACCTCACAACTAAAGACATTAGTTATTTTTTCTTTAAATATTTGGTTTCATCTGCAATTACACTATAAACTTCTCTTATTTCACTTTGTACCATTTCAGCTAAGCCCTCAAGAACTTTGTTCTGGATTTGGTGGCTTGTGTACTTAGCATTGCCACATGCAATCATCATTTTCTATATGAATTGGTCATGCTTTGCTGTTTCTTCTAAGATTGTAAAAAAAATACACTTGCTGTGAGAGTCATTAGACTCTCGATGACCTCTCTGCGCTATATTTTGAGTGGCAGTTAACAGGAGCACATCTGCAATTGTTTTAATGTAAGTACAGTTTTTCTCCACTTTCTTTTTCTGGTCCTCATTTATGACATCTAACATTTATGAGTTGCTGTCAATATCCCTTTTATGCTGATTCCAAGCATACATAGCATTGATATGATGCTTTGCTTTTGAATGGAGCTTAAACCTGTAACGATTCTCGTCTGGTGAAGGAGAAGAGGACCAAAATGCAGCATGGTAAGTGTTTGTCATATTTTAATTGAAAACTGAACACTACACAAAATAACAACGATGAGAAAATGAAACAGTTCTGCAAGGTGAACAGACACTAAACAGAAAATAAACACCCACACCTAAAATGGGGAAAACAGGCTACCTAAGTATGATTCTCAATCAGAGACAACGATCGACAGCTGCCTCTGATTGAGAACCATACCAGGCCAAACACAGAAATACAACAACATAGAAAAAGGAACATAGACTACCCACCCCAACTCACGCCCTGACCAAACTAACACAAAGACATAAAAAAGGAACTAAGGTCAGAACGTGACAAAACCCAGAATCTTTAAACAGCGCCTTTTTCCAGTTACAAAAACCTTACTGTGATGTGAAGGCAGATTCAGGTGTATTGGGCAGAGAAAAATGCCTACATGCGAAACAATAAGTGGATCCTTGACTTACAGAATATTCAAGCCATGAATTGTCCTTATACCAGGAGCTGTTGAAAGCCCTTTTCCTAGTACCATGCTGAGTTCTGGGAAATGTTTTCAAACATGGATGTTTTCAAAATTAGATCTTGAATGTCTGAAATACACGTTAAATAATGTGTCATATCTCTATGGAAATGTATAATTAAGGGATCCAGAAGATTATATACTAACAGCTGTTAACTAAAATGTGTAGTTTAGAGTATAGGCCTGTCCTACCATTGGGTCCTTTTGGAACAGCATATCTGGTGCTTTATGCAGTTGGGAGGGTCTCGATGACATCTCCTGGCAGCTCTGGCTCACTGTCTTGCTCAGAGCCAGAGGTCTCTGTGTCATCCCTTGATACATCTATTACATTAAAATAACACAAGAACCATTAGTGTATAATCACAATAAAATGCCACAGCCATCAAAACAAGAACACACATGAATCAACAACCAACATTTTAAAGTGAGGCTTAATCTGACAAAATCATCTATTACAAACTGAAGCTAAACTTAAATTCTGAACTGGGCATGTGACTGACTGCCTGGTAGATGCTCTGACCTGGTGGTGGTAGACTGGGTCCTTGTGAAGTCTGACCACACTGACTCTGACTAGCCTCAGGTAGGGAGCTGCTCTGGGGTCCAGTGGGGATGCAAGGGCTGGGGTCTGTTTGCACCTGATCTGCCTGTTTGTGCTTCTTTAAAAATAAGTCTCTCCCTTTCTTTTCATGTTTAATTGACCCTATGCAAAAACAAGACAGTCTATGGTTACATCTAAGCATCCAATTTCCCTTATTTTAGTCCAATCTCAATCTTAATTACAAATCCCCATTATCATAACTGTACCTTAAAATCAACTACCAGCCTAAGTTACTAGTTATATCATGGCTAGCCCTACTTTGCAGTAAGTAACTTAGCTAGCTATACATTTCTTCCCCCTTACGATAGCAAACATTTTATCTGCAAATTGTGGTAATCTTTTGAGTAACATTAACAGATTGATAATAACAATTGTTAGATTTGAGTTCAAGTACGAAAATCTAACTGAGTTAATGGATTTCAAATTGCTGAATGTTAACTTGCTGAACACTGACAGCTGTAGCTCATTAGCTCAACATTCGTATACTGTAAGTTACGACACTGCACTGTATATGCGTGTATTACTAGTACAGATGTAAACATAATGTTAGGCTAAATTGGGAACCGATCTCTCTTATCTGATTAACTGTCTGTTAATGAAGCCAAAGGTCTAACGTTAACTTACACAGCGACTCAACTTTCGTAAAAGCTGTTCAGGAAACCTAAACCCGATGCTTAACCTTAAAACTTACTTCAAATATGATGCTTTCACCAATCGCGAAAAGAGCTTGTAGAGCCGTGGAAATATTCTCTCTTCTTCTGTATGTTCTTCTTATTCTTATGTATCTCGCAACCAACATTAATATTCTCTGTTCCTCGTCCTTGATTTGAAAACTTCAAAATAAACGCTTCCTTCAACAAGAGGTGAAATGAGATGTCAATCAACATCAAATTGCCGGACACCCCTCTGGCTACGCCTCTGCCTCCACAGACCCTAAAATTGGTTGTGAAGGTCAAATTATCTTGTATTTCTGCTCACCAGTCGTTATTAAATGACCGTGACAGCCATAAGATACAACAATAGTTTCATTCTGGAGTTGTTTTCATACATTTCTGAGAAAAGTTGCAATTTTTCTCCCATAGTGTGTGTTAATGTTCGCCTAAGGAGTCTGTACCCAGGAGCATACCAGACAATATGTGACTATGGGTATATACTCTAAATGTTCCCTCGTTTCATTTTAACCAGACCCTGCTAGACTGTTTATAAGCTTTTAAACATATTATGTCTGGGCCTAACTCAAAACATGTTTTTTTTATCAGCTAACACAGTTGAGTGGCATTCCCGTGAAACGTTATTCTTCATTTTGGAAGTTCACTCTCGGTCTACCTGGAAAGTGTTTTTTCCAAATTCTGGGAATGAACAGTGATACATGATCCCATTCCAGGCACTTCGTGATCTTCCCAGCCAAAACGAAGCTCTTGTTTTATGGATAAATAAGGGCCAGGCTTGCTCCACGGGATCACAGGAAACATGATTTGAGTTAGTTTTTCGCAGGAAGAGAGGACATAGATACTGCTGGGGACATATGATAAGAGTAGAAATAACATTTATGAGGAAGAGCTAACCATACTGTACATTGTCAAAACCCTGCTTAAATCAAGACAGATAAACGGTGTCTATTTAATCTGAATGGAGAGCGATTCTTGTGCTATAAACATGACAGTGATATCATATGAGCTTATAACCTAAAGTATGATAAATCATGGATCTATAGGGAAATGCATATTCATCATACAAAGTCAACTCTATCAGCGATTCAGATAAAGGGAGTTATTTTCATTAGTATTCGTATGTGAACAAGGGCCTCCAGGGCCCTATACACCAGACCTGTGAGGGGTTCCTTGTCACGACCCTTTACTGTGACCCTCATTGCTTACCACTTCCTGTCAGATATTTTCCCACCACTCATGACCCACTCACCCTGCCAGGATGACCTCGATGGTCATTTTGACGTGACCGCTCGCACCTCACTTAATCGAAACCTAACCTTAGTTCAAAGGTCTAAGTCATTTTCATGATTTCCTCTTTTTGGTATTTGGAATATAAACACTTTCCAGGCCTTTCTCATGACAACAGATGACAATATACAAATTATTACATGGAAATGGAACACAAACCTTGTGAAAATTGTAATTTGCAGATAAGGATCGAGTGTTAAAGTTTTACCATTGTTAAGATTGCAGGTGAAGTGTGTGTTTACAGGTCATTTCGTGGTTTACACAGAGTGACACATTGTCAAATAAACATCAAGTTGTAAAAGTGTGACCATTTTACCTTCATTTCCTCAGAGTTGACCACCAAAGTCAAACATGCACTAGACATTTCTTATGATTCCAGTACGCACTTCCCTTGAGTTTCGTATAGACATGCATACTTGTGCAACTAAATCTTAATGACTATGCATGATGAATATTTCCTGAAAGGAAGGATGTGAGAAAACCCTCGTTTAACAAGGCATTGTGTAGTTTAAGTGTCAAATAAATCACCTCTCTGACCGACCACCAAAGAGAAGACTCAGGAGATGTATGTACAAACATACAGTTGAAGTCGGAAGTTTACATACACTGAGGTTGGAGTCACTCCACAAATTTCTTGCTAACAAACTATAGTTTTGGCAAGTCGGCTAGGACATCTACTTTGTGCATGACACAAGTCATTTTTCCAACAATTGTTTACAGACAGATTATTTCACTATCACAATTCCAGTGGGTCAGAAGTTTACATACACTAAGTTGACTGTGCCTTTAAACAGCTTGGAAAATTCCAGAAAATGTCATGGCTTTAGAAGCTTCTGATAGGCTAATTGACATAATTTGAGTCAATTGGAGGTGTACCGGTAGATGCATTTCAAGGCCTACCTTCAAACTCAGTGCCTCTTTGCTTGACATCATGGGAAAATCAAAATAAATCAGCCAAGACCTCAGAAAAAAAATTGTAGACCTCCACAAGTCTGGTTCATCCTTGGGAGCAATTTCCAAACGCCTGAAGGTACCACGTTCATCAGTACAAACAATAGTACGCAAGTATTACCACCATGGGACCACGCAGCCACCATACCACTCAGGAAGGAGACGTGTTCTGTCTGCTAGAGATGAACGTACTTTGGTGCGAAGTGCAAATCAATCCCAGAACAACAGCAAAGGATCTTGTGAAGATGCTGGAGGCAACAGGTACAAAAGTATCTATTTCCACAGTAAAACGAGTCTTATATCGACATAACCTGAAAGGCCGCTTAGCAAGGAAGAAGCCACTGCTCCAAAACCGCCATAAAAAAGCCAGAATACGGTTTGCAACTGCACATGGGAACAAAGATTGTACTTTTTGGAGAAATGTCCTCTGGTATGATGAAACAAAAATAGAACTGTTTGGCCATAATGACCATCGTTATGTTTGGAGGAAAAAGGGGGAGGCTTGCAAGCTGAAGAACACCATCCCAACCGTGAAGCACGGGGGTGGCAGCATCATGTTGTGGGGTTGCTTTGCTGCAGGAGGGACTGGTGCACTTCACAAAATAGATGGCATCATGAGGCAGGAAAATTATGTGTATATATTGACGCAACATCTCAAGACATCAGTCAGGGAGTTAAAGCTTGTTCGCAAATGGGTCTTCCAAATGGACAATGAGACCAAGCATACTTCAAAAGTTGTGGCAAAAGGGCTTAAGGACAACAAAGTCAAGGTATTGGAGTGCCCATCACAAAGCCCTGACCTCAACCTCATAGGACATTTGTGGGCAGAACTGAAAAAGCGTGTGCGAGCAAGGAGGCCTACAAACCTGACTCAGTTACACCAGCTCTGTCAGGAGGAATAGGCCAAAATTCACCCAACTTATTGTGGGAAGCTTGTGGAAGGCTACCCAATATGTTTGACCCAAGTAAAACAATTTAAAGGCAATGCTAACAAATACTAATTGAGTGTATGTAAACTTCTGACCCACTGGGAATGTGATGAAAGAAATAAAAACTGAAAGAATTCTCTCTTCTATTATTCTGACATTTCACATTCTTAAAATAAAGTGGTGATCCTAACTGACCTAAGACAAGGAATTGTTACTAGGATTAAATGTCAGGAATTGTGGAAAAACGGAGTTTAAATGTATTTGGCTAAGGTGTATGTATACTTTCGACTTCAACTGTACCTCCAGGCTTATATATACTGTAGTTCTACCATAAATCTGTAAGTAATGTACTTTGTAGCCCTTTCCTGCAGTCAAATTACCTTGTGGCCCCATGAGTGGAATGTTATTAATATTCTTCATAATTTCATAATTAATAAACCTTTTTTTTTACACCGAAAATCAGGTGTTTCAATGTCAAACAGTTTTGTTATATTTCAGTCTTCTGTGATGTATATAAAGTGAAATATTTGAATGCAGACTCAAAATGGAATACATTTCAATTCTGTATGTGACATGGTACAGATGTATTCTTTAATTAAGCCCATAACCATGTGTGAGATGTATACTTTTATTTCAAAGTAGATTTGTTTATGACTACTAAGAAACACTATGTGACCCGGATTTAGCCCACTTAAGAGTTCATTACAATGATTCACAGGTCTTTTCAACGGTGCACTTTTGCTTGTATTCGACTGTTTCAGTGTACATGTTCAATCCACATGACAGCTATTAATCCACACCATGGCTTGTTCTACAATCTTAATATTCACATGTTAGGTTCTGTAGGCCATTACAAGATCCCTACCCACCTCAGCAGCATCAATCAAACTAAACATTGAGTTTAGGAGCCCACGTGCTGATGGATTTTGTTTTTGTACATGCAAAAGGTCATTTGAAATGCTATAATCAAGTGACTATGACCATATCTGTGATTGTTGTTGGAAGGCAGGGCGCTCCACTTTAGCAAACCTGAGCAGCCTATATTTAGAGGAACAGCATTGTGGTAAAAGAGTGATAAATAGTCTCAGCGAGGACTTATTTCATGGGGCAGGAAATAGCAGGAAAAAGCTAAACGTTGAAGACTGTAATTATCCTTGGGGATAGATCACTCAACAACACAGGACAGGAAATGGATGGCACATGAATCATGGAAAAGCAACATGTTGAATTATACAGCCTATATTTCACATCGTAACGCTAATGTGCTCATGCCCAGTCTTCCCTAGACCGATGGTGGGTTAATAAATATATTTGCTCGGACATTGGAGTCATGTAGCCATGGAGTCATGTAGCCATTTTTGGTCTCACATCAGCTGCAGATTGAGATTATGGTTTTACAGCAGGACCTACACTGGAGGACGTGATGTATCACTCAGCCAGGAGAGGGCGCCTTTCTTTATCAATCAGAATGATCCCAAACAAATCAAATCAAATTGTATTTCTCACATGCGCCAAATACAACAGGATACAACCTTACAGGGAAATGCTTCTTACAAGCCTTTAACCAACAATGAAGTTGTAAGAAAAATAAGTGTTAAGTAAAAAACAGATAAGCAATTTTTTTTTTATAAAAGTAACAAATAATTAAACAGCAGCAGTAAAATAACAATAACGAGGCTTTATACAGGGGGTACCGGTACAGAGTCAATGTGTGGGGGCACCGGTTAGTCGAGGTAATTGAGGTAATATGTGCATGTAGGTAGAGTTAAAGTGACTACACATAGATATTAAACAGAGAGTAGCAGCAGCGTAAAAGAGGGGAGGGGGCAATGCAAATAGACTGGGTAGCCCTTTGATTAGCTGTTCAGGAGTCTTATGGCTTGGGTGTAGAAATCCTTTTGGACATAGACTTGGCGCTCCGGTACCGCTTGCCATGCGGTAGCGGAGAGAACAGTCTATGACTAGGGTGACTGGAGTCTTTGACAATTTTTGGGGCCTTCCTCTGACACCGCCTGGTGTAGAGGTCCTGGATGGCAGGAAGCTTGGCCCTAGTGATGTACTGGGCCGTACGCACTACCCTCTGTAGTGCCTTGTGGTCGGAGGCCAAGCAGTTGCCATACCAGGCAGTGATGCAACCAGTCAGGATGCTCTCGATGGTGCAGCTGTAGAACCTTTTGAGGATCTGAGGACCCATGCCAAATCTTTTCAGTCTCCTGAGGGGGAATAGGTTTTGTCTTGCCCTCTTCACGACTGTCTTGGTATGTTTGGACCATGATAGTTTGTTGGTGATGTGAACACCAAGGAACTTCAAGCTCTCAACCTGCTCCACTACAGCCTGGTCGATGAGAATGGGGGCGTGCTCGGTCCTCTTTTTCCTGTAGTCCTCAATCATCTCATTTTTCTTGATCACATTGAGGGAGAGGTTGTTGTCCTGGCACCACACGGCCAGGTCTCTGACCTCCTCCCTATAGGCTGTTTCATCACTGTCGGTGATCAGGCCTACCACTGTTGTGTTGTTGGCAAACGTGATGATGGTGGTGGAGTCGTGCCTGGCCATGCAGTCATGAGTGAACAGGGAGTAAAGGAGGGGACTGAGCACGCACCCCTGAGGGGCCCCCGTGTTGAGGATCAGCGTGGTGGATGTGTTGTTACCTACCTTTACCACCTGGGGGCAGCCCGTCAGGAAGTCCACGATCCAGTTGCAGAGGGATGTGTTTAGTCCCAGGGTCCTTTGCTTAGTGATGAGCTTTGAGAGCACTATGGTGTTGAATGCTGAGCTGTAGTCAATGAATAGCATTCTCATTTAGGTGTTCCTTTTGTCCAGGTGGGAAAGGGCAGTGTGGAGTGCAATAGAGATTACATAATCTGTGGATCTGTTGGGGTGGTATGCAAATTGGAGTAGATCTTGGAGTAGATCAAAGCAACTCATGGCTACAGACATGAGTGCTATGGATCAGTAGTCATTTAGGCAGGTTACCTTAGTGTTCTTGGGTACAGGGACTATGGCGGTCTGCTTGAAACATGTTGGTATTACAGACTTAATCAGGGAAAGGTTGAAAATGTCAGTGAAGACAATTGCCAAATGCTCGGAGTACACGTCCTGGTAATCCATCTGGCCCTGCGGCCTTGTGACTGTTGACATGTTAAAAGTCTTACTAACATCAGCTATGGAGAGTGTGATCACACAGTCATCTGGAACAGCTGATGCTCTCATGCTTGTTTCAGTGTTACTTGCCTCGAAGCGGGCATAGAAGTAATTTAGCTCGTCTGGCATGCTCGTGTCACTGGGCAGCTTGCGGCTGTGCTTCCCTTTGTAGTCTGTAATAGTTTGTAAGCCTTACCACATTCGACAAGTGTCGAAGCCGGTGTAGTTCGATTCAATCTTAGTCCTGTATTGACGCTTTGCCTGTTTGATGGTTTTTCGGAGGGCATAGCGGGATTTCTTGTAAGCTTCCGGGTTAGAGTCCTGCACCTTGAAAGGGGCAGCTCTACCCTTTAGCTCAGTGCGGATGTTGCCTGTAATTCATGGCTTCTGGTTGGGGTATGTACGTATGGTCACTATGGGGACGATGTCATCAATGATGAAGTCAGTGACTGATGTGGTGTACTCCTCAATGCCATCGGAAGAATCCCAGAACACATTCCAGTATGTGCTACCAAAACAGTCCTGCAGCTTAGCATTTGCTTCATCTGACCACTATTTTATTGATCGAGTCACTGCTTTAGTTTTTGCTTGTAAGCAAGAATCATGGAATTATGGTCAGATTTGCTTCTACACCTGCATTGCTTGCTGTTTGGGGTTTTAGGCTGGGTTTCTGTACAGCACTTCGAGATATTAGCTGATGTACGAAGGGCTATATAAAATAAACTTGATTTGATTTGATTTGCCAAATGGAGGGCAAAGGAGAGCTTTGTACGCGTCTCTGTGTGTGGAGTAAAGGTGGTCTAGAGTTTTTTTCCTCTGGTTGCACATTTAACATGCTGGTAGAAATGAGGTAAAACGGATTTAAGTTTTCCTGCAGTAAAGTCCCCGGCCACTAGGAGCGCCGCCTATGGATGAGCGTTTTCCTGTTTGCTTATGGCCGTATACAGCTCATTGAGCGCGGTCTTACTGCCAGCATCGGTTTGTGTTGGGAAATTGACAGCTACGAAGAATTTAGATGAAAACTCTCTTGGCAAATAGTGTGGTCTACAGCTTATCATGAGATTCTCTACCTCGGGCGAGGAAAACCTAAAGACTTCCTTAGATTTCGTGCACCAGCTGTTGTTGACAAATATACATAGATCGCCACCCTTTGTCTTACCAGAGCCCGCTGTTCTATCCTGCTGAAAATGCGTACATCCTGCCAGTTGCATGTTATTCATGTCGTCGTTCAGCCATGACTCGGTGAAACATAAGATATTACAGTTTTTAATGTCCCATTGGTAGGATATACATGATCGTAGTTCGTCTATTTTATTATCCGTTGATTGTACGTTGACTAATAGGACTGATGGTAAAGGGAAATTACCCACTCGCCGTCAGATCCTTACAAGGCACCCAGACCTTCATCCTCGATATCTCAGTCTTTCTCCTGCGAATGACGGGGATGAGGGCCTTGTCGGGCATCTGAAGTAAATCCTTTGCGTCTGACTAAAGAAAAAGTATTCCTCCAGTACGGGGTGAGTAATCGCTGTCCTGATATCTAGAAGCTCTTTTCGTTCAAAATACACGGTGGCAGAAACATTGTCTACAAAATAAGTTACAAATAACGCAAGAAAACACACACAATAGCACAATTGGTTAGGAAATCGTAAAACGGCAGCTATCTCCTCAAGCGCCATTATCCGCCAAATATCCCTGCCACCTACCTACATTGTCTGTGTTTTAAGTGGTAAAAAGCTTGTGCCCTGCAATTGTTATTTCGGTCCAAAGGCCATAAGGGGTATTTTCTCAGCAAATCTGTTGATCTGTGTGTGTGTGAGTGTGTGTGTGTGTGTGTCTCTGTGTGTGTGTGTGTCTGTGTGTGTGTGTGTGTGTGTGTGTGTGTGTGTGTGTGTGTGTGTGTGTGTGTGTGTGTGTGTGTGTGTGTGTGTGTGTGTGTGTGTGTGTGTGTGTGTGTGTGTGTGTGTGTGTGTGTGTGTGTGTGTGTGTGTGTGTGTGTGTGTGTGTGAATGAGAGAGAGAGCAGCCTAAGTAATGTGAGCTGTTAGGGTTAGCTTTGTGTTTGGCCATTGTCGCTCTGAAGTAAATATGAAAATAAAGTGCTTCACAGGAAGGCCCTAATTAGTCTGTCACTCCCTGCCTACCATGGAGTTTTTTTTCCTCCTCTTTCATTTTTCCCCTGTCAGGCGCGGTCACAAGCGTCAGATTTAATCTGGCACAGGGGTCGACTGAGCCCCGAGGTGTGTGAAGAAACCCATAATTTTTTGACACTTTGGTGTGCGTGTGCGTGTGCGTGCATGTGGCTGTGTGTGTGATGGATAGACCAGAAAGAGTGAGGGATGTTGGGTAGCTAAAAGGAAACAACCTGCTAAATTCAATAAAACACCTTAGAGGAACTCATCTTCTTCCCCGAAAAAATATAAGGTGTGTCTAAATCTGTGCATTACCATTGTAAATAATTGTCTCATTCTTTCTGGATAGTTTCTTGCCTGTTGTTTCACAAACTGAATCTAATTACAGGTGTCACCATCAGTCAAGGCCCTAGACAGGCCAGATGATGTAGAGATCTGGGGGATTGATTAGTTGTTTTCAGTGAGATCACATTGATTATCCATAAGACAGACATACCAACAGAATCCATCACTCACTCCCCAAATGAGGCTCACCATCCCCACATCCTGCTATAAGGTACACTTAAAGCCTTAAAGGTACACTACAGGGGAAATGGGGCTTTATCAATGACCAGACTGCACGTCTAGAGGGTAGGGTCAGGGCCAGGAGAGGAGTATGGAGTTTGGGATAATATGACATAAGAAGCATGAGAAACAACCACTTGTGTATGACACAGGGTCCAGAGCAACAACAAAAAATGTAAAAAACATTTTGGGTGACATGTGCAAAGTCCCACTCCAGAGCCCTGTTGACCTCCCCTGGGAGACAGGGGTAAGTGATGGGGGTGAGGCCGTAAGGGGTTGGGGGCAATGGCTCCCTCTCAAGGTTACAGGGGGCAGGGTCTGGGGCAGGTCTCCGATCTCACCCCAACAGGTCCGGTACTGAAGGGGGATGGGTGAGAAGGTGTGGACCCAGCATGTTGCTACATTCTTTTTATAGGCTCAAATTGTAACCAGTAATCTAACCATAGAAATAGAATCATGATTGTATTTCTGTGGATCTAAACATGCTGGATAAAACCATAGTTCTCCTTGTTGTTGATCAAGCACAATGTTCTATTTTGACCAGCCCTTGGACCTCTAAACATCGTCTCGAGAGTAAGCTATTCATTTTTGTTGCAATAATCAATGTTTTAATGCATTCTCCTTCCTTTTCACATGAGACTTCATCCATCCATCCTGGACCAATAAGATCAGCTGTATGAGCATACACTACCTTGAACTGTTCATAATCAATGCCCATCACAGTAGAGACATAAACTGAGTATACCAAACATTAGGGACACCTTCCTAATATTGAGTTGCACCCCCAACATTTGCCCTAAGAACAGCCGCAATTTGTCAGGGCATGGATTCTACAAGTTGTCGAACGCGTTCCACATAAATGCTGGCCCATGTTGACTACAATGCTTCCCACAGTTTGATCAAGTTGGCTGGATGTCCTTTGGGTGGTGGACCATTCTTGATACACACGGGAAACTGTTGAGCGTGAAAAACCCAGCAGCGTTGCAGTTCTTGACACAAACCAGTGAACCTGGCACCTACTACCATACCCTGTTCAAAGGCACTTAAATCTTTTGTCTTGCCCATTCACCATCTGAAGGGCAGACATACACGATCCATGTCTCAATTGTCTCAAGGCTTAAAAATCCTTCTTTAACCTGTCTCCTCCCCTTCATCTACACTGATTGAAGCGGATTTAACAAGTAACATCAATAAGGGATCCTAGCTTTCACCTGGATCCACCTGGTCAGTCTATGTCATGGAAAGAGCAGGTGTTCTTAATGTTTTGTTGATGTGTCTTACTTATGATATCCAGCATGCAGAGATGTGCCTGCCCCGGTCCTGAGAGGATCAGTAATCGTCTGGAATAACTTCCAATTAATGAACCAGATGGTATTTTCACAGTAACACCTGGGATGTCCTGGCACTCACAGCCCAACAATTAATTTCACTTACAGTAATATTTCAAAGTGTGTTAGCCCCTACATCACAGTGTCTTGTTTTTGTACACCGGTTGTATGAAAGCTGATAGATAGGTGCAAGGGTATTTCTAATACACTGTTTGATCTGGCTGGCCTCGTTTTTTGGCGTGTCTGGCGTGTTTTATTCCCGTGTTACCCTGCTGAAAGACACAACTGTCTGGGATGACTTCCAGCGAACCATAGGGGCACAAAATGGAAACAGCAAAATATTTCTTTTGGGGTGCATGTATCTTAATATGCAGCTCGAGCCCTGCAGTGGGGAGCTGCAGTGGCTGGCCCAGTGCACAGCGTCAATTGTGTTAGCTGGGCAAACACAGCGATATGACGGGATATGGCTTGAATACAGGTGGAGTTAGAGCGAAATTTTAGTTTTGGTCTTCTACTCATATTCATTATTTTGTCTCCTGTAAAATTAGCAATTGCTCTTAAGCCTACTCAATTTGTCGAATACATTGGTATATACCTATGAGAATGAACATTATTATGTTGCAGTTTACTTATAAGGGCCTTCATGTCATTTCATTCATTGAATGTAGTTGAGAGCAAAGTGAATGAGGTACACTCTTAGAAAAAGGGTTCCAATGGGGTTCTTCAGCTGTCCCCATTTTGGTTCCAGCTAGAATCCTTTTTCTTTTCCAGGTAGAACTATTTTGGGTTCCATATAGAACCCTCTGTGGAAAGGGATCTACATGGAACCCAAAAGGGTTCTACTTGGAACCGAAAGGGTCCTATCTGGAACCAAAAGGGGTTCTTCAAAGGATTCTCCTATGGGGACAGCCGAAAAATGCTTTTACGTTCAAGATAGTACCTTTTTTTCTAAGAGTGTACGTATGTTCTAGAAAACAGAACACCACTAACTGGCCTTCATTTGATTGATGATTGACACAATGTGTATGTCCCAGGCTGTCAGATTGATTGGAGATAGGGGAAATGACCTCAGTATGGGTGGTATGTCAAAAACATTATAGACCAGAGAATATGGTGGAGCAAATGATCGGATGGAGCTCCCAGCCACAACGTTGAGGTTAGCCACTTCACTGTGAACTCTAGGGAGCCCTGCTGCATGTTCCCCAACCCATGGTGATTTAACATCATCTGTCAGAGCACTGTGGGACAGTTTAGGAGGATACTAGGGGAGAGTCTTGGACGACAATGTAATATCCCTCTCTGAAAAAAGGTCCGCAAAAGAGGTTTCAGCAGGAAATGGAGAATGAGTTTATGATGAGAACATCCTTCTGGCTTCTTCTCCTCATAACATCATTAAAGTTCTCCTTTGATATGAATCTCAGTCAGGGTCACCCAGCACCGTCAATTTGATTTGTCTAATACCAGCCCTCCTACAGATGGCCTTAAGTATGTCTGTAATGGAACAGGGCAGGGGAAGGGGATGACTAGCCTGACATTTCAGTGATTAGGTTGTGCCGTAGAGTATGACTGGAATCCAACCATTTTCACCACAGCAACAGGATAGAAAGTTGGAACAGATGACTTACCTAAAGGTGATAACGGTATAATCGGAGGTCTTATGAAAAGTAATCTCCCACAAAGGATAATAGCTGGCTTTTAAGATGATAGGCTGAATGATTGCATTAACTTTTCTCACACAACCACAGGCTTTTGAATGTATTACATTCACAATTTTAAATAGCATGATGTCTTTGCAATTATATGATGTTCATTGTTGTGCAGAAAATGTGATCTCAAAACAGATTGATTCATAACTATGGACTATGAGTATTTTTTATGAGTTGTTCATCACCCACATACAGTAACGTAACTTACAGGCAATAGAAACAAGAAACTACAAGGATTGTAGTATTGTCAGTATGGAGGGCACATGCATACAGCTCTTTACACTCCTGTTCATATTGAAACAGACTTAGAGGCTGAATGATGTAATTAATAGCTTGCTCTGGATGAGGTTACTGTTGATCTAAGACGACCTCTGTCCATTAAATCATTATTAACCAACATAATGCAACAGGTGATCACATGTGACCAATCCAGTGTCTGATGACCAAATATTGGTTGCCTCTGAGTGTCCAATAATTGATAGCTCTGGCTTTCCGTAAAGAGTGGTTAGTGTGCTGCGGCTTCCATGGGCTTGAAATCATGAGATAAAGGAGCGTATGAGTCATTGAAGGACACAGTGTGTCCACGGACCGGTCATATGAGAGGCAGAGGAACCATTAGACAACTCTGTTTCTCCGTATTTCGCTCCTGAACATATTAGAGGGACATTTATCAAGAGATTAGTGAGAGCGAGGGAGGGAGGGAGGGAGTCTTTAGCTTTTTTCTCTACATTTTCTTGTCCGTTGTGGCACAACACAATACTGAACGTATCTGTATTTAATCCAAGGACACTCAAATCTTACCTTTTAGTGATGTCCATCAAGCCTGTTTGTTTTGTTAAAATCGAGGCACAAAAATATGCAACTTGAGTACATGGATTTCCATGTACTTTGGTGCATTATTTAAAATGTTATGTTATGTACTAACTACATCCGTGTGACTCTGAAGAAGAGTCTGAGGAAGTCCAGGTCTGTCTTCAGTGTCCCTAAGTGGTCCTAAGTGGTCCTAAGTCTGGCTCTGTAGGCATCATGAAGTGAAGCATGCTGGAAACCTGAAGCTTGGAGATATTAATTAGAGAATGGTAAATAATATTGCCATTTAACTGACTTACTGTGACTGTATGGGGGGATGCCCAGCATTTCAACAGTTGGAAAAAGTTCCTTGATTTAGTGGTTGGTTACAAGTTTTTAATTGTGAGGATTGGTAAAGGAAGTTGACATCTTAAAATGCATTTGCATAATTCTGTAATTAAGTATTTTCCAGTGGATCCATTTATGACTGAACACTTAGGATTAATCTAATGAAGAATGAAGCTCTGAATTGGAAGTTGATACTTGCTTCCTGCGAAAATTAACTCTGAAAGCCCCACAATCTAGTCCTCTCAGCATTTTGTGTGGCATCACGTTTCTCCCATTGCCACTCATTTCTCATCAATTTATGGAAATGCAAGACATCATGAAAATCTGGCAAATCAACATGGAAGATTGACTCAGAGTTAGGCCATTTATGAAAATGCTTTTCAGAGAGACCATTTGTATTGAATATGGATGGCCATTTATTAGAAGGCATTTGTTTCAAGTGCATTTAAGTAATTTAGCAGACAATCTTATTCAGAGTGACATACAGGACCAATTAGGGTTCAGTGTCTTGCTCAAAGGGACATTGACAGATTTTTCACCTAGTTGGCTCAGGGATTCAAACCAGCAACCTTTCAGTGACCTTATGCTCTGAAGGGTTTAGGCTCGATGAATAGTCACCTGGAACATTATTATTGATCTCTTGAAGTTTTACTGGCATATGCATATTCATTTAGAAATTATTCAAGCTTGGATCTTGTAAAAAAAAGAAATGAAATAATGACTCATCTATGAGTCATTCCTCTACTTACACACCTCATTGTGAGTGTTGTGTTACTACCTGCTCCTCTTTGGCCTGTGAACCTAATGATTCAAGCACTAGATCTTCCCACTGGGCGCACAACATCATTTCAACGTGGAGAACTTAGTAATATTTACTTGAGACATTGATCAATGAGATTAAAACCTATATTTACCCATTAAAAAAGACAGCCAGAAGTTAGTTGAAATGTCCAATGTGTTATCACTATGCATTCAACCATGTAAAAGCACAACCAAATTCCAATGAAAAAACAATGTTTGATTTTTCATTTAGTTGTCACCCAAATGTCTATCACTGCGCTATCACCCATGTAAAACACAGAAAAGCTCAAATGGGAATACAATGTCTGATATTTTGTTTATATATACACACAACAGATTAATGTGTTATCACTGTGCTTCATCTAATAGCAGAACCAAATTACCTGGATTGTGCAGATTATTACAGCAATTGTGAAGATCTTCACAGAGCTGCGATGACCTATCTTGGATATACACGTTTTATAAGATGAATGTGTAATGTTTAATAAGAAGATATCTATAGTTACAGTAACCTAAACATGTGACCATGGATGTCTTACTCATTTTAAGGTTGAATGTTACATTCGTTTGCAAGATAGCCTTAACTTGATTAACTGTATTATTTACTGTATTATTTACTGTAATACAAAATTAATAACCAGAGCTTGAAACCCTAGTCCTATTGTACTGTCTATTTTTTGTTGAATTCTGGGTTGCATTGAAACAATAGCTGTTGATGACTTGGCAAATGCTACATAGTTGATATATGAGTTGATGGGTTGTAAATAATTCCTTTAGTGTGACTAAGTTTAATTGGAGTTAGGATTTAAGCCTTGGAGATGTTTAGGTGTATAAAGTCAAATTATGACATGAAGAATAGACCGGCATGTTGATTTTGTCCACCAACACCACTAGCGATCAGGACACGCAGGTTGAAATAAAATAAAAAACATTTATGGCAATTTAGCTAGCTAGCTGTTGCAAGCTAATTTGTCCTGGGATATAAAAATTGGGTTGTTATTTTACCTGAAATGCACAAGGTCCTCTCCTTCGTCAATTAATCCACAGATAAAAGGGTGAACTGAGTTTGCTTCTAGTAATCTCTCCTCCTTCAGGTTTCTTCTTCTTCTTTGGACTGTATATGGTGGTTGGCACCAACTTTAAGGTGCATTACCACCACCAACTGGACTGGACTGGAGTGTGGACCTCAGTTCATCTTTCAATCACCCACTATGGTATATGCTCCTAAAAACCAATGAGGAGATGGGAGAGGCGGGACTTGCAGTGCATCAAGTGTCACAAATAGAACCAAATTCTATTTTAGCGCCTGGCTACACAGACGCAATGACTGAATAACATGTATGTGTACATTTATTTTGCAACGCGAATGGACGTAACGCGAGCGGACATAACGTGAGTGCTGTGGTCAGCATGTGAGAAGAGAAAAGTGTTGCGGTATTAGTGAGCAAGTTTGGGAAAGTGTTTGTGTACCCCTGTGACCTGAAATCAATGATGTGCTATCTGGCTCAACCACAAGAGGAAGTGTCCCCAAGAGCTATTGAACCCAGACGATAAGAGCCAGTGGCCCCAAGAGCTATTGAACCCGACGAGAAGAGGAAGTGGTCCAAGGGACAGTGAAACTATTGAAATGACTGAAAAGGTCTTATATCAGGGTGAAAGGGTCTATGTTCAGTCAGAAAGCTACTGAAGTATATCATTGTATGGGCGTGGGTGAGCTTTGCTTGGATATGAGAGCGCTGCGCCTCTCGTGAGGTACATATACAGTTGCACCACTCAAGGGGCGCATATTCGGCCGTTGCGTCTTTGGTAGTAAACAATTGAACTTCATTCAGAGTTTACTCTGTTCTTGTAGATAAGTTGATTGCATATTGAATCAGACGTATCAAGTGCCAAAGTTTGGTCACATTTCATTTGCAATGTTAAACCTACCCTTTGGAATGACTTCGATAGCAACAGTGAATCTATTTAGTTTTTAAGTGGAGCTCACTCAACAATCACTCTCACTATAGCACATTGGTAATTGTCAGTGACAAATATCATAGCTAAACAGGCTGGGCTTAGTTAAAACCATGGATGGGAGACCAACGGGTAGCTGTAGATGCTGCCCAGCCTATAGTTTTTCATGATAGTGGATATAACGTTGAACATCTCTGATGTTGTTTTAGAGGAGCAAGTTCAACATATTTTATGCAAGGTTTGTCTATGTTAAAAGGTGGTTACCATGACAACATAATCCTGTTGTTGAAATTTCACACTCAAAACTACAGTTTGTCAAATCCAATGTATTTTCCACGTAGATTCCACGTCACAATACCTTGACAAATGATGTTGAAACAAAGTTGATTAAACCAGTTTGTGCCCAGTGGGTCTGACACACTAATAAACAGAAGGGTGAATAGAGAGTTCCTTTTAATTACAGTATAACCTTGCCTTTTAAACTGTCTTCGTAAACAGTCAAAGTGATATCCTGCCTCCACTGCTGATGAATTGCCACATTCATGAATCTGTAGATTGAAGGGTTCAGCCAAATCCTGTCAATCATGCATTCAGAAATACAAGCTAAATGTCTGCAGCAGAGCACTTCAGCAGGTTCAGAGGGTCTAAATGGGAGGGTAGAATGAACGTTCAGCATAATGGGATTCTTAAGGCTTCAGTTCCCCAGGTGGGTCACTTTTGTGGTGACTAAGCTGATGATAGCTGGAGTTTAGACAGATGCACGGTGCTCAGTAGACTCAGTGATAAAATGTCTACATTTCCATGAACAATGTTGACACCTGCAGTCAGCGGATGGCTATATAGAAAGGTGATTAACCATCCCTCTAAAAACTCAAAGGGCTGTGGAAGCAGGGAGAGAATGAAGCCGGTGCGTTCCTGTGCCGAGGTGAGAGCCGTTCTCAAGAGATGGCATAACAAGCTGCGGCCGCCTGCGACCGTAGCCGCGATATCCGCCCATTAAACAGAAACCCCGGGTTCGCCATCGTTAAGAAGCAGCTGTGTTTGCGTGGGTCAGGACTGACAAAGCGCTGGCTGGCTTCTGATAAGCTAATTTTGAAAAGGCTCATTATGTCTGATAAAGACGCACATAAATCACAGAGCAGTGCTGACCTGCGGCCGGCCTCAGACGTTTGGCAGGGGAAGCAGGGGGAACAGGGGGGAACTCTCAACGGGGCTGACTCGGAACGCCTCACATCTCATTACGTTTCTTTCTTGACAGAGTTCCAGCCGCATCTTTGATTCGATGAAGGGTTCCAGCTTTACATACCAGTTCTATTCTGTTCTGTGAGTCTAGATAAAAGGAAGCTGAGAATGTTATGATACAGAATCTCCTGATTGTGGTGGGTGGATGTGTTCCTTGTTGACATGAAAGACTACGATAAAGACCTGTGTAGGAGTTGGACAACCATTAGCGCAAACATACCGGCCAACTGTTCTTGCCAGATAAATAGAAGTAATAGACAGTAAACTAGGTCTAGCCTTTCCTTGATCTTAAAAACTAAGGATGGTGGTTTGAGTTCCCTCACAGTTCCCCTGCAGTTTAACCTCTGTCACTTTCCACTGACATGTTCCCTCTCAGTGGCATAGACCACATACTGCAGACCATTTACTGTTCTCATATATGAGAGAACATTGGACTGAGGATAGAGAACACTGATGAATGGAGTATTCATTCACTATCACTAGATATGAAACATTGGCTTTATTTGCTTTCTCCTGAGTTTTGTCCATCTGAAGGCTGCACCCTATTGGCAGTAGTACCACTGGTATGAGCCCAGAGAAAGATATTAACTGGCTCATTAGAAAACATGCTGGGAGAGGAAGCCTAACTGGCTCGATGTACAACATGAGACTTGGCTCATTGAGTTATATATTTGATTATTTACTAATGGTCTGTTTCCTGAACAGATACAAATTGATCCGGTTGACTTCTGTTACTGGGTTTTATTCACCACTGAAATATATTTTATCACAGTGCTGTGAATTGTGAATGGGCATTAAACAGTTGGCTGTTTCCCTACTTATACTGTAAAAAGAGAGCGAAAATAAATATAGTGGAAAACTAAATGTACCGAAGCCTCTGTCTGAGTCATCATTCTTGTGGAAAACCAAAGTGTTTCCCTAATGCCAGAGTTGTGGTGAGTGGGAGAGAGGGTAGCCTTTGTGTGGGAATATTAGTGTAAGGATGTGTATGACCTTTGATCCCTACACACTGCCTGGGTGCCAGAAAGCCAACAGCCTCCAACTGCTCCTTAACACTCCTCCTCTCTTCTTTCACTAATGGGACATTTCAACATTACTGCAGAACTTTGACATGCCTTGTTATTCTTAAACATGCCTAATTTCTGCCTGGCACATTTGAAGCCAAGACAAATATTCTCTTTCACTCGCCTCTGTGAGTTTAGATTATCGAGGAGGTTTTGACAACGTATGGAAAAAGCATTGTCAGACAGAAAGCGTATGCTGTGTGTACATTGCTTTTACCCAGCTGAGGGAGCTCAGATCTGGACAAGGCCTATATTGCAGAGGAAAGACTAAAAGTATCATTGTGTCTACCCAGTATTATATAACACCTGGGTTTCCCTACCTTCTCCTTTCCACCTTTTCAGCAACTGTGTTCATAGGTAAAGGGTAAACATTAGGGGTCTGAGGGAAGAACTGTTACTGTCTCATTTATAACATTTGAGTCATTTAACAGACACTCTTATCCAGAACAACTTACAGTACTGAGTACATACATTTCTGTACTGGTCTCGTGTGGGAATCAAACCCACAACCCTGGCATTGCAGGCATCATGATGTACCAACTGAGCCACACAGGACCCTGTATGGCCCAGTAGTTCTCTCAGTAACAACCCTCCCTTCTTCTCACATCTCATTGGCTGTGTCCATAACTCCCTACCTGCTCCCAGCATGCACTGGGAGTTGTGCCTGTGAGTGGCAGTGTGTGAGTAATGGACCATAGTCAGTCATCTATCAAACCCTACAGCCTCTGTCTGCTAGCCACAACACCCTACTGACCCCCAGTCTGGACCACAGCTCACATGGAAACTCTGTGTCACTTCTGAACATGCATTTTGGTCAGGTGTCACCAAACTTTAAAGCCATGCTAATTAACTGAGCAATAAAATAATTCACCCTAATTAACAAAGGACTGGCCTATATAAGGAGGGAATGTCAAACACTGGGAGGTCACTGGATTTCTGCACACAAAGGAAGGAATGCAAAGTGTGTTTGTGAGTGTGTGTGTGTGTGTGTGTGTGTGTGTGTGTGTGTGTGTGTGTGTGTGTGTGTGTGTGTGTGTGTGTGTGTGTGTGTGTGTGTGTGTGTGTGTGTGTGTGTGTGTGTGTGTGTGTGTGTGTGTGTGTGTGTGTGTGTGTGTGTGTACACCTACTGTATATATTATCAGTCAGTAAAGAGAATATCTACCCCTTAACAAGACAGTATAATCTGTGCGATAATTACACCTACTACTGCCATTTAAGAACAGAATCACTGTTAATTCACCATCTTTTTGACTCTCGTACTCTTTTCTCACACAGACACAAGCACTACAGACTGGCTCCCATACTTAAACTCTGTCTGACACATACCACTGACTGTCCCATTTACCTCTGTTCTATTTCTGCAGAGCAGAGACTGTGGCTGTTTCCTCAGTGAATTTCTGTGTTGTTGAGCTGTTCTGTCCTGTCTGTGAGCCGGCTCCTGGGATGTGTGTGTGAGTGTATAGTGGGCCAGGTGGCCCCCTGGGGCCCGAGGCTGCTGAGAACACCTGCTGCTGTATCCTAGAGGACTCTGCTATCCCAAGTGCCCAAGCTTGTGTAAAGCATGTTGTTTGTGGTCTTGTTATGTTATTATCCCACATTTCAAAGCAAAAGTGGAACCATACTGGGAGCAGAAACTCCTCATGACCCATCAGTACTGCCCAGAGCACTGTAGGATGACTCACAATCTAATACATGTGATGTTACTACAGAAGTTGAACTATCTCCCTTGTTAAAGTGGGAACTTCCTAGAATTAAAACTTTTGCACACCTGAAGTAATGCCTTATCACAGGTACGTAGGAGAATCAACCATTCTAGTTCAAAGTGAAAACATTTCAGCAATTCTCATCGTTCAGAAAAAGAGGCCATTCTTCACTTCTTCAATTATTTTTCTTGTCCAGACCTACATGTGTCTGTCTGGATTATAGATTTAGGACACCAGTCAATCTGAGAAACGTATTCTCTCTTTTCTCTGGCTCCGTCTCTCTCCTCAGAAATCCCATTCAGCTCGGGGCCATCTCTGCCATTGAGAGAAGTGGGAGATGAATACCCCATCTTATTTATAGAGTTTTGAGTAGAGTTACAGATGGCCTATATAAAACTGAATACAGTACCACTTCATTTCAGTAATAGGGCCTAAGATTGGCCACTGAGCCATTGTGAGGTCTATTATCTAACGTCCAGTAAGCTGTCCCTAGCCAAGTACAGTACAGCGGTAGGATTTCTGAGGATGATTTTAAAACAGGCTTTCTCATCATGGGAGTTTCCTGTCACTCAGCCATAGGGGGCAAAAGTTTTGTCTTCTAAAGAGATGATATCGTCTTTTGGGTACTGGTTTTACATCTTATTCCTGGACCATTCTTTTTCCTATGTCAGTCAGAGTGAGAATCCCATCTCCTTAAACCATTTGCCAAATTGAAGAGGACAGAATTAAAGTTTGAAAATTAAGTGTCTAGAATTAAAGCAGATATAAGCTTCCCCGGTGAGATCAAATTAAGTAGCCATGTGAGGCGTGACAGTGATATGAGGGGGAAAAAGAATATCAGGAATTAGAAGACATCAAATGTAAATCTTACCACTCAGTTAATTATGTTTCACATAAACTAAGTTTGAATTTGTTCTTCAAATCCCATTTTGCTCTCAGGATACAGTGTATCTGTAACTGGATCCCTCAAAAGACATACTTCAATCAGAACATCCAGCTGCTAACTATTGAGAACATGCTCCTGTATGCATGGTTAATGAATACTTTCCATGAGTCTCTCCTTCATCTATGCAGGATGCAGATCTCTAGTCTTAAGCAGCTGACCTTCCATTGCTGACTGTGTAGATCCAACAAAGCTGTAATATCACGGTGCCCCACGGTTGTCGGCCAGACTAAACATCAGGCAGACAGACTACAGTATGCTTCCTGTTGTAGACATTTCTCAAGGCGGCAGGTTTTCCTTGCGACTGAGTTAATGAACGTGATGCTCCCGAATGTCGCAGCGGTCTAAGGCACTGCATCTCAGTGCAAGAGGCGTCAGTACAGTCCCTGGTTCGAATCCAGGCTGTATCACATCCGGCGTGATTGCTAGTCCCATTGGGCGGCGCACAATTGTCCCAGCATCGTCGGGGTAGAATAAATTGTAAATAAGAATTTGGTCTTAACTGACTTGCCTAGTTAAATAAAGGTTAAATGCGCTCATACCTCCCGCTAAGGCATCTGTTGGGTGAAACTCACCACAGATGGAGAAAGACAGAAAACAGCTTCTAGGCTTACATTTCAAAGAAAGATGATCCAGCTATACCACCTCTCATCTTTTTCCTCTCTCTCTCTCTGTGTCTGTATCTGAGGTGGTTTATATTTAATAACACATTAATAGTAATCCAATCTTACACTGATCATGTAAAATTAAGTATGTACGACACACTCCCATGGGTGGAAACATATCCCTCGCATTAATCACTGGAGCTTCATTGTCAGAAGTTGATCCACAGAACAGACATAAATCTCTCTGCCTAATCCCGTTGAAGAGAACAGGGCAATTTACTCATCTCAACCAGAGAGAGGATGGATATGGAAAGTGATTATACTTCACCTGACCCTCCAAAATGCAATACAGAGCTATTTGGAGTCTGGGTTACTGTACGCACAGACATTCATGAGCGAGGATAACCCTTATCCATTGTTTACTAAAAGTAAATGACATTCTGTCAGTTAGCATACCAGACCACAGTACCAGACCACAGTGCCTCCACAGTACCAGACCACAGTACCAGACCACAGTACCAGACCACAGTGCCTCCACAGTACCAGACCACAGTACCAGACCACAGTGCCTCCACAGTACCAGACCACAGTACCAGACCACAGTACCAGACCACAGTACCAGACCACAGTGCCTCCACAGTACCAGACCACAGTACCAGACCACAGTACCAGACCACAGTGCCTCCACAGTACCAGACCACAGTACCAGACCACAGTACCAGACCACAGTACCAGACCACAGTGCCAGACCACAGTACCAGACCACAGTACCAGACCACAGTGCCAGACCACAGTACCAGACCACAGTGCCAGACCACAGTACCAGACCACAGTACCAGACCACAGTGCCAGACCACAGTACCAGACCACAGTACCAGACCACAGTACCAGACCACAGTGCCAGACCACAGTACCAGACCACAGTACCAGACCACAGTACCAGACCACAGTACCAGACCACAGTGCTGGCTGAGAACAGCAGTGTGGAGGCTCCCCTCAGGACTATGATGAAGTGTGGCCATGGGCTTAGGTGTCACTGCATTAGGAGAGGAAGAAAGGGTCAAAGAAACCAAGGGGCCTCTCGAGTGGCGCAGGAGGCACTGCATCGCAGTGCTAGCTGTGTCACTACAGAGCCTGGTTCAATTCCAGGCTGTGTCGCAGCCAGCCGCGACTGGGAGACCCATTAGGTGGTGCACAATTGGCCCAGCATCGTCCGGGTTAGGGGAGGCTTTGGCCGGCCGGGTTGTCCTTGTTCCAATGCGCTCTAGCGACTCCTGTGGCAGTCCAGGCGCATGCATGCTGACACGGTTGCCAGGTGTACAGTGTTTACTCTGACACATTGGTGAGGCTGGCTTCCAGGTTAAGTGGGCATTGTGTCCAGAAGCAGTGCAGCTTGGAGGGGTTGTGTTTCGGAGGACTCACGGCTCTTGACCTTCACCTTCAGTCTTGTACATTGTTGTTCAACTGTGTCTTGTTGTTGAAGACAAAACACATGATCGTTATAATGATTCTCTCTTGATTGAGAACTCTCTGTTCTTTTTCTTTAGTTGTTGTTTGTTTCCCAGGGTCTCTATTAGGATGTAGCCTAAACATCTGATAAGGTCTCTGAAGCTCTCACTTGTATTGTAATTGGCAGAGATATCAGAACATGAACTACACTGCTGTTTGGCAAAGGGCTTCAGTGTCAAAATCACGGTCTGCTCTCATGAGAGAGGGGGGGGGGGGGGGGGGGTGAGAGACAACACGGAGAGAAAGCAAGGGTAATGAGAGCGAAGCCTAGCAGCTTTTGGCAGAGATCCTAGGAAATCACTCAACACATTTCAGGTTCAAGCATGATTGTTTGAAGTTGTGTTGTTTTTCTATTTGTGAATTCATTTCGGATAATAGAATGACAGCTGTTCAGTAGTAGGGCGTGTAATTAAACAACTTTGTATGCCTAACACGTACTGCTAATTGACAGTTGTTGTCATCTCTTCAATTTTTGTCAAAGAGCAATGAACAAAAGCTTGGCATCTATTGGATTTTCCATCCATTAGACAAAACAGTTGTGATTCAATTTACATAAAAAGGAAAAGATAATACAAATGAGAGACACAATAATTACAACAATGACAAATCACTTTTATTAAATCTTTTTTTGTAGTTAGTCATAGCTGCTCCAACACATTTGTGTATTTACAAATAATGGCCTTCGTATGAAATACAGTACATTTGCAGAACATTCTGGTGAAGAGAGTTGGACCAGGGAGAGAGGGAGGGGTTACAACAGTCTGGGGAGGTGAGGACGATAGGGCTGGGATAAGAGACAGTCACTGGGGACAGGGACAGAGAACAGGGACAGAGGACAGGGACAGAAGACATAGGAGGGCACAGTGGTGTCAGGTTCAGGCTACATGGCTACAGTAACAGGTGCCAGGTGAAGAGCTCCTCCTAACAGACTCAATTCACCCTGTAACACAACTGCATCTCATACTGTACATCAACTTTTGAATGGAAAATTACACAAGTTAACTGATTCATGACATTGAGATATGGACAGAAAACCAACACTTAACAAGCTTTACAAAATCTCCTGAATTCAGATAACAACATGGTGCTGCTGACTACTGAAGTTTCCTCTGAAACCATTGTAGTGAAGATTAAGAGGGACCACAGACAAACTAAGCATGTACAGGGACTCAAAACATTAGGCGCCTAAACCACATTTCAGATGCAAATACTACTAAGCTCTGGTCAAAAGAGGAGGGCGATGGGAGTGCAGTATGGTTCTTGAGACGAGCATATAGTGCACTTCCAATAGTAGAGCCCTTAACTTGGGCACTTCAACCTCCACACACACACTATAACATTGATATGTGAAAACCTTACACAAAATATATAGACTGTAACATTGATCATGTTTCTCCTAGTAAAAGATATTAAACAAATGTAATCAACCGTTTTTGATATCCAACATTGACTTTATTCTCTCACTAACAGCATTAACAATGTGTCTTTGTTAACTGCGGTTGTCCTTCAAAGAGGTGTGAGATCCACTGCTCTAACACTAGGTTATATGAGACTACAGCTGGATACACAGTATCCATGAGACAAGCTGATCCTTGTTTCCCAACATTGACTGGCTGAAGTGAATGATGTCAGTCACAATGAATTTCAGCTTTTCTTATTTAAAGACTTGTTCAATCTGAATCCCACACTTGCAGCCAACAGAGGCAGAGGCTAATGTATTTCTCAGTGATAGTCCATCCCCTTTACAAAGGACGTGAGTTGGTGTCAGTACACTAAATAGACTGTGTATCAGACAGTGGAGGGAAATATTTACTGTGTTCCTGTGTTTGAGAAGCCCATCACTATTGATCTCAGCTGGCCCTCTCCCTCTCTCCTCATTACTCATTCCAGTCCTCTGGTGGTAAAATCACCTCTGGGCTGAACAGGACACCTCTCTCTCTCTGCTAGTGAACCTATCCAGAGGCTGAACAGGACACCTCTCTTCCTCACTCTCTCTCATCTCTCGTTCTCCCTCCTGGTGGTCGATTTTTCTCATTCCAGAAATAACTAGCGCATGGCCCCCCAGCATGTGGTCTGCTTGGACACCGCTCCGCACGACATCAAAGACACGGCTAAATCACACTAGAGCTGCAGCTGCTACAGATGAAACTAACGTTGCCACAACCTACCTTCAACTTTAGGAGAAGCGTTGGACCTGTTGGGACGTGTGGGTTGATCATCACTGAATGGTCGCTAACCTATCAATATCAATCAAGTTTTTGCTGTTTGCTTGGGGAAAAACTCAAGAATATTACTAAGAACATAATTCAAACGAATCGTACTAGTTATAGAGTCATCCCTGAACGTTTTGTTTATGTACAGTACATAATTGTCGTTGTGTAGAGGTTATGACAATGTTGAAATGAAGTAGTGGATGGTAATATGGGCTGACTTGTTCGAACACATACAGTTTGTGTTTACTGTTACAGGGAAGAAACACAGTTATAACACACATTCTTACACCCTGATACAACATCCAACTATGTCCTCTTCCCTGAACTCTGTTAGATAAAAACAATCCACTTCCATTTTGAGTCCAAGCCCAGATATTACATGTGTATGAAATATAACCACACCTTTCCAAAATAAAAAGAGAGACTGGTGCTTTTAAGTGGTGGGATGTTTTGGGCTTGTCTCTGCTGTAGTTACAGTGACTGAACCAGGACAGTCATCAGAAAAGGGAAAGAGTACAAGGACTCAACAATAAATAGGAAAATACATTTGCCTGACAAAATACCATATCAACTCCCACGCTCCTCGCAAATATACACCCGTTTTGGCTGCTAAATTTGAATTACGTGATTCATTTAAAAAATACATGAATCGATCACTAATTCCCCTAAAAGGACACAAATTGCTAAACATGAGTGCTTCTTTTTTTCCGGTTCAGCTAAGATTGTTCACTCCCAGTCTCTGAATCATCAAATCCAACCCCCATCTCATGAACTTCTAATGGACTCTTCAAAGGCAAGAAAATAAGAGCCCCCTCCCCCTGGCAACAGGACTTCTCCAAGCAACAACCATGGCTCTGGATCCTTGTTTCACCATTGATTGGCCAGCATGCCTTGTCCTCATTTGATTGGCCAGTATGTCTTGGCCTCATTTGATTGGCCAGTATTCCTTTGCTTCATTGCCATTGGCTGATCTGATCAGTCACAAGCCATCTTCAAATTATCATAGTTATTGGCTGTAAGACTTCATCATATTCTCAATCAAAGTCATTTGGGGGCTTGAAAAAAAGTTATTTTTAGTAGTTCTTGTTCCGTTGTTTCATCTTGCAAAAGATATGGTGGGACCACAGAGGAGAGAGTGGATTGTGTGTGTGTGTGTGTGTGTGTGTGTGTGTGTGTGTGTGTGTGTGTGTGTGTGTGTGTGTGTGTGTGTGTGTGTGTGTGTGTGTGTGTGTGTGTGTGTGTGTGTGTGTGTGTGTGTGTGTGTGTGTGTGTGTGTGTGTGTGTGTGTGTGTGTGTGTGTGTGTGTGTGTGTGTGTGTGTGTGTGTGCGTGCGTGCGTGCGTGTGAACGAGAGAGAGAGAGAGAGAGAGAGAGAGAGAGAGAGAGAGAGAGAGAGAGAGAGAGAGAGAGAGAGAGAGAGAGAGAGAGAGAGAGAGAGAGAGAGAGAGAGAGAGAGAGAGAGAGAGAGAGAGAGAGAGAGAGAGAGAGAGAGAGAGAGAGAGAGAGAGAGAGAGAGAGAGAGAGAGAGAGAGAGGTGGGGGGGACAGCAAATTCACTGGGATACTATGACCTTGAAATATTAACATCTACAGGAAAGTAAAATGACAAAATGAGAGTCCAAAAGGCTTTTGGCATCTTAACTCCCCAAAGCAAAGTTTATAAAAAGGTCTTCCCCCTTAGAAGTCCACCTCTCCCCGGCACTCAGACTGTCTTTTAAAAAGTGCACCTTGGGGGTTGTATGGTCCAGTCAGGGCGAGTCCACTCCGCCCTGTCTAAAACCCTCAGGCTGGGCGCTATAAAGACAAGATGGCTGCACAGAGAACCAGGGCAGAGGAGACCAGCAGGCCGGTGGTCTGAACCCGGCCCACCGAGTTGACGTCACCTCGGGACGGCTCGGCTGATTCGTGACTGGTATCATCTAGATGAAGGAAGAAAGGAGGGAGAGAGGAGGAGATAAGAATCCCTGAGACATCAAGAGATATCATCATTTAGCTGCAACGACTGAAACATTAATGTATGAAATGGAGTGGTGGCTTTGTCATTCCATCAACTTTCTATGTGACTGACTTATCCATTCAGTTGGTACAATGGGAAAATATGAGCCCCTTCGGAATTCTGTATCAGGAAATATAATTTGTCATACCCGGGTACACAGACACTCTCAAGCATGCAGGCAGGCACGTACCCCTACACACAGTTTATAGAGTCTTACAAACCTCTTGGTTCTAGGGAATTGTCCACCCTCTCATTGACGTCAAAGACCCGATCGTGAACACTGACAGTTTTCACACAATTGTCTGCAACAAAAGGAAAGAGTGGGACGTGAACATTCACAGCGAGCCCAAGATTGATATTCGACTCTCACACAATGCATTAAAAGTTTTTTCACAGTTTGAAAGAAATAGAAAATAGAATGTTCTTTCAGAAATCCACTTACTTGCTGGTCTGACGAACACCTTCAGTCGAAGGCAACTTCTCCTTCCATTGTCAGCAACGGTGGATGCTGTGAAAACATTTCAGTTATGTTAGGAACAATGCTTACGTACTTTAATGCTAACAGCAAATAACCGAGAGCTATTCTGTACAGACATACGTCAAACAGAGAGCTATCACACCCCAAACAAGGTGAACATTCCACTGACTTAAAGGTTCTCAATGGATGCAATCTGTGATAAATGTAGCATACTGTCTGTCGATCAATGCCTGAAACACGTCTTTCTTTTGGCTACTGAGTGAGGGCAACATCTGCACCTAAGACTTCCATTAGCTTCAAATAACAAAAACACGTGCTCCCGAGTAACATCCACATCTGCTACTCAAACTTCCATTGGTTCAAAGAACAGTCTGCACCTGCTACTCAAACTTCTATTGGCTCCAAATTTTATCCACATCTGCAACACAGAAATCGATTGGCTCAGAGTAACATCACCATCTGCTATGAAGTATTTGATTGGCTGCAGAGGCCATCAACACCTGCCACTGGGTTCTATTAGCAGTAAAGTAGCACAGCCCTGCTACACAGACGTCAACTCTGGATAACTGGAATATTTGGACAGCTGCTTCACTAAATCTCAATGGTGGCAAGTCACTTCAACTCAGGCTGCTCCGACTTCTGACCTGCAACAACTAGACAATGTCACCTAGGACATAGTCACCAAACTAGACTGCAGCGGTTTCATATTGTGTGATGTCTTGAGAAGCAGTAGTTCTGAAGTCCCTATCACTCTTCTATACGGAAAGTAGGTTGTGACTGAGATCTTGTTCTTGTTGCTAGTTTGACAGACTCTGACCTGTGCTTGTATTACTGTAATCTATAGAATGGCTCTGTTCTTCTCCCACCCCACCCAGACAGTGCTCTGTGGGCCTCTGTGTTCTGACCACATCATTTCCTGGCCTGCCTGGGGTCTCAAGCTGCTCTTAATCTAGTCATAAACCCCCACCAACCCCTCAGGGCACCATCGTGTGTGTGTGTGTGTGTGTGTGTGTGTGTGTGTGTGTGTGTGTGTGTGTGTGTGTGTGTGTGTGTGTGTGTGTGTGTGTGTGTGTGTGTGTGTGTGTGTGTCTGTGTCTGTGTCTGTGTCTGTGTCTGTGTCTGTGTGTGTGTGTGTGTGTGTGTGTGTGTGTGTGTGTGTGTGACAGAGACAGAGCGAGAGGCAGTTTGTCCTATAGACTATCCCCTATCCTGAGATTCTCTTCTTCAAGCAACAGTCTTCGAAATTGTTAAAAGGTTTTGAAAACAATTCAAAAAAATACAACAGGACAATGAATGAAGATACTCCAAACGTTTAGAATTTAAAAAATCCATCAGATATTGACAAAGCACATATCACATTTTACTCGTATGGACAAATAATGAGTTCAGGGATTTTGGTGGGAATTCAGGTATTCAATTTATTGTAAAAAAAATATTATAATGCACTCATATACAGT